>NC_084651.1:20798201-21513201 GCF_019802595.1 Syngnathoides biaculeatus
GTCATGAAATTGACAACTTGACTTGATGACTAAATACTTTTTGCCTATGGTTAATGATTCAATAATTTGTGATGATGTTGTCTCCTTCAGGTAGAGTAGGATTTAAAATTAAATGATTACCAAGGAATGTTACACTGTAGTATGCTACCCACATTATTTAAGGCAGCTAGTTTTGGTGAAAGAAAGAGTGTAACCATGCACACAGAATTTGTTGAGAAGGATGCATTTTTATGGTTTAAACTGGATAATGGAGTCTCAATCATAATCCTCACGGGACAAGCCGAAAGGAAAAGAAAAAGAATCACTATGCCATTGTTGCAAGGATTCATGCAAGCGTTCAAGAACTTGAAATGGCAAAGAACCAAGAAACATTTGGAGGTGTCCTTACTGAAAAGTGACAACAAATTATTCGGGGACAATGCTTTTATTAATGTGAAGGGTGTTTCTCTGTACCCTGGGATTGTCTGGTGGCCAGTTCAGCGTGTAACCTCCCTCTCATCAGTTTGGCACATTTAAAAATATTGTTTAAGATGTATTTTTTTGTTTGTTTTTTTGTTTTCTTCCAAATCCAAGATGCAACTCAGCAGTCATGCAGACCCCTCTTAACATACAACCTGACTTACCACATGGATTTCATGTTGCAAAACTCCTTTTTCCACTCCAACTGTCCACTCCTTTTTCTGTATGACAAACACACAAGCAAGAAAAGACATTACCGATGTCAGAGGTTTTGTACTCCTCTCAGGGGGGAGGAGACGAGCCCACCGCAGTGATTACCTACGCTGTTGCTTTGTGATTGCAGTCTCTGGCATGTTATTAGGGGGAATGGGTCATACCTCACACCATCTCAAAGGGGAATCAAATCAGTCTCAAAGCCTTGCTTCAGGCATTGGCACATTTGAAAGTCAATGTTTTATTTCAAAGCATACATTACTTGATCAGAGCACGTTTTTGCCGATGGTCATATGCATAAACAAAGTGTGCACCGTTTAGAGTACTTGATAAAGGCCTTACATTTGTGCATATTAATGTGTATGTTAAATCAACAGTCATTTAATTCCAGCATACATTTTCACATTCTTGAATGACCGAATTGCGCACATATCACACTTGTACATGTACCTCTAGATTTATAAAATTAATGATAATAATAGTAATAATAATAAAAAATAACAGTATAGATCAAAGTTGAGTAGAATTGCTTTGACATTGGTTTGATTTCTCTACCTAATCCGGTGTCCATTGAGTTTATATGACTTTATAGAGTATTTAGCAGAAGTTGTAACCAAGTGGCTGGGTTTCATGCGTTTTAAAGTTTTCATGGTATAAACAGTTTTTTGTTTTGTTTTGTTTTAACCACCTGCAACTTTACCAAGAAAACAAGCTCTAATGCCAACATATGGGTGGAGAGGGGGATTTTTACTCAATATTTTGGTGCGCATAGTGCTCCATTCTATACAGGATTTAACTTTTAGCTTGAACACATTCTGAAGACAGTCACTTCATAAGTACTTTCTGTTCCTTGACATTTTGCTTAACCGCACAGATCACAGTATCACCCAATCAGTATCGTAAATAACATTTCTTCATACTTGGTAATTTTAGGACTTATTGGAATTGGATCAAATATTTTGGTGATCTCATTTTGCAAGAGAAAATATTACAAACAACTCCCTGTATAATGGTGTATCGAGTACTGCCCAATTAGTGTACTTGCAAGAAAAATGAAGAAGAAATTCTGATAAACTTCACTATCATTGACAATGACAATTGAACATTATCAGATGGTGTACGATTTTGCTGTCTTGTTCCATTTTTTTCCGAGTTTACCCCAGTAGGAGAAACATTTGGGAAATATCTGCCATGTTGTTAGAAGTGCACATTAACCGAGCCATTGCTTTTTTAGCAAAATACTAACTCTTAGACAACCTGTCTAAGAGTTGAATTTAATCTCTGTATATTCTAACAATAACTGCAGTCAAGGTGAAAATGCTGAAGATGTGGGCAGGTTTGACAAAGCTTGGAAACAAACAACTGTGTTGATGCCAAATTAGTATGCAAATTCTAAGTAATTAGGCAAAGAGGCTTGCTTTTTTCTGATGTTTATAATGGCTGCGTATGTTAACTACATGACCCACACATGAACTTTCATCTGAGCTGTCTCCACATTGCTCGTTGGAAAGATTCTTGTATATTTTTTTGCTCACTGCTGTATGCCCAGGCTGCCTGGGGTAATCAAAGGAGGGCAGCATTAATTGGTTGGCCCTGGCAAGACAGCAGGTGGTCTAGGACAAGTCGTCACCTGCCCGAGGAAAGGGCACCCCTCATCTATTCAATGCCCACCCAAGCCCTCCTTTTTTCCCTTTGCCTTCACCTTACGCCCAAAAAGAAGCATCAGGATGCTGCAGTCCATGTTGTGGGTCACTCTCTCAAGGGGCCGCTCAAAGTCACCTCAATAAAATGCAAAAAAAAAAAAAAAAATCAAATTTTCCAAGCAGCGATGTAGCTAAATCTGAACTAGTCATGACATTGAGCTGGCCATTTTCCATGAACTTCTTTGAGAAAATAGTGACTCTCTGTTACTTAGAACTGTCTGTCTCCATACAGCAGCATCTTGGAAGGGCAGCGTTTTGGCTGACTTGTGGCTGATACATTCATCAATCTGGTACCTTGCCAATATCACACTGTCACGACAGAGTGTGTGCCATTCTAGCACCATGAGAGGCTGACAAAACAAGTCCCTTTCCATTATACTCTCTAAGGCCACTGTCTTTTATTGCTTCTTTGCGCCTCAGTCATGTTTATTTCTATTTCTTGCTCACGTGGATCCAGATTGACGTAGACCAGCAACCTCTTCCCCCCCTTCTGTGTTAGCCTAACTGAATTTAAGCATTACTTTTCTGGTGATGTCAGAATAGTTGCAGAGAGATTCTGAAATATTGTCCGTTTCTGTTTCAAATCTGTAATTGAAGAGATTCACCTGCAAATACCTTGACTGTGGAAAAGGTTCTCCCTAAATTCATCTTTCTTCCAAACTTGTTCAAGAGAGGACTTGATGCTCCCAACCTTATCACTCTGGAGTCCCTATTTGTCATTCAAGGGAAGCGGTTAAAAAGCTCTCGTCCTGCAGAGAGGTCCTCAGCCCAGCCCTGTGTTCTCATCGCCTAAAGCACAGAGTTATTATTTATGTGCACAACTTTGGCAGCACACCAGTCGGTCCCTGTTCAACCAGCATAGCTAAAAGTAGTCTTGCTTTTCTTTCATTTATCATGTCCTTTTCTGACTTTCTCACGGTAGAAAGTATCTGTTGCAAATGCGAAAGAAGTCATATTTCAGGTATCAAGTTGCAAGTGCAAGGTTTAGTTGTTACGTTATTGCTTTGATTCCTTTGCTAATACTTTTGAATATTGCCATTGTGCACTCAATATGTACAACATTTGATCAACGTTGTCTGGAATGTTTGCATTGTCATGTATTATATTCACCATCTCATACAATCCTTGAAATGTATGAGTGAACAAGCCCATTTTTCTGTTGCTCAAAGATTTCTGTTCATCCACTAGAATTAAGCATCTTTGCAAATTAAATCCCCATGGTTGTAATAAAGTCAATAAACAACCATTTTAATTCTTCCATGTGAAAGTCTTTGAAGAAAATACCCATTTTGATGACATTTGAGTCCCTTGGAGCTTCCGTGGAAACTCATATTTGAGCATTGTGGACCTCTTTTGAATTATATAGAAAATGTAAAAATATACTACCTCTCAAGTGTCAAGGGTGTGGGATTTGGAGAGTTCTGCTAGCAGAAAAAAAAAGTTATTTTCTGATATTCTATTCTATTTTCTCTAAATTATTATTATTGCTATAGCTAGGTCACGTCCCCATCGCCAGCAGTACATCTCATTCAGGTAACTAAAATGTTTTGGATTTTCTGCAAAATTCACTTTTTTTTTCAGAAATCCTGTTAAAGACTAATAATAATGGAATCATTATTATTAGTTATTATTATTACAAATATTTAAAAAATAATAATAACAGGTTTTACTGTGACATCCATAACTTATTTTATTTATTAACTTCTTTGATTGATACACATGAACATACCAGTACTTCAAAATAAATATTTTTAAAAGTACTCTTGTTATATACTGCATATAAATTAGTCTTTCAGCGCATAACCCTATTTGAATTCCATTTTAAGTCTAAAAACATGCAGAACATTAAATTCTTGCATTGTGTTATACAGGCATCCTGCAGTGACTCACTTGGACATTGTGGAAAAACTAAGTGGCATTGCATGATCTGCACTTATTTCTTTAAATGGTTACAAATTGTTCTTTACATCGTCCATAATGACAGTGTTCTGAAGGCTCATTTAATGTTTACTGTCCTCTATCTTCTGGCTCTCACAATCTTGGTTGATGCAGCGTCGTATTTGAAATGAATTTCATGGCTCAAAGTACACTTTCTGTACTCTGACACATCCTCTTAGAGTGTTCTCAGATGTGTTCGTAGTTCACCTGCGCTGTGTACATCAGCGCTTATTCCGTATCTCTGGACATAAAATTGATGTCTAAAGAAAAATCCCTCGAAATAGACTCGGTAGCAATTTTAGGCTCATTTTCTGATGACTTATTTGATATTCAGGCAGATTTTGGCTGGCCCACATTTTGGTTGAAAACAACACATCAGCCTGCGATGACAGTCGCAGAAGACGAGGGCATGTCCTCATTAACTACTATGTGTTCTGGTATATAATTAGCATTTTTATTGAAAGTCTGAATGTGTTTATTTTGTTTGTCTTGACAAATGAAAATACTGAGGTAGTATATATCGAGTAGGCTTGTTTCGTTTAAATTGATCGCTGTAACGCATTGTTGCCAAAGGAAGACAGCAGCTGCTTGGGAGGAATGCGTGCTCATTAATTTCTATTAAATTTCACAGAAATGTGCATGGTTAAAGGGTTGTTGACAGGTCATGAGGTTATATGACTACACTGATGGGCAAAGATGGCCGGCGCAATATTTGTATCATTTTCATCAATGAACGCTGTATTAACTTTGCGATTTCTTTTTTGTTTCATTTTGTTTTGTTTTAGCATAATTAATTAGTGATTGAAAATAATTTGAGGGTAATAGTGTATTGATTGATGTGACCACAGGTCCTTCAAAGAAAAGTCTTTCACTTGATTTGTTTTCTTTAGGAGAGATTCCACATTTAGTACTCAAACTTGATGGGTGCCAGTAACAGTGAGCACAACTGACTGGCAACCAGTCCAGGGTGTAGTCTGCCTTTTGCCCAAAGTTAGCTGGGTTAGGCTCCAGCACTCGGTCGACCCTTGTGAGGATAAGCGGCTTGCAAAATAGATATGAATGACTGTATAATTTCATTTGACGACTTGAAGATGGCAGTGTTTGGAAACTCAAGCAAGATACAGATTTTTTTATTTTGTTCGTTTGTTTTCTGAAAAGTTGTCATTTTGAAGGTGTGGGTGGTATTGCGCCCAGCAACAATAATATGGAAAGTTTAGGGAAAATACTGGCATTTTACAGTAAAGTACATTCCTTTGTTCACACTGGGTATGCATTGAATTTGAGTTCCAGTTCTGTCACTGACATCACACCAAGACATGACGGCTTATCGATAGTGACGATGAAAATGGGTCGTTGTCAAGGCAATTAGTTATTTACTGATTGGTCCGTAACTGATTCATCTAATTGGAAATGTATATACATACATGACTTGTTAGTAAAATATAAGCAAGATGCTACAGGTCCTTTAAAACAATGTATATTTGTTTTGTTTTAAAGAAAAACAATTTCCCACTTTTGCTAAACTCTCATGGTGAAGGGATGACATTACAGTATTGGCATTGTGAAGCTTGAGGACAGGGATTTTTCATCCACATCTGACAGAAAGATGGAAAGGAATTTCCAAAAGGCTTTGGGCTGTTTGTGTGTGCATTTTAGAACATTTTCACTCACACAACTCAACCTTATATAGGGATGAAGCAACTCATTTATCCTCTCTGCCTCAAAAAGCAGCCAAGGTTTGGCCCATAACCAGATTCAGCCCGTCACATCATCCCAGAGCCTTCAGACATTCTCTTGTCTAAGGGCTTCACTGACAGAGCATTCAGCCGATCAGTACCAGCTTATCCTCTGCCTTCATCAGGAAGGCCATTTGCTAATGGAACCCACAAAGAGGATCTTTTCAAGATTATAACAAGTACGCTGTGTGACTGCATGTAAGCATGCCTATGCGAGCCTGTTGTTCCTCTTGATGTAAGCGGTTTGATTAAATTGATTGTTCGCAGTTTCTAACGTGCAAACAGATTTTATTTGTTTTATGCTATTACATGCTGAATTGATCATTAATACAATGCGGTCGAGAGCCATTCATAGTGCTCTCTGTTTTAATAGACACCATGTGTCTTCCTGCAATGAGTTGCCAGGTCCATCATGCACTGGACTAATAAACACCACAACACATATAAGTACTATCTCTTTTTCCCCAGAAAAATAATGGTGCCACTAGGTGATGATAATTAGCTCTATGATGAAACTTGATCAGATCTCGAGATGTAATTGCCACAATACAAATTGCTAGCAGAGATGAGGTGGAATTTATCCGTCAATCCATTTTCTGTACTGCTTATCCAAAGTAGGGTCATGGAGGTACTGAAGCCTATCCCAGCTATCTTCAAGAAAAAGCCGGTATACACCCTGAACTGGTCGTCAGCCAATCACAAGGCACGTACTGTAGAAACAAACAAACCTAACCCATTGACATTCACAATAACGAGCAATTTCGAGTGTCAAACTTCCACACGTTTCTGGGACGTGGGTGGAAAACGGTGTGCCCAAAGAAAACCCACGCAGGCATGAGAGAAGATTCAAACTCCACGCAGGTGGGCCCAGGATTTGAACCCTGGTCTTCAGAACTGTGAGACAGATATACACACCAGTATCCCCCTATTCCACCCGCATGCCATTTATAAAGCTTAAATGTACAATTAACGTCAAGCATTCCTTCCAGTGTACAAACATTTAAACACTTAACAGAAAATTAGTAAAGTTAGTTTATATTTAAAATTTACTTCATTGACTTAAATCTTTGAGGGTGTGATTTTTTTTTTTTAATTTTTTTAAAGCCATCAAAGAGTCCCACCTTACCCTTACTAGACACATACTCTCTCCAATTAAGTAAATAAATGCCGCCAGCTGTATGAGGAAATGCAGTCAGTAAGCATTAGGCAAGAATTGCTCAGCTTGTCGAGCTCTGTTGATTTAAAGGAGGCTTGTGTTGCATTTTCACAATTTTTAACAGTTCCCAGGTGTCTTAATGAGGAGCCTGTGAAATACTTTCATCAAAATACCCAAAGGATCAAGAATTATAGATTAATTTTCAGCCTCTTTTTCCAGCCTCACTGAAATTAGCCTGCTTTGAAGGAGTTGTCCCGTTTCATGCAAATGAGCCACTGCTTGGGCTACCACACATTACTGTGGCGCCAACGCAAAGTACAGCTTTTATTACCTTGACAACAAGGAGAAACGCTAAGAGGCAGTGCTTCAACAACAAGCCATCAAATTAAACTTGGCAATTATTCATGTATTCATAGTATTAGTGTTATGATTATCAGGACATTGGCTGTTCGGAAGACTTTCAATTTTCTCAAATGGCCGTGTCACAAAGGGTCTCCCGGTTGTCAGGCTTTGGCCTAAAAGTTATTAAAATGCTTCTCATTCATCGTGCGGTTGCAAATCCAGGAGGGGTTTTGTGGAGAAAATTAAAAAGAAAGTTAAAAGAAATTCAATTAAGTGATTTGCTGAATTGGAGGGAAAATGGCAATGATGTGGAAAAGGCTTTTAATCTTGGTGAACCACCTCTTCTTCCATTAAGCTCATATCGCCTGCTTATCACACTAATCACTCCACCCAATGTCTGGAGTCTTGGCGATTTTTAATGAACTCATCATGGCCTGATTCAGTCCACTAGGAATGGCAGGCACGGGATACACTTGTGAAGTGGGCTCCAGTCAGGATGATGCAATGGCCCAGTTAGACAGCACGAAAAACGCCAGCAGAAGCAAATAGTGTGGTTGTTCTTCGTAAATTGTTGTTACTCACGAGAGCAAAATAAATGCTTGATTCCGTGGCATTCCCGTGCCAGCGAGATGAGGTGTGACAAGTTGTGAAGGACGCTGCAATCTGCTCTAACTCGAGTCGGGCTTCGGTGAAGACCTTCACTGGCCACAACAATAGGTACAGCAATACACTCAATAGATCAAATAGATGATCAAATAATGCGTTAGTATTATAACGAACTATTTTGTTGCTGTAATTTGCAGTCTTGTTTCTTATACGGCGCTTTTATGTAGGAAGTAAAAAAAAAAGATTGCAAAGCAAAATTTTATCTCGTCAACATGGTATAAACAAATGGGTTCAATTAGGGTTTGTTCTATCCAAGAAATCAACAGCGGTGCATATTAAAATGTAGCCACTTCATCCCACCATTTCACTTCACTTTTGGAGCTGCGGTTTGATGCCAGTTTCTCAAGCTTTTCTTACAAGGCTCTTGGAATTTTAGAAACATTTACTCGTACACTCAAAGTTGATGTCTTACCCTTTAAAAAAGGTCATTAAATTACTAAAAAATGTGCAAAGAATTCCGCATATTGTACATGTCAGTGTATTTGTGCTCCAAATATTGGACTGGATATGGTTTTCAAGCAGGAAAAAGCGGCGGGGGGAGTGCTCTTTGCTATTATTCAAGCTTGTCAATCGATTCTCCACTATGCCATCCAATCAGGTAACTTGACTATTATTCATAATTAAAGCAATCTAGATGCAAATCAGAAAAAGTCAGGGGGGATGTTGTGCTGAATACAAGTGTGACCCTACTATCCATGGGTTCAGCATTTATCATGTTCGTTGTAAATGTGTCCCAATAAAACATGCACATGCCAACCCACACGCATTAACTCATTTACCCTTTTGTCAAGAGTGCAAACAATCATTGTGCTGATTGAAACATTTAAATTGCAAATGTTAATGTGATTACTTTTTAATGTTGTATTTTTCTGGCCCATTTCCATTTTAAGTGGCATTCATTTAGATTATTTAATTTTATAATCAGTGCCTGATAAGGGTAAATACTTTGCTCTTTTTTATTATATTTTCAAATGCCTAGTTTCTGAATCTCAGATGATGTAACTAATGTCATAAATACACCCTGCTTAGCAAAGTTATTTGACCACCTGTCATAAAATTGAGGGACTTGCTTGAAGTCAATTTAAGAGTTTTCTACATTTTACCAACTTGAACAGAATTTAAAATATGCCCAAATTTGAGGCATGGATTTGCATCCTTTTGAATCTTTCTGTCCTGCTATCGCAAAATCTACCAAATCCTACAGGCATGCCATTACTGACATGGAGAACTATTTTAAAGCAGAAGCTGTTTATTATTATTTACTAGTCATAAACACATTTTTTGTGTTAAACGGTGGAGAAAAGGTGGAGTTGTCATAGCAAAATTGTCACTTGTTCTTGGCACTGTGTAGTTACATGATTTACTATCCAATCATACCTGGTTGCGTCTTTCGACCAGTACACTATGTAATATCTGTATGTCGATAGACATTATTGCTCTGTACGAGTGGATATTAAGTAAAAAAAAAAAGTAAAGAATTTATTTAACTAACTAGACAAAGATTAAAATATATTGCTTTAATTATGCAGTCGCATGACCGAATACGTTCCTGTCTTCGGTCAGCATCCTGGAGCTCAACATTCATTGTTCAAATTATTCCAAACATCTTTACTGGTTTAACCTTTTGGGTAATTAAAATGACTCCAAAATTAATTGCCATTAGATTGTGACCGATTCTTCCGGCGTGTCAAAGATTTAATTAATCAATTAAGTTATGATATCGCGCCTCATCATTCAGACGTGAACATCTTCTATTTAGTATTTATTTCTATGGCAATTTTGTATGCATTTAGTGTTTTATGTTAATTTCAACATTGGCTTAAAATTGTAGGCACTTTATTCACACTGATGAAGACGTATCCTTCTCTTCTCTGTCTGTCGGTCTTGCTTGTCTTTTATTTGTCTGACCACCAAAAAGGGTAAACACAAAATTTTACAATGAATATTTTAATCCATCCATGAATTCATTCTGAGTTTCTGCACATTACTAAGCATGCACGATAGGTTAAATGTAGAGCCTTGACTGGCCATAGAATGTCTGTGTGTGCGCATTGTGTGTGTAGTGTGTGCTTGTTTGTCCATATGTGCCCATGTTATTGTGTACCATGACGCTCGTCCAAAATCAGCTCGGATAGGCTCCAGTTCACGCGCCACGCTGAAAAGGATAAGCTGTATGTACTGTGTGTTAGTAAATGGATGACTGAATCCATCCCTAAAATGAAATAAAAATGTGAGCTCCTTCTTCTAGATGTTTTAATATCCTTACACCTTTTGTTTTAAGCATGGGTCTCTGTGTGTGGTCAGTTTTATTATTCAGTATGTAGTATATGCATCCAATAGGCATGCCATAAATGAATTGGGAAATGGGAATTGGAAAATATAAGTGAAAGAATTCACTCATGTTTAACGTCTCATCCACGTGGGTACAAGGTTATATGCCCATGCAAATGTTAATTCATTAAAAACGAAAGTGTGTGAACTTGTTCCGGTGTGATTTTCATCTACACTTCATCAGTGTTTTTCCCATCTTGCCAAACTAGTGTGAAGAATTGTTCTGAGAGGTCTCTAACCTGAGATGAATTGCTATCAGGGCCTGAATTAACAAGGCAAAGGTTAATGTTATTGTAATTATCAGTGCGAAGTCTTATGGGAGATGATTTCCTCATCACCAAGGAGCCTGTGTGATCACATCTCATGCATTAGACTAATAATTAGATTTTAACACACCCTCTTTCATACTTTATTAAATGCCATAGCACACATCTTGTCATTGGTATGCCCATCTCCAGGGTCAAAGATGTCAGCCAGCAGCCAAACGGGAACCATGTCATGACAAACGCACTAAAATGGGTGCACCAATTGATAGCCATGAAGCTACAGTACGTCTACTTAATAGTCCTCACCGCTTGTTGAATCACACACTATGATCATGCACCAATTGTCTCATCAGGTTGGGTGTAAAAATGTCTCTTCAGCAAGTTGGCACACTGAACAGTCCCCTATGACCTCCTGGAGACAGAAATGCAACTGCAAAGTACTTCATAGCACAGTTTATAATTTTTGTTATGAGTCTCCCACAAGGTGTGCGTAGGGACAACATATCACTTTCAGAAATACAATGATATGTTGTTAACTGCTACTTTAGAAAGTGGGACTTGGAGTTTGCAGAAAACCAGCTGGTTTTGTTACATTTTTTGGCCAATTTTTACCAGTCGACTGCAGGATCATTACCACTTTTAGACATCAGGCCTCCAGGTATACTATAGTATGACTCCCTTGGCTGCATCTCGACATGCGTGTTTTGCTGTGTTTGTGTGTATTAACTGGTCTGTATCATAGCCTACCATCTTGGCTGTCAAAATTCTGATTCTACAGAAAAAGCTCTTGATATGACCCAGGCCTTTAAATCCCTTTTCCACCAAGTACTAGCATTTAGTTTGGTTCAGGACAATATGCCAAACGTTGTAAGAAAAGACTGAGGCGCTACATGCTCAATCACCCTTCTTATCCACAAAGGTTGAATTGACTCAGCTGGAGTTTTTTCTTTTCCTATTTCAGTTTTGAGGCTTCTTCTGTTCTAAATTTTAGTTGTGGATTCTGCCCGTGCCATCCCAATTATTCTTTAGAAAAGTATGAACACAAGAGAGATTAGTGTTTACAGTGTTCTAAACCAAACTAAACAGAACCATTTTTCCTGTATAAACCAAGCATTGACAGAACACATACTGCCTTACACAGATGAGAGGGATTTGAAAATGTGCACCTCTGTCTGTATTTTTCTGGAACTGCTGGAAATATCCCGCTTGGGCTTATGAGGTTGAACCACAAGGCTTTCCAACTGAAAATAAACAAAAGCAAGGGTGACATAAATGTTGTCTAGAATTAGAGGTAATTAAAGTCCTTATGCTAAATACGTTTGGGTAAGATCACAGCAAACCTAATCTATTTTTGCAGCCTCATTCCATTTGGATGAAAATGAAGAATGGCTATATCTCCCTATTTGTCCAGATAATTAGTCTATGGTGCAACCAACACATGCAGATGAATACATTCATAATACAGACGTAGAAAGGAACGTATTCTTGAAAATAAATCTTGTTGCTAGTGCATCAGCTGGTACCTATTAGAAGTGTAGCTCAGACACGCTTGCAATGGGGTTAATATGCTGGCAGATAACCCTGCATTAGTGGTTCACCACAAGAAGAAGTAATTTCCCACACTGTTTTTAATTTGCTTCACACTGGGATTTGTCACTGATCAAGATGATGCTGTGTGAGACCACCAGAGTCTTGTTAGAGGGAGTTGTGGAAGGCCTGACATCATTTGCATTATTCAGAGTGCCCTGCAAAAGTGTCTTTTAGCTCCCGTCACTCTCCAAAGGCCCATGGTACTGCCCACAGTGCATCACGATATCCCTCTGCAGGATATTCAGCTCTGGTGGACAATTAGCCAAGAAAACGCAATTTTCCTCACTCTTCCACCAAAATGACAGATTGGAAGTGAAAAGCGCATGATGCATGTACTCGGCATTGCTTTCATATCTGTTTTCCCTCATCATGAGAGATTACTTTTACCTGCTGATGCAAGTGTCATCTCTAATATTAACAATGAAGCGTCTGTCAAAGGGCAGTTCTTTCATAATTGTGATAGTCTTTTGTTCTACGTACAAAAAAAAACCATTCCAGTTAAATTGTTAACATTAGCATGAGCTAACCTTCAACAAAAAATATTTTATCTATTTTATACATTCACTTAATTTATTGTGCTGGTTCTAGTCCTTTAACCAGGATAAAGTTTATACTATGCTGTACATTCTTGTTCCACATTTCACACAGAGAATTAGACAATACACATGCAGTCATGTGTGCAGATAGGTCAGTGTTTCAGTCGTGCATTGCCAAAAAGGGACTGGACCCCAACATTTTAGAGAGGTGACATTAGTCAGGATGCAGATCAGCATTTTTCCAACCACATGATTTGATGGTCTACAAGTCAGTGATGGGCCCAGGGCTGATCTCGCCAGTCAAGTTAGCAACAGAAGGTACCACTTGTACCTTGCTGCGTCTCAAGTCATTCACACCATCTTGTTCACATGCCTCGCCAAAGCAGGAACATATGCCAAATTCCATCCGTGCAAATTTGGTGAGAAACAGTCAGACAGCCAAACCAGTCTGTGTGTGTGTGTGTGGGTGTGGGTGTGTGGGCTTGTGTGTACTCTACACGTGTACATCCATGTGTCCATGCGCGTCAGTGTTTATGTGTTTGACGTTCATTTTTCCACCAAAATGTTCGCCCACTCATCTTGTTTAAATGAAACCTGTAACAACTGCTTGATGTTGTGAGTCACAACAGATAGTCATCATTATAGTGACTAGAAATAAATTTGCCCAAGTGAGGGGTGGCAACAAGCTACCACTACCCCACTAATTGTACTGTTAAGCAACAAGAAATTAAACATATTCATAACCCTTCAATTAATGAAATCATGATATCTATCAAAGCAAAAAAGGTTAAGCCAAACATGTCTGATCAGTTGCACAGTATCCACTTTTTTATTCTTTGACAATTTTTTTATGAAGAATTATTGCAATTACTAATTATTATCCATCATTATTATTCTTATTGTTAACCCTAACCCTATCACTAGTAGTAGTAGTATTAATAGTAGGAAGAGGAGTAGGACTTGTATTGGAGAATGATTTACCAATTTATCTGAGGTATGCTGCAGAGGAAAACCATTAAAAAAAAAGGTTAAGTCAAGTGCTTTCTTACAACTGTGTAGGCCAATCACAAAGGTAGAAAAGTAAAAAATGACTCACAGAAGAGGTTACTTTTATTGTTTTCATTTGTCCTTCTTCCTGTCTACGTACACCTTTTGATAACATGTTTATTGCTGTTTCCAATACGTTTTGATGTTGATTGAATTTGTCATTAAAATGATGAACATTTCAAAACATTTCTTTGGATGGAAAGCATTTAACCTTTGCCGACTTCAACATCTGTCAAATCCTGTTTGATGGTAATTGTCTGATCTACAGTTTCCTATTTAGCAGCAATTAAAACCGAAGCTCAGATCCAATGGAACAACGAAAATCCCATTTAACCTTTTCAGAAACCTCTCTTTCTTTAAATGCTTAAGCCTTGGCAGAGTTAAGCCCTTTCCGAGATTTCTTGAACAAATGAACTTTATCTTGCTTCAATGAATAAACAACCATGCTCTGCCTTTTCAGGAGACCAATCCTTCCTAGGCAGGTGAGAGGCACTGCTTTAAACCTTATTTTAATTGGGCCACTAATCGGATGTCAACCGAGAAAGGCACAGAGTGCAAGTTAGATGAAAGCGTTTGGGCCACAGGTGAGACGGAGATAAAGAGAGGATGGCCACAGTGACTTTAGGACCTCCAAAGTGCCTCTTATCTTGTCCTCTGCTGTTACTTAGGCTGTCCTTTGAGTCCAGAGTAATGTCGTTTGACTGCTGTTAGTTTACACACTAGGAAGAAAAGACCTGGACATTTCAGGATGTCTTACTAAAACTGGTTTGTTTCACTACACACGGGTGCATGCACGTACTGTACGTTTGTGTAAATATAATTTGTGCAACAGTTTTACCCACACTGTTCCACCAGCAATTAAATTTAAATTGGGAATGGCAATTAGCCCTCACCTTGAGCATAGTGGGGTAAAATTTCCTATTTTAAAGGGTATTTAAAATGCCGGGTCTGCGAAAAAAAGTAGATGACGAAGAAATACTGTAATTGACATAAAGTTTGTGTGATGAACCAAATATTTTGTCTGATTTTCCAGCCAAGCCTGAAGAGTTTGAAATGGTGGCTAATGCATTTATGAAGCTGCCTACATAACAAAACGCTGTATCTTGAAAATGAAAAGGAGGTGATCATCATTTCTCTATGAAGACCACAGCTTTGACTTAAAATGTAACCTAATTTTCTTTCTACATTCATTCCATTTCCTATGCCAAGTGGAAAGCATAGAACAGCTCGAGAATGTCAAGAGGGATATATTGTAAAATCTAATCTCCTGCCCTAATTACTACATATGCACACACACTCTATATATTATATGCAAAATCTCCCTTTCACTCAATGCAACTTGACCAATATGATTCATTTTGCACTGATGATGTTTTCCCCACGGCATCTGGGGGTGGTCTGGCACAGTGTCAGTGTAATGTCACTCCAACTGCCTTGAGAACTGAGACACTCCATCAGCCAGACTATTGCTCCTTGAGCTGGAGAGTCTCTTCCATCAGCTTTCAGCATTAGCGCTGATAGCTGTATCAGGGCTGCAAGAACTGCTTAACCACAGTAATATCAGAGTGACAGATGACATATTTTAGTGCCACAACCTGAAGCCTGAAAGAAGGTCGAGTCTGCATGTGTTATGTTGGCTGTGGCAACCAGGGATCCGTAGTTTTCAGTTCAATCAAAACACATACAGCGGCATATGAAATTGGCCTGTTCAGAACATTGCGAATGCCGGGTGTAGCTGAAGGTAGGCAGTGTTGTACCATCAAAACATCTTTTGCTTGTCAGTTGCTTTGGCAAACATCGTCACGAAATAGTGTACTTGGGCAGCTGACAGTTTTGAAATGTCTTGTTCAAAACAACTTTTGTGGGTTAGTGAACTGTAGAAGGGAGGAACACTCATTGACCATCCCTGAAATCCCAATGAACCAAAACTTTAAATATTTGCATGAATGCATTGAAATGCATGTAGTAAAAAACATTGGGTGTTATCACATCCGCTGAAGTTGGCTGTGCACTGGTTTGACAAAAAAAAAAAAGAACATTGTAAAGCATCTACCAACACTGAGATTGAGAATATTTGTGAAGTGTTATTTTTTATTCAGCCTTGTGTATTATAAGAGTGCACCAATATACTTAGTAGAATAACTTGTGAATTAAGGACGGGAAAATAAATATGTACAGTATCAATGCATCATATTTAGAATGAGTGTTAGCCTGAACTGATGCAATAAAGTGGAGGTTATACTTGCAGATAAAACACAAGTAACAGTGAAAGATTCCTTAGTGTTATGTAACATTCTTGAAAGAAAAAAATCATTTGGTAAAGACCTGAAAAAATATGAAAGTAACAACAGCATCCAAATATTATATATCTGTTATGTAATCGCTGACCCACACCATAGTTCAGAAGCCCTCTGAAGCCGCAAGATATTTTCATGTAAATAGTGTGTGTCGGTCCAACCTATTGTTTTGTTGTTCATATTTATATTAATTTAAACCCAAATAATTTGTCTCAACACCACTAGATCAAGCAGCCATGGTTATATAAATATGCATTATTTTATGTACTGCTGGGGCTTGTTAAAATATTCTCTCTGGCCCATTTCCATCTCAGTGGTTATGCATGAGTTGACTCCGGCTTCACAACAGCTGTGTGGACAGGCTTTCACCCCAGTGATCAAATAGGACCGGCAACTTACTCCTGCTGCGGTGCCCTGTGTAGGATAACTGTGATGACAACCCCTTCACTCGCAATCCAGCTGGGAACCAGACTGCCCAACAACTTCCCTGCGTGACACATTCTAAAGGCTGGTTTCACTCTGTCCCTCAGGTGCGACGTTTGGGTAACTCGGTCACATCATAAAGAGGCCAATCTGTGGTGCTTGGCATCTTAGTATCATGACATGATCATGAATTAAAGAGATGGTATTGAGGTGGGGTATTTTTTTCAAGGAAAGTGAGATATGAACTGCATTTAGGCAAGTCCTGTTAGAATTAGCCCGCCAGTATTGACAGTAGTAATACTGTACTACATAGCACCCACAGCATCCTTCTTCTGTTGCAGTCATTAGCAACCATGCCAACAGTCTCACTGGGTAATTTGACACCTCGCCTTCCGAAAAATGGCCAAACGAAAGATGGAAAACAGGAGCTTTCAAAACAGGCAGGTGGGGGACAGATCTATTCAAGAAAGTAAAGGACAGACCTGTTTCTGTTGTGTATGGAGCCAGCGTGGTTGTAACGAAAGAAAATAGCACAGCTTGAATTATCTTTACACACTTTTTCTTCGAGTCAGCGATTGGTAATAGATTAACGGCTGGATTTTCATTGAAATATATTCTTGTTTTTTGTTTTGTTGTTGTGGGCCTTTAAAAATATATTTCCATGAACCCAAAACAATGCAGAGACAAAATAATTCATTTTATCATTTTAAATAAATAGCACCGATGTCTTTATTGGAAATTTAATGTTGCTTCTTACAAATTCCTTTTTTCAATCAAAACTCAGTTTTTCATTTAATAAAGTTCCACAGGACAATCTATTAATGAGTTTGGCCCACGACCATTTTTTTATTCAGTCCCACTGTGAATCTGAGTTTGACACCACCGAGCAACATAGTCTGACAGACATGCTGAGGTTTATATATCCTTACGTTTTACTGAGTGCCAATTCCAGCCTTTTTTGTGAATCTGTTGTGGCAAGTGACTGTAATGCATCACATACAAAACGAAACAAGTGTGTACATGCGGAGTAAAGTATTGTTAATCTTTCATGATTGAGCGTGGAAAGCTTCACCCCGCTCTAATAATATTAAACAGTTATTGTTTAAGTGCCAGTGTGCTTAACCCTGACTGCCCTCCATTAAGTAAGTGATATGGTTGATCATGATCCAGCACTTTTGATTTCAGCGTGGTGAGGCAAAGCAAGGCCTGCAGATGAGAAGCCGTAGCACCGTGGTTGAGTGAGGGTGTCGAGGGACGGGGCACGGTGACCATGTGGTGTAAAAGAGGGGGGGGAGAAATGGATTGTGACTGGGCAGATATGATGAGAAGTCTAACTGTCACCTGGCGTCCCTGAGGCCCAGCTGCTTCACAGCCTGAGTTTAGACGAGAGAAACAGTCATTAACCTTGTCACATTGATTCAGCCCTGTTGGCCAGGTTTTCGCCTGAACCATATTGTAGAATAAAGCCACAAAGGGCTATAATGACATTATTTCCACATTTTTTGTGCAGTCTCCTTTCATTCTTTAGTCTCAGCAGGCTGGTTTATTGTATTTCCAACAGCCCAATGTATGGTGTTTTGTAATAAATGTGACATTAGCTTCCCTGTCTGACTGTTCACTTGTCTTTTTGATTTTGTGACTCCTGATTGTTAGGAAATGCTGAAAGATTCAAAAAGGTTGTGTGATAATGAACAACTCCACTGCCAGTCAGCCTCAGATCTTTCCGCTTTTGTCGTATTGTGTCACTTGCACCACACGCTTTAGCATTTCCCATACGCCGCCTTAAACATGCAGAATTCCTTCCTCTTCCCGTTGTATGTCTGTTTATTCATCAGTCAAGCCATCTGCTGAAGTTGTGCGTTTTTCCACTGTGTGCTGTCCTCTCCGCAAACCGCTTCACATGGCGGTGTTCTTCCAATTATCTGATGCACGCAGGATGCCCAGCGAGCTCTGACGCCCACTGCACAAGCATGAAGTCTGTGTTCACGGCAAGTAGCCTCTCAGCGTGTCGTTGGGTAATGGAAAGAGAGAGAGAGAGAGAGATGCCTCTCCTCAGCTCTCCTCATCATTCGTTTGGCAAGCTTATTAGCTCTCCGTAACCAGCAATAATCTGCAGCCCTGTGTATTTCATGGCCCATTTCAGAATTAGTGCATTTTTTATGCCTGAGACATTTTTCACTGGCAGTGATGTTTGTAGTTTGTATAAATGTTGGCCATGTGTTTTTGTGCAGTGCCCCATGTCTAACAATGAGGTGAGCTGAGTAGCGAGGACTTTTAGGCACACTTGTTACTTTTAACTTAACTGCGTATTTTTGGGGTGATTTCAGTGACAGTTGATGGATAATGTAATCTGTATCTCCATCCACCCATCCATTTTCTTCTGTTTATCAGCAGTTGGGTCACAGGAGCGGTAGGCCCAGTTGGGACGCCCAGGCACTTCATTCACCTCTTCTAAGAGAATCTCGAGACGTTCCCAGGACATCTGGGGACATCGTTTCTCTAGCGTGTCTTGGATTTTCCCCGACGGCTTCTCCCAGTGGGAGATGCCCAGAACACTGGACCTTGGAGGTGTCCAGGTGGCATCGTAATCAGATCCCCGGGCCACCTCATCTGGATCCTCTCAATGTGGAGGATTAGCGGGTCAACTGTAAGCACCACCCAGATGAATGAGCTTCTGACTCTAAGGGAGAACCAAGACACCCTGCAGAAAAAAACTCAATCCTGACACTTGTACCTGGGATCTTGTTCTTTTGGTCACAACCCACAGCTCATAACCTTAAGTGAGGATAGGAATATGGATCGACTGGTGTATTGGGAGTTTTGCCTATGGGCTTAGTTCATTCTTCACCACAATGGACCAATACAAAGTCTGCATCGCTGCTGACGCTGCACCAATCCACCTGTTGATTTCCCATTTCTTTCTTCCCTCACCCATGAACAAGACCCCAAGATACTTTAACTCCTCCCTTTGGGTCAAGATCTCATCCCAACTAGGAGAGGGCATGCCATCCCTTTCCAACTGAGGACCATGGTCTTGGATTTGGAGATGCTCATTTTCATCCCACCCACTTCCCACTCTGTTGCGAACCACTCCATGAGGATGGAGATCATGGGTCGATGAAGCCAACTGAACCACGTCATTTGCAAAAAGTAGATATGCATGACTGAGGGCACCAAGCCCGTTCTACACCTTGCCTGCGCCTAGAAATTTTGTCAATAAAAGTTATGAACAGAATTGCTGATAAAGGGGATATTTTGCAGAGTCCAACCGTCACCACAAACAAATTCAATTTACTGCCCGCAATGCAACGCAAACTCTAACACTGATCGTACAGGGACTGAACAACCCATATCAGGCAGTTTGGTGCTCCATATTCCAAAAGTACCCCCCCCCCACAGGACTGCCCGAGAAAGACAACGTTCTTCAAGGCCAAAAAACACATGTAAACTGCTTGGGTGAACTCCCATGTCCCCTCAAGAACCTTGCCAAGGGTGTAGAGCTTGTCCACTATTCCACGGCTAGGACAAAAACGACATTGCTCCTCTGGAATCTTACATTTGACCTACCAACGGACCCTCCTCTCCAGCACTCTGGAATTTTAGATTTGACTTCCCTATGGACCCTCCTCTCCATCACATCTAAATAGACCTTGCCAGGGAGTCACAGGAGTGTGATCCCCTTGTACTTGGAACACACCCTGCAGAACCCATTCTTGGACCAGCACCCAAGTCTGCCAATCCAAAATCAGTGTCCCTGACGTTCACGTGATGTTGAAGAGCCATGTTAATTGGACAGCCAAAACATCCAGAGCCTTTAGGAACTCTGGGCGTATCTCATCCACCCCCAGAGCCTTGCTGCCAAGGAGCCTTTTAACCACTTCGGTGGACTCAACCCTAGAGATAAGGTAGCCCACCTAAAAGATCCTAGACTCTACATCCTCATAGGAAGGTGTATTGTTAGAATTGAGGTGTTCAAATTGTTCTCGCCACCAAATCACATCACCTTTCAAGGTCAGCAGCACCCCGTTCACACTATATACTGTGTTGATGGTGCAATCCTTACCCCTCTTGAGACACCGGATAGTGGATTAGAATTTCATCTGTCAGCAAATCATTATCCATGACTTCACCAAACTCCTCCCACACCCGTGTTTTTGCCTCAGCAACCAAAAATTCTGCATTCCTCTGAGCTAGGTGCTACCCATCAGTTGCTTTGGAGTCCCACAGGCCAAATATGCTGGAAGAACTTTCTCTTCAATTTGGCAGCATCTCTCTCTACAAGTGTCCCTAAACAGGTTTGGGGGTGACCACCACAACAGGCTCTGACCACCTTACAGCCACAGCTCCAGTCAGCTGCCTTGGCAATAGAGGCCCAGAACATGGTGCACTTAAACTCAATGTTACCCACCTCTCATGGGACTTGGGTGAAGTTTTGTTGGAAGTAGGAGTTGAAACTCCTGACACTACTGCCAGACATTCGCAGCAGACCCTTAAAATATGTCTGCGCTTCCCAGGCTGATCCAACACATAAGTAGGTGGTGATCAGATGACAGCTCTGGCGCTCTCTAACCCTTCCAGAGTGAAAGAGAGTCAAAACCCTCTCACGAGGACATATATCACAGCGCAAGCCGTGTGTGTAGGCGAGCCTGACTGTCTAGTCAGAACATCTCCACCTCACACATCAGATTGGGCTCCTTTCCTGCCAAAGAGGTGATATTCTACATTCCTAAACCCAGCTTCTGTACCGAGGATTGGACTTCGTCCACTGCCCAGCTCACAATGCACATGGGCACTATGGCCTCTCCCAGATGTGGTCGCCCCATGGGAAGGGGGACCCATGTTACCCTTTTAGGCAGTGCCAGCAGAACCCCATACCTGCAGAGCTGGCCACCAGCTAGTCCCCTTCCAGCCCCACACCCTGTCATCCTCGTGACCCATGTTCAGACAAGTGAAAACATGATTCCATCAATTAACTCTTCATCAGAGGTTTTTTGCTGTGCTTTGTCTGGTCCCTCACCATCTAAAATAGCATATGATCATTCCCCCTTCTGTGGCGACCTTACTGATTGCTATTGTTCATAGAAAACTTACATCTATACAATTACGACAGTTAAGATGTGACTTTAAACATTGTCTTCACAGTTAGTAAAGATTTTATAATGACAATTTATCTGCGCGTTAGAAAAATTGATTAAGGGGAACAAGCGGTATGGAACTAAAAGTGTTCACTTTGGGATGTTTCGCTGTGACTTGTACTGTGACTGTAGTAAATCATAATTACCACAGTCATATATGAATGACATACATGGCCTTGGATTAATGCATTGAACTCCAGCCCCGCCATGACACTAGTAAAAGAACAAGCTTCCACAAACATTTAAAATGCTTGAGCATCTTCCAGTCTATTAGCAGCCAAGCACTTCACTCAACTTTTTCTGTCTTGAAAGGGCAAAATCATATCAACTTCTGCTACAATACTTTCTTATGCCTTCTATAATCAGTCACCTCGTGTCCCAATAGTTATTAGTTGTCATTGAAATTCATTTTGATTTTATTGCCAGACTTGTCATAAATTTTATTTAAAAATAATTGGATGGAGAGAGTCGAACCACATGTGGTTAGAGTTAAAGCTCTAAATCCATGCACCATATTGAAACATACAAGTCTTCCTGCAGGCAATGGGGGATAGTATATAAAGCCTGAAAATGAGAAAGTTGATATGTGGGGCTTTGCAAGAAAAAACAAAGTTCATCTACTGTGACTTTTTTAGAACCAAGCTTATATTGAATTTAACTTGTTTACACTTTAGGCAACATAAGAAGCTTGTGGTCATCATTGTAATTCCCTTCATAATATTGTGCAAAATGTGACAAGCGGCATGTGGTTGTGCTTGTGCATTTATGACTTTAACCTTGTCTAAGTGATCAGATGTTCACTGAGCTTGCACGGGAAGCTTTTCCGGTGCAGTGCGATTATTTTGGCTTTTAAGGGTGTTATCAACATGCCTTCTTTTTGGCACGTTATTACTTTCTCATTTTCCACCACATTTCCCGTCCTTAGGAGTCAATTAGTGATGTAATACTTGGCTTCTTTCAAAATCATCTGAAAATTGTGTCGAAAAAGGTTAATGTAATTTCAAAGCATTCAGTGAAAAGAACTGAGGCGATTTAAATGCGTCTCACCCATTAGTGTCTCAACACTTAATATCACAGACTAGAATCAGATGGAAGCGAGGGTCTCTACAGCCAGTGAAACAGCAGTAACAGGAGAAAGATGGATTATTTTTTTTAATGATTGCATCACAATGCATTTATGAGGCAAAATCAACAAAAGCGTTTGGGCATGTTTGACACCTCAGTTTACTGTTTCCAACTTACTACCTGATAAATTACTCTTACTTTTCTTTCTTTTTCTTTTCATTGTTTGGGATATTGTTTTCAAAAGTGACAAATACCTAATGTTTTTCATACATTTGAAATGTTTTTGTTCATGCTTCCAGTCAACTGTGTAAATCAACAATATATATGGTTGGAATATTTGAGCTTATTTTATTTTTGGGGTGGCAGTCACTCGATTGTGATATTTCGATGCTGATACACCATCTCACTCTGCCAAAATATGTGGTACTAACATGTATTGTAACGCTATCTATCCATCCATCCACCCACTTTCCCTAAAACATTTTTTTAAACCCTTTTATCCAAACCATTTGACTTTTTTGTTTTTTTAAAGAACCCATTTTATTGCATTGTATTTTGACACGTGAAGTTATTTTCCCTTTTGGGAACAATACAGGTATCTTTATCCCCCGCCTTCCTGTTGGGTTAATTCTTATGTCAACAACTTGATATTCATGCAGTTAAAATTGAAAAAAACAAACTGCAGTGATATTTACAGAGAAAACCATGGTGTATCTCCCTATTAAAGCCATCTAAAGGACTAACTAAAACGATTAGATTCAGATACACAGCTGGATTCACCCTTTAATGTATTGTGTTAATATTTTTTCTCTTTTTACATTTTTCTCAACGTAACAAGCGGTATATGGCAGATATATCATATGAAGCTCGTGTTATCATGTATGACAGTCTTTGTACTGCTATTCCATGTTTACTGGTCACATGGGAATAATCTGCCATCCACTGTAAGACGATACGTATATACAGTATTTCTGTCCGGCGGAAGATTATCCTAGCAGTAGAGCTAAAGCCAGTGCACTTGTAACCACAACCCAAAACATAACACCTTTTTTGCATGTTCCAGATGCATCTTGCATTTTATGACTAGCTACGTCATTGTTTATCAAAGGTCATAATCTTTTGTATTTGCTCCCTGAAAATTTCTGACTTCATCATACTCACTAAGATCATCAAGTAAGGGTATTTCTGTAAAAACTCAGGTTAACTGCCTTTTTAGAAAATATATATCCATGTTTTGTATCAACCAAATCAGTCACTCTCTGTTGTCACAGTCTGCCATGACAGCTAGTCAATAAACTTTTATGAGTCAATCACACTTTAATAGCGAGATTCAGCAACACGTCCCAATTGAAGGCCTTGTTGATAATACATTCACTGTCAAACTCTGTGATACAAGCAAGCTGCTACAACACAAACCAGTCAGAATTCTGCCTTATCACGTTTGCCTGTTCTTGTCCCAATGGCTGTTGGGGTTTCTGCTAGAAGTGCAGTTTTCCCCATTCTGCTTGCTCTGCATCGTGGATTAAGACAACCCTGAAATTCAGCATTTCCTGCCATGCTATCGCTAGATCGCAGAACATTTCGTCAGCTCTCGAAGGTGAAAGGAACTCCACTGTGTCCAGGATTTGATTTGACCTTTCACAGATTATCTCAAATAGATTATTAAAATCCCTTCCAACTCTTCCAGTGCTGTGGTGTACTGTGGGTGCCGATGGAGGGTTTTTGTATCACAGTAATCTTGGGTTTCAAGTGGTCAGATCCAAGCATCCAATTGGATAAAAGATGCAATAAAGACGTTCTGTATCCAGAAGAAAAATGAACTGAAGTTTTTCCCATATTACTCAATTAACTGAAAGACTGAAATCTCGAAAAATTTATTCTGGGAAAATGGTCGACCTTTTATTTTTCTTACATTTAAAAGACAAGAAAACCCCACATTAAATAACTTGTATGATCATCCTGTTGAATTATATCTTAAAGCTTGTAGCAAAATTAATTACAAAAACAGGTTTACCACTGTTCATAAATGGAGTGTGGTGCCGACAATCCATTCAGTGGTTTTCTGTAACGATATACTATCATAATACATTGTGGACACACTGCAGCTATCCAGTCAAACTTCCTGTTAACTCTAGTCTAGGAGCTAACATGACAACATAACATGGTTACCTTGAGAGTGTCAATGCTTTGAACGCGAGGCTGCTTACAGTAGTTCACATG
Source organism: Syngnathoides biaculeatus (assembly GCF_019802595.1). Lineage (NCBI taxonomy): Eukaryota > Metazoa > Chordata > Actinopteri > Syngnathiformes > Syngnathidae > Syngnathoides > Syngnathoides biaculeatus. The sequence goes on from NC_084651.1 coordinate 20,823,325, forward strand.
CACACGTGGATATTCTCCTCCTTTTTTTTCTCACATATGTCTTCCCTGAACACACCTTGTGGAAGCTGAACGTTCTTCTCAAGTCTATCAAAGAGTCAAAAAAAAAACAATACACATACTCTGACTCGTATTTCATTGCAGACTCACATACTGATACTGATCTGAACTGATTAAATGATATCTTATGGCTGAAACAGTGTTTCACATGTCTTTTTTTTGGGGGGGGGGTGAATTGCACAACCTTATTTTGGGCATTTGAATAAACCATTGTAATTCATTCATTCATTTTCTGAGCCACCTATCCTCACAAGGGTCATGGGAGTGCCGGAGCCAACCCCACGTATCATCGGGCAGGAGGCGGGGTACAGAATCAGAATCAGCTTTAATGTCCAAGTCTATAAAACTCCAAGGAATTTTTCTCCAGCAGTCGGCGCTGCCCTGGTGTGACATTCAGAATAAAGAACAAGGAACAACATAGCAAGAAGAACAAAGAACAATAGACATTTCTGTTTTTAGGAACTATTCCTTATAAGACTTGTGAGATGTAAAATCTATACAGATAAGTGTGTTAACAATGTCAATTGTGCAAAAGGAGCAGTTTAAAGTGGCTAATGGTGTAGTCTACAGATGGATGTATATCCATCCATTTTCTTTGCCGCTTATCCTCACGAGGATCGCGGGGAGTGCTGGAGCCTATCCCAGCTGTCAATGGGCAGGAGCTGAGGTACACACTGAACTGGTCGCCAGCCAATCGCAGGGCATATAGAGACAAACAGTCACACTCACAATCACACCTAGAGTGTTTAGGTCTGGAGACTGACTAGGCCATGCCAGAACCTTGATATGCTTCTTAGGGAGCCACTCCTTGGTTTTCTTGGCTGTGTGCTTTGGGTCATTGTCTTGTTGAAAAACCCAGCCACAACCCATCTTCATTCAATGCTCTGACAGAGTGAAAGAGGTTGTTCCTCAAAATCTCACAATACATGGCCGCGGTCATCCTCTCCTTAATACAGTGCAGTCGTCCTATCCCATGTGCAGAAAAACACCCCCAAAGCATGATGCTACAACCCCCATGCTTCACAGTAGGGATGGTGTTCTTGGGATAGAACTCATCATTCATCTTCCTCCAAACAAGGTTCGTGGGATTATGACAAAAAAGTTACATTTTGGTTTCATCTGACCACAAAACTTTCTTCTAAGACTCCTCTGTATCATCCAAATGGTCATTGGCATAAGTGGGGCCTTGACATGTGCTGGTTTAAGCAGGGGAACCTTCCGTGCCATGCATGATTTCAAACCAATGACGTCTTAATGTATTACCAACAGTCACGTTGGAAAAAGTGGTCCCAGCTATTTTCAGGTCATTGACCAAGTTCTGTTTTGTAGTCATGGGCTTATTCCTCACCTTTCTAAGGATCATTGAGACCCCACGAGGTGATAACTTGCATGGGGCGTGGGGAATTTTGTCTCTGGTGTCTTTGGACAGCTCTTTGGTCTTGGCCATGTTACAAGTTTGAGACTCACTGATTGCATGGGGTGGACCGTTGTCTTTATGCAGCTAATGACCTCACACAAGTGCATCTGATTCAGGATAATACATGGAGTGGAGGTGGACTTTTAAAGGCGGACTAACAGGTCTTTGAGTTTCAGAATTCTAGCTCTTAGACAGGTGTTCAAATACTTATTTGCAACTGTATCACACAAATAATTTATTAAAAAATCATACATTGTGATTTCTGTTTTTTTCTTTTTATATTATCTCTCTCGCAGTGGACATGCACCTACGATGCACTATAGCAGGGTGTTCAAATATTTATTTTCTTCATTGTATATGACTAATACTGATTGTACCAGCAGGATGTGAGTGAGTGTCCTAACATGGCACAAGGCAGAAAAATAGTAGGTTCGCTAATCAAGAATTTAATGACTTAATTGCCAGAGGGAAAAAACTGTTCAAATGCCTGCTACTTTTGACTTTCATTGATCTGTAGCGCTTTCCCGGCGGAGGGAGCTGGAAGAGCTCGTGGCCAGGATGTGGAGGGTCATAACAGATCCTGCCTGCTCTAGACCTAGTTCGTGTTACGTGCAAGTCCTCGATAATGTGGAGTGTGGTGCCGACAATCCATTCAGTGGTTTTGATTGTCCATTGCAGTCTGAGTTTGTTCTTTTTTGTGGCGGCCCCAAACCAGACTGTGATGGAGCTGCACAGTACTGATTAGATAACCGCTGTGTAGAACTGTCTCAGCAGCACTTGTGACAGGCCGTGCTTCCTCAGAAGCCACAAGAAAAACATCCTTTGCTGAGCTTTTTTGAGGATGGAGTTGATGTTCGCCCCCCTCTGAGACTGTAATTCCAAAGAACTTGAAGGTCTCAAGAGTTGGACAGCGTCAAGGGCAGCTGTGGTGAAGGATACCTCCTCAAGTCCACAATTATCTCCACAGTCTTTAGAGTGTTCAACGCCAGGTTGTGTTGACCACACCAAAGCTCCAGTCTCCGCACTTCCTGGGGAGACGCAGACTCGTCGCTGTCTTTGATGAGGGCAATGACCGTGGTGTCATCTGCGTACTTCAGGAGTTTGACAGTCGAATGCCACGTGGTGCAGTCCTTCGTGGAGAGCGAGAAGAGCAGAGGGGAGAGGACACAACCTTGTGGTGCCCCGGTGCTGATAGAGCGCATGGATACGGTGTTGTCCCCCAGCCTCACCTACTGTGTCCTGTCCGTCAGAAGTTGTACATCCACCAGAAGATGGCAGGCGAGAGGCTGAGCTGGAGAAGTGTAGAGGAGAGGAGTTCAGGGATGATTGTGTTAAACGCAGAGATGAAGTCCGTGAATAGGAGTCTATCATCGGTATGCTCCCTGTCAAGATGTTCAAGGATGAAGTGGAGACCCATGTTGACGCCATCATCTGCAGACTTGTTAGCTCGATCGCCAAACTGCAGTGGGTCCAGTTGGGGACCTGTGACGCTCTTGAAGTGGTCCAGCACAAGGCCTTCAAAGGACTTCATGACCACAGATGTCAAGGCAACAGGCCAGTAGTCAATAAGACCCAAGACTGCTGCTTTTTTGGGGACCGGTATAATGATGGAGCGTTTGAAGCAGGTTGGTTCTTTACTCAGTTGTAGAGACCTGTTGACGATCTTTTTCTAGACAGGAACAAGTTGTTCTACGCAGAATTTAAGGCAGGATGGGGACACAAGGTCTGGGCCCGGTGCTTTGTTGATCTTTTGTTGTTTGTCTAACTTCGCTTTCATGTATGTTAAACGCTGGAGTTGGAAGGTGGTGCGGCTTGTGGTGCAGCTTGGTGGGTGCATGGTGTGGAAGTGTCTATTTCAAATCTTCAGTAAAAGCTATTTTGGTCATCGGCGAGCCCGCTCTTGTTTTCTACCGGGGGAGAACATCGCTTGTAGTTAGTGAGCGATTTGTAATCCGTGCCAAACTGAGCCCGAACTGATTGCCAGCCATTCAACAGTTGCATTCAGAATCACACCTACGGGCAATTAAGAGTCCCACGCGAGTACGAGGAGAACATGCAAACTCCACACAGGTGGGGCCAGGATTTGATCCCCGGTCTTCAGAAATGCGAGGCCAACACCCAATCAGGTTGCACTACCATGTACCATTGTAATTTATGTCTGATAAAAATGGAAGCTGCTGTATTAAAGCCCAAGTGTCATCCCTATAAACATTCTAAAATAGATATTGTCATGAAAAATACATATAACATTATTCACTTCAATGTCTATACAACAAAATAAATGTGAGCGGAGAGGGCGTCATCCATACGCAAAGTTGCAGAAGTGTCATTCTACGATATCCATACGGTCGCCATATTGACTGCATCCTCCGTCCATGACGCCACCCGGACATTCACCAATGAAAACACACGGTGCACCCAAACTATGGGAGACAAACGCACCCCTTCTGACACTGAAGCTCTTTTCGAAAAGGAGTACACCACACAACTGAGTGACGTTACCGGGGCAATATTACACTATTGTTTCGAGCCATATTCAGATGATATGCGATCACGGCCAAACCGCATCCATATCTGATCCACTTCCGCAGCAGAGATGAGCCATCGCAGCTCATCGCAGCCGAATGTGACATACTCAAAATGCATAGCTCATCCATTTGGCAAAAGTTACATCTTTTAAGTGTTTTCACATTGTTTTACGAGTGTTTTTTTTTTCTTTTGTATACAAACACAACAATTTACCAGTCGATCAACGTTAAGATATATAAGATCCTGCATCCAAGCAGCTGAAATGACTTTCCTCCGCAGGGTGTCCAGGCTCTCCCTTAGAGACAGGGTGAGAAGCTCGGTCATCCGGGAGGGGCTCAGAGTTGCGATGCTGCTCCTCTGCATTGAGAGGAGCCCGATAAGGTGGCTGGGGCATCTGATCCCTAGGCCTCCCCGACGCCTCCTTGGTGAGGTGTTCGGGCATGTCCCTCCGGAAAGAGACGCCGGGGACGACCCAGGACACGCTAGAGAGACCAGCTGACTCAGCTGGCCTGGGAACGCCTCGGGGTCTCCCCCAGGAAGAACTGAATGAACTGGCTTGGGAAAGAGAAGTCTGGGCATCCCTGCTGAAGTTACTGCTCCCGCGACCTGACCCAGAAAAGCGGTAGAAGATGGGTAGATGGATGGATGCTTTAAGATGTGTTTTGTAGTGATAAGTCTCCAAAACCGTTGGTGTGTAGTTGTCAGTACAGTCCTGCAACTCCAACCTTTATCACTCTCCTGGAATTCTTCATGCTGAGTTTGTTTGTTTGTTATCTTTTGTTTCTTTTTTTTGGTTTGTTGTATAGAGGTTTTCATGATAATTTCCGTGCCTTTGCTCGCTAACTCTTAGATCCTCTTTTCCCACACGAAACTTCTGAAAGTTCAGAGTGTCATCTGGCCAGTAGAGAATTTTCCCTGTCTGCAACTTGGGACACTTAAATCAAACCTTCCAATTCGCACTGTCATCTTGGGAAATATCTTACAGTTGTGTGCATGTGTTTCATTTTTTTCTTTTTCTGAATGTTGCCAGCCAGTTTATGAAGGTTTAATACCTTTCAAGTGCAGCAGATACTGTATCAGACCATTTATAATTCCTACAAAACACGTTCACTCTCACATATGGTCTCGTAGCCTTGTGGCGATGGGACAGTTTTAAACTGAAAATGAACGTCTCATATAAACCAGCTAATTAGATGTAGCCTCACTACTCTTTTAAGACGGAGGGAAAAAGCTATCATGGGCATTTATCTGATGCCTAATTGACCTGGGAAAAGATTACATATTCATAAATATGCACAAAGTACCCCTCAAAGACCTCTTATACACTATGTCAAATTTAATTGGCCTGTTTTGAAATCTAGAATATATAGAGCATTCATTCATATTCACTAGGTATCCAAAGTCTCTACGTTGGGCCAATTACAGCATCCCAGTCAGGAAAAATAATTATGAAAAGGTAAAACAAAATTGTAGATGTTGGCTATTTTCAATATTTCAGGATGGATGCATTTTAAGTGGATGACAGCCTGGAATATTCCTCAAATTGCGCAGACATCCCACAGGGTCTTTGTGAAGACAATGTGAACTCTTGTACGTTTACACTACATTCTCATCTTTGTGTTTCAGAAGGATTTTACTAATTTTAAAGTAATAACTAAAGGGCTTTCTTTTTTTTTTTGTTTTTCAATTTTGTCCCAAGGTGGAAGTAAAACTCTGCAAGATCAGTAGTATCTGATAGCTGCCTGCCCTCCTGGTTCCATGTGCTGTAAATAATTTTAATTAGAAAAATAAAGTAAAAAAACGGCTATGTTGTTATGTTATCCACAAAAAGTTATTAAAGTTCAGTGAAATGAAATGAGTAAGGAAGCAGAAATGAAAAGGCTGCTGAGCTTCGCTTCTTATCAGGGAAAGCAGAAGATATAACTTTCAGGTCTGCATAGCCCTGTGGTTCTGTGATCATCTGTTGGCTGCCTCTTCAGTACGTCTTACTGATGAAAGCATAACCTTCTGTCTTCCTGGATGGCCAAGCTGTCTGTTGACCCTGCTGACATACTTTTGTGCCAGGCAGGAAGTGAAAAATTAGAATTCCTGCTAGTGGACTGAAATTTAACTTCACCTAAGCCTCACACAACACGTAGCAGAAAAAAATGACTCCTTCTGTCAGATGAGCAGCCTTTCGACCAAACAAGTTGAGTCGTGCACAGACACGGCACATTTATTAAAGATGCACGTAAGACACTATATTGCTGTGTGGATACCGCTAGCATTCACTTCGACACGCTCAGGTTGTGAAGACCAAGATATGTGGACCACAATAAAAGAGACCCAGTTAACTGTGTCTTTCTCTATTTATGGAGGAGCAGGGGCCACTGCAGCGAGTTACTCATATGTTTTGTTTGGCACAGTTTTTACACCAAGTCCACTTCCTGACACAATAGACATCGGCCTTCGATGAGTACTATGCACTGACTTAGAGTCAAACTTTTTCCGTCATTACACCACAAGTGTGCAAACTAGAGAAGCGTTAGTGGAGATAATGTTTTGTTCCCATCAATAGAGATGCGACAAAAACAGATGAATTGATGTGTTACACATTTTTTGCTGTTGATCAGTTTCGTTACACCGGTTAAAAATGAATTGGATGAATTGCACTCGATACCTGTTCTGGGGGAGCCATGGAGAAAACAAAAACACAATCTTGCTTCTTCTCTGTACTTAATTATGTACTAAAAGAAGATTTAGGAGTCATAGATAATAGTAAGTGGGTGTAAGTTACTTTATTGGTATTGAAGCGTGTTTGTTCAAAACAACACGAGGAAATTGAGCAGACCTCTGACACTTGGAAAGAGGAGTGCTCTGGGAAGAAGAGATAACCTCTCTGCAGATAATAATCCATTGTTGTCCATTTTTACAGTCTTTCCTGATGTAACTGTTGGTCCAGAGACTGCTCAGAGCTTCGCTCTTGATAATTGTTGGGCCTGTTTTGTTTGCATCAACCTCAAACACAGTGTCTCTAGTTTGAGGGCATTATTAACCTAATTAACAACATTTATATAATCATAAAACTTCATCTAATTTCTTCTTTTCTCCACATCTAATTGAACAATATGTGTATCATTGGAGGTATTGTGGTTATTTGCAGTGATATAGAACTATACACTCACTATGATTAGACGGGCGCCATCACACTCGCAAATCTGCACAGTCGAGCACGAAAACTCACCCGCATAAAATTTGTTACGAGTAGAAATACATAAGACATTATCAGCGCGCATGAAAACTAACCCAGCGCAGTGAACCACAGCCTGACTCTATTTTTTTTTTTTTTTTTAAACACGGATGCACACGGTCTCCTGCGAGTTTACCTGACTCCGACCCCCCTTCGGCTCTTAAAGGGGTACACTCATAATTAAAAACACCGTCCACCCACACAGTCTGGGCAATGGAGAGCAAAGAGAGTTAGACATGCTACTTGTGTTTACACTCAATAATAATGGTAAAAGTAAAAAAAAACAAAGAGGTGCTGTTGTCCAAATGAATGTCGGGGTATGGGAAAAATAGAAGAAATAGTGGTGAAACTGGACGGGATTTTCTGTTTTTTGAGTAAAAAAAAGTCACGTCTGAAGCCAAAGTAGAAAGTACAGGATGAGATGGTGCATAGTGTTAAAATTCCACCTTGACACAGGCTGTTCGAGGATGAAAGCACAGACAATACAGCTAATTCTGTATTTTAAATATAGGAGGCAACATAACTTTAACATTTAAACTGTTTGGGAGCATTATTCAGCTTTCAACATGCATTGCTAAAGAAATTCTCCAAGCAATAATTCAGTTTTACAGCAAGAAAAACAAACAAGGATATCATTGTGGGTTGAAAAAAATAATAAACAAAGTTAGAAGTGACCTTTCAAATTATTGTTCAGAGTTGGCTAGGTTTAATTAGCGATGTATTTTTTTTTTTTTTGTTGAGATTGTCATTGTAAGTTTGGAAAAACACAAAATTGTTCTTAGAAATATTTTGATGGGAATGTAAATGCTGTAATCGGAATCTTTGAATGAGCCATGTAACTTAAATGGATGACACTGATCTGACCACAGTGCATACGTCTGATGTTGCTCACAGTGGTCAAATGGAGGCGCGTCAAAAATTAGAGGGAATGTTGGTCTTGACATTAATTTACGGGTTTATTTCGTCAATTTTGATAACAAAAGAAGCCTGATCCTAAACAATCAGTATTCACCCGGAAACAGGAAATGCGAATTAACCTTACTCAGCATGTTTGGAAGTTATCCCAAAAGCACACGGCATGACTGACCACACCCGTATATTTTTCAAATGTGAGTGACTGATATTGGATTATATAGTCCACAAACAATCCATACCACTTTGCTCCTTTTTTGATACATGAAGCACTGTTACAAACATGTTAAATCTTAAAGGGATCCAAATAAAACTGCCATTTTTTTCTATCGTTTCAAAATGTTCATAAACCTAATGAACATGTTGTGAACATTAAAGTGCCACTGTCATGAAATGCATGATTTTTAGTGTGTTATTAATGAAAAAACGGCTGCCAGTGTGGACCCGTTTTTTCACAAGACATGATTTTGACATATATGGCTTTTTGTAACTTCCGCCATAAAAACCCTCTCGAGGGATTTGTTTCCGAGAAGAAGCAGGAAGTGATGTAGATGGCAGGACCGCCCTCAAGTGGACTTGTTTGTTTCTATTAGTTTTACCTTCAGGAAGGTAGCTCATTGTTCCTTCGTGTTAGCCAAAATGCCGGCTCGTTGCATTGCTGGAGATTGCTTGAACACTCGATAGGATGGATTTACACTTCATAAGTTTGCAAGAGACCCGGTTCGTCTTGAAAAATGGATTGCACGGGTGCAAAGGACTAGAGCTTCATTGGTTCCAAATGACAGGTACTAAAAAAAAAAATCAATAGTTGGGGGAAGGGGCGTAATCCACAAATCAGGGTTGCTAAATGTGTCGATGTGCGGATCGGAAGGCTTCCATGCAGCAGCCGCTGAAGGACGGCCTCCGCGGGCCTTGTGGATCGCTACCGGCGTTTTCGACAAGGCCGAGAAGGCCGAGCCTGCCGCCGGCCTTGTCGGCCAGGGTGGCTCGTTGCCGCGGTGGCTCATGTCCCCTGCGGAAGAGGCCGTTTATCACCGCCCCACTGAGGTAGATAGGGCAGGGAGGTGGTTTGGCCGTGATCCGCATTTCATCTAAATATGTCTCAAAACAATAGGGTAATAATGCCCGGGACACTTCACTCGGTTGTGAGATGTTTTCATCGAAAAGAGCTTCCGTGTCTGAAGGGGCGTATCCTACAGTAGGAGGCACAGCGTGTTTTCAATGGCGAATGTCCCGGGTGACGTCACGGACAGTAAATGCAGCCAATATGGCGACCATGTGGATGTCGAGTGAAACTTCCACAACTTTGCACATGGATGCCGCACTCTCCGCTCATATTGATTTTTTCGTGTAGACATTGAAGTGAATAATCTTATATGTATTTTTCATTTCAATATCTATTTTAGAATGTTTATAGGGATGACACTAGACCTTTCATGAAGACAATATCATAAAATAGCTATTGTTAACATTGGAACTCTTGGAATTATTTGAGCCATCTGCTCTCTATACATTGTCTATCTTTTTCAAGACATCTAAAAGACATGAAAAATATTTTGGTTCAATATGACCCCCCAGTATTGAAATAGTATGCCATTCAAGTTGAAAAATTGTACTTTACAGGTAAAGGTGTTAAACTACAGATCTTCTCCCTGAAGAAATGGTACAAAAACCAGACCCATTGTAATCAGCGCCGAGTGGAGTTCAGCAGCCAGTCAGTAGCTCAGTCTGTGTTTCAGCCCTGCACAGATGTATAGCAGACTGATTAAACTTTCAATAGCTCCTGAACACCATTTTCAACTCTCAAAGCATCCGAGCGCAGGGCTTCCTTTTCAGATATCCCCAAACCAATTGCGCCTAGAAAGCTTTTCAAAGTGCAGAAGTGAGCAGCACTTCAGTGTGAGGAAGGGTTCTTTTCACTCACGTAGTAGCTTGTAGGGAGCGGAGTGGAGAGCAGTGATAAATACACTTCCTTTCAAACAATAGCTTTGCAGGTCATAGGGAGAGTTGCACTCACCCGAGCCATGGGCGGCACACCCCACAGACAACACACAACCTTTAAAGTAAGATTTGAAAAGGTCAAAACACAGGCATGCAGAGGAGTGATATAGGAGTCTGTTAAAATAGAGGTCAGAGAGTCAACGTAGGCTTTCTTCCTTCATATTAAGGTGGTCAGAAAAACAGGATTTTCATCTCTGTGTAGAACTCCTTGAGCGTTCGTTCTTCCTCGTTGTGGCTGAGTTGACCCATTTGGGTGTACCTGTCAGTGATCGTGTGTTCACCTGGACCTGGTTAGATTTAGGCAGCCTTACTGGAGGCTGCTATGTCCCCATGCACTCTCATGATGTTTCCTCTCCAAGGGTTCCTTCTTGCTTTTCCTGGCACCTCACATTTTGTTTAAGGGGCCATTTTCTATGTAGAGATGCATCACATTTACTATGTTTGGACACTGAGGTGCATTGTTTTCTCAGTACATGAAGGACTTGGGAGGAATTTTTTCGAGAATGAGCAGACTGGGTCTGGGACTTTTTGATAGATCGGCGTGTACCCCCACCCCATAAGCCTCCCACCTGCGATCACAGCATCCTTTGTGGCGTATCTTCAGGTGATATAATTAGTCCCTTGACACATCTTTAATGGCATGTATTCATCAGTGACATTAATTAGATCCCGTACTTGGTACATTACTTTGAAAACAGTTGGTGTTCCTGTTTATTAAGTATTAACAACAAGTGAGAGATACTATGCTAATCTCATGGTATTAGTCACTTTATGAGCCTGCTCATCTATCATAGCCATTCTGCTGTGTTTTCTTTTACTTATCCTTGTTTGTCTTTTTATAAGTTCACATATAAGGTGATGTTCTATTACCATTATTAATTACATCCACGGTTGTCAAGGTAATTAAGTACCATCTATCTCTTGAGTCACCTCTAAGGTACAAATGGTTCACAATGCTTGTTTTTGTTGTACACGGTTTTCTGGGACACTGGAACCGACCACTGGTTTAGATTTCAAAGGAGTTTTCTTTTTTTTTTCCTGTAGGAAATACCTGAAATTTTATTAATCTGAGGGTTAGACATACATTGCCGTATTAAAACATGAACTCTATGTGTAGTTTTTAAAGCAACATTTTAATGTCGCTATCAGTCATAAGTAAATTAACCATTTTCAGTGGCAACATAACAACGGATAGTCTTAACGATAACAAAAAAATGACAGCAGCATAATTCAGGAGGAATGCAACTCAACCTCGCTGTGTTTCACACATCTCACTTCTTAATTGTCATAACAGTGTGAAAAGAATGTAAGTAGTGTTAACACTAAATTAATTTGGTACAACACAAACATGAACTCGACAAGACAAGTCACAAAATGTATCCTTAAATTACCACCCCACATTGAGGTTGGACGTTCTTTTGGAATAAGATCCTCCACCCCACCTCCCCCAAAAAGCCACAAAATTTGAACAATAAAAGTGTATTATTTTATTCTAGTTGATCTTGGGAGGTACCCTGATTCCCCACTACAATGTGTTGGCTTTTTGTAGCGGAATATTTTTCCACAAAACCTAGTTGAATTTGAAGTAGTATGGCCCCTGGGACATTCAGCTCTATCAAGATCTGCTTGTCGATGCTCATGCTTATCTAGTGTTCATCATGTGTCAAATAAACGACGTGGGGCTTTGGATATTGTGGTTTCTGCATAGAGAGAAATCTGACTCCCACAACTCTTGTTATTTTTATTTATTTATTTTTTTACACCAGTGTGCAGTTGCAGCAGTTGGTTTGTTTCATGAAGCACATTTTTCAGTGATTGCTAATGTAATTCCTTATTTTCTTCAGGATTTTTCTGCAAGAGTTAACATCTCCGATTGTATTAATCTCCCATTCACCCACACATATCCCATTAAAAGGAGCAAGTCATTTGATATTTGTTTTCCATGTTTTTATTTGATCTGCCAACAAGTGAAGCAGCACTTTCTTTCATCCACTCAGCATACTAATTAGACACACTTAAGATGTTTTATTGTTACACAAGGGGATCTTTCGGATGTATCTTGGGTAGTGGGTTGGTTTCTGAAAAGCAATGGGCTTCTGTGCTTTAGCAGCACGACTTTAACACTCCACAAACTCTCACATCAAACAGACTTGATGTAGAGTCTCATGTGAATGTCCTTACAAGGATCCCATCCTATTTTAAGTGGCTAGGGCTGTGTGTTAGGAGGATGTGGGCGAGCCCTGAAGTGCAGCACAGGAAATTCCACGAGTGCAGAAACAAATGTACGCTCAAACGATACAAGCTCAAGAAATACAGAGCACGTGAAAAAGAATTTGTGTTTGTGTGTGTGTGTGTGTGTGTATATATATATATGTACTGTATAAAGGAAAAGTTCTAATCATTTTTTTAACAATAACATGCTTCATATTTTCATGTATTCTTTCTTTGGATAATACAAAATAAAATGGAAAGTGTAGAATTTACTCACCCTTTGCACTGATTTGTGTTGTTTAACAAGCGTAATTTCCCTGGTTATAATTTGCAGATATTTATAGAACGTCACTGCAACATACCGTTTTGAAAATAACTAATATGTCCATCCATTCATTTTCTTTTCCACCTATCCTCATTAAAGGTCAAGTGTCATGCCCATAAACATTCTAAAATAGATATTGTAATGAAAAATATATATAACATTATTCACTTCAATGTCCATACGAAAAATTAAATATGTGCAAAGAGCGGGTCATCCATGCGCAAAGTTGCAGAAGTCTCATTTAACATCCAAGTGGTAGCCATATTGCCTGTATTCTCTGTTCATTACGTCACGCCGTGACATTCGCCATTGAAAATACGCTATGCCACCCACTATGGCACACGGAAGCTTTTTTCAAAGAAGAGAATATCTCACAATCAAGTAACATGACCGGGGCAATATTACCCTATCGTTTTGAGCCATATTTAGATGACACGTGGATCACTTCTAACTAACAACAGACTCCCAGACAGTATGTATGAGCCAGCGCAGCTGAAGCCGTCAGTCGCGGACACAATCGAGTGAAGTGACTGGGGCAATATCATCCTATCATTTCGTTTCAAGCCATATTTAGATGATATGCGGCTCACTTCTAACTAACAACAGACTCCCAGACAGTACGTATGAGCCAGCCCGGCCGAAGCCGTCCGCCGTTGACAAAATCGAGTGAAGTGACCGGGGGAATATTATCCTTTCATTTAGTTTCTAGCCTTATTTAGATGATGTGCGGATCACTTGTAACTAACAACAGACTCCCAGACAGTATGTATGAGACAGCCCACCTGAAGCAGTCCGCTGCGGACACAATCGAGTGAAGTGACCAGGGCAATATTACCATTTTGTTTCATTGCGAGCCATGTTTAGATGATATGCGGATCACTTCTAACTAACAACAGACTCCCAGACAGTATGTATAAGCCAGCCCGGCCGAAGCTGTCCACCACGGACGAAGCCGTGCTCAGCACCGACATGTTCATCGACACATTTAGCACCACTAACTTACGTGTGCGGGTTTTTTGTTACATTCTGGGAGGATTACGTCCCCACACCCTTCCAAACTATTATTTTTTTTTAGTAGCTGTATACACGCCTACCTGTCATTTGGAACCCATGAAGCTCTCTTCCTTTCATTCAATCAATTTTTCACGACAAACCGAGTCTTTTTGAAAAGTATGATGAATGAATCCATCCTCAAAAGTGTTCGAACAATATCCAGCAATACAACGAGCCAGCATTTTGGCTAACACAAAGGAACAAAGAGCTACCTTCCAACAGGTAAAACTAGTAGAAACATATGAGACCGCTTGAGTGGGTGTCTGCTACTAACATCACTTCCTGCTACTTCTCGAAAACAAATCCGAGGAGTTTCATGGCGGGAGGGACAAAAAGCCATATACATCAGACTTATGTTGTATAGAGGCCCTATATCTAAGTGATTAGACCATTGGTTTGTTGAACCAGGGGTCGTGAGTTTGTATCTCACTGGGGCCTCTACTCCCAGAGAGGGTTTGTGTCAGGAATGGCATCCGGTGTAAAAACTGTGCCAAACATTGTGTGGTGGAACACAGATGGGTTCATTCCGGCTGCCTTGTTTTAATTAATAACATTAAAAATCATGCATTTCATTGACAGTGGCACTTTAAGGTCACAAACATTCTGGATCTTATCGCAGTTATTTCTAGGTGAGAAACACCTTGAACTGGTCACCAGCCAATCCCAGGGCACAGAAAAAACATTTGTACTCACATTCACACCTATGGGCAATTTAGAGTCTTCAATCAACCTCCCATGTTTTTGGGATGTGTTGAATTAGTAAAGTACAATCACAATTATAAACATGTTGTTTAACGATTACCACTCCAAAGGCCATATTTACTGAATCCCAAATAACGGAAGCTTAAATTGCATGTGCTCCAAAGTTCTTAACAACTAAAATCAACAAGATCACAAAAACTGAAATGGAAAATGAAATTAAATCAAAACTATGCTGCACAATAGCATCGAGGAGCACTGTTAGGGGTGCTGCCCTTTAAAAGGCCAGTGAACTCACCTTATAATGTTGGGTAAAGTATGGACTCTATTTTTTGTCTATGAACAAATATGTGCTGTACACACGACCTTAATACATTGCAGCTAAAATAAACAACCTGCACTCGAGTGGAGCTGGCAGTAGGTGCTAGAGAAATTTCTTGAGTCTTGATTTCTTGATTTCTTTCTTAAAATGACCTTGTCACATATAGTGTAAAAGCAAGGAAATGCAAGGGTGCAGGATTCCTTCTTGTGATTGACTCGGAGTCTTCACTTAGATCATTCAGAAGCTCCAAAACTGCTGAAAAGACAATATTTCTTGTTTTTGTATATAACATTTGAGAAATGTTCACATGCGTGGAAAAAGTTCTCGCCAAAACCTCTAATTTTGTTATGCTGGCAATGCTTTGCATGATGGTTCGTACCTGACTTTTTTTGTATCCAGTGTTTAAAGGGGCACAATCATCCACTGGAATAATCTGAGATTTCATCAATCACATTTCACATCCTCAATTCATCCATCCATTTACTGAGCCGCTTATCTTCACGAGTGTTGCGGTAGTGCTGGAGCCTATCCCAGCTGTCAACGGGCAGGAGACGGGGTACACCCTAAACTGCTTGCCAGCCAATTACAGGGCACATGGAGACAGACAACAGTGTCACTCATAATCACACCTAGGGGCAATTTAGAGTCTCCAATTAATGCATGTTTTGGGGATGTGGGAGGCAACCACAATGCCTGGAGAAAACCCACACAGCCACGGGGAGAACATGCAAACGCCACACAGGTGGGCCGGGATTGAACCCTGGTCTGTGAGGCCAATGCCCTACAGCTGTGCCACCATGCCACTCAATTCATCCACAATCATATACGCCTCCCAAAACCCATATAATGAATTGCATTGCAATTCAATTCAATTTCAATCAATCCTGTTTGTGCTGGGATAATAGTTACACTTCTACATCTATTTCCTTGAAAATTTAAGTTTGCTGTCAGTTCCTGAGATTGTTACTCAAACTTTAGCATTGTTATTTCTATAAAGGTGATCCTGGCACGAATAGATTGTGCAGATGTATCTAATGTTAAATAGCGTCAAAGTTGGGTCAAACAACCTTTCTCCTCCCTCGTGAAGTAATGCAGACATTATGATGCCAACATCCTCCCCTCGTTTGTTTGAAATTAAATTCAATTATATCTCCTTGACAAAAGGACACTGAGCTAAGGTCATGTCATTCAATGAGTTGTGGTTGTTCCTTTCCTCAAATAAATCAATAGCTTTGTAATTCCTCTTTCATAAGCTGTGACAAATTCATCTTGACAGGACTCTGGCCCTCTCAGCATCTAATAAAGTGGGAATTAGAAACTAATTATAGATCTTCATCCTCCCACCACCCCAGCACTTATGACACACTTGCCTATGCCGATTTGTTTCCTTGTTGAAGGCTAAATTGTTGGTACCCATTGCGTTAAAAAGAGAAAAAAGTCACGAGAGTTGAATGTTTTGTTCTCCTCCATTCTTGACTATTTGGCTCAGAACAAAACAACTATTCCAATGTGGCCTTCGAGGATCCCTGATTGAAGAAACTGAAACATGGAGTCTGGAGAAGGCAGCCTTCAAAGCTGAGACAGTCTACTCACAAAGACCTGGCCAAAATATGTCAACGGGTAGACAAGTTTTATTCAGACTTGTAGAAGGCCTTTTGCTTGCAGTGATTGCCAGAAAATATTTTGTGCAAAGACTTGCTGAGGTAACAATTGTCTTTTTTTTTTTTTATCCTCGTTTCATTAGTTTTTGTAGTTGCTGTTTTTAATAATTCTATTGTGCCAGAAATATTATGCTGCTTTTCATTAGATATTTTGAAGTTTCATCAGTTTCTTTTTTCAGTCACCATTGTCGGGTTTTCTTTCTGCTTGTTCGAAGACCGCCAACAATTTAGCCAACATATCTAACTCCAGTGGGGTAGTTTTGTCTTTTAACGATGCGAGTGAAATAACAACCCCTTTGAGTAAAGCACGGAAAGAGAATTTATTGGACCTTAACAAGACAATCAGAAGAATCCAAAATGAAACAAAAATGTGCCTTTTAGTCATTTGCTGTATCAAGGAACATTCATTGTGTATCCTGGAAGAGCATTTTTATTTCAGATTCATTTCAAGTGGCATCCAGATGTGAGACGTGTGTAACCACCATGTCAGCCTGTAACTGGGCCTTTGAGTCTTCAATTACACAGCTGTTTTCCATCCACAAAAGAAAAGCCTCAGGGGCTACTACAAAAAGTTCTTCCTTGGTCAATTAGTAGGCTATACACTTTGAGGAAAAACTTTTATTTACAAAATAATCAACCGCCCATCCCCTGTGCAAAAACTTTTCAGCATCCCCTATGAATCTGTGACTTTAAGAAACTAAACAGACAAAAAATGCAAAAAGTGTTTGGTACTATCTGTCGAACACACTATAATCTTATCTCAGTTAAAGCGTGATAGTTTTCTGTTCAGATGATTGGACATTTTAACTAATATGCAAATGCTCCTATAATCTGCTAACATCACAAAAGCATTGACCTGGTGTTTTCTCTAACGTTTAACTGCACAAAAGTCCAAAATGGCTAATTGGATGGGTTCTGCTTGACACATTTGTCCATATTGGATAGTCATTCCTGTTTTGTGTAATGGATGTCAAATAGCAGCTCTAATGTAAAGCCTTTTAGTTGTTTTTTTTTCACCACACACAGTCACTTGGTAGTTCTCTCGCCAAAGGTTTTTCTTTTTTTTTTTTTTTTTTTAGATCACCTGTCATTACCATTCTGTTTTTGCCTAAGCAGTGCAAATCTGCCAAAACCATTGAATGACTTAACATTTTGTTATGGTTACCAGTTGTAAAACATATCATGCGTAATGCCTTAAGCATATTGATTCAGATGTTCAACTGTATAGTGGGACCAGTACAGAATGACTTTTAACATACTAGTGATAGGCATGGAAGTTATTTTGAATGTACTGAATCAATCAAATCAGTTCCTTCAAAAGATCTGTTCGAAAAGTAAGTTCATCAAATTGTTCGGTTCTTTTTTTAGAAAACCATTTATGTGCTTTCTCATTCCTTTTATGATCCATACCTGAGGTTCACGTTCACGCAACACAATCACTGAAGTACCATATGTGTTTTTGTTGGTGTGTATTTTAAAGTAGGAATGGTGGGGAGATTTAAAAAAAAAAAAAAAGCATTTCTGCATCCAATTAAATCCAGCTTCAGTTTGCTGCATTCTGGTGCATACTGTTGCTGAAAAAAGCAATAATTTCATAAACTGTTTCATTACAGTTTGTTCATTAAAAAGATTTGTTCTTCTGAATGAATCATTCGTGAACGTAACGATTTTGTTCCAGCAGCGTCCAAGTCCTCATGGGTGGGTAAGGGTATCGTCAATTATTTCATCAGTTTAAATTGTCTGTCGCAGTCAAGAGTTTGTCTTTTTGTGCGAGCTCCAAACCAGACTGTGATGGATGAACACAGGACTGTTTTAATGACTGCTGTGTAGAATTGCCTCAACATCTTCTGCTGCAGGCCGTGTTTCCTCAGAAGCTGCAGGAAGAACATCCTTCACTGGGCCTTTTAACGGATGGTTGGTCTCCCACTCAGGTTCTGAGCGACTGTAATTCACATGAACTTGAAGGTCTTGACGGTTGACACGGCACTTGGGCATGAGGGGCAGCTATGGCAAAAGATGCCTCCTGAGGTCCACAATCAATCCCTATAGTTTTGAGCATATTCAAGTCCAGGTTGTGTCAGCCACACCACAACTCCTGCCACTTCACTTCCTGTCAGACTTGTGGTCTTTGTTTGTTGAGGCCAATAACTGCAAATTTCAGGAGTTTGACAGCCTGGTGGGTTGAGGTGCAGTCATACTTGTAGAGAGAGAAGAGCAGCAGGAAGAGGATACAGCCATAGTGTGCCCCAGTACTGGTGGTGCGTGTGGTTGAGGGTCTGTACCCCAGCCACACCTGCTGAGTCCTGGTTATCAGGAAGCTGTAAATCCACTGGCAGATGATAGGTGAGATGCTGAACTGGAGAATCTTGGAGGAGAGAAGCTTGGGGATGGTGGTGCTGAACACAACTGAAATCCGTGAACAGGATGCTCACGTAGGTCCCCGCGCCGTTGAGGTGTTCTAGGACTAAGTGCAGTCCCCATGATGACTGCGTCATACACAGACTGCCATGGGTCCAAGCAGGGGACCTCTGATGCTCTTTAGGTGGTCCAGCACAAGGAGTTCAAAGGTCAGCATGACCACAGATGTCAGGGCAACAGGCCTGTAGTCATTCAGACCTGAGATTGCAGGTATTCTGGGGACTGGGATGATCGTGATGTGTTTGAAACAGTTCTAGAGGTATACTGAAGATCTGGGTAAAGACTGGAACAAGTTGTTGCAGGGTGGAGACACAGGGTCTGGGCCCACTGCTTTGTTGATCTTTTATTTTTGAAGATGTGTCTCAAATCATATTCCTGGATGTTTAACCCAGGAAGGGATTCCGAAGTGTGGTGGCGGTCGGTTGTCCAGCTGGGTGAGTGAGGGGTGGCGTATGGGGCAAAGTATTTTCTTAGCAGTTTTCTTAAATGGTCTCATGACGTGAAGCTCTACAGAAAAAAACACCAAGATTATAAAACCTTTCAAGAACTGCCATTATGATTTGAAGGCGGCGAGGAGAGAAAGCACAGCCTGCGCACACTCATCTGCATTTCCATGTAAAAGTATACAGTCCAGGTGGGTTTAGGACTGAGTAGATAAACATTCATACAATGAAAAATATGGATTATTATAGCATAGTATGCTTTCTTGTAGAAATGTTGAGATTTATGTTAGATGACTACAGATGATTGAAATTTATACTGCATTGACTGCTGGATTGTAGTCTTGTGATCCTTCCTGGAAATCAGACCAATGCTCAAGAACTTTAGTCTTACCCGTTAGTCTTACCCGTTGTGATTGGATTCCCATTCATGTTGAAGATTTTTAAAGTACCCAGAAGAGACCCATCCAGCGCATACTATACATTTCCCCAAGATTCTGAGTCAAACAAAAAGCGAAGCCCAGACAGGGCAAACACACAGCAGGAAGGAGAAGGTGTATGTGCCAAAGCAGCACACGAAAACACATTGACTCTTCCATATCCTCCATATTCCTTAGGGGAATATCAAGATGATTTATCTTTGACTAATAAACATTTGGAGTGCTGTATTTTGCTTTAAGCACATCAGTGCATCTCATTTGTGTTTTCCACTAGCTTCTATGGGTTTCTGCCCAGAGGAATTTGCCATAGTAGTATGAAAATGGCTGTACTTTGTACCAGCCTGGTTGCTTCCTATTCTCTTGATTGATTAAAGAAACAGAATAGATTGAAAGTACCAGTCTTCCAACCTGTTGTGCTGTGTATTGGTGTTCAATGGGAGCACTTGAAAGGTTTAAGAGATAAGTTAATGATTCAAAAACCGAAACAGAATTCTGAAACTCAGAGTACAATACAATAACAATGTAAGAAGTACACTTGCAGAATTTAAAGAGATGCAGTACAAGAGGAACAGCATTTACTGTATGTGTTGATATTGTTGAGTGTAGCAGATTATATATTGACTCTGATATGTGCCAGTGAACAATGTCATGTTAGTTTAGGTTCTAAGAAAATTATTTGCTTATTGGATACTTGTATTTTGTGCTCTATATCATGAAAAGAAATTCCCAATTTGTTCACCAGGAAACAAATTGGTGTCCAGTTGTTACCTTTGGCAGGCCAAAGGATTCATTTTTATGACATTAATTGTGCACCCGTCACAATTTAAGTTTAACTCGACCAACAAATTAATGTGACTGTGTAGTTTGACAATGGAGGTGAAACAGCTGCTAAACAGGTCGTTTTTATGAAAACCAAGTCCATTAAAAACACTTCCTCATAGAAAAGGTTTGGGAGTTTTAGAAGACATCACAAAACAATAAATGTCTAATTACCAAATGTTCTGCAACATTCATCCCGTTGCTTCAATGTTAAGAGAGAAAAAAACTGAAATATCCATCCATACCTGCACATGGGCTTGACTGCTTGTTCTCATTACATTCAAGGATGAATAGGAGCCTTTTCAGGTGAGTTTGGGGTCCAGTTTGGGTACAACCTGGACTGGTTGCAAGGCAATCACATATTTTGAGAAGCACCCATTCACATCCATATTCACCTATGAAGAATTTAGTCTTCAAAGAACCCAACATGGATGTTTTTTTGTTTTTGTTTTTTTAATATGGAGAAAAGCCAAAGAAACCCTACGCAAGCACAAGTGCAAGTACATATAAACTCCACACAGGAAGGCTGTATATTTGAAGGCTGAGCCTTAAAACTGTGAGGCAGACATTCTACCCACAAGCCCAGTGTCATACCATAAAACATGAAAGAATACAAATTGTAGTTCTGCACTGCTCCATACTGAGAACTGTTTCTAATAATTTACCCCTCGCAACAATCTTAATAATGACTGTCAATCCCAAGCTTCATTATCTTTGTAAAGGCAGAGTTTTCGATCTTGCAAGTTTACCCAATGGGAGTTCCTGCTGTGAGCACACAGTAGGTAAGTTTATTTCATGTTGGGCAAAGATGAGCTCAGGCAGATATTCCATTCAATTTAGCGTTCTCTCGATCTTTGCTAGATACAGACTGACAAACTTAGACGAGCACGCATGCACCCAGCCTCATCAGCAAAGATTGTCATAGGCCAGAGACCAGAGGTCACATCATTACCGATGAAGTCATAGATCGTAGATACAGCCCTCACATTAGCCCTTCCTTCATCATTCCCCTCTGACCTTGTCCACAGCTACACTTCCTCTCATCTTTATGATTTGAAAATGACCCTTTCTCCTTCACCGTCACACTATTCCCCACAGTCTCAAACTAGAGCATTCCATCATTATCATCATTTGACCATCCATATTTATTGAAAAGTGCATTAAAACATTGGCCAAACACACAATGTTCTGTGGTGAGTTGTTCAAAGACCTCTACAGGTCCTGGTGGGGAATCATCTTCCTTTTCTCATTCTAAATGACTTTCTTCACCATTCAGTTTCTGCCGAGTGATAAAATCTGCAGTCCTTGTAGGAGTTTATTGACATATTCCTTCTTGTTGGGGAAACAGTGCTTGCTAATTAAATAATTCCCATTTTGACATTGCTTCAACTCTACTGACGCATGTAAAACCCATAAAGCTTGGCCCCACTTTCAGGTGCATTCTGTATGTTTTATAAAATAATTTGAAAATGTATATCAGGGGGCACGGTGGCGCAACTGGTTAGAGTGTTGGCCTCACAGCTCTGAGCTCATATCCAGGCTGCGCTTGTGTGGATTTTACATGTTCACCTCGTGCCTGCATGCGTTTTTTCCGGCAATCAGTTTGGGGTGGACCTGGTGCACCTGAGATAGGCTCCAGCACTCTCGTGACCCTTGTGAGAATAACCGGCTCGGAAAATGGATGGATATATTGACAGATAAAAACTTGACATATTAAAGATACTTTTACAGCCAATTTTGTTTCAGTATTTCTGCACTTTAGATCTATTTGGCAGAAGCTGCTCAACTCTCAGTTTGCGCAAATCATCTTTGAAAATGAGCAAGAAAATGTTCGAGGCCTTATGCGTGCTCCACTCTAGCTGAGCTCAAATGTTTTGGAAAAATAAGAGATTTGTTGAATTAAAATACAAATTGCTGATATCGTATGTGTTTTTCTAAACCTTGCTAGACAGCATTTTTCCTGTCAAAATGTTTGATATTCTGTTCTACATGCAGCTTTGGGAGCCACTTTGTGATGTTTTACACTGATGAAATAAGCAGGTGGCTTAGCAGAATGTTATCACTTCTATTAAGTCACTCTGTGCTGCGCACTCGTGCATAAGTTTGCACGTAAGAATTTACAAAACTTACCATCTTTTGGGCAATATTCCAGTGACTGCATTGGCTGTCCTATTGCCCTTTGTGTGATTTATTCAGTAGCTAACATCGATCGGCTTTGGAAGTTCAAATTCTTGAGTCCAGCACTTTCTTCTGGGTCTTTGGTAGTAACCATCATTTCACTGAGTCCAATGTCAGGCATCTGCTTTGATGTATGGATGGAGGCGTTTTGTTCAAAGGGACAACCTTTTCTGAGGCTGTCTTTGAAATGATAATGCTCCAGCTTGCTTCAGGTGGAGCTTCTGCCCAGGGTCAATCAAAGTCAAACTGAGAAGCTTCTCACAGCATTCCCCGAGTGGCCAACGCTCCTTAATCATAACGTGGGACATTGCAGTGGCCTGTAGCTTTTAAAGCAGCACAAGATTCATGTCATGATGGAGCCATGATGTCACAGTCTGGATGTAGCATTCAACCTTTTTTTCCATGGGCACGATGGCCTAAAGTGGAAAAAGAGAGTCAAATGGATATAGTCAGATCAAAATGCAAATGTTAAATCTAATATGTATTTGCTACTGCTACGGCGGCATAAGCAGACGGATCGGCGCTAACGCTATGAGTACAATCGTACATTGAAATATGGCCATCTGTGGAAAAATACACACCGACATCTTCCCAGACATCACAGACACATTAAAAAGACACATGCTGTAAAGCTAAACTCCGAAGACTAATTGAGCATTAGATATGGTGTAAATACATTACACATACATAAGCAAAATAAAAGGCAAAATAATTTTAGACTGTAGCCAGTAGGAGAAGTAATGTCAAGATTACACTCATTTCAACAACTGGGAGACACTGTTTAATGTACAGCATCTGGAGTATGGTTTATGTTTTATTATTATGAATATTATTACATGCTACTTTCTCCTGCCAGCTTTTTACTGCTATTCCAAGTCCAGGTAAATGGAAATGTTGAGTCAGGAATGTCATCTGGTGAAAAAAAAACAGTGCCAAACAAATCATTTGAGTGACTCGTTGTCATGACCCCTAATGGGAGGACCTGAAGGTCAACAACTGTCAGTGTTGTTTGAGTGCATTTTGGATGTTTTTCCATACAGGCTGACATTTATTCAATGAATGTGAGCACAGCGCTATCGTATAAATTGAAATATGTCCAAAGAAATTCAGTATAGGCACTCAGTATGAACTGGAAACTAGTGTGTAAATTCAGCCTTAATGTCTAATGTCCCTTTTTGGGGGGGGGGAAATCATGTTTTTTTTCCCCTGTTGCTGAGATTTGATTGTCCAGGTATGAACCTGATCATCAAGCAAACTTTGTCATGGTTCAGTTGAGGTTAAAAAGCAATCCGACTTTGGTTCAACCAACAGCATTATGAAAAAAATCCGGTTTGACCAAGATTATAATTGCAATGTAACTAAATTTATGACTGCTGACATGCATCTTTTTTTCCCCACTGCAAGAAGGATAATTTGTTTACACTACTGATTAGAATGTGGCCTGCAAGAAATTTCACCTTTTCTCAGGCTGTATGTTCTGTGAACTAGTAGACGCAGGTGTGTGTAATTACATTACAAACGGGGCCTGGACGTCTGTGGTCTGCCTGCCTCAAAGTGAACCCTGGAACTAAACCTACATTGTAGACAACAAAGGCAGCGAAGTCCTCCTGATGATGCCTTTGATGCTGCAGTCTTTCAAGAGGAGATATTTCTGGCTGTGGAATAAATAATACCGGCGTCTTTTAGTCTTGAGAACAATGACACACAATATCCATGTAAGAACACACATGATGCCTGTCATGGTTATTTTTGATCTGATTAAATCTTTGAGTAATAATTTACACTCTTGGTTCCATAATTAGGTGTTCATGCACAAACTAATGAGATCCAATGCAAGAGCTATATCCAACAGACACTCTTACTTTGCCAATATACAGAATATTTTGCCACTCTACTTTTTAGAAGGACGACTCATGGACTATGGAAGAACACCTCCAATTTTAGTCCAGGCAAAGGCGGAGACCGAGTTAATTTTTTTAGGTGTGCTGTCATGGCCCAATGCTAGCAGGACCAAGTTGGTACGGGACTCACTAGATGACCCGCAAGATGCGCTTAAAGATAAATATTAGCTGTCACGAACGAGACTCGAGGGCGGACCCAAATGCACGAATCGGGTGACAGGCAAGCAGTAAGGAGAAAGTCTTTATTTGTTCCAGAGTCGGTAACCGGGGAGTCAGTTAACACAAGCAGCAGGATCAGTAGCGACAGGCTTACAGGGTAGGTCGGGAGACAGGCGTTGGTCGGAACACGGGAGGCTGGAGTCAGGAATTCGGAAGTGCGGGAACGAGGAATGCGAGGCGACGATCTGGCGAAGACCAGTTGTCCCCTGGTCCTATAAGTACCAGGGTTAATCAGCGGAGATGAGGCGCAGGTGTGTGTCTCCTAATCATCATCGGTCTCCCGGGACATGCCCAGCCAGGGCTGGAACGGCAGGACCATGACATTAGCACTCATTTGGGCTGGTTTGTTTGGTCGAGGCAGAGGTTGTCGCACCACTGTGAGCCTTTCAAGGTATCTTAGTCAAGGTATAATTTTGTGATAAAGTTGTTATATTGAATGGTCTGCGTTAACATTAATTAATTAATACTTGCAGTGTTTATGTTCAATGATTTCATCCATTGATTATGCTCGCCCACCATAAGCTTGACTAAAAGTATAGCAAACTCTGCATACCTCAACATATGTTTTGGTGAATAGTGCGCTTCAGTGGATACTTATTTCATGACGCAGCACAGTGTTCACTGTTGTCTTATGAATTCAAATAGCAGGTGGAGCAGCCATGTAAGGGCAACGTATTCTCTCTTGAAAAAAATCTATGCGGACGTGCAAGCGGGAAAAAAACTGCATGAATTTTGCCTGCATGTCCTATTCTGCTGTCAGCGCCAGATAGTCAGAGGCACCCTGTGAACTCTCCACCATTGTCATGTGCTACAGAGCCACAATCATTAAAATAGCTTTTAATAGTCTTTCAACAACCAGTCATTTCATGTACTGATCACAACACAAATCATTTTTTTCTCTGCATAAAGTGTTGAATGGTAATTATCTCCTAATATATTCAGTGCTTAAGGAATGTATTAGACTGCCACCTGGTGTGGTTAATGCTCCAAATGCCCTGAAAAGCTTTGATACTTACCAGAATCCATCCATCCAGCCATCAATCTTCTGCACAGCTTGTCCTTATTAGGGTCACGGGTGAGCTGGTGAGCCTTAGCGAGTTGAGTTTGGGGGAGGAGGCAGGGCCCACCCTGGACTGGTCTCTAGTCAATATTGAGAATTATCAAAATGAGCAATCAAATCTACTGTATTACAAAAAAAGGGGAATTAATGATAATGCAACATAAGATATTTTCTATAGAATTCCAGGTCTTGTTACAAATAGTATAATTGCTGCCATTTTTGGATCATAAACCACAAAAATTATACACACAAATGCAAGTAAAACCAAGACCTCCCTACCTTACTGTAGTATATAAAAACACATTAGACCAGCACACACTAAAACAAACATACTTGGTTACTGCCCCCCCCCCAAAAAAAAAAAGAAAAGTCTGGACAATAAAGATAAGATCCAGAACGTTAAGATAAATCACATTAATTAATTAATTAATTCATTCATTCATTAGTTATTACCTTAGTGAATCTACTCCAACTCTTCAGGTTGAAGAGAAGCAGCACAGCTTCCTCTGGCATTGTGCCCCTCTTTAGCCTCATGTTGAGTTGAGCGAACAGCACTTCAGCACATCTGAATACTGATCTAAAAGCTTCAATTAGGGCGGGTTGGATTGAGAAACGCGAATGGTGAACACTTTAAAATGCAACTCATCGAAAGCGTATGAGTAGTTAACATAATTTTTATTGAGTGAATTCGGAGCTAAGAATAGACAATAATGTGACATTCCTGGGATTGAAAAAAAAATATGCCGCATCGTTGTTGAAGCCACATGGGTTATAGCTGGGGGCAAAGTCTCATCTTGTAGTCATAACCTTATGGAACTTGGATTCATAGAAAAAATGTTGTAGTGGTTGTTAGTTATGATTGCTACTTTCTAGCCTTGATTACTTTCACCTTGTTAGAGGAAGAATTTGGATAAACTGTAATGGATGAATGAGTGAAATTCTTCATTCCTGTTCATAATGGTAAAACCTACACATAGACTGTAGGTGAACAAATAGCTCAGTATTGTTCCATATATATATATTGTTTACTTTTTTGTGACAGAAAGATACAGTTTGAGAAGATGCCTCAACTTAGTAGTTCAATAAATCTGCAATATTTCTCTGGATACATTATTATAGTACTTTGCTATGATGCTTGATTATAAAGGAGGGGAATCAGATATGTGCATCAAGGTTGGAATCTACTTTAGTGTGCTATGGAGAAAGACAGGCCATAGAAGTACAGCCCTTAGTGTAAGGAAGATTTTTCTCTTTTTTTTCCTGTCAAGCTGACCATCCCTCCCTGAAGCAGTCAGGGGATCCAATCATATTGCGCTCACCCTTTGGCAAAGACGCTCCAATCAGGGATGAATAATGACAAGGCATGGCAGCATGCAGGGAACCCAGCTTTCTAATTAGTCTTCCATTAACTTTTTCAACCTTGATGGTTGCGGGGAGCAACCTAACTACACATGTACTAGATGTGCATTGGTCATCTTGAGAAGCTTAAAATCTTTCAAAGTTTGTAGCTTTGCGAGTCATTATTATACATTTACCCTAATCAGTGCTTCTTTTGGTGATGAGTAGGCTTACGTGTAAATAATATCTTTCTGAAGAGCTACATTTTAGACAGTGTAAATGTAAACTGGAGGGTAATATTGAAATCTCATTGTCACACAAATCCTTGGGCTTTCTTCCTCTATGACAGTGGTTTTCAAACAGGGGTCTTGGGTTTTGACAGGGGGGCGACCATGAACATTTTTCATTATTAAATTACACCCAGGAGATGGAGCTAATTTTACCACCGAGCACACAAGCCCACAGCAACCACTGAAATGACATTAAATGAAATTATGACAGATGTTAAATTTTAGCAGGAAAAAAAAGTTTTTGTTTATTCTTGGTGGCTTGCTAAAGTTGCCAGTTTATTTTTTTTTTCAACTGTAAAAGTGACCATTGCAGTGATATTTACAATTTAAACCTATCTGTATTCATATAAATACTGTGTGGGGGGGTGAAAATTATTTCTTCTCCAAAAAAGTTTGGGAATCACTGCTCTATGACCATATACAGATATATGTACATGCTACAATGTTTCACTGTACATGTAGCATGTGCAGTGAAACATACAAGCTCAATCCATTCCATGGTGCAGTTGGACCTCTGTCTTTTTAAATGAGAATTGCAACAATGCTTTGGCTTAAATTCTGTACCACAGTATACTACTTCAGGGACGTTTTCAAATGTCAACGCTGCATTGTAGAGATGTGATTCATTTGTTGTACAACTTCAAGCAGTGCGAGAACCAGAACCTACTGTAATGTCACCAAAACCAAAATGTTGCATCGAAGTATTTGTTTGGAAACAAAAACATC
Organism: Syngnathoides biaculeatus; assembly: GCF_019802595.1. Taxonomy (NCBI): domain Eukaryota; kingdom Metazoa; phylum Chordata; class Actinopteri; order Syngnathiformes; family Syngnathidae; genus Syngnathoides; species Syngnathoides biaculeatus. The sequence goes on from NC_084651.1 coordinate 20,851,570, forward strand.
TGCAATGCTGCACAATTAAATTTGATCCTAGCAGTCATTTCGTTTGTAATGTTTGTTCCCTGCGGTGTGTTTTCTCATCATCCACCTCATTTTCCCGTCTGTGTCAGTGGGGCCAGCCTAACTGAAGTGAACCTAAATTGAACAGGTTAAGTAACAGAACATTGTTTTCCACCCAGTATAAGTATCGGCTCATAGAAGCCTTTGTTTGTATTTCACAGTAAAACTTGCCTTTATGAGTGGTTTCACAGTGGCCAATCACTTTTAGGGTTAAACTCCATAAAATACTAATGGAATCCTGGGGTGCTGCCATCCTGCATAGTACACAGTACATTGTCATATGCATTACGGTGGCATATTGTTACTTTTTGACGCAGTGTTCAACAATGTGCACACAATTCCACTAGCTTTGTTTTCCCCTCATTGATTGAGAGGGGGACATTTTTTGATGAATAAGCATCCTCTAGAGAGAGAAAAATAAACTATCCCCATCCTTAAGTGACCCCTAACATTTACTACAAAGCCCCGGTGGTGGAGCTATTTATACATCTGAGCTTGTATGGAAACCGCAAGGGGGTCTCTTTGAATTTGATCCCTGTGTTGAGTCCAGAAAGTGAGATCAATTCATCCCTCCATACCAGGACAACCAAATAGCCATGATGGTGTCTTTTATGCTACTCTAATGGTTATTGTGTAAAATTACCGTTATTCATTCTATTGGCTACCTGATTTCAGAGAGCAGAACTTCAAAAACCTCAGCAATGTTCTGTCTTGAGTTTTTTTTTTCCTGTAAAGACACAATTCTGTTACCCAGTATTCCATTCTCTTCATTTTTCCCCCAACTGCACATCATTACAGTCCACTTTCGACTTCAACTATCACAGGCAATAATGTGCGACACTTGGCAGTCAGCATTTTATTGGGCTCACTTTATGCCTTTATTATATTCTTACATCTGCGTCCATACTTTTTCCTTTGACCGTTGGTCACTGCTGTAAGTTGAAAAGGTAAAGATGAACACGTTTTAGTGTTCAAGCAGGTATACCTTTTTAAAGATACCAATATCAATGTAATTATCGCTTCATTGCCCCCACATGTGAAGTAAAAACATGTTTTTGCCATTTTAATTTAGTAAATTGCATGCTCAGTGAAAACAGTCGAAATTGCTCATTCCTTTTGTGATCTTACAGGATATTGCTCTGCTGTAACGTGCACCCATTTGGTAATGCTAATTCTGGTTATGTGCTCACTATTTGCTCCAAGCACTCTCAAATGTCTAATTCGGGTGGTCTCAAAAGGGATGGTACCTAATCAGACTCCTGAACGAAGATGATTGTGTCTTGCTATTGCACAAAGTTTCAATATCCAAAATGTTCTGCTTAGTTACTCTTTTATTGAGCACACAGAGTGTTCTTTTGAACTAATTGTTTTTCTTCATCCTCTTTCTGTGCAGATCACACGAGTCGTTTTCTGTGTCTTCCTAGAAACTGACTTCACCATCTACAAGAAAAAAATGTCCGTGATATTTGAAGGTATAAGTCTTAAGTACCACTTGTTCCTTTCACATACACTTCCCAGTCGTTGCTTCACACAGACTGTTATAATGGTCAAATTTTGTGTTTCTTCCACTTTGAAGTGACGAGAAATTGGCAGATAATTGTTTCATGAAATATTTGCCATTCTGGAAAAAAATAACCCATGTCCAACATTATTCATAGTATTTATCAAGAGCTCGAATTTCAAGAGATCCATACACTATCTTAAAAATTTAACTACAGGTGTCTTTGCGCATTTATGTAAGACCAACACTTTTACAGTACAATAAGTCTCTGAATTCTTTTAAATAACAATGTTACGCTGTTGCTAACCAGTGATGACAAAAGTACTTCTTACCATTAATGCGACATCTGGTGCTGCTTGGTTTTGCTGATGGCTTTGGAGTCTGTTTCATACGCAGGCGTTGAGACTTCCATCCGTTCATTGTGAACCTAATTCAATGTGATTTGCCATCATGTTAGTACAATGGAAACACAGATTTGCTGCTGACTAACTTGGACTCTGGAAAGTAGCTCTTGACATGCTTTCTTCCTGCTGCCCCCGCAGGATATTTTGATGCAAACGTAGTATGGCGCGTTTCAAAGTGGCGCTTTATATTTCAGTATTTATATATTTTATATATTCAGTATTTCATCGTTGCAATTTTGTCATTATAATTTAGACACACAGCAGAACCTTCTCCCTCCACCAAGAGAATTCCTCTGTTCGTTCTTGCAGAAAACTCCAATACTCATCTTCTTTTCTTTGGGCAATCTTTGTCAAAACTGTTTCCACAATTAGTTGTTCCGACACGATCTGCGTTTGACTCTTCTGCACCTGCGCAGATTGACTGCCGTATTGGACACCAAACTATTGCTACCCTACTAGAACAAATTGTCAATGCGGCATTTGCGTTGCCTACACAACAGAAATTACATGCACAGTATGTTGTTATGAGGGCTCTGCGAGCCATATGCAACCATCAAAAGAGCCAGATATGGCTCTCGAGCCATAGGTTCCTGACCCCTGCTCTAGATTATGCTACAAATGACTAGGATCCTTTCCAATGGTGCACAAGATTATATTTCCATTAAATAGTCTCTCTATGATACAAATCTTTCTTCAAATGTTAAATAAACCGCAAATTTTTAAAAATTACCATGTAAATGTTTACTCTGTAAAATTACTTCCAACGGTCTTCTATCATTTTGATATACCCTTTCGAACTGAAATATTTGTTCTATAAATGTTATGAATCATTTTATCGTGATTTTTAAATTCATTGCCAAATTACATTGTGCATTTTGTGTGCATTATGTTGTCTCCGCTCACTTAACTAAACACCTTGAATGGTCTTGTCACTTTGCTTCCATGTACATGCCAAGAAGTATTTGCAGAATCTTATATTATCTATTTCAAGACACCCACACAATCATCTGGGAGATTCAAAATGAGATTTTTGTTTTTCCTGAAAGCTTTCAAAGACAAATGCTTGTATTTCCTGAAGAGTAAATAATGTAAATATATGTCAGTATGTCAGAAATGGATGTTTGCTAAACAAATCCAGTGTGATTTTAATGTAACATGTAAATGCTGCCTCTCATCATTGGCCTCAAATGCAAATATTTTTAGCAAGGAGCAAATGTATTGATGCTTAACAGCCACTGATAATCCTTGGTTAGTGCCCTTCAATACTTTGTGAGATAAACATCTGTTACATTTTACTCCTGCTGTATTTTATGACTCTCCCTTACAACCTCCATTCCTGGCAGCAGCATTATTTCTTGGCGAGGGCAGACGGCGTAACAAGTTCTGATGGAGGCTCCATGGAGGATTGAGTTGAATAGCTCGGGAGCCACTCAGCTGAGGCTGTCTGGCTTTACCAGCCTTGCATTACCTCCCATTTACCTTACTTCGCCCCCCCAACCACCCACCCACCTCCCCAACGGAATAGCGGCTCTCAGGCCTTCGTCTCGCTTTTCCCAGATGGAGAGCGTTTTGTTCCCAGTGTGCGCCCATCATCTGTCCCGCTCGCCTTCCTGAAAGATTACATTCTGGGTACAGACCTTAATTATATCGCCTGCCCTCATGTACCCAGTCCCCGTCGCATCATATTATTGCTCTCAGATGAGAATCTGGAGCTGTTGTTCTCCAGTTATCACTTCAGCCACTTACAAGTACTGTCACTCGATAAACGCCCTACATCTTGCCATAAGCGGCAATAGAGGGGAACAAAACTGCTATCTTTGCTTGTCACGGACACATGATGATGGTATTATGTTTTATGTTATGTATGCATAAGACGTACCTGTCGGTCGTGGTAGACCTATCTCCCCAAATCCTGGCTTTGCAGAAATTTATCAAAAAAAGGTCATCATGTTTAAATTACAAACACCGCATCTTTCACGTTGGTATTATATCTCACCAAGATCAACACAACACCATCCCAAAATCATCCTCAACTGCCAATTTCAATCATCAAAACAAAGAAAAAATATTACCCCCAAAAATTTATAGCGGTTTGTTTGATTTAAAAATGATTCGGTCTTATCGCAGCTGCTTGCTGCGTGCATCAAACTCTGTGCTGATGTCAACTCCTCAACACAAAAAGGCTTTCATACTTCACAAAAACAAATGACCGCTTACATCACCTCCTCAAGCTTTTTCAAAGGTCTAAGAGCCATGAGTGATGCAGCCAATAAAACTACGAGCTAGGTAAACAGTGTAATGTGGTATGTGAGCAAGCAAACTTTGCATTTGGAAAAGAGAGTGAGAGGACTTCGTTTTAGCACTGGTAAAACAAGATGTCCACCAAAGACAATTGCAATATTTGGGCTTTGTTTTTGTTCATGTGTCATATTTGTGTAAATAAAGAATGTACAGTGAAGAAAATAAGTATTTGAACACCCTATATTGCAAGTTCTCCCACTTAGAAATCATGGAGGAGTCTGAAATTTTCATCGTAGGTGCATGGCCAGTGTGAGAGAGATAATCTCAAAAGAAACATCCAGAAATCATAATGACTGATTTTTAATGATTTATTTGTGTGATACAGCTGCAAATGAGTATTTGAACAACTGAGAAAACCAATGTGAATATTTGGTACAGTAGCCTTTCTTTGCAATTACAGATGTCAAATGTTTGCTGTATTTGTTCACCAGGTTTGCACACACTGCAAGAGGGATTTTGGCCCACTCCTCCATACAGATCTTCTCTAGATCAGACAGATTTCTGGGCTGTCGCTGAGAAATACGGAGTTTCAGCTCCCTCTAATGATGTTCTATTGGCTTTAAGTCTGGAGAATAGCTAGGGCATGCCAGAACCTTGATATGCTTCTTACAGAGCCACTCCTTGGTTTTCCTGGCTGTGTGCTTCGGGTCATGTTGAAAGACCCAGCCACGACCCATCTTCAATGCTCTGGCTGAGGGAAAGAGGTTGTTCCCCAAAATCACACAATACATGGCCACGGTCATCCTGTCCTTAATACAGTACAGTCGTCCTGTCCCATGTGCAGAAAAACACTCCCAAAGCATGATGCTATCACCCCCATGCTTCACAGTAGGCATGGTGTTCTCACCTCATCATTCGTCTTTCTCCAAACACAGTTAGTGGAATTATGACCAAAAAGGTCAATTTTGGTCTCATCTGACCACAAAACTTTCTCCCATGACTCCTCTGTATCATCCAAATGGTCATTGGCAAACTTAATACGGGCCTTGACATGTACTGGTTTAAGCAGGGGAACCTTCCGTGCCATGCATGATTTCAAACCATGACGTCTTAGTGTATTATCAACAGTCACCTTGGAAACAGTGGTCCCAGCTCTTTTCAGGTCATTGACAAAGTCCTGCCGTGTAGTCCTGGGCTGATAGCTCACCTTTCTAAGGATCATTTAGACCCCACGAGGTGATATCTTGCATGAGGCGCCACTCCGGTTGAGATTGACCGTCATGTTTAGCTTCTTCCATTTTTTAATGATTGCTCCAACAGTGGAGTTTTTTTTTTACCAAGCTGCTTGGCTATTTCTCTGAAGTCCTTTCCAGCCATGTTGAGTTGTAGAATTTTGTCTCTGGTGTCTTTGGACAGCTCTTTGGTCTTGGCCATGTTACAATTTTGAGTCTGACTGATTGTATGGGGTGGACAGGTGTCTTTATGCAGCTAACGACCTCACACAGGTGCATCTGATTCAGGATAATACATGGAATGGAGGTGGACTTTTAAGGCGTTCTGGGCACACTGTGTCGCAGCAGTTGCAAATGTTGTTGTGTGTTGTCCAACAAAGTACACTTCAACACACTGGTTACATTGTTAGGATGCATGCCAGCAAGTGTTTTAGCGAGTATGCATGCTACCCTATGATGGCGGTCACAAGGCAGTGAGGAACAATTGCATTTTACATCTGTAGTCAGAAGAAGCTTACATTGACCCGCACACTGCTTGTGTAGACAGGTCATTACTGATGATGTCGTACACATGTATGGTGTCACATGGAAACTAAAATTATCACCGTAGTAAACAGAACATCTTAACTAGCAAATAATTAAACATATAAAAGAATGACTGAAGAAATAATTGACACAAAACGTGCACTTTAAATACTATTTACGTCAAGTGTGTCTGCACAGACCTTTTCCCAAAAAAAAAAAAACTGTCTACATCATGGAAAAGTTTATTTCCATAATTTCATTGAAAAAGTTAAACTTTCATGGATTATACATTCATGGCCCACAATTTATATGAGTATGGCAATAACAATTTTGAGTATTTTTATTTTTATGTGTACTTAATTTGGGCTTCCACCTCATAAAAACCATTGATTAAATTCAGACACACAGTTTCCTCCCAACAGTGACAATAAGTCTGTAAAAATGAATGTCAAAGAATATTCTTCACTATTTGAATGCTTTGCTTCTACTTAAATATAAATGATAGACATATACAACAGCTGTGCTCCCATAAAATACCACTCCAAGTGCGAAGATGGCATCCCAGGTACTCTGTGCCCATGTCTGTGAGGGAGGGGATATGACTCCCCTCGTAGTCCAAGAAAGATTTGGTCTTATAAATTTTCCTAATTCTACATCTCTTTCATTTGTACACACTATTTGCATGCTCCAACCATATTCGGTGACAGCAGCCGCTCTATGACTAATTAGGGTGAAAATAATGACAGCTCGACAACTTGACGCTGTGCTTCAAAGGACGATTGGGAAGCTTATATAGGTTAGACGGAAACAAACAAAGAAATGCTGATTGGTAGCATTGTAGCCTGTACAAAGACATTTAGCCTGCGAAGAATGACAGCGGGTGTGCTTCGGAACATTTCATCATCCTCACGGTCGGAGACAGGCAATCAGATGTTTTTGCTGCTGGATTCAGTGCACCACACGGACACCTGAGACATTGTTGAGTCCCTTGACATCAGTGAGCGTTTGATGTGTCACGTCGCATGGACACTGCCTATTATCATCTTCGGCAGGCCTCACTCGCTTTTACTTGGAGGTCCCCTCGACTCAATGCCTCTTTTTCCGCTCATTCTCCCCTTTTCTGTTTTTTTATTATTTAGAATCCCATGTAAATCATGTGGCCATGCATTTCTTGTTGGCTGACATGAAGCGGTGCATTTCCTGTTGATGACACAAACGTAGTAAGAATCTTATAAAGAGGCAAGCATTATGCAAAATTCTTTGGCATTGTAACTGCAGAAACTTCCTGCATAAAACCCTGCAGCAAAGCACTCGTGAAAAAAAAAGTCAGTTAATCCCCTAAGTAATTTTTGTACTCATAAGTTAATTTTCATACAAGATGCAACTTAATAAATAAATAAATATGAGGAAAAAGCCAGACTATAAGAGTCACTGAACAAATTAAGTGGCAATAAATTGTTGGTACTTATTCATTAAGAAAGAAAAGCCCACAGTGGTCACAGCGCTGCAGGGTGTCTTGAATCTGCCCATTAGAATAAAATGTCAAGACATCCTGGAACGAATTGGGCTGTCCAGTGGAAAACTTGGTCACAGCCACAAGTCCAACAGGATAAAAACACAAAGCACATGGTCAAGAATGGGTGAGAACAAAGCATTTGACGACAGTATTCTAAAAAGCCTTGATCTACAGCAAATCCTTTTGAACATCTATGGAAGGAGTTGAATGAAACATGCGATCTGGAGAAGGAAGCTTTCAAACCTGAGGCAGCTGAAGCAGTTTGCCCCCAAAGAGTGGGCCAAATCCCCATCGACAGCCAAAAAAAGTCTCAAGTGCTAAAGGGTGCACAATAGTTTGATTTCAGGGTCAATTGGTTTTGCAAGAAAATATGAAATTAAGTCCAGGCCACTTTCCTTATTAGAATTTGTATGGTTGTACCTTTTAAATTCTACTGGAGCATTAAAAAAAAAACCGCCTGGTCTTCGTTAGTTCATTTTCAGTATTGTTTTCATTTATCTTTTTTCAGTTTCATGTTATATCGGTTACAACTTTGGAGTTTTTTTTTTTTTTAAGAAGAAGAAGGTTACTAGCTATTTAGCCTTTGTGTGCACTTGCAGTCAAAAATGAGGATGAATTGTATGTCAATGGTATATGTTAAAGTTGCGTTGGGTTGAAGCGTTCATCATGGTGGACAAGCTTGGTTTTGTTCAGCTACAACCGATGTAAAATGGCCATTTAGTGCTTAAATTTAGTTGACATACTAAAAAAACTGAATAAGAATGAAGAAAGACTTTCAAAAAATTGTACTGATAAAAAGTGATGAACATTTTTTCAAGATGTTGTGTTTTGTGATCACATAGTGGAGAACTGAACAATATTCCAAGTCCCAAATTAGAAGTTCACAATACAAGCCATCAAGGAAAGAAGTGTGGAAAAAAGGAAGCACTTGATATGAACACAAATTACATAAAAACACAATCCCTTCAGTCCATCTGTTAGCTTGCTTGGGGGACTACTCATTTTTTGCAGTTTTTTTTTTTTTTATTCACTGTCCACAGGTTTTAAGTCTTTCCACACACAAGTCTCAGCTACAGTATCGAAAAATATGAATAGGTAAATCAATGAATACAGAATAACATGATTCCATTTGGTTGTTTTTGATCGACATCATGCCTGCCTTAGCACAGAATTTGCAAGCAGTGAGGGCAGCTGTGGTTTTAGACAGTTAAACCACATAGAAATTGATTCTGGTTACACTTTTCAACTCATATTATCAGGGTGGCTGCTCACAAGCTGGTTTCCATCATTTCATCTCCTTGGTGAGTCTCAGTGCTGACAATATGAAACCAGCACTCGCATCCATAAGGGCTGTTGTGTTCTCTGCAACGGTTTCACTGATTTTGCGATTGACAATTGTTTACATGGCTGTTAATATACTTTATACTCCAACTCCAGCCCCCCACAACCACATCTTTGACGGAAGGCTCCGCACCCCCCAGCCCTCCCCCCCACTGCTTGGGAAGTGGCGAAGCTGCACTGTGCTCACACTTGTATCTCACACATGTATTATGTTGACAGAGGACATGAGAGGTTGCAGCAGCCCTGTGAGGGGTGAAAATGAAGTCTGTCTTGGTTTCACAAGGCTTTCCCCCATGGCAGGAAAATGAGAGGACCACAGTGTGTTAGAGATGTGATCGCCAGAAAGCGCAGCAGCTCACACTCTCTTAGTCAGTTTTGGCAGATGTGAAGGCTTCTTTATACTTGTCTGTGCGCCGACCCTGCTGACGTCACTGCGGTTGAGTATAAAGGAAAATTATGCGCTTTGTTTTGAAATTGTGCTGCAGTTCTTCTCCAAGTCAGAGGTGTCACTACAGCATGGCCTTATGGATACATTATCTCAACATCTCTGTGAACATGTGTTGGCATACTTTCCAAACATGGACAGAGACTGAAATAAATAGCGTGACTACCAAAGATGGGACAGTGTGTTCTGCACAGAACGATACGCACATCGGGAATTTAGATCGTGAAGTTTGCATTTCGCTTTGCCGTGTGTGTATGCATGCCACTCAAACTTATTACTGTATTTGGCTTCAAAATGCAACACACGGTCACAGTAAAATGTAAAAAACACTTACACAAATGGAGTATTTGAGCTTCATTCAAATCTCTGGAATGTGTGGCGCTATCCTCCGTAACATTGCATCTAAAACTATGAACAGCACACCAGAAACTGCTCTTGGAGAGGCCAACACCAGTTGTCACAGTGCTCTGTAATGACCCAGAAACACAAGAATGCAGAGTTAAAAAAGGAACTTTCTCATGGGTGACACTGTCTTGACCCCTTGCAACTGGCTCCAATTCAGCGCTCTGATCATTAAGAAGCTTCAAAATTCCAATGCTATGCTAAATCATAATTGTTGTGATGTTTGTTAGCATTTCAAAAATGTTAACACGTGTTGAAAAGTTGTCCCGCCAGCTTTCATTATGTCTACATGATGATGCCACTTGCTGGTATTTTTCTAACTTTCAAACGCGCAATTTAAAGATGGTAAATCTGCCACTGCAATTTGCCCTTGGTGTGTTAAGTCCCAATTTTGTAGCCCAAATTAATCTATTTGCGAATACTCCTCCTGAAAATTGCAAAATGAAGCTTCCATCTGTTTCTGTACGCATTCAAGTTTACACATTTTTGCATTTCTACATCTCTTTTTTTGTGTGTGTTCAGTGGCTACTTGCTAGAATTGTGCTTCACTGGCGGTACATTCAGAACTCCAAACTGTTAGAACTGTAAATACGGCATAGTATCCAAGAATGATACAGTCCAGTGTAAAACAGTGTGCAACATTGAAGTTATTTCTAAGTAATTACTGACTGAAAATCCAGGTTGCAGCCAACTCTGTTTTCAAATTAAAAAAAAGAACGACCCTATTGGAAATTTAAATTATGTACTGTATTTTTTATTTTCAAATGGAGAAGGTTACAGTGACAAATGGTTATAGGTGAAGGGTTAATGGTGAAGGTAAAGAAAGAAATTAAAGGAAGAAAAGAAGAATGTAAAGATGGAAGGTGTCAAAAAAGTAAAATAAAAGTGAAGAATGAATGAGTGAATAGATACTGGAAGAAAGGACCATATTTAGAAAATAGTTGAGCAAACCAATGGAGCAAAAGACAGCAATTGAGACAAAAAGTTAGGAAAGGATGGATGAGGGATGAAGAAAATATTTAGTTTTGTTTTTGTAACAGCTAGAAAAATGGCAAGGTGCGTCAGTCAGTGAGTAACTGAGTGAAGGAATATTGTGAGGGAGGGAACAAAGAAGGAAACCGTGTTGATGAGTGCTAATAATGTGATAGCATGTGACAGTAGTTGAGACTCTCCATGTTTCCCAAAGCAGGCTTAGATGAATGCACTGTAGCTTTTTATTCAGTGTTATACAATGTGTGCGAGTGTGTGGGTGGGGTGGGGGGGGGGCTGTCACTGACTCCACTGGGAGCTCTGATGCGCTCAGAGCAGATGACAAAAGCCTTTCATCGTGCTGGATGCTTGCTCACTAAGGTGCTATCATGGCACAGACATACTCTTGCGGCTGTATTGGCTGCCCTTACACATACTAATAGTGTGTGTATGTTTTTAAAGGCGTCGCACAGGATATAATGTCATTCTTTCAAGCTTCGTGCTCATCTGAACTGAATCTGTGTGTTTAATGGGAGCCAAGCACAGTTGCTCTCTATCTGCTTAGTAAGCAACATCCAAAGTGTTCTTCTCATCTCCCACTTTGCAGCAAAACCCGTCCGAGCAGAAACACCTCTGGTTCACTCCGTTAGGCTCTGAGAAAATCAAAGAGATTTTTAAGACCCACTTGTCCGACGCCGCTTACATTCCTTGTATTGGGAGGAAACGGGAGGTTTGGCGTAATATATGCTGAGCCAACTTCTACAGAAGTAATTGAAAAAGGATGTCTCGCTCACACACACGCACACACTCACAAATACGGTGAGTCGTTTTAATGTAATAGATCCAAGGGTGTCTAGTCGTGCAGTCGAGAGCTGTGAAATGTCTGAGCTTGTGTGAGGGCAAGAAGGAGTATAGTTATAAAACATACTAGCGTGTTTGTTGTTGACATTTTTAGCTCTTTGTTATTGTCGAAAAAATCCAATTTTTGCTAAATGCCTTCTGTAATGAACATAGCAAGCACACACACAAATGGAATGGATACGACCGCATGATCATAATTCATCATAATTTAACAGGCTGTCTTTTCTTTGACCTTTGGCAGACAATGACATGGAAGTTGCAGACAAGCAGCTGAAAGGAGGTGAGTGATGAAATATTTCATGTTCACCTTTTTACTTTAACCCCACCCCTCCACCCCTTTTCCTTTTACTGAACCCACAACCTGAGCGAGTGGCATAGCTTCGACTCGAGACAAGTCAGTTGCAATGTTGTTTTTTGCTGTGTGCAGCAGAGTAAATTGAATGTTTATTCATTCCTTGACAAGTTGAATCCCCATTTAAAGTGTTGCTGTTAAAAGTACTTAATGCCAGTAAGGAACACTGCATTACAAGAGCTTATGTCCACCGTTAATACTCTTCATCCGACTCACTGGCACCATGCCTTCAGACCACCCAATGTGAGTGGCAAAGAAACGTCTCCCAGCAGCGTGCGCTAGGCTGGAGAACAAACACAACTACCAGAGTGTTGAGCTTTTATCACTGCTCCATCTTGGTAAGTGGCCTACAGCGCCCAGAGACTGCTTATCATGTTTCGCTATTGACATTTGTCCATGCGCTGATGTGTTGAATAGAGATGGGCACCAATGCAAAGTGGCATGGACTATTTACATAAATAAGTGAGAGAGGGTTTTAAGGCGGATGTTTAGTTAACTGTTTTTGTCAGTTTGGGAATTTTCTTTCTCTTTTATTTCCCTTCAACTTTTTAGAAAACATGACAGCAGTGGGCGGCACGGTGAATCAGCTAGTAAAGCGTTGGCCGCACAGTTCTGAGGACCCGGGTTCGATCCCGGCCTCGCTTGTCTGGAGTTTGCATGTTCTCCCCGTGCCCGCGTGGGTTTTCTCCGGGCACTCCGCTTTCCTCCCACATCGCAAAAAAAACATGCAACATTAATAGGACGCTCTAAATCCTGCTGATATGCTCCAGCACTCCCCGCAACCCTCATGAGGATAAGCGGCAAAGAAAATGGATAGATGGATGACAGCGGTGTTGGGTACTTTGGCCAAGCACCAAAGTGAGACGTTGTGAGGTAACTAGGTTTTGAGTGCTGTTTTTTAGTTGGCTGGCTGTATTTGTTTGATTGAAAGATCAAAATTTGATTTTCCATGATGCTTCATGGGATGATGGATTATGTGTCGAGCAAAACTTAGTTAAGTAAAGTCCGGATAATACCGAACATTGAGTACATTTTCCTCTTTTCAAGCTCTGAATTGCAATGGAAATGCCCACCCCAAATTTAAATGTAAACTTCTTCAAATGAAAGTCAGGCACTCCATATTAGAGGAATTTTGTTTCTCCTTTTGCCATTTGATTGACTTTGAAAGTATTTCACTTGCCCCGGAATAAAAAACAGTACATACCAGTCCACATTTGTTTACCATACATTGTGATTTGTGTTCTCAGTGTAGTGTTGTTTGTTTTAGTGATACAATTTGAGCTTCCACATTGTTTTGATGGGCTGTATACATGAGATGCTTGACTTAGTGTTTCTGTGTGGAATGGTCAGAAGACCATTACAATAGTCAAGTCCAAAGCATGGCGGAGCTTCTCCTGGTCTGCTTGACAAATGCGAGCCTTCACTCGGGACATGTTTTTCAGATACTAAAAGGTAGTTTTAGTAATTGACTTGATAGGACTGTTGAAAGTCAAGTCAAAATCTATCAGAACATCAAGGTTTTGGACTTGATCTTTGTTTATTAAAGATGGAGAGTCCAGGTATTTACTAACAGCAATTCTCTTTTCTTTATTGCCAAAAACAGTTTCTCTGTTTTGTTGTGGTTTAGTTGAAGAAAATTCATCCAGCTCATCCAGTTATTTATCCGCTCTAGACAGTGGCACACCACCTCATTTGGACGGTTGTAATCTGGGGACATTGCTGAATATAATGGTGTGTCTTCTGCATAGCTATAGCAGTCAAAATTAAAGTTTTGAAGAATTTGACCCAAGAGTAGCATATAGAGCTCGTCCACAAACGTCATAAAATCATGTGACTTTTGTTTACCTTGCAATATTGCCGGTCTAACAAAGCATTGTTCAATGCTAAGTCGGTTGTAGACGACATGAAAATGTCTTATAGCACGGCACCCAGTCTTGTCCGATACCGTTTGACATTTAAAAGGTGAAAATAAACAAAGGCACATGGAAAAATTAGATAAACTCGGCATAGATGACCCATATTTAATGCCGAAGTCGATGTTTTTGCCGATAAGAAATTGGACTGTTAATTCGCTTACGCTTGTCTTGGACAACTGGCTCTACACATGTATCTGGTGAGTAAGTTGTTGAGACTTACATTGAAAAGTTTGAAAGCGGATAAAAGTCTGGATGCCTACAAATACTTTGTTGCTGGATCTGTTCTCATCAGGAATACATCCCACATAGTGAGGGGTTGATGGCTCGTGAATGCGGAAGCGTGTTCGGCCACACATTAACCTTTGCAGGAATCCATGGATCTTTTCAGATAATAATCAACACAAATACCAATATTTAAATAAATGAGCTCTGGTTTTACACAAACTCATATTCTTAACTATGATTGAAAAAAAAAAGAGGACAGAATCGTCTCCACGAAATGTACACGGAAGCAATTGCGGCCACACTTAACCTCTGTAAACCTCTGTGGCAGACAGTGTCTTTTAAAGTAAGCATTGTTCTCAAATGAGTCAATTTGGCATTATAAATAGTATAAAGTAATTTGAGATTGAGAATAATAATTCTTACCTGAAATGAAGTGATCGCAACACAGGCAAGTGTGTATTTTGGTTGGGCACCAACCATCATGTTTCATTGCCGAAATCCATCGATCTTTTCTCGTCTTTTCAGCTGATATACCATACAATGATGTCTTTGAATTTCTGTCTCATCTGTTGTGACAACCAACAGCACAACAGGTCTCAAGCATTGGGAAAAATCTGCTCCTGTTCAACGACACCCATACTGACGAGCAGCTCTGTTACACCAACAATATGGCGCATTGAAAATGGTCATGTCATGTGCACGACCTCTATACAGACTGAACACGAGCAAAAAGCAAAGGCTCTTCCTACAATATACTGACAGTAAAAAAATAACTGCATTTGACATTAGTTTATACTTTAAAAATTACAATTTGTATGCTTTATTTATTGAGATTTAATGGTTTTCTAATGTATGTTTTCATTTTTATTATATAGTTAAATTTCGAGTGTTTGTTTATATTACCCTGTGGTTTTGTTTCAATTTAAATAGGTATTGTTATCACTGATTTTGTTGAAGTTATTTTTCAGGACTTCGTAACAATTTTATTGGATCATAGTACATTCTTGTTTTTAGTGACTTTACGTAACCCATTGGTTAGTAATAAAGGTTGTTTTTTTTTTCTCATAGCTACTTGTTGTTGTTCTGTGTTTTAGTAATATTATTTCACCAAGCTGTTTCTAACATTCCATACAACAAAATAAATTATTTATGATTGATGGTGTCGGACACATATCATAATTCAAAGCTGCAATATCAGCATCGGATCGGAAGTGAAATGTTGCTTCGGGAGATCCTTAGAGAATTAAGAAACATGGTCAAAGGCAGCTGTTGACAATACTTCGGGGGCTAACAATGTACATCGGACATCAGAAGTATTTCCTTAAGAGGAACTTGTTATTTCCTGTTGTTTTCAAACCAAATTCTACACCGCATCACCTCCAGCATTAGAGTAGTTCAGTTAACCATAATACTTGCTAGTTATGTTATGTCATATTGCCAGCACTGTCCTGGTCCAGGTGGGTCCTGTTTGACGGGCCTTTGCTTCTGTGCCAAGTGCTGGCCTTTCATTTTGTTCCATCACAGCCAGAGTTTGACTCACTGCTATGTGGAAACTATTCAAAGGTTCCAATGACTGCTGAATAGCTCACATTCTCTGGCAGTTTTTCCCTCAACTGTACTCTGGGCTTGCTCTCAAAGCCTCACATTGCCCCACAGGAGTCAGTGAGTTCTAAGACAACAGCATGTAAAAGCAATTCACTCTCCCTTTACCCTGTTGTATTGAGGTGAGCCGATACAGAATAGCCAAGTAATAATAAAATAAAATAATAAGTCTGATCCCATCATGTTTTGTTTCTTATTCAGCACTCTGGTGAAGTGACAATCTCTTACTCTGTCACTAAATCGTTCTTTTCTTCCAGATAACATTTTACCGTCTACAAAAGCTACAGCGAAGGATGACAACGACAATAACAGAGGTTTGTGTGAAGCATCCACAACATTATGTCAACCTTGATTAGTTGTGTCACAACATCTACACGCTTTGCATTTTGCGAGAGAACAGTTAAGGCTGTACCCCACTGTTGCCCGAAGATAGCAGAGATTAGGCTACAGCACGCCTGCAACCTGAGTGAGGAGAACCAGTATGGAAAATGGGTGGATGGACAACATCTACATTTACAGAGAACAATGATGATTGAACAGCCCTTATTATTGGGATTGTAGTTCAGAATGTTCTGGATTATAATTGCATGGCAACATACTGAGAGCTGTTTAATATTCAGGTTTTCTTATCTAACTATCTGAAAAAGGGAGATATGAGTCACCACTTGTTTTGACCTTTCCAAATTTACAGCCCAATTGTGTAGGTACTTTATACCTGATAATGTCGACAGTGAGTGTGTATGGATGTTTATTTTGTACCAGAGTGCTTATAATGCTGAGTCATCATTGACACATTTCATTGTTTTATATTTTGGAAGCGCTTTCTTGTTTACCAATCGCTAGTCATGGTCTGCACTCTTGCTCTTTGGGCAGAGGAGTACAGAATGAAGACTGGTCATTTTCAAATGAATGTTTTCTTGGAGGCAAACTTGTTTAAGAAGCCATTATCTGGCTATTCTGCAGTTTCAGCCCCTTCGGATGTGTAATATTGAAACAATTACAGGCTTCTCCGATACGATGGACCAAAGATAATGAGATTCTTACACTGGAGGGTGTTAGTAGGCAATTAAAATTGTACACCACCCATTTGTCTTCGAGCCTAAAGGTTGCAGGGAATTTTTAAAGATAGCAGTCATGGTTGTTTTCCCTGGAGAAATGGCTCATCTCACTGATTGTGGAAGGCTGCACTAGATAAGCGCAGTCACTTCAAGGGCGTCAATAATTCTGTGTTTTTTAAACAAAGCATGTTTTTTTTCTACATTTCTGCCTGCCTACGTTTCAATCTGCCTGTTCAGCATACATTCCTTTATAGTCCTGCAGTTGCAATTCAAAATAATTCACAAATTCAATCAGCAGCATTAGGAGAGCATAAGTATTTTGTAATAATCTTTACAAATCCTGATTTATCAGGCTTGGCAGTTTAATAGTATCTAATCCATTCACAAAAGGCCCCGGCACAGCTTTCTAGCATGGGAACGCTCAGTCCTTGGGACAACCTCTCTCACAGGAGGGGAATGAAATGATTTCCTAGTGCCTCTACTGTAAAGGTTAGGTGTGGATGTAGCACATAGAGGGGATTAATCATGGAAAACACTCAGATGTCACTGATAGCACAGAGTAGGAGACGCTCACTGGAACAACAAAACCTACTGCATGTCAGGTATGTTATATTTATAGTTCAAGATCCTTGAGAGTCTCGCGCAAGTACCAAATGCTTCCATTGGAAATGAAATCCACTTTATCTGGAGCCTACCATGCAGGCTACATATCTGTCGCCATTCATATGTGGAGCACTTGCTTGAATAAATTACGCTGTTGTAGCACTGAGTGGAAAGCATCTGTCAATATGTCTGCTGCATCACACTCCTTGGGGGTCTTGATGCTTCCATACCACGGGTCACCCATGAGTGGCTTTCAGCTGCTGTACAGATATAAGGAAAACATTAAGCTTGCCTTCAGTGTGCTTTCTTTATAAATACACTGGTATAGTGGAGTGACACATAATAGTAATAACAACAAGTGCTGTTGTTACTGGAAAAGGCAAATTGTGTGGGAGGCAGAAGCACAAATGAACGTACTGTAAGCGTGGGCTTCTAAAAGAATGCTCGCCCAGTCCTCACAAGTCTAAGAGCAAAGCAAAGCAAATATATTTGTATGGCACATTTCATACACAAGGTAAGTCAATGTGCGATTGAATATTAAAAGCTGATGATGATTGATGATGATTAAAATACATAAAACCATTGGAATAAGTACAATTTAAACTACTTTTGGTGCAAGAAATATCACTGAAAAGTGGAAGTACTCTAGAACGCATGAGAAATCTGAATGTGAAAACACTCACACTCGGGGCTGAAGTCACCTCTGTTAGCAACCTATTCCAATTTTTTGCAGCATAATCGCTAAATGCTGCTTCACCATGTTTGCTTTGGACTCTGCACTTCACTCAGTCAATCTCAGAGCTCTACTGTGTTTGTATTCCATACCAATTTCTTTCATGTCTTCAGGACCTTAAACCATTTAGTGGTTTAAAGACCAGTATCAAAACTTTAAAATCTATTCTAAAGCTTACTGGAAGCCAGTCTAAAGATTTTAGAATTGGAGTTATATGCTCTGATCTCTTTGTTCTGGTCACAACTCGCGTTACAGAGGAAATAATGAGTAAAATTAAGCATTATGTTCACACAAAAGAAAAGAAGACAAAGAAACACTTTTAGTCCATATACTTTTGTTCTTAATGTGAAACTGTTAATTTTGATGGTATTGATGTTTGTGAAATTTATACTCGAAAGTGTAATTTGATGACGTCCTAAACAGTCCCCATCTTAGGGCAAGTTAATGTACAATTTATAACTTTTCTTCCTCATGAAAGGATGATGTATTCTCGTGACATTTTCAATTTTTTTTTCTTTGCAGTATTTTTCATGTATTTCTACATGCCCACTAAGATTCAGTTACTTCATAGTCCAATATTTGTCACTGAGTCTATTTGAGTCTAAAAAAGGGTAAGAAAAAAAGTGTTGTTTCTGTTTCCTTGTTGGTTTCCTAATAAGCAAAGTTGGGAGAAAAATGCATTTTAGTGGACAAGTTGTGTAAAAAATTGTGTATCTTGACGAGAATTGCCAACGCATAATCATGGCAAATAATAGGGCCAGAAATATACTGACACTTTTCTTTTTGTTGTTGTTTTTTTTCGAGTGATCACCTGAGTTGGTAAGCAGCCCCAAAGTGTTTACTGTTCGGCATCAGGGTGGTATTAGTGAGATTAGTGGGTGTCACAGGGCAAAATAAAATGTGAACCTTGAGCCAGAAATCAATGTCTTGCTGAAAGTGTTTCTCTGGCTTGCTAAGGTTTCTTCTAAAGAGGCGAGGAAGAAAGAGCAATGGTGGGGAGTGCGGACGGTACATGGAGATAAATAAGGCTGGGTGGGCCAACGCTCGTCCACTCCGCAGGCATTGCTGACGAAAACGTGCAAAATTTGGGGGAATGCGAGCCTTTGGTTATCCCAGCGGCCTTTTTGCACATGCCTCCTGAATTTTTTTTTCCTTTTCTTTGCTCCAGTTGGCTTTCACAGGAGAGTGGATGAGAGGACAGTGGGAAAAATGTGTTCAATTTTCATTTATTGCAGAGCATGAGATCCATCACGATATCCACTTTATTCAAGTAGGACACAGAAGCAAGTTTGCGTTTTAACTTCTAAATCATTTATGTCCTTGTCATACTTAACCCTGTTATTGTCATAAATATATCATCCACATTCCTGTGAGACTTTTTTTTTTCCCAACAAAATACTGTGTGGTAACTCACTTAACATGAGTGTAGGAACATTGACATAGAGTATTTAAAAAAAAAGATATCATCATTAAAGCTCAGTGTTGAGGTGCAGATTTCACCTGAGAGCCATTTTGTATGGAGTTGTTGACCACTACTACTGAATCTTGGAGCCGCATTGACAATGAAAAAAGGGGTTAAGTACTCTTCAAGTTGGCAAGAAAGCTTGGGACAATGCTGCCACCTGCTGTTTGTAACGTCAGTAAATTGCATTGTTAGGCGAGGTGTCATTGTGGAGGGACATTGTTCCAATGGTACTAATCTTGGAGCCATAATAAATCACAGTTGCCCAACATATGATGTTTTGTCACCCCTGCGTGTGTGGGCATCGTTTGTTGCAGATTGAGCCCAGTTCTTCTCAGTTGGCTTGATTTATAAATTATACATTCATGTGAGGGAAATTGCATTTGGCCTCTTGCCAGATATGACATGTTGTTTGGAATCACGTTATACGATTACGACATGTCATTGGGGCATTTTCAATCCAAAGTGTGGCCTCAGCTTTCATCTTCACGTTTTTCTCACAAATGTATTCTTTTTGGCCCTCTCAGTGAGGCTCCTTCTCCAAATATCAGTCATGATTAATAGAAAGGATTATCATCGACTGCGTGTCACGAATGTTCGGCTTGATGGGCGGAGGCACTCGAGATAAACATGCAGCCATGCTAGAACTGGACTTTTTTTTTTTTCATTTAATAGAGGCTGGAGTTTTTTATTGTTCTGAGTGTGAGGCAAAATTGTGTAGATATGAAAAATGGTTTCTCAGTGTAGCTTGTTAAGAAAAAGCAATTATAGAAGCTGCACAATAGCCATTGTGTGAAGCATGTTCTTTTATCGGTGTCATGGCTTTCATTTACTTGGTCCCAAATGTCATTAGTTTACCTCCCGTAGGTGTTTATGCACGTGTGTGTGCGTGTGCTGTATGTGAGACAATGTGTAAAAGCTGATGTCTATTCAATTCATTGTGTTATGACTGGAATGTGACCTTATTTGCTTCATTAGTCCAAACTACAGTAAAAGTTGTCAATTATTAGTTGAACAAATCTTCATAATTGTCCAATCCGTGGTCTGTAATTAAGGACGCACGCACAGCCAACAGCATTTCAAATGTACATCCATTCTTATTATCACATGATATGAGAAAATATTTGTCCTGGGAATGAAAAGCGATATTTGACAGTTAAGGTGTAAAATAATTATTTCTCTTGCACTGCAACATTCGGCGCATTAAAAAAATAACTCCTGAGATGTAATCGTTTGGTCAAACATGATATAATGATGTGTGTCACTAATTGTGTAGTGGTTCACTTGACTCACTTCAATCCATGAGGTATGAAGGCAGCACGGCTTTGTGTGTAAATAGTTGTCTCACCCTGCATTGTATTTGCTCTGCGACTGACCAGTTGAAGGTTTAGTCTGGAAAGCTGCAGCTCTGCAACCCTGAGCAGGAAAAGCTGGAAGGATGAATGAAATAAAAATGCATTGACAGTACACTTGAATGGTGATGGAGTAAAAGCAAATTCCAAGTCGAAACATATAAGAAATGTAATTGGACCTACACTGGAAAACCAATTAAATGCTGCTTTTATTTAGCTCATTTATTTTGTGCCGTCTTCTCGTTGCACTCCATCAAAAAAAAAAAAAATGTCGCCACAAATGATTTGGAAAGGAAGTAGGGAGACCATGTGAAAGACAGAAAAGAAACAACATTCAATTCCATCTTAACTGGTACTGTAGAGAGAGTGGAAAACCCCACAGTGTAAGGAGTATAGTGCATATAGTCCAGTGAAAATGCATGCATGGACATAAAAGCAAACAACACCAAAGGCCTTGCTTTGTTTTTCGAGGTCAAAGAAAAACAGATTGCAAAATGTGGATTGATAGGTTTGGATAAGTTTTTTTTTTTTTTTAAACATTTCAATTTCAGATGATAAAGTGGACGGAATAAACCAAATGGTGCTCAAAGTGCCTACAGAAATGCCATTGGCCAGAATGACGTGCTCACGCACACACACACACACACACACACACACATCTGCTTGTCCTTCCGGTTTTATCCAAAAGGGTATTTTTCAACTCGATTTATGGTTGGATCAAGAATTTGACAAATTCTTTGGTACTCTGGTCACAGTAAATAGAGAAACAAAATTGGACAAGCATTATTTTTGTGTATCACAGTGCGTATAATTGCAGCTCCATGTTCCCCCCTTCATGATGTCTAAATTGAAAGATAATGCAATTTTATCAAAACACTCACTTTGAGATTCTTTTTACATTTTTTTTTACATTTTTACACTACATAGCACCATTACTTTTTGGTGTAAATGAGTTGAAAACAGTCCTGTGTGTATGGCCCGTAAGCAAGGGACGACACAGGCTAAACTGTGGGTTCCTGATCCATTTTGAGGTGATGCTAACCTCTCAAAACAAAAACCATTTTATCGATAGAGAATGATGACGTTTGTATACGTGTGTGTGTGTGTGTGTGTGTGTGTGTTTATATATATAGACATGTTTGCGTGCGTGTGCGTGTGTGTGTTTATATATATATAGACATGTTTGCGTGCGTGTGCGTGTGCGTGTGCGTGTGTGTGTGTGTGTGTGTGTGGTGTGTGTGTGGTGTGTGTGTGTGGTGTGTGTGTATATATATTTTTTTTTTTTATTATTATTATTTTTTTTTAATGATATGTGCTTGGCATTCTTGTGTTGAATTGATGAACATTTGCTCTCCTTTCTAGGGAAAGAGGAAGCAGGTGATGAAGACAAGGCTGACAATGGTAATGTCACTTTTCGGCTCATTAACATGCTCACAGCCTCTTGGCTCTGCCAGTGTTTTTTGGTGTCATTTGTCATCAAGAATTGAATGTACTATTCGCTCCACTTCAGTCTCTCCATCCCATGTGCCAACACTGCCACAACAACAAAATCTTCTCTTATCACAGATGCATGGAACAAAGAAATCCCTCAATTATGTATGGCTTTGGAAGTGACATTATTTTCCCCTTTCTTTTTGTCATTTAATTTATGCATCCCTTTGTGGTTCCATTGCTCTCACGCTGCAGCACAAAGACAAAGCGACATGAAGCAATGGAGTGAAAAAGCTGTTTTAGGTGATATCGAAAGTTGAGCAATTTCGACTCAGTGCGTACATATTTTCTACTTTTTGAATTCCACGTTTCTAGATGGGGAAGGAGTTGAAGACGTGGAGATGGAGAGTCAGAACCCAGGTATCGTACACTTGCAAACGAATCCTCTTGTATGGTCTTATATTAATGAGCAAGTTTCCATTATACAAGCTGGTTACACATTTTGGAAGTCGGGCACAAATAATTCTGGTCTAGCAGCTCCTAAAACAGCCTCATGTGAATTCATTTCGTGTGCTTGTTGTGTGAGCGTGTGTGTTATAAAAGGACAATGTGATCTGAGAACAGGAATTGTTTCTTTTTGTGTAAGTATGAACTTTTCTGCCTCTCTATGCCATTAACATTCAAGATTTGCATTGCTGTCAGGGAGCGGCATGTTGCTTGTCTTATTTTATGTAAATCCTATTCCATTGACAGAATTTTGACGGCTGGAGCAAATATAGCGTCTCTGAACATGAATTTTGTAGATATTCGATAAGTTTGTTGTGCTAAATGCATCCCTGGGTTGCTATCTGAGGATTAGATCTGTAATTACCTTCTTGTGAGACACAAACACAAAACTAGAAGCAACAAGGGGGGGGGGGGGGAATGCATAAAACAATCGTGGAACATTAATGCAGCTCAATGCTACATTGGAGGGGGGGGGACTCTAGCCACTGACTTTTCAATAACATTGCGGTTTAGTTAGCTACTAGTTTTTACATTCTTTAAAATAAATAAACAAGGCCCTTTGTACGAAAAAGGTTGGGAAACACAACACTTGAGGTGATCGGGTCATTATTTGAAGACCTTCGCGCATGATATCTTCAATCACATCTGAATTAATCCTCGTATTTTGTTGCTGGTCAAGATGAAGATTTGGCCTTTGAGGCGCTGAATCAAGAAGAAGACGAAAACAACAGTCAAGACAAACATGAGGACATTAGAAGTGAACAAAGTCAACATCAAATAATGACTGTGAATAAGGATAAAGATGAAGACAAAGGTACAGAACAGTGGATGCATCCATATATTCCCTATAGTGCTTGTCCTCATCAGATGAGCTTTTTGTTGTTGTTTTTTTTCTTCAGCTGAAGATGAGCAAACTGCTGCAAAGACTGAAGAAAAAGATGCAGCCAAATCCACTCTGGAGATGGAAGGTAAAATTATGAATCAATTTATTTATCACTTTCTCTCTTTCTCTCTCTCTCTCTCTCTCTCTTTCCCTCTCTCTCTCTCTCTGTCTCTCGTTTCTCAGATATGTACATGTACACTACTTGGTGCAGTCGATATGTACAGCAAAATGCTTCAAATTGCATGAGCCGTTACTGCAATTACTATAGATGGTGTTGTTTGTAAAATAACTAGCCTAATCAAATTAAAGTCCAGTTGATTCCTCCAAACAATTGTGTTGCTGGGTTCCGGAAGCGTTTATTGCTCCAAGAGTTTGCAGACATTCTCCTAATTTCAGAGCTGTTTCGGATTTGTGCTGAAATATCGTGGCGCCGAAGCAGTAAGAGTCGTAATTGTCTTTGCGCCTCATTGCTACAAATTAAGCTTTGTTTAAATTGAGTGTGGAAGCTGTGACCACTATTGCATTAAGACAACGGTCCAAGTCACTTTCTCATTTTCTTCCTATTTCACCTTCTCTTTGAGTGACATTCAATTAATTTAGGGTGAGAGTGAACCTTCCAGATAGATCTGTCTGGGAGCGCCTTCTCCATCCACTCTGAAAAGCCATCCGAATACATCCCGTAAACACTACAAGCCTTTCCATCAGTTGGAAGCCACACTCCACCACACTGATTGTGTCGCGCCTGTGCCTGCCCCCGTCTGTCACTGTCAAGGGTTACTATGGGATGGCTGTGGCAGAGCAGTAAACAGTGGTGTCATTCATGATTGCAGGCAGATTACATTTTGGGTGCTCGCCGGAATATCATAAGTGCAACCTGTCTTCGACCGATCTTGATTCTCACGCGTATCCCAGCTCATCGGCTGATCAAATAGTTCCCGAGCAAATATATTTCATTAAAACATCATCTGCAATTAGACACCTTGCTCGTGGCACGGAAAGGAGATATTAGTCATTAGTTATGGTAATAAAACTCCCAGGTTTTAAACCCACTCCATCGTGCTAATGGATTTGTTCATAGCCATCCATTTTATTAAAAAATGACGACGATATTATTGTACTCAGCCGTACGTCAAGATGTGTGATATGTGTCAGCTTTGTAACATTGTTTAAAGACCCCATAAACCACTGTTTCAATAAAACTGTCTCATATATTTGAGACAACACTAATACATTTATATTTGAATTATAAACCAAAAAAAATGACTGTTTTAATGTCAACTGAAGATTGTAACTTTAGTGGGCACCAAACGTAAAGCACGTTTTCATTATTTAAACATATCATGTCAATAAACTCGTGTTAGTGTGCACAAGGCATTGCTCGCACTTTGTAAGGAGTGTTAAAGACATTTCAAATAGCTCCTTTTGCATTTGCACATTTATATCCACTTTGTCTTAACACCCTGCTGTTCTCACACAGCTCACTATTGCACATATGGAAGTGTGTATCACAGCTAAGAAGTTCAGTCCCAGTTTGCCTACACTTCATACGAAGGGGTGAAAAAAAGCTCCCTGTTCATTTTCACCCTCGTCTGGTCTGCATGTTTGCTTATTTTAGATGCAGATTTTGGACACAGCGTTGTAACTGATGTCTTTTGAGTTTCTTTTATGAGCACGTCATATGTCTTTCAATGTACAGTAACTACTGTACATAGCAGCGAAAATATACAGCATATATACTATCGGGCAGAATGAGTCTAATTTTACGTAAGCAATATAAATGACCAAACAGCCATCACATGTAAAACAAGGCACGGTATATAATGTGGGGATTATATAGTGTGATATAATATTGAATGTGGAGAAGAGATACATATGTTAGGTGGTGTTCAGAAAAAAACTTTTTATAAATGGGGAAGCATGCTGCATCATTTGAATTAAAACACTGTATATGCATTCAATATCACCTTCCACATGCAGGTAATGAGATTCTTAGCCTGATATTTGTGGTTAGAAAGGCTCACCAAATTGAATCAGAATCCAATCATCCTTTATTTATGAATATTCATAACATACTTTAAAAGGGGAATTGAAGGCTGCATTCTTATTGCCTATCTCTTCATCCTTGTTCTGCTGAATTGTGAGTGGGCACCTGCTTCAATAAGCTCGCGGAACACCCATAAATTAAAGTAAGACGCTCTTTGCCTTGAGCAAGGAATAAATAAATGTGAGTTGAGAACAGAAATTGTTTTTCCTTCATGCATTGTGATTCTCCACTAGAAGTCAATAGCGATTGTCTTTGTTCTGAAGGAAAGCTTTAATTGCAGCACAGCCTCAATTATTGGCTGTATGCTGCACATACTACATCATCAGGTTATTCCCCCTCCATTGGAAAACTCTAAATATCTTTATAGGTTTTTTTTTTACGTTTGTTTGTTAATCCTGTTAACTAATATGCACCACACAAGCAATGAAGCGGTTCTATCTGAATATTAAAAATGCGAATATTTTATTGGCTTTCCAGCCTTTGATAATGAAAGACATTGACATTACATTTCTTGTACACAGGGTAGTTATTTTGTTTTGTTCTTTTTTTCTAGTGCTGCTGGAACAGCAGTGTATGTTGGTAAAAAGAATCTGCAAACTGCAAACAGTAGCAGGTAGCATCGCGCTTATGATCTGCAACCAACTGGACTGCCTTTCCTGTGATTTAGTGGTTCGACTATCATTGGTAGTCAGTTTATTTTCTAATTGTATCATATTTATTTCTTTGTAATGCTAATGTGTGGTCGTTTGGGTTTGTTTAAGGTTTGGTTTGGTGTTGCTCTGTTTCACATCTGCTGCAGATTCCCACGGTATAAGTGATACTGTAACTTCCACTTTTAGAAGATGGATTTTGAATGACCATGAAAAAAAACTTCCATGGTTTTAAAATGCTATCCATTTTGTGTAAAAACATAAATCACCACATCGTAAATGCCCAAGGGAAAGAAAGCCAAATTTGTGTGTGTATAGCGTCAACAGTTTTGTTAGACAAAATGTGTTAAGGTTGGGCCGCCACACGGATGTGGCTGAGTACAAGCAGGAAACAGTCCGTTACGGCATCCCAAAGTTCGACATGAGGAGATAGTGAGGAAGAAACAAAAGACACACCCATCAGGCCATCACAACAGAAAGGGCAGAACCGTTACATCAGCCTTGATCCTCCTGCAGCCGTCACTCCCTCACCTCTGGAATCCCCTGATATATTTTTTTTATTTGGGCCCATCCATCCATTTTCCAAGCCACTTATGTTTCGCGGGAATGCTGAAGCCTAACCTAGCTAACATCGGACGAAAGGCCAACTAAACTCTGATCTTTGGTTCCTGTGGTTTTTTTTCTTCTCTCTTTCTCCTGGACATATTGTGTTGTTGAATTTACAGCACTGCACTCCACACATAAACTGAGTGTACTGTTGCATATTACTGCAATGTCTTGATTTCAGGACACTTGTGTAGGGACAGTGACACATCTGTTTAGCACTGTAACTCTCCTGCCAGTAATCATTGTAATGATGTCAGTAATCACAAAACTCGCTTACCTTTATCATGTAGTTGTTTTTCTTCCTTGTAAAATCCCTTCACTCAATAAAAGAGTGCATCAAAAAAAAATGGAGGCACCATAAATCTCCATCTAACCATTATGAGAATCACTTTTATTCTCTAGCAGGCTACGGTGACGTGAAGGGTGTGATTGATTCACTTTGTATTTGAGTCATTCTCTGGTAACATTTGCAACAACAACCTGACACAAAGGACTCTCCGGAAATCCAGCAGGCTTGTTATTGATGTTAAGGTACACTAAACCGTCACAGCTCTTTGTGT
This sequence comes from Syngnathoides biaculeatus, assembly GCF_019802595.1. NCBI lineage: Eukaryota > Metazoa > Chordata > Actinopteri > Syngnathiformes > Syngnathidae > Syngnathoides > Syngnathoides biaculeatus. The sequence continues at coordinate 20,879,048 of NC_084651.1, forward strand.
GTGTGTGTTTGTGTGTGTGTGTGTGTGCGCGCGCGTGTGTGTGTGGTGTGTGTGTGTGTGTGTGTGTGTGTGTGTGTGTGGTGTGTGTGTGTGTGTGTGTGTGTGTGTGTGTTTAAATAACGTTTATTCATGAATGACCTTTTATGGGACATAAATGCAAAAACAACATGATGGTGGGTAAAAATAAAAGTAGAAGTGTAAATACTCAAAACACTGCATGTCCAAGAGCCAAGGACCACATGCCGAGGGCATCAAGAAGACCTGGAAGTAGCAGTTATGTTCTCAATTGGAAAACAATGAGTAATGCACTCCGCCGCCATGGCCTGTATCCACGCTCACCAAGTCAGACCCCACTGCTGTGAAAGCTTGTATGCCGAGCAACATTTGGACAAGCCAGTTGAATGCTGGGAGAATATAATTTGGTCGGACGAGTGCAAAATGGAATTCTTTGGGTGTCATAATTCACACCACGTACGGAGGAGAAATGCCACCGCTCATCACCAAAAAAACATCACATCAACAGTGGAATCTGGAGGTTGGAGCATGATTGTGTTTGTGCTGCTTTTCAGCAAATGGTACTGGTAAACTTCACATTGTTGAAGGATGAATGAAAGGGCAAATGTACCGAAACATTCTTGACAAAAATCTGCTGCTATCGAGGAGGATGATGAAAATGAAACGAGGGTAGACATTTCAGCAAGATAATGATCCAAAACACACTGCAAAGGAAACTCGCAATTGGTTTCAAAGAGAGAGGGAAAAAAAGCTGCTAGAATGGCCGAGCCAATGACCTGACTTGAATCCAATCAAAAAAATATGGAAAGAACCGAAACTCAAGGTCCATAAAAGAAGCCTACAGAAACTTAAAGGCTGCTTGTGTGGAGGAATTGCCAAAATCACACCAGAGCAATGCAAGCAACTCGTTTCTCCATATAGGAGGCGTCTTGAACTTCTCATTGCAAACAAAGGCTTTCGGACAAAATCTTAAATAAATTCCAGTTGGGACGTTTAATACGTCCCCCCTCTTTCATGTCCCAACATCACACACGATTTAATTTCTGATCTTTCTTTGTGTTGGTGGATTACTTGGATTGTTCCCAAGATCTGGTGAAATTTTCATGTCAATAGCACCTGTGGAAATATACATCCATCCATCCATCCATCCATCCATTTTCTTTGCAGCTCATCTTCACGAGGGTTGCGGGGAGTGCTGGAGCCTACCCTAGCTGTCAACGGGCAGGAGGCGGGGTACGCCCTGAACTGGTCGCCAGCCAATCGCAGAGCACATATAGACAATCAGTCGCAGTCGCAATCACACGTAGGGGCAATTTAGAGTGTCCAATTAATGTTGCACAGTTTTGGGATGTTGCGAGGAAGCCAGAGTGCCCGGAGAAAACCCACGCAGGCACTGGGGATAACGTGCCAACTCCACACAGGCGGGGCTGGAATCGAACCTGGGTCTTCAGGACTGTGAGGCCAACACTTTACCAGCTGAACCACCTTGCTGTCGGAAATACACAAAATGAGGAAAAATGGCCACGTGTTAAATACTTATTTCATCTTATTTTATTTATTTTTCTGAATGTGCCACTCAGCCACATCTCATTTACATTCTGAATTTTACATTTGGCACTAAAAAATAATGGAAGTAATTTCCCCAAAATAAATGTATTCATCTATTATATTAGAAGCATAATGGAGGAATACAACTGCTAACTTTGATGGAATTTGAAGAGACAGATTATTTTTTGAAAAACTATGGTAGAAACATACTTTTGGCACTGTCGTCATTCAAAGATGCATAAATGGAGTATGATTTGGGTGTTTTATGTTTCTTTGGAAATCCCCGCTTATTGCCGAGCCCAAAAAAGTGGACATATCTTGGGAATAAATGTCATTATTTTTTTTATAATTCAGGCACTCATAGCCTGTTTCTGTGCAATTTTCCTTTCGTGTTGCTCTGTCTACCAATGGGCGGCGTGGTGGAGAACTGGACAGTAGATCTGCCTCACAGTTCTTAGGACTCGAGTTCAAATACGGCCTACCTGTGTGGAGTTGAAAGCATGTCCTCCCACAAGTGTCCTCCCACATCCCCAAAAACATGCACGGTTGGTTGATTGAAGACTCTAAACTTGCAGTAGGTGTGAATGTGAGTGCAAGTGTTTGTTTCTTTTATATGTGCACTGCCATTGGCATGCGACAAGTTCAGGGTATACCCTGACTCTCGCCCAAAGGCAGCTGGGATAGGCTCCAGCACACTTGTGCCCCTCATGAGGATAGGCAGGATGGAGATGGATGGATGTCTCCCAAAACGTACAAAATTTGGACACTGAGCGCAACGTGGTCTTTCCTATTGTCAGAAAAAAAGTTAATGTTCAGCATAATATTATTGTGTCCTTCACTCCACATGTAGGCAGCTACCACGGGCTGATGACACGAGTCTGCCCCTGTTTTTTTTTTTTTTTTTTTTAAGCTTTAGCTTTTTACACTCTCAGCCTCTTAAAGTCCTGGACAAGAATCCCTGCTGGGACATCTTGAGCGCAGAGACAAGCCATAGTTCTTATCTTTCTGCGTGTTTATGCAGCATTGAATTCCATTTGGCACGGCTCCTCATTGTAAACTCTCTCTCGCTCTCTCTCGGATGCCTTGTGTTCACTTGTTATGCTAATTTGGCCAAGCTGGGTTTGAAACTGGGACTATTTTCTGCTTTTCAAAATGTAGAAATCCTATCACAATTTTAAAATCACTCGTAGCTGCGGTTATTTATGTAGCAATAGAGAATGGACCCCACATAGTCCACAAAATATAAGGGATGTTTGGTCAGCTCTCTATCCCAGAAAGCTACCTCAAAGAGAGAAGGGTCATGTTGGCTGCAGCCTTTTTCTGTTTCCCTTTTGAAGCTTCTCTTCTAACCAGCCCCCTTATCAGTACCCATCTGTTTGCTTCACAAAAACACCAAATGAATAAACTCCGAGCAGAATGGGAATTTATCAGCCAGTGAGAGATGCAGCAGTGTGCTTGAAACGTCTGGAACACATCTTTGTCATTCTCCAGCATCCACATAGACGCACACACACACAAACTCACACACACTCTCTAAAAGCCAACGCGAGCTCAAGACAGCATGTGAGTGATGTCTGTATGGGCTGCCAGTCTCCTGGAGGCGGTGGGGAAGAGTTGATGGAGGTGCTGCTTCAGATAGAAAAGAAGTAAACCCCAAGTGAGAGGCTGACTGGCAACTGTTGTCATTGGGTCTCAAAGATCATAGTCAACATGATAAATTTGTCATTCTTTCCTTTAAAAATGGCATAACAGTTTTAAACACAAGCCATCTTCATGTCTTTGTTTACTTGGAAAGCACAGCATAATGTATGAGAAACGATGTGATTCACAATAGTGCAAAATCATATGTCTAAGAATATACTAAGATTAGAGAACACGATGGTTGAGCTGAAATAAAACTGTAGGTGTGACATTCTTACACATGAATATCCGTAGAGCAGAATAGAATATAAATTTAGGATTGCAGTTAGAATTGTTTTTTCAACTCATGACTGCTATGTTTGACATTTTTGTTGTGACGGTACTCTTTCTGTCACTGTGAGTGTATGTACATGCAATGGATGCATGCACATTTTTGTAGGATTTCCTAAAAAGGAATATGCATGTTGCCAGCAGAGTTGGCAACTGTTTAGCACATCTGCCTTGCAGTCTTGAAATTCTAAGTTCAAATCTTGACTCAGAGCCCTCTTGTGCGGTGTTTGATTGTTTTCTCCGTGCTCAGCATGGGTCTCAATTAAATTGAAGACTAAATCAGGGCTTCTCAAATTTAGGTCCAAGGACCCCTGCCCCTGAAGTCCCATGAGCTGTAACCTGAGAGTCCGCAAAATAAGTGACCATTAATTTTTGTGGTATGGGTTATAAAATGTGGCTACAAATGGGCACCAGTGTGCGAGTAATAAAGATGTAGTAGACCAGTTAATCCTCTCTACCTTATGTAATGATTGTGGCGTATTACATTAATTTGACATCTCTGCATGTGTGAAGTTTTTCTCTTGCCCTCATGCTCTTCTCTAATGTTGATTTTTACAGGTCAGGCAATGTGGCGTCAGCTAAATATTTGTAGCTTGCAAGCACATACTTTGGGTCAAAAATTTTCAACACCAATAAATCACTGCTTCTGCATGTACAAATAGGCGTTATGTCTTGGGCAATCAGTGACTCAGATTGCCTTTCTTGTCGCGTGGAAAACTGGAGAATTAATGTTTCATTGCCAGAATTAAACTTGCTCATTTGAAAGATTGTTGCTCGGCTGGTTTTAAAAGTGGCCACATTGACTGTGTTGTACTGAGTTACCAAATAAGTAATTCTCGTGGCATTTAGGGGTGAACATTGCAGTTGTTTACTTGCAAGCCCGACAAGGAAAAAGCTAAAAAGAAGATTCTAGATAAGATTCGGGTTCAGAATTCTCTCCTGTAATCGGTCCCCGTAGCCGAAGGGTTTATAACCCTCCGATATTAATTATCCATGAGTCTAAATGCAATGGTGATAGTTGCTTGTCTAGTATGTGCCCTGCGATTGGGAGCCTATCATTCCAGGGTGTATCCCACCTATCTCCATTCTAATAAAGAGAAACATTATATGAAATACATACATTGACGAATAGACTGGGTTCGCTACACATACTATTTATAACCTGATACATGTAAAGAAAAAAACGAGCCATTCAGCACTGTTGGATATTTTCCACAATATAAACCTCATGGACTTAATATTTAAAACTGTAAACTTTTGTCATTCCTGAACATGTTTTATACAGGGATGAGAATTTTCCGCCGATCGGCGGATTTCTCACATTTTCAGACCAAAATGACCATTTTCGAGATAAGCGCAAATCCATTGAGAAAATTTCAGGGGGTAGGGTATCGTGCGTCTGCCTCTCGGTGGTGGGCTCCAACCTGCAAATTCAGCTTAGTGCTAGCACAAGCATGACTATCATATGCCGTTCTAACTTGCTCGGTAGTGTAAATATTTGCATTTTGCGACATAAACATTAAAACTTGTTTGCGGCAGATTACTCGATTGGACAACAGAGTTATACAGTATTACGATCCAATCGTGTTAGTGGTTAATCGAGTTTCACCATTGCCATGTACGTGTATTCTCGGTTCTCAGAAATCGCAGTGTAACTTGTTAGTTAGCCAAGTAATGGCGCGTGGGACTTAGATAGCGCGAACTGAGTGATGGTATGTTCAAAGTTTTACGATAGCGAAAGTGTTAGAAAAAAAGGATGAAGATCAAGCGAGGACAATTGACAAAGATGCTGGAATCAAAAACTGTTTCAGACGGGCATGGCTTGAAAAAAGTGTAACCGTGCAGATAGGACTGAAAACGGTATCAACATGTCTAACCAAACACATACAAAAAGTGGAGATTCCCGGCAAAGTGCTGTGCACTCTGTGTTCCGGTAGGAGCAAAAAATATCCAGGAGGACACTCAACACACACACACACACACACACACACACACACACCAATCGACAGACATTTTCAGTGTTTTTCCAAATTGCTCATTCTCATCAGTGTTTATAGTGTAATGGGCCACATCGCTCTGCTATGAGAGTCCAATGCCATCAGGTTTGCCCTGGTTTACCTGGTGTGAAACAATATTTAATTCAATACATCTGAATACCAAGAGCCAAGATCTCCCCAGTGAGAACTGCTCTGAGCGTAACAGTGTTTCCACCAGCTTGCTACCTTCTCCTGTGTATCCTGGTACCATCTGTTCCCCAGGTAAAAACTGCACAACACATGCACGCACCAGCGTCTTCAAGTCCTGTCGAGGAAAATGCGATTCATCAAAGCCGTTTTGCACATAATCCAGTTGATATGATTGTACATACACCTTGTAGGCAGCCCAGAAGGATTTTTTGTTTTTGAAAGGTTTTACAAGGAAACAGGATACAGTAGACTCTCATAAGTTGAATCATAACACAGTATTTTTGAAACTTCAAAAAAGAATCTGGAAGCTGAACAAAAAAAAAAAAAAAAAATTGTGCATAGTTGAGCAATGTACAGTTCGTCCGATGATGCCTTGGGTTATGTGTCTAATTGCGCCCGCCTTCATTTGTGTCGCAATACACTGTTCCAAATTATTACACATGCTGTATGCAGTTTTTGGTGATTGTAACTCACAGTGACAACTTTTGTTTATCATAAACAATTGTAATGTTTTTTAATAATCTGGATTTTGTTGAACAAAGCCACCATGTTGACAATGTTTTTTATTTTGCATCAGTGCTTAACAACAGTGTTTTGAAATTTTATGTACAACAGTTTTGAGAAAATGCAATTTTGACCCAAAAAACAACTTAGAGATCAAGTTACATGGTAACAATTTTTATATCACGTTAAAAACACCCTCATGCATTGATCTTTTGAGTTCATGGATGGCATCTCATTTGAGAATGCAAGAACTGCCTCGTAAGTTGATGTTGTGGGGTACCATGCTGCCGTCCCCCTTCGTAGCACTATTTTTTAAATGAGTCAGGATGGGTACTTTGAGTTGAGATCAGGGCAAGAGGATGGCCACACAATGAGTTTCTCTCCCTTTATACTCCTTGCAGCTCAAGCTTCATTGTTATTGCATGGTGAGTATGTTTTGTTTTTTTAACCATTGGAAAAGGTCATTTTGAAATACCTTATGTATTGCAGGCGTACTTTGACACCCTTGATTGCAGCCTGCGGCCGCCTCAGTATTCACCTCGGGGTCTGTCGCAAGCATGCAATCTTGCACAATGTTACTGGTTTGAGATTTTGTTTTTTGGAATGGAATGTACGGTCAATTCCAAATATAAGAGAGCTGATCAACTTACCTGATGACTCGATAAGAACAATGACATGACTTTCCCTGCGGTTTTCCAAAATCAGCCTTGCGACCGTCTGCGTGGACACACCATTATATATCTTTACCCCTGCTTTGAAGTAGAGCTTTGCAATTCCATTTTTTTTTTTTTTTTTACTTTTGTTACTAACTGGAGTTAAATAATCGAGCCAAGAAACTAAACTAGCATTCTTTTGCACCGGCGTGCTGTCTTCTCCCAGAAGGCTTGTGACCATGACGCACACGTGAGCTAAAGATCGACAGACTATTCAGTCACGCCTCCTCTCACCTCAATCTCTGATTAATTATTCTAGTCTTGCCATGCCCACTTGTAAAATAATAATGAATATTAAATTTGAGGCAGTAAATGGGGATAATGGCAAGTGATATTTCCAAAGATCATTGAATAGTATTCTACCATCAGTTTATACAAGGACTTTAAACATATGAGAGAAAAAGTTTGTTTTTTAAACTGCGAAATGTCACTTTATGCTTTCTTAAAATGTTCAATGTTTTTGTTCCTTTTGTGAGGTACTGGCCAATTCCATGCTTTTCCTTGAGCGGAAGATCCTTATTCCCCATCCTGCATAAAAACTAACATTTAAGAAAGTGGAACAACCTCCCTCAGTGATTTTCCTTTTATCTAATGTCACTTGGGAAACTTATCAAACCTGAGATTTTTATCAGTGATCTAAACAGACAAAAAAACAATATACAGTATGCCAAAACTTCCCCAGAAATAATCAAACTCTTTTTTTTTTTTAATTGATAGTTAAGTTATTGCAATCTGTCATTTTGACATGGTGGGGATCCAATACTTACTGAACTCACTTCTACCTGTTTGAAATGTTGCTTTCCAAAAGTGTGATAATCCTTCAGGGAATGCAGACAGAAGCGTCATGTTGGTTCCAGTCTTGATGGACGGGACAGGTCTTAGCAAAATGTGAACTGCCTTGCTGTAAAATTCATTTTAATGCTTCTCAGACATCAGTTGTACGACTTGAAGTGTTCACTTGCTGTCTATAATATACCACTTGCTGACAGCTGCCACTGTAACAAGATAGCCAATGTTATTCATTGTCTGTGCTTTTAATATCATTGCTGCTTAACGCATGTTTGTCTTCCCTTCTCTGGTCTGCCAGTTAAGATGCCCTATAGGTGACCTTTGTGGTGATAGGCAGGATTCTAGCAGCGCTCCTGCTTTTTCCTGCAGTCAAGACAAGCATTTTGCTTACACTGATTGCGCCATTGGATGATTTCCTGTGAAAACCCAGGAGCTGCCCAGAGGAGGCATCACTCCCTAACTGCAAGGGAAGGCCTGAGCTGTGGCCTCTTGTCACACACAAACATTCCCTTTGGTGTATTCCGCTAATGTAGTGTAAGTTCCTCTCTACCCAGACCGTCACTGTTTGACATAGTAAATCACAATCAGGGTTGAAGACAAGCGTTGAGTTTCTTGCAGCAAGTGCGGTGAAAGTATAAAGATTATGTAAAGTTATTCAGCAAGTGATGAGAGGAGGAGCAGGCCACCACTGACAGTAGGTATGTAGGCCACACAGGGGGAGGCCTCTTTTACATTGTCCCCCACCCTCAACCCCTTTTGTGTCTATTTTTATGTCATCTCCTCCACATATCTTAGTTCTTCACTTAATCAGGTATTCACTGACGGCTTTTCATCTCTGCGAAACCCTTGTATGTTCTCCTTCTTCTCTTGACAAACCACCACGGCTCACACTCCTTGGACTGCAGATTAAAAATGACAAGAAAGAGAGTTCAACACAGCCAGCCTAGACACTTTACTGACTTAACTATATTTTGTTGAATGTTCATCAGTGGTCCTTTTCCCTTGATCTTTAGCAGCATATGTTGTCAACTTTTTCTTCTTTGCTGCCATCCAATCATCTGCACTTTCTGTGCGCTTTTACTCAACCCAAAGCAGATGGTGTCCCGTCCCCTTGTGTTTCACCCATTCCAATTCATCTCATCAAGCAGGACCCAAACCCTTGTTCTGTTTTGAGGACCCTAACGCACTTCGGAGCCACAACAGTACAGTCGCTGCCTCAAGGTTATCTAAACCTTCCAGGGGAAACACAATGTAACTGAGGGTCCACAACGCCTCGGCCTTTCTTAGAGAGAAGAAAGGCTGCATATCAATGAAGCTACTTGTCTTCTAAGGAGAATTGGCAAGAGTGGGGCAGTCGCAGAGTTTACAAAGCAGTCTTGTTTTCATCTCCTGAGTCTCCAGGTCACAGCTCAGTGCTCCTTAATTGGCTCAGATTGTCAGACAGTGTTCCATCTTAAAGCAAAGAAAACTCCAGCGATGAAACGTTTACCCCCATCCTCCCCCTCTTAGACACAAACTGTTTTCCACCCTCTTGTTTTGAGAGCGGTGGCTCAAACAAGCTAAGATATTTGCACAAGCCTCCGCAACAAACGTAACATTAACATATGCAAATGGGCTTCTTTCCAGATTTTTCAGCTCATTAGTTCTTTTGGTTAGAAACTTGTTGAGGGCCCACCAGTTTTTGTTTAGCTTAAGCTGGAAGTTGTATTTAATTATCTTTGCATTTGGGGATATCAGGCCCTTAGCTATTCATCCATGCAAAGTTTAATGAGGGGATTTTTGGGTTATTTAATATACATGGCCTTGGACAGACCAGGACCATGTTATACACCCGCTTTGTGTTTGGAATTTAATTTGTTTTTCATTCATTGAGAGCATTGAAAAATACGCTGATGCTGACCTCGACATTTTCCTCACATATTCTCTCAAGATGAAGTGCTGTTGGGCAAGCAATGGCCTCTCCTTCATAAAAGCTGTAAAACTTTAAGCTCTTCACAAGATAATCATCTTGAGAAAATGCAGAAATGGAAGTGATTCAGTCCATAATTGATTTTCAAGTGTGATCTGGTCCATTTGGGCGTCTTCTACTTGAACTTGAAAAAACATAGCCGCTCAAAGGATTCTGCTTGCAGTAAGTCCTTCGTTGACATAGTGAGGGGGTTATGTCCCTTTGATTGTCAGCAGCTGGCTACACGTTTGTTGTAGCAGGAACCAAAGCTCATTCTCTGATCTGACATGAACTGAAAAGATGTACCCCAACTTTTTTACAATGACCCCTTTTCAAAAAGACAGTGAAATGTCAGGTGAATGGGGAACAAAAGCAACCTCCAACAAATGATTTTTTTTCTCCCAATTTCAATGTAAATGTTATATTTAATACAGACTACTTATTCCATCATGGTGTCCCCTGCTCCCTTTCCATTGACAGAGGATCCAGCACTCCCGTGACTCTTGTGAGGTTAACCGGCTAAGAAAATGGATGATGGATGGATGGATGGATGGAGGATGGATGGATGGATGGATGGATGGATGGATGGATGGATGGATGGATGGATGGATGGATGGATGGATGGATGGATGGATGGTTATTCATTCAGAAATATATATAGATATACATGGATAGATAAATATACACGCACACACACTGGCAAATACCGCTGCTCTCAAAATTATGCACAGGTCTAAGTGGCTGTATTATCGTTTACCAACACTTACTAATGTAGAGACATTCTGTTCATTGTAAACAAACCATTAGATAAAGATAGTTGGTCAAACGATTGAATTTGTAGTTAAAAATGGCAGGTGATGGAGCATGTCAACATTCGGGGTCCAAGTTGATGGTCTAACTGTGAACGATCTCATGCCAAGTAATGAAACTGATGTTGAAAAACTCACTCGTCCTATTAAGTTCAGATATCCACTGAATTCATTCACATATACCTGTTAGTATTCAAGTCCTTCATTTTCCATGTTTTATTAGTCAATGTTATCGACATCCATATTTGGCCTTAGTAAATGTTTTACTTGATACTTTGCGGTGTATTAACAAGTTGGACAAAAATTGGTTAGTGAACCTACGCTAACTTAGTATTCGTGTGAAAAATTCCCAAAGTTTTCATTCAATAAACACCTTTCTGTGTTTTCTAGAGTCAGTTACAAGCAACCACTGGTCAAATAATGGTCATATTAAGTAAACTATGTATGTTTTTATCCCATGAACCTATACTTCAAATAATTTTATTAAAATATTTTAACAAAATTATTAAATTTCGTAAATTTTCCTTAAGTCACAAATTGTGTACCCCCTCAATGGAATGACCCATATAACAGCACCCAGCAATGAAACCAGCTTCTCATGGCCTGAGCACATGTGGTTAGACAACTGGGATGTAGTCAAACAAGACCCCTTTTCAAATTGTTTGAACTCATGGATGTAGTGTCCTCAAGGCCAAAGAGAAAAAGGACCATCTGGATTGTTGTTAGTACAAAGTTTAAACAGGTGACGGTATTGTGGTATGTTAGTGCCCATGGCATGTGGATACAGTACCGGTACATGTTTTGGAACATGTACTGTCATCCAAGCAACATCTTTTTTACAGACGTCCCTTCTTTATTTCAGTAAGGCAAATGCTTAGCCACATTCTCTACATGTTGCAACAGCATGGCTTCATGGTAAAAAGGGTGTGAGTACCAGACTAGCCTAGCAGTCCAGAGCTGTCTCCTACTGAAAAAGTGTGCCGTATTATGAAGGGCAGAATGTGACTAAGGAGACCCTGGACTGTTGAGCAACTAAAGTTGTACATCAAGCAAGACTGGGGGGAAATTTTAGCTGGAAACCTTCAATAGTTATTGTCCTTGGTTCACAAATTCTGTTTTTAAAAGGAAAGGTGATACACAGTTTGTTTTGGAACGTTTGCTGACATTAAATTCAAAATGACTGAATAGTTGGAACAAAAAAAATAAAGGAAAATAAAGTCTGTCATTTAAATATCAAGTTTTTGATGATCAATATTTATATTATACTGGAAGAGTTGTCATTTTTAAACACACAATGATGCCTGAATACTGCAGTGCAGTCCACTGATGTTGCCGCCTCTTGTCACCACCTCTTGTCCTATAAATAAATGGAAAGTGGGTTCTGTGTAATTTTCTGCTTGTCTGCATATGAGGATAACTTGGAGCCAACTCTCTTCCTTCCTCGTCTTTGTCTTATAAATGCAAATAGCACGCACTTGAGCTACTGATTGATATTCCATTGTGGTTGTTTTCAGTGAACATCTAATTGTTCCTGCTCAAGTCGCTCATCTTGGTTGAGTTTGTTTGTGTTCATGATGGCTGTCAGCAGAGCCACAGATTAACTCAAATTCTTTTACTATGCATACTGGTAATTTACATACCAAAAAAAGAAAAAGATAGACACTTTCAAGCACTCCTCAGGGTCCGTGGTCATAGTGTTTGGAACCGCTAGTGTAAGCCGTCTCGTTTCCTGCTGAGGGAGTCAATTCTGTCTCCCGTTTTTCGACTCTTTTCATGATCAGGCCTCAGTGGAGTGGGCCTCTCCTTCACTAGAACCTTGACAGAGGACTGTTTTTCTCCAAGCCCCCCATTTATGTGTTTACCACAATGCACATACATCCCTACATTATGGCCTCTATACTGCCAGCACGTGGGAGTGAAATTATAGTATAAATCAGACTGAAGACCATGTGTGCAAGACCGCAGTGCAACTGTGAAATTTTGCTTTGCCTCTATTACAAAATGGTAGGATACTTGGAATTCTGTTACGGCAGTATTGTATCTGCTGAAACAAAGCAGCATCTGGAATGAGGCCAGTCCTTCAGTGAGCTCCTGCTGCTGCACACCGTGCGGCTGCTATGATGCTATGCTAGTCTGGCTAATAAGGCAGACTTGACAGAAGCTCTCTTCCAACATGTCACAATATCCATATTTCACCTTCAGGTTGAACGCAAGCATCTGAATAGATAAATGAATTGTCAATGTGCACAATAATGGAAAAAAATTCAATGTACCCAATGAATAATTTATGACTATTTACACGGTTTGGTGCATATGCAGTCATTGATTTTCATGACAATTTCTTTTTTTTCTGACAAGCTTTGAGGTATAATAGCAGTAAGCCTTCTTGTGATGTATATTAATACTGCATATGCCAGCCAATCACCTTAGGTGGAAATATTCAAAAGATCCCATACAGGGCTATATGCAAAAATCTTCACTTCTCAAAGATATTAATGCTCTGTCGGCCTGGCACGATGAATACTATAGGGATCATCTTTCCAGAATCAATAAATTCATTGTTGTGGTGAGCCTGCCGGATCACATATTAAGCGACTTGGACGGCTGTGTCATTAGATGCTAGTGGGCTCATGGAACAACGGCGGACCAGTGCGCTCTTGGTGGTGTTGGTACTCCACAGAAGGTTAACTGTTTGATGTTTTCACGAGCTAACAGCTAGCATGCAAGCTGAGTTCCGGAGCTAAACAGCTCACTCCACCGCAGCGATGTCGTTTAAAACATCAGAGCTTCTCTCCAAGTTGCTGCATGTTTTACTCCCTAATTAACACATACTGGGACCTTAACTTTAAGCATAACCTCAATGGTCCACGTTGTTCAGCCAGTAAATGACTATAACGAACATTAACATATATTTGATTCACAGATCGAGGGCTCGTATTCAACGGCTCGACCACACAGTAGCCAGCTTTACATGGAGACTTTTTTTCATCATTCTGATTTAAGATCTTTGATCGTATGTTTACATGTGACGTGATCAATTTTGACCGGGTGCATACATGGTGTGCACTACTAACATCGGAACAGCCATGTAAGACGCGTACGTCGTCATGAAGCTCATATCAGGGTGGAGGTCTATCGACTATTCAGTACACTAGTCAGGGGTGTCGATGTGTTTCAGGTTAAAAATGCTTGATTAAAAAAAAAAACTTATAAGTAGTTAAAAACAAGATCTCCATCCCGTAAAAAGTTTGTTGGGAGTTGTCATATTTATACCAAGTGTAAATGATGATATCAAGGAGCAGTTAGGTCAAGATGACGCAAAGCACTTCCATTACCAAATAAAGCAAAGCATTATGAATCCTCCATCCCGCTTGACTGTTGACAGGGTGTTCTTGAGAGGTTTCATTGTGCTGTCTGTAAACATGCAGTCTATGTGCATTGCTAAAAAGTAATCTTTTTTAGGAGAAAAATGGGAAACGTACATCTGGTTCACAGTGGAGAAGGTGGCTCAGCTTGTAAAGCGTTGTTCTCACAGTTCTGAGATCCTGGGTTCAATCCTGGACTCGCCTCTATGGAGTTTGCACCCTCTCCCTGCGCCTGTGTGGAGAAATGAAGAACTCAAAGTATACAAGATTTGAAACAGTTTATTTTTTTCTTTCTTGTCTCATACCACATCGAAATATCCCTACATAAATCCAATTTACTTCATATCCACATGTGGTCAGTTTTGTAGTATTTGGTTTAAATACATACTGGGCATGGGCTCTAACTGTAACTGATGCTTGGACACTGATTGTATTTTCTTGAAACCTCATGTAACTTCTTTTAACCATTGACTCTTGATTTCTAAAACCTCAGCAACTTGGTTTGTAGAGGCTTATATCCCCCGAGGGAAATTCTGTGCCTTAGAGAGGAATCACACACAAAAAGTCTGAGTCTGTTGTTGCCTCATCCTTCCTGCCGTAAGACTAACAGAGATTAAAAACTTCAGATAGTTGCATCAGATAAAAAAAAAAAAAAAAAAAAAAAAAAAAGAAATCCATTCTGTTTTGGGGCACATTAATTTTGAGTAGGGATAAAATAGCAGGAATCAGAGAAGTGATTTCCAGAGAATAGAAGACTGTCAAACAATGATTTAACCTGGTACTAGCAGACAACACAGCGTGTGACTGAAATGATGGGAAAAGCCCATTGCATTACTGAATATCATTATCTAGATGAAGATCCATGCATCCTTTTGCACTGTCATCCTAAGTCATTTACACAAGTTGCAGCCTACTTACCGGCATCACTCCTTGTTTTTATTTTGGTGATGATTTGACCTTCACTGCAGGTTGCAGAATGCTTTCAATTCTCGCTATTCTTTCAGAGCCAAGCGGGTGTATCTCACGCTGCCGCTGGGCCACCAGGCCGCGGGGGGAGAGCGGGTATTTTTATGGCGTGCTTTGTTTGCCTGATTGTTGTTGCAAAAGGGGGAAGCAGTGAGGTTTGCTTGGGGAGTGAGGAAGAAGGAAAGAGTTGTGTGACTACAGAGATAACAGGCCGTGTTGAGGATGTGGAGGGAGGTTTGGCGCAGTCGGGGGGGCAGCGTTCTCAGGCTGCCTTACAGGGATGGCAGTTTGTAATTAATTTTGCACGCATCTCTCTCCCTACTCGCTTTGGTTTTTCTCAGCTTTTTTTAAAGTGCAACTCAAGGAAAGCGCTGAATTTTCAGGGCTGAGAGGCCATTAAGTGGCAGTGTGAAACATGTAATGTCATAACCTTATGCAATAATTATACATTTATGATTTGAACTCATTTACATCAAAGAATGAAATGTGTGTCATATTGCAGATGCCTCCCAACCTGCACCTGGCACCAGCACTGGAGGTGAGCAAATCACTTTCTCTTTCACATTCTCTATCCTGCCCCGTTTTGTTGAAGTGATGTAATGCAAAAAAAAACCCCACCTCCATTTACTGCTCACATTCTTAGATCTATTAAAGTTGTTCCCGCCTTTTTGTTTGTTTGTTTTCTGAAAAAAATTAAATGTTTCCATGCAGGGTTAGGTGGGTTACACTAAAATTGGATTCTGTTAGTTATTACAAGTTGAAAAATTTAGTCAGTCATGTGATCCAAGCAGCATAATACGTTGATGACTTTAAATTAGTTCAAAATAAATTAAATATCTATACACTATATCCTCATCTCGTCTTTCCAGTCTCGTGAATGTTTAATATGCATCGTTTTGGAAGGTGGGTGGAAGCCAGAGCACCCCAAACACAAATCCAAAACCTCAGAACTGTAAGGTAGACACGCTAAGTACTTCTTCACAGTGCTGCAGATAGTGATGGATGGAAGACATTTTAAGCAATTGATAAGTTGCATGAGGAGAGCTGTTCTCGAAATGTCCCAGAACTAAACACCTTACTTCCATAGATAGATAAATAGATACCTTATTCATTCCCAAAGGAAATTTAATTACCTGTTTGTAAATTCTTTTTCGTGTTTATTACAAGTGAAATTGAAAAAAAGAGGACAAATTAAGGTTTACAACGCACGTGTGCATACATAATGTGACATGTCACCCCAGAAAAACTTCCCGGTGACAGGTTTGGCACTGGTAATTTGGTGTTTAACTAGTAAAGCTGTGAGTGACTGGATGATCAGAGTGAATTGTTTGCTAAATGTTTATTTGCTGGGCTATCTTGCTAAACTAGCTCAGTCCAAATGACTTTGAAAGCTCAGTTTTCTTTGTAAATTTCACTTTTATTGCTTCTGTGCTCCATAAAGAACCACTTTTTACCACAAGAAGGAAACCCCTTTTACCAGCAAGTACTTTGGGAAACTTATTGTATTGTATTATTGTATTGTAAATCAGTAAGAGTGCACCATTGTTTTATGCACCCTTTGCAAATACATATATCAAAATATAAATTGCAGCAATACAAGGGGGAAAAAAAGGTTCCAACAAAACATCTCTTTTGAAGTGAAGCTTTTGATATTGAAGATCTTAAAACATTTCTACACTTTCACAGAATTCTAGTGTGAACATGACCCCAATTTTATATAGTGTACTCCTGAAATTGTTTGGCCTTTACAAGTGGATCAGTTGATCATAAATATCATTTAAGTGTTGTCAGTGAACACTCCAGTGGGAAAAAAAAAATACCAACAAAAATTACTTTTTACATATAAATAGCAGTGAATGTGTTTTCTATCGCCATGGGCCAGCTGAAACCCACTGATGGACCAGTTCTGGCCTGTGGGCCATAGGTTTGATAAGCCTTGCTTATGTTGTCGTTTTCCCTTTTCACTCCCACTTCTTTATTCACTTTAGATGGGGTACAGAATCATGTTGAGACTTCAGAGGAACCTGAATCCAATCTGACTGACAGCATTAAGTCCAAAGGTAAGAAAAACACGGGAGGATGTATTCGCATTTATTCAGAACACTCCAAAGGGAGCCTTAGCTGCTAACTTTAAATTCACTCCATCTTGTGGCTTCCTTGGAATTATTTAGCCAAATGTGCCAATCCACGCTGCACAGCCAGCCGAGTGCGACGCAGCTTCACCCTCTTCGTATCCCCCGCAGAGCTCGTGTTCTCCTCCTCATCTGTCTCCATCTCTTAGTCTGAGCAGGCAAAGACATCAGGCAGGCAGTCTTCAGGGCCAAATGCATTTGTAAAAGCACCCCCCAGCCCCATTTCAGGTCCACAGCTATGACCCTGGTATTTTAGTATGAATGTGTCAGCATGTCTGTGGAGATTGAGTGTGATAAATTGCCTGCAAACTCCGCGATCAGGCGTTCAATAAATCAAGTGTGCAATACATATTATTCCAAGGTGCGGAGAAGACAGACTGTAGGGGCAATAATCATGCAAATAAATCATATTTGATCCAAAAAAATACCATGCTGTTATTTTCAGGTCCCCACTGAGATTTGGGCATAATAACAGGGCATGTAATTGGAATGAAGTAGTTCTACAGCGTACTAGAAATTTTGATGTCTGCATGTGTTCTGCATTTGACTTTTTTTTTTAAGACAAATAATGGGAATCTGATTTAAGCGTTGAAGGCTTTCCAGGCAAACAAAACTAATAAGCAGTAACTTTGAGCCATTGGTGAGGCAGTACACTCTATAA
Source organism: Syngnathoides biaculeatus (assembly GCF_019802595.1). Classification (NCBI taxonomy): domain Eukaryota; kingdom Metazoa; phylum Chordata; class Actinopteri; order Syngnathiformes; family Syngnathidae; genus Syngnathoides; species Syngnathoides biaculeatus. The sequence continues at coordinate 20,896,655 of NC_084651.1, forward strand.
TATTTTTAAATTAATATTAAAAGCGCACAGGAAAATCATTTGATGTCACTTAGCCTAGATTTCAAATTAAAGATTACTTCTGAAATTGGAATTATTGCCTGAACCGTTGGGTTGTTTTCAGGGACAATTGAATGTTAATTATGTGGGACAGTGAAAAATAAAAACGAAGTGTATGTGTGAACATACGTACACTATGTGCCCCACGATTGTCGGTTGTTCAAGTGCCTTGAAAAGCGTTACACATGTTTTGAGACTAGTACGGATGAAAGTCCATTTCCAGTCACTTTATTGGAGAAAGCGGATTTGCGATCGGGTTTTCAGTTACGAGAATGATCCAGGAACAAATTAAACCTGAATCTCAAACCAGCACTGTGGTTCTGAAAGAAATTTGGGTCATATATGAGTGACTTAATAAATCTAGGAGACACTTTTATATGGACAAGCTTTTACCGACATATTCAGACCTCATGTGTACAAGTTTGAGAGACAAAAAAGAGGTATACACAGTAAATGTATTTTGAACCCAAAAATTAAACTCTGCGACAATCCTAATTGAGAAAAAAAACAAAAAAAATTTTTTTCTATGTAGATGCTGCTGAGAAGAAAGAATGACAGCCTAAAGGAAGGACAATCCACCTCATATGACAGCCAGCAAACTAAGTGGACGCCATTCGCAACAGAATAACGCAAGCCCAATTGCGGTTTGGGTGGGGTCACAGGTTTGAGACATCCAATCGTTCACATTTTTAGCTTTGTTTTGCCCCTTTCTTATTTGTTAATGCATCCCCGAGCCCTAAAGTCGTGTTTGTGTGTGAAACCTTCTGGAAGGACTTGAACATATCAACCATAAAAAGTGTCATAACATTGCTTTTGTGGCGGTTGAATGGCATGAGATGAAATGAGTCTCTTTGATAGCGCCACGCCCACTGAGAGAACAAAAGGTACCTACCTGCTGGCTGTCCAATTCAGGTTCAGTGAGGTTTTGTTCCAACAACTCAAATATCTCCCTTGTAGATTCCTATAAACAATACTTCAGTTCAGGCCACCTTGATGTAGACCCCACCCCGACAATTTTACAATTCCTCCCCCAAGGTTTCCAATTTTCAGTGCTAGCATCCCCCCACCCATCCTGTCAGAGAAAACTTCAAGCAGTGGGGGGAGGTGCGGAAAAAGCTAATCTCCAAAAACGTGGGTGTGCCCCCCAAAATGTGAAAACCACTGACCTAGACCAAGGTCTTGGTTTCTCATCAACCTTTTTTTTTTTTACTTCCCAACACCATCCCAGTCTAAAATTTATGATTGTCTCAAACAAATGGACTTGGCATCTCCCTCCCCCACCTTCAACAGTCTCCCCCCTTCCCTTTACCGATTTCCTGTGCATGCCAGCAAATTACTTTTACAAAAATGAGTTGTCTCTGCTTGCCTCCTTTTCAGATTGTCAAATATTGTGGAAAAATCTGCCTTACTTCACATCAAAACATGCAATCGCTATTACAGAGTTAAGGAGATGGTACAAGTATTAATTCAAACTTTTCTTTTCAGACTTAATTTTTGTCATTTATCAGTCATCTAAATGGCTAGCACCTGTTGATTGTTCTTGAATTCTGATTTTTAGTTTTCCTTCTGGCTCACTTTCAGTGGTGCCACAACTGATGATCAAATAAGTTAAGAGTTGTATAAAAGATGCCTTCATACTTCGATGTTTGCTTTGCTAAAATATAACTGAAAGAACTAATAAAGATTGAAATGAAAGGCACGTCTCGGTTTTGAATGCCACACATCTAATGTTGCCTCATGTTTTATTTAATTCTGATTGCATTGGGTACAGTTAAAATTACCTTAGCGCATACATTATAAGCGAGCCCCTGTAACAGAGCAATCAGTCGGGCGTCTCTGGGTAGACGGGAATAATTAGTATGTCCTGTGAGCTCATGCACGCCACCTCTCAGGTGCTCCCCACCACCCCACACCCAAATCAAATGAGACGAAATGCCTGACAGACATTCTCACCTCAGAAATCCACTGAGAAACTCCGGCGAGTCTTGATATGTGTGCCTCTGGTGGTAGCGGTTTGCATCATCCAATGAAGTTGGTCGGTGTGGGTGGGGAGCTTCAGTTTGTTTGCTGTCTTTGCTTGCCACGTTGCTAACTGCAATGCTCGCAGGTCAAGGGAGTGAAGCCCACGTTTTAAATGAGTGATTCACAGACTTGGAAAAATACGAGCTCAATGAGCAGATTTACTGTGAAGGTCATTTCTAATGATGGCACTTTAATATTTGCAATTGCAAATTGAATAACGCTGGCACTTTCCAAAAAAAAAAAAAAAAAGACATGATAAGACACGTCCTTGGGTGTTTTTGTCCAGTTAGTTGCCACCACTTTTATTCACACGTGTATTAGTCCACAGCTGTTGGCTCATTTGCACTAAACATAAACTAAAAACCACAAGTACCAAAGTAAGATCCAGTATTTTGAGCAGGGGGAACCCACTACTCCTGACAGGTAGCAAGTTTTCACACCCCTTTGGCAGCTTCCATATTTATGTTCCACCAACTTGCAGAAAGGCCAAGCGGATGTCAGCACGGATTGTCCCTGGAAGAAAGAGAGTTTAAATGTTAATGACTTCATTTAAATGTTGCATGTCAGAGCCGAGGGTTCCCTGAATCGGCGGCATAGATCAGTGTCAGGGGAAACGGCTCCACGGTCCTGCCGCTGTGCATGGGCTCCTTGGCATCGCAGCCACATCAGTGCTACAATAACAAAGCGCACGTTGCACAACAACAGCCCGCGGCGCCGCATTCTACTTGCTGCAATGTTAGAATTACCGTGAAAGAGGTTGTTTATCCGTCACTGCGTAGTAACATTGGCAGCAAAAAAATTCTACACATCGGCATGTTCACATATTTCACGTTTGTGATAAGCTTTGATTGACATGTGTAGCTTTCATGTTTATGTCACTTTCGATCTGACAGGGATCATCAAGGTGCTGTTGGTTGATATGCGATGTGCGCCATTTATTCCATTTTCCACATGAAAGCTCTGAGGGCCCCGTCTTACATAAACATGCATTTCCAGCCCCCGCCAATGCCACACCATCGCAAGTCTGCGCCACGGTTGATGTTAACACAGCACAAACAAATTGGGGAGAAATAATTCCAGCTCTAAAGCCTTAAATCCCAGCACAAGATAAACGTTTTTTATCTGAAGTACAGTGTTTGTCCTTCATGAAAATTCATCAACACCCCACAAGAGGCAAAGGCAGCACCATAGGTGAACTAAGCTGAGATAAACACTCTAATTGGGCTTAAAATTGAAGCCACTCATTATGGATGCCTGCCTTCAAAGGTGTGGAGAAGCGCTGAAAAATGTTGAAAGGAGCTCCAGTGCTGCTTTGAACAAGGGAGAGAGAGAGAGAGAATGTGTCGATTCAAGTCTCGCAGCGCAGGACGCGGATCACATTTATTGTTTGACTAAAAAAAAAAAAAAGGGGGGGGGCATTTGTCTGGTTCTGATGGCCCCTTGTGACAAGACAAGAGAAAAAGAATTAGATAAACTAATTCTGTCCTTGTCCCTTTCCCTTTTGTTGCTCTAATTATCGGCGTGATAATAATGTGCTGACTCAAGTGAACAGCAAAGTTTTACTGCCATTGTTGCCATAGCACAGATAAGGCCAGTCATTCACTATCACATAGCTTTATTTTCTTGTCTATAAAAATCATAATAACTTTCATTACCAATCGGCAATGCAGTGAATCGTTTGGAGATTTGTCCGATGATTTCCCTTTTGCTTTCATAGTGAATCGTTTCGTGACAATGCAGAGGAGTGACATCCACACCATAATCCACCTCCCTCCTGTTGTCAGGAGCAAAACAAAGCTCGCATCACAGTCCTTTAAGGAAAATAAGAAAACTCAGCAGAGGATGAAGCTAACGTGTGTGCCGCCTTTTATCTGAGAAATTCTAAAGCTGTTTTATTTTTCATTACAATTTCTCATTCCTTTGGAGTTTTTACAGCCCAAAGTTTCAGGTAATATTACTCACAGTTAGAGCAAAACAAATTTGAATGGAATTTTAATCTAATTTGCCCTGCAGGCAATCAGTGGCCGCTGCAAGGAGACTGTGGGCTGCAACCCATTTTTTGGAGTGGAGTTATTTTGTTTCCTTATTGATGAAAGCACATTAGTGCCTAATGTCAAGGGACTGTGATAATGAATCAGTAGTGACTTACAAGTCACGCTGGGGTAAGATCAGCGTTTTTCCCGGATTCCCGCAGCTTTTCACTGCAGCCACTTAATGGCAGAGCACTCAAGCGCACTCACTTACAGGGAAGAAACCAGCAGAGCAGTGGGTAAGTGGCAAAGGTCAGTTTGTAAACATGTTTCATGGAGTGCAGGTTTTCTAAAGCCAGCCTAAAAAAACAACACCCCCACCCCCACCAAAAAAAAAAAACAATCAGTGGCGTTTAAGTTTTATACTATCAAGCTTTGACAACAATGCTAGCTTAATTTGTACATTCCACCTTCACACACTTCTCTAAATTGGATCACAATTTACTCTTATAGTATGCTAATATCCTCTCCGAACAGGTTCACTCCCTCCATTTGTGATATGGTGTCGAACAACGTATTCATTATTGCGTATCCGTATATTTGCCACCACCTTCATACCATTTTTCATATTTACCATCAATACAGTATCATGAGAGCTTATCATTGTTAGCCGTTCCTGTTTTGTGGTTTAAAAGCTGCTGAGATCTTCTTTCAAACATCATCTTCGGTGAGAGCAGATTAAATGTGCATCAAAGTGGCTTTAAACAGGCAAAAAGTCACGAATTCTCCAAAATGACTCGGCAGTGACATCACAGCAGGGACATGACATCTACTTTGTTATCAGCGCCATTGTGAAACAGCATTGACTGTCATCACAGAGTCCGTGTAAATTGGAGCGTATCATCGCTTTCACTCTTCGGTCCCGGATGGTGTTCAGCGGTTGTGTCAAAGCAGAGGACATTGCTTGAACAATGTAACAAAACAACATGATTGCTGGAAGCACAGTCAGGTTTCCTGCAGTTAAGATGCATTTGCTAGCCAACAACCACGTTGAGAGACCAAAAAGGCTAATAGATGTATCGTTCAAACACTGGCAAAAGTAGTGTGTTCGAAGCATTATCTGGTTATTTTACTGTTTGTATATGTGCTGCACATTAGTTTTAATACAACACGGTGTGTTCTACCATACCACGTACACAACCCGAAATAAATGTGGCAATGACAATATCCCATTTAACATATTAGTTAGTTAGTCAGTGTGGCATCAAAAGGATTCGGTCCAAATTTAAGCATTTTTTAAGTTCAGAATCATCTTTTCTCTCCAATATGCTTGTAAAGGGGTCAGGGTCAAGAACTGTAAATGTTAAACCTGTCCACTATTTCCATGGGTAAAATCCTCACTTGTCTGGCTAGTCTGTCTATGGAATCTCTGATTGTGAGGTAACACTGAATAATATGGCTCAGGTTTAGGGAGAGATTTACATACATTTATCTTTGAAGATATCATTTTTGTGTGCGATGAGTTGTGTTGGTCATCTCAGGGTGGAGCAGAAAAAGCACGTGCAGTTTTTCTCGTACATTTAAATTTACACCAAAAAAGGAAAAGTTCATGAACAAAACAAGTCTTGCAGCTATTATATTAAATTGAGTCCTTCCGGAATTGTCTGCATGTGTGATCACGGCGACTACCACCATCAAGCAACAATTCCAAGAACGAGGCCACCAACTTTGTAAAAATTCTGGTGAAATTCAACACGGATTCCTGTGTGTCTCATTTGCTGCCTTTTGAATTTGATTGTTCAACGTGCCAGGATGATTTACGTCAAACTGATTATTTTGCACAACAAACTTGAGATCCCATCACAAGAAAACAGATGAGCTTGATTGTGTTTCAGCTTCTCGGCTGTTAACGCTGACTGACAGCTCCAAGCATCTGCGGTACTCCCAGTTTGACTGAGAATTGTAGTCATAGCAACAGGCTGTACAGCGAATGAGAGTATTCACAATCAGCTAAATGGATTTTCGATTATTGCTCTTTTTTTTTTTTTACCTTTCTCCACTGTCAACTTCACCACTCCTCAGTTATCTTTAAATTTAAGAAAATCTAAGGATGAGAAAATAGACAAAATGATGAATTGCATTGAAATCCAAAATGTATATGAACCCAACATTTACAGCCAGGATGTCTACCCTTTTTGTCATTCACATGGCCAACCATCTTTTTCACTCCAATGGGGGCCATTAGGCTCATCCCTCAGCTTTCGTCTAACAATTTGGAACAGGCATCAAGCTTACTGTGTGTGAGTGGATATGTGTGTGTTTGCTGGATTGTATTAGGCATGAATCATACATATTATCCTGTACATAAGTACACTATGCAAATAAAGAACAGTAACTTCTGATTTTTTATATATATATATATATATATATATATATATATATATATATATATATATATATATATATATATATATAGTAAGTTTTCTTTCGACTTGTCCCGTTAGGGGTTGTCACATATTTGTTTGGCACAGTTTTTACACTGGATGCCCTTCCTGACGCAACCCCTCTCGTGGAGTAGAGGCCCCACTGGGATACGAACTCATGACCCCTGGTTTACCAAATCAATGCTCTATGCATCCATCCATTTTCTTCACGGCTTATCCTCACGAGGGTCGTGGGGAGTGCTGTAGCCTATCCCAGCTGTCAACGGGCAGGAGGCGGGGTACACCCTGAACTGGTTTGCATCCAATCGCAGGGCACATGGAGACAAACAGTCGCACTCACAATCATACCTCGGGGCAATTTAGAGTATCCAATTAATGTTGCATGTTTTTGGAATGTGGGAGGAAACCAGAGTGCCCGGAGGAAACTCCACACACACGGGTTTGGGATTGAACCCGAGTCTGAACTGTGTTTTTGTTTTTGTTTTTTTAAATCAGCGGATGACCATAAAATAAAATAATATATGGGAGTCAACAGACACCTGACAGCATTATAGATTTTAATGTCCAAATACTAACAACATGATTTGGGCCCTGCAGAAACTGCTTTATTCACTTAAATGACTTCATGAAGAAGCTGTTTGCCCACCAGACTTAGTCATTGTGCGTGTGACATCGTAGGAGAGGGCTGATGTTGCCATACCCACTGCCAAAACAACATCTGCGATTTACCGGAAGGCCTTTTCTCAAATAAGACGTGGGTTGAAATATTTGAGTTTGGGCACTCACAATTTAAGAGCTGCAAGACAAAGTTGTTGTTTTTGGGAAGTCTGAAACATGAACAAAATTGTGTACCCCCTCCCCAAAAAAATGAATCATGTTGATTGGCTCGCAAAGCAACGTGCACAGTTGTATGACTGCCTTGTGTCATCTGATTGTTGGATTGGAGTCTAGTGTCATTCATGATGACGCATGGCCGCAACAGCGCCCTATCCGGAAGTCGAAAATGGACCCAAAAATAGATGCGTGCACCAAGAACGGATAAATAAAAGTAACCAACAGCAATTTGATGATAGCAGCTCGAGTACATGTATCGATCCTTCTTCACATAAATACGCAAGTAAAGGTAAAAAAGTATGGTGCATTTAGGGAACTCTGACAAGTAGTCAAAATCAAATGTTACTTGAGTAAATGCAACGAGTTACCACCTAAATCTGAGTATATGTGATATTCATTGACGCAAGACCGTGCAGCCCAGCTCCTTCCCACCAGGAGTCATTATTTCCCGCTGCCAACTCCTTAGTGGATATGGTAACGTGTGAGATTTCCATAACAGCACAAGCATCAAGGTAAGCAGGGAAAATCTTTTCAACACAGCATGCAGTTTGCATCCGCTACTTAATGAGCAATCATTCAAAGATGATGTGTGGAGAGATGCCAATATAGGCATACTAGTCATTGCCGCAAGGCTGATGGTGGGTGAAGGACGCGTTCGGAGGTTTCATTGTTGACTGTTAAGTCCTAATGCTTTCTGCTATTGACGTGTGTGTCATCTTCATTAAGCTGAATAGTTTACACTTTAACACTTCCTGAAAACTGAACTGACTGCTATCTTGGTGTTAATTCATTTCTCTTTGCACATCAGCTTTAGTCACATTAAAAAATGTGTTTAATTCAGCGTTGTTCTCAAGTCGCCTGAGCCACGCAGCAAACAGGATTCTAAAATAATGATAGTGATGATTCAATTGATGCCACTTTTCAAAGTCGGCTGTCACAAAATACCCTAGATGTCCCAACAAATGTATAAAATGTGCATATTTACTGTTCATCATCACACATTCAGCTCACCCATTCTTTGTGTGTCTTTGTTCCATGATCTTTAATGTAGCCTGTAGAACTTTGACGTGACTCGTGTTCCACCCGTCCCCCCAACTCCTGTCTGAGGAGTTAGAAATACTGGCTTTCATTGTGGCGGGTCAGTCTGTATTGTGTCCAATCCCTTTTAGAAGCCAATTCAAAAGTTAACCATCGAGTACAAGACTTTTATCACTTTGACCGTCTGCCAGTGCCATCGCCTCTCGGCTATAAACTTCACGCTCTGTCTTTTTATTCATCCGTCTCACCATGGTACCCAGCACCTGAGAGAGATCGGAGGAATCAGAGAATGGAGAGAAATCAATTATGGCCTTTGCTTCTGCCCAACATGTCAGAGAACATTCGCTACAGGAGGAATAAAGTGAATCTTCAAGCTTCCACAGAATTATGACATCCATCTACTCCATTTGAATGGGGGACTGGCGTCAGTGGCTCTGTTGAGTTCCACTAATTAACAGCAAAATCATTTGGACTTCATGGCTGCTTTGGTGTGGGCAATGTGGGATCAATTGTCACTCAGTGATGGTGTCGGTATGTACCCAGAGACTGACAGGGGTTACCAGTTCAGGGTGTAGTCCGCCTTTTGCTCGAAGTTAGCTGGGGTAAGTTGCCAGCACTCCTCCGACCCTTGTGAGGATAAGCTGCTTGGAAAATGGACATGACATGGTTGCAGTTGCCTGATAGTACTGAAAGCAAATTGCCTAGTTAAAAAATATTCTTTTCCGGTGTAAAATATTCCTGTAACATGACAGATGTACAGTGGCGAAGATAGATCACAACAAATGCAAATTCATAAAACAACAATGACCTTAAATGGAAATATCCTCGATAATTTGACCGGGTTACTGTGTGACAGCTATCGTCGACGGACTAAGTGACTGAGGTACAGAAGTTTATTGCTTACCTTCACTTATTCTTCCAATTTTACCCCAACATTGTTCTTTAAAACTTGAGTAACCAAGGCAGGAGCCTTAGCCACTCGGCGTGAGGGTAAAAAGAGTTCCGTGGTAACCTGGACAAATCATACGAGTCACTTAATTTGTACATTGGGTTAATGTTCTTGTGTTGTGAATTTTGCATTTGTTGTGGTGTTTGACAAATGTTGTGACCAGTTTCAGCCTCTCTACAGATGTTAAAATTTAAAATTCAGTTACCATGAGTATGATTAACTCATAGCCTACTTTACTTTATTAGGAAGTGACCACATTCCAATGTTGAAAATGTGACTGTTCTCAAATATTTAGTGAAAAGAAAATGTTTATTTCCCTTGTAAAAAAAAAAAAAAAAAAAATCTCACTAAACACTGTTGAACCTGAGGAAATAGGATCAATAGCTATGTGCTCTGCTTGGAAAAAATAAAAAATAAACGCATTACAGGAGCTTTTACAATTTCAAATTCCATTCAACAAAAGTTAGACCTTGATAATAATAATGACAATGCCTAGTAATGAAGATTAATATATCACTTTCATTGCCACTGCGTCTCTAAATCATATACTCGTTGTCTATTCAATTTAAGAAAATAGCCTACTATAAACAACTTTACATAACATGTAGGCTGTATCAAAAGGGAAGCCCTGAACCTCATTTTTGCCATTTTTGAAGGAAGCACACCTTATACATAAAATACCTTATATAAAAAACTACCTAGGGGATGAAATAAGGCTTCAAAATGGTGAAGAACTGAGACATTTTCTAGGCTTTCAGATGCTGTGGACCTGTCTTTTGATTGAACTGAAAACACATGCTATAGTACTTTCAGCTGTCAATCAAATATGTGCCCCTCTTTAAGCTAGTCTGCGGGTAAAAGTCCATGTTCTCCCCGAGTCTTCCGAGCAATGCACACTCTCGCACGGGCTACTGTGGGGCAATCCAGTCACACCCGGACAATTTTCCCATACAGTGCCTCAACTGAAATTCAGCGGGCCGTTGGCAGAGTTGTATCCGACCACGGTGAACTCTAAGATGGCCACAGTGGTGTGAAACGCCGGCCTTCCTAGAGGATGTTCTTTTCTTCTATCTCCTTCTCCTTGGCATGTGACACCGCAGGCGGCCAGGTGACGGTCCCATTCCTCGGGCCCGCTGGCTGATACTGGCCACTAGCTGCTGGTAGCCTTGCTTGAAGCAACGGGGCAATCCATTTCCCCACTGCATTGCTCGCTTCACAGCACTTGGGTGCACACAGCAGAAACAATTTATCCCAAATACAAAACAAATAACACTTCATGGAAGATGCATTTTCATAGGCATAGCTCGATCGCTAACTGCATGCTGCCGTTATAGAAATGGATGGAGTTATTTTCAATGAGGGCATGGCAATTGCGCTGAATAGCCACTGATGGAATGAAGGCGCTCAGTACTTACAGTATATAGTGGATGAGGGCCAGAAAGTACACATCTGCCAGTCTGACAGAGTTGGTGTTCCGGCATGGCGAGGGTGTGACCTTGGAGATTACACGCCATTGTTATGAGTAAAAACTTTGCAAGGTACTGCTTAAATGTTTATTGAAAATCTAATGTTATAACCGCAGCACATACAGTACCTCACAAAACATAACTTGAGTTGTCTTTTAATGAAACAGAGCAACACTGAAGAAACGACAGCTGATGGAAACCATCTCCTGTGTGTTAATATACTTTCCACTTTACAATGGTCCGCTGGATTGGGAGATAGTAAAATCATCAAATTCTATATTTTAAGTAATCCCACATTGCTCCAGCCACAATGTCCAATTTAAGGAGTAAGACTTAAAAAGCAGTCCAGTCAAAGACAATGAACCCAGTTACAGATCATTTACAGAATATTGCCTGCTTCCTTGATCCAAGAGCTCGACAAAATGCAGCATCTGTCTCAGCATGTCACAGGGACCAGTTTTACCAAAAGCGTGCTCATCCGCTTGGGATGATTACGTACATGAGAAGGCTCCGATTGTCGTGCACTCGAGCGTGACACTACTGGAAAGGAAGAGGGCCAGAGGAAGAGGATGGGAGAAAGGACTGGGATGCCCAGATGGCGGCTGCTTCTAATTGGGCTAAGCAGGTTTTCATGGCTCTAAAAAGAGAGAGCCACAAGCGAAGTAGCAGGGCTGTCCATCCTGCAGAGAGGGGAAAGGAGAGCTGGTGTAGGTTGTCAGGTCGGCAGGCGGCCTAGAAGCTGGTCACACTCCAACAGTCCCGGCCTGTTTGGAATAACGCAGAGCCGAGAGAAGCAGCTGTCACCTCCTGACAGGAGCACACACTGTCTTCAGGCTCATGGAGAACACTGGAACAGACACACAAGCAAAGTGCCCAATTCAACAATAGCTACTTTAATCAAGGGACTCGCAGAGGGAGCGCAATACAAACAACGCAATGTAAAGCAGACAAAAGAACCTGATTAAATGAGCCGATACATTCTTCTGTCTGGAATATAATTCAAAGTGATTAAAACTAAGGTGAAATGACAGAAGGAAGTGATTTCCCTGCACGAGCACCTGCAATTCCCCTCGGTGAGTCTCCGAGACGGGGTGCTAGGGCATGCTATGCTTCGAGGGTGAATCATTTCACTTCGCGTCCTAAAGAAGCAATTAATCATCTGTTGTCTGTATCGTACAGTAACTTCTGTCATGCTTTCTTTTCTTTCCTGTAACTTCACTCCATCCTCACTTTTCTTTCCTTGAATGACCTCTTTTTATTTTCATTATTTCTGCAAAGATATAATGTAGGATGAGCCTCAACATAAACGCTGACACCAACAATAAATGTACCAATGAGGATTGTAGTACCGAAACTGAGGATGTTTGCATGCAACATAAATTATTGGAGCTTCATTCACAGGGCTTTGTTTTTATTTATCCATTCCCTTTACAACCAAGCAGATGTCTGGAGGGCATGCCACAATCCTATTATGAAACAAGGAAGTGGAAAAGCAAAGGGAGGGAAGCCAGTGGATGAACCAGTAGCTCATTGCTGCCCCCTGCTGGACAACTTACATTATTTTGGAAGTGGTCACTCCTAAAGCTTTCAATATTTTGAGTCGAGCAAAAACGTGTCGTTTTCTTTGAGCCTTGGGGTTCTTAATTTTGTGTCTAAATGCATCAACACACATCAGAAGCATTATGCATTGTCACAATGGACTTGATAGCCTGTTATTATCCCTTGAAGCGCAGGTTGAGACAAACATGTTTCAGAATTACAATCAACATCATAGCCTATCGGAAAATGCCTCACTCGTTGAATATAAATAGTATAGAGTATATGAGACACCAGGCAAGTCCGCCATGCATGCGTAGGCTTGTTGCGGAGTGATGAGAGTGACCACGGGAGTCCCCCAAGGGGGCTGGGAGAGAAGCCGTGAGAAAAATCGGATTACCTCCAGTTTGCATAAACAGCCTTCAAAATGGCTGGGCAGAGGGTGTAAATGTGAGCCGTCCAAGCCTAAAAATCTCCCACCCGTGCACGAGTGTTGGGTTCATCCAGGTCATTTAACACTGAAAGACAGTCTCCAGGGAACCTATTCATGTTGGACAAATTGTTTGGCCTTAACAGTGCCTTGGCACCACACATGAATGTGTGCCTAGTTTTGAGGAGTAATTTGCACCCTGCAGTGAGGTACAATTTTGGACTGCACCCCTTGCTTTTTGGAGGAAGGGCAATATTAAAATGCTAAATGGCAGCAGAAACAACATCAGCAGCAATTAGATGGAAATATACCCTCTCTGGGCTAAGGTCCTGAGGAGAAGCAAAAGAAATAGGAAGTAATGAGCAAGTTCTTATCCTCCTGTCTGAAGCGGATGTGGCATCTTCTAACAATCCCATGAAATATGGAGCAAGGGCTGTTTCAACCTGCACGGAAATGCAGAATCCTTTCAAAAGTGCACTGAGCTTTATGAGTTATGAAAGGTTATAGATGGAGTGCATGGCATGCAGGAAATAGCTCTGAAGGAAATAAGAACCCTGCTGAATGGCACATCCCGAAGGGATTCTTCGTTATTTTGGACACTCGCACACCACCCATGGGAGCCACTACCTCTAGTCACAAGCAGTGATTACTATTCCAGCAGGAAAAAAAAACTACAGCATGTAGTTGGATTTGTTGCTGACAAATTATGTATCTCCAGCACAATTTATTGCACAGCGATGTCTCCTGTTAACGGTTAACTTCTAAACATTGATTAATAGCACCAATAGGATGCTGCAAGCCCAGACACGGGAGGGGTGGAGAAGTATCTTGCAATGGCTGCATCAGCAGTCTGATGCTGTCACCGCTCTCCACAACATCCCATAAAAGTAAAATGCAGCAGGTTTGGGGAAACAGCCTTGTCCTGTTTGTACAGGAATTGTCGTAAATAATGTGCCTGCCGGCCTCTTGAGCACGGCTGCGGTGAGCGCTCATCACTTCCCTACACTTCATCCACTGGTGCAACTCACTCTCATGAAGTACTGTGCTCGATAAACATGACTTGTTGCTAATACATACAGTATTACTTTTTCATTGGGGGGGTGTTAATAAATAATAAATAAATAATAATAATTGATCTATTTTCATTCTTATTTTACAGTGTATTATGCCATGACATTTACCGATGGATTACAATAGGGGTACCCGGACCTTTTTACCCCAAGATCTACTTTTCAAGTAGCTAGTCTCTCACGAGCTACCGACTGGAGGGGGGCGGGGGGGTTCTGTGTCTGTGCTTTCATCCTGGATCAGGCTGTGCCAAGGAGGAATATTAAAATGACACACCATCTCCCCCTGTACTTTCTACTTTGGCTTCAGACCAGACCTTTTCCACTTGGAAAAAAAAAATCTCATCGAGTTTAACCAGTTTTTCTTTAATTATTCACATACTCAGTCATTGCATCTTAAAACAACAGCATTTCTTATTTTAACTTTCTCCATTAATATCGAAAGTAAACAAGCAGCATGTCTAGCTTGTCTTTGCTCTAGGTTGCCCAGACTGTGAATGCTGTCATCATAAAACACATTGATGGGCTGCGTAAGTACTGTAACATTTGTAATTATGAGTGTACGTCTTTGGGGGCGGGGGGTGTAAGGTAAACTAGGAAAAGAGAATGTGAGGGAGCAGCGGTCGTTATTAGAAAAGTTCCATGTGTTGCCTAAAAGAAACCAGTGGCTTCTTTTTTTACAGTACGTAAGTGCATTGTGCCATTGGATGGAACAACCAGTCATCCCGCACTCATTGAATCACATTGCAAAATGCCACAAACTGAATAGCTGTATGTTATACTTTCAATTTGTGTTGGACTTTTTTTTCTTTGTGCGCGCAACGCAGAATATCTGCGAAGAGACTGCATCAGTGGAGCACAATTGCACACGCGCGCAGATTATAGGCAACATTGGCTGACGTCTTTTTTTTTTTGTTTGTTTGTTTGGTTTTTTTTTTTTGGGCACGCCGTCCCACGATCGTCCAAGACTGCCTCGATCACGATCAACGCACTGAGCACCCCTCGATTACAATGTTCAGCAATTTGTTGTTCACTTGTTTTGTTTTGTTTTATTTTTGCTTTAATTGGATTCGACATTTGGAGTAGTTTCAGGGTATGGTACATTTCATTATGGATGTTATTCAGTGCGATTTGTGATGAAAGTATTTTGGACAGGTGAGGTTCAAACTTTTATAGTACTTTAAAAAAAATGTCTGAAAGAAAGCCATAGAAAGGAATGCTAATAAAGCATTGCCTGAAACATAGTATCACCTAAGCTAAAGAAACATTGTTCTAAAAATGAATGCGTGTTGCGGTCACAGCCCCTTAGGGGCCACATCATTACAGTCGAGGGGCTCCTCAACAGCTTTGACCGAAGACATTCTATTGTTATGAATGGTACACATTAAATTTTGCACTCACATGAATATGCAAGCGAAACTATTTTTTTCCCCATTCAAGTCACTGATGGTGTCGTGGTACACACTCCTGACTCTGGTGCGGGCAGGATGGGACCGATTCTTGCTCAGTGATCTGCCCTGCAACTGACTGGCAACCAGTTGAGGGTCTAGTCTGGCTTTCCCCCGAAACTAGTTGGGATAGGCTCCAGCTCTCCTACAACCCGTGGCCCGCTTGAGGATAAGCGGCTCAGAAAATAGATGGATGAATGTTCTTCATTTGATGATTCTACAATTACAGCGGGTTTATCTGGAGATTTACAGTAAACTATGACTTTACAACTGCTCATAGGTTAGTGCAGAGGTGGGTGGTAATGCATTACATTTACTCATATATATTTATTTTAGCATCTTTTTGGATAGATTGCACTTGTCAGAGTAGTTTAAATGTAATATACTTTGTAATTGGGTATTTTTGTAAACACAATGCTACTTTTATTTTTATCTATAATTGCTTGCACGATCTATCGAGATGGGCGACACGGTGGCTCAGCTAGAAAGCATTGGCCTCACAGGTCTGAGGTCCAGGGTTCAATCCTGGCCCACCCGTGTGGAGTTTGCATGTTCTCCCCATGCCTGCGTGGATTTCTCTGGGCACTTTCCTCCCACACCCCAAAGACATGCAACATTCATTGGACAGTCTAAATTGCCCCTAAGTGTGATTGTGAGTGTGACTGTTGTCTGTCTCCATGTGCCCTGTGATTGGCTGGAAACCAGTTCAGGGTGTCCCTCGTCTTCTCCCCCTTGACAGGTGGGATAGGCTCCAGCATTCCCTGCGACCCTCCTGAGGATAAGCGGCATAAGAAAATGGATGGATGGATCTATTGGGATGCTTCTGCCTCAGGTGCTGTCACATGACTGTGTCCCCGATCCATAGGAACTACAAGGAAAATTTGACTCCACTTATCACTGAAAGACATCTTCGCGGTAACAAACTCCACGCGCTGTTGGTGGGCGACGGGACTGTTGCGCGTGATTTACTCAACTGAATATCGTTTACTAAGATCCCAAATAGCAGCCGCTAAATTGCATGTTCACTCAGTTTCTGTCAACATGTTTAAAAGTAGTGAACACCACCCTTTGGCTGTAAAAGGTAGGCTGATGGTTTGCACAATGGGCTGGCATGGAGCCAGGGGTGGCCGCAGCCAACATGGATTTGAAAGGTTGCCACCCCGAGTCAAATAGTCTATTCTATTACTCTAAGTAACAGAACTGTTACTTGAGTACAACTTTGGGCGAGTCTACTCACCACTGGGTTGATGATAGACAATGTGTGTTCCAACTTCATGGTCAAAATGACCATGACAATGATGTAATCATAAGAACTGAACTTTGTTGTAAAATGAAGACTTGTTTTAGTATCCATTCATCTTTCACGCTTAATTCTGGGACTATTGTGTTTTCTTGTGTTTTCTCTGTTCCAAACTGTTTCAACAACATTTGAAATTTTTGAAACAAACTTCTGTGAAAACAAGTGTGTTCTGAAAACAAAAAACAATTGATTTTGGGGCATTTTTAATTCACAAGTCAAGTGATTGAGAAATTCCTACAAAAGATAAAGCACCCGATCTCAAAGTATTGACAAGTTTTGCTAAATAACTAGAATTGCTGTTGCTTTTGTGATGCATTAAATCACTTTTCTTTTCACATAATATCAGAAAAGGCATAATTCCTGAAACAGTGAATAACACGAGCACAAAGGTTTTCTATAAGCCAACAGTATTCAACTGCAATGCACCTTTTGTTCTAGTAATAAAATTTGACATATCTGTCACAGTGGATGACTGGTTAGCACATTTGCCTAACAGTTCTGCAGACCAGGGTTCAAATCCCAGCCATTTTGCAAATTGGGTTTTCTACAGGTAATCCGGTTTCCTCCCCCATCACAAAAACATGCAGGGTAGGTAAATTGAAGACACTAAATTTCCCGTAGCTGTGAATGTTAGTGGGGATGGTCATTTGTTTCTATGTGGCCTGCAATTGACTGGCAACCAGTTTGGTGTATCCCACCTCCCACCTGAAGATAGCTGCACCCATGACCCTTGTGAGGACAAGCAGCTCAGAACAAAAAGGATGGCTGGATGATGACTGTAATGTTACTACTTTATTTAGTTCATTTCCTTTGACAGACAGAGGACCAAAACTGACTACGGCCGTACAGACATTCATTTTCAAATCTGTTGGATCCTGTCTAACATTGGAATTCGATCACTTCACTTGAATGTCTGCTATGTCTCAAATGTGAAAGCTCTTTTACAGAACAGCCAATTATTTGTGAAACCTGCTGTGGATGAAGCTCGTTCTCTTCTTTCAAAAACATTTGAAATAGTTTGAATGGACTTTTCTTGATTCCAATCTGTAAAAAATTAAGAAATAAATATATAAGTAATGACAATAGAAGTAGCTGGCCACACAATGGAGAGCAGACATCCACCAAGGTGGGAGGATTGTTGTCCACATAACACTCAGGGTTCCTACCACGGAAAAGTTTAAAACAAGTATTTATATTCACATTTTATTTGTATCATAAAAGTTAATTGAAGAAGAAACAAGGTTCTCTGGCAAGTGTTGAGTGGGGTGTGAAACAAGCAGACAATATGCACTGCAATACAATTAAATTGAGAGTAAATGGTGACAGCTGAAAAATTCATCTATCCATCTATGCAATATTTTTATCAAATGTGCACCAGCATTTAGCTATGTGCATATGCCACCTATCCACAAGGTATAGCAGAAATGGGCTCAGACGTTTTCCTGCAATATACCACACAAACAAACCATGCTGCAAATTTTAACTCTTGCTTTTGCGCTTACTGGGTGGAAACATCGCAATTATCACTTGTCTACAGACGCTGGCCAAAAGGCAACATCATAAACGTTAAAACTAAATTATCCAAATCTGTCAAATCCATGGTGGTAAATGTCTCCCTGGTTTGTTCAAGGAAAGATGAAGTCCCATTTTTCTTTTGTGACAGGTCTGACGAGTTCATCTTTTTATTGGACAGGAACATTCCTGAATGAGTTGTAGTTTGGACTGTGCATACACACACATGCACATTTACATCTGTGTTGCCGATACTATAATGCACTTAAAGGGGGTGCACTGATGATCATTTCTCGTGCACTCGTAGGCACTCACATCAGGCACAATCCCCGTGGCCTCGCAAAACTTCAAACCTCAAGCCAATAACAGTGTTATAATAACATTCCAAATAAAGCAAAAGATCAACGGAAGGCCACGGGGGATGTAATTCCTCCACCTCCTCGTTAATGTGGGCAGGGCTAGTGTTACTCTCCCTTCTCGCTTCCCTTTCTCAAATTCGTGGCTTCCTGAATTGCAGCCCCCTCCTCAACACATACAGTACCAAACAGGAGCACAGCTCCACATCCAACTTATTGTATACAACTTGTGCAATTTTTTTAAAATGTATTTATTCATTTTTTTAACAACATCAAGAATATGACACATCACACCACTGTTTTTATTCTTCTGAGTTGCTAGGAGATTGCATTCATGGTGTCACTTTGTGCCTGAAGGACACCTGTGGTCCTGTGGTCACGGACAGGCAAGTTCTGCGCACTTGAGCCTATTTACCACTCCCAACTCGAAATGATTAAACGAAGGACACATTAGGTTACTTATTTTATCATTCCCTCTTCACTTGTTGAGTTTTGTTTGTAATACACGATTGTGAAGTGCTTTCCGCTGTTAGTTTGATTCTCAGCTATGTCAATGTCATACTTGATCTTGATCACCTTACACCACAACCATTTCCATTCCTGAACATTATTTGCATGTCCCTCTATCAGCCCAGGTGTGCAGCTGTCTCCACCAGTAGCTGCAACACAGGAGGGCTGCAATAATTTGGGGGGCGTCTACTTACAGTCCAACCACTTTATATTCCTCCTTCTGTCCTCCCTGTTATTTTGTATGCTGCTATGGCCATCAAACAATATTGCCTTATGTCATGCTCCTGGATTCCAGCCCGGGCTGGGCGTGGCCAGCTAATCAGAAGGTGCACACCTGCGCCTCATGAACACTGATTAGACCCAGTACATATAGGACCCGGGGGACGACTAATACTCTGCTAGATCGTTGCTCTTGATGACTCGTTCCCGCACTCCTGCTTTCCTGACTTCTGATCTCCGTGCACCGACCCACGCCTGTCCACTGACCACCCTCGTAAGCCCATCCGTACTGGTATTGCGGATTGTTTGGACTGTCTACCTGATCTCAGACCTCGGACCGAATAAAGGTTTCCTCTGTACTGTCTGCTGTCTCTGGAGTCGTGCATTTGGGTCCACCCTTGAGCCCCGCATCGTGACAGAACGATCTAGCCAGAACATGGACCCAGCCGACTCTGAAGCCATTCGCCGTGCGCTGCAAGTGCAGGGCAAACGCCTGGGTGAGCAAGAGGCTGCTCTCCAGGGTATGACTCACCAGATCCAGGAGCTCTGCGCCCAGCTGGAACTGTGGCTAGCCTCCCAAGCTAGCGCGGCCGCTCCTGTGCCTCCCCATGGCGCCATCACTCCGCTGACTCGACCAGAGCGGTTCTCAGGCGACTCCGGTAACGTCAAGCCCTTCCTGGCGCAGTGCGATCTCCACTTTGAGCTGCAAGCGTCTGCTTTTCCCACGAACCGCTCCCGGATCGCCTTCGTCATTTCCCACATGACAGGGAGGGCGGAGGCATGGGCCACCGCCGAGTGGAGCCGTAACTCAGAGACCTGCCGCTCATGGGCGAGCTTCGTCTGCGCGCTCACCCAGGTGTTCCAGTACGCGGCTCCGGAATGCCAGGCGGCGTCCTCGCTCATGACAATTCGCCAGGGACGTCGCCGCGTGTCCGACTACGCCATTGAGTTCCGGATTCGGGCTGCCGAGAGCCGCTGGAATGAGGAAGCCCTCCATGACGCGTTTTACGAGGGACTGTCCCCACAGATCCGTGGCCACCTCGTTGCCATGGATCTTCCGCCTTCGCTTAACTCCCTCATCGCATTGGCCCTCAAGGTGGACCAGCGCCTCACCGTGCAGAGACAGATGGAGGGCCTGAGGGAGGAGGAGAGGGAGAGTCGCAGTCCGGTTGTTTCCGCTTCCCGGCCACCCGTGTTGTCAGCTTCACCGGAAGCCATGCAAGTGGAGGGGCTTGGCAGCTCAGCGGAGGAGCGCTTACGTCGGCGACGAGAGGGACGCTGTTTTTACTGCGGGCGTTTGGGACACTTGATCGCCCGCTGCCCGACTCGACCAGAGCACTCTGACATCAGGATCTCTACTCCGGTGAGTGTGCGGTACACCGCGGCGGGGTCAGGGAGGTCCCTTCTTCACCTCACCTTGGGAACGGACTCCCGTTCATGCACTGTGACGGCTTTCATAGATTCTGGGTCGGAAGCAAAACTGATAAATCCCCGCGTGGTCGAAGAGCTGGGGGCAGCAACCTTCCCCACGCAACGGTTTCGTCACGCCTATGCCGCCAACGGCAAGTTCCTTTGTCGGGTTACACATCGCACTCAGACGCTACGTATGAGCTTTCCATTAGCTTCCATGTCTTCAACGCACGTAGTAGCGACATCATCTTGGGCAGCCCGTGGCTCAAAGAACATAATCCGCACATAGATTGGACCACGGGTCAGATCAAGACTTGGGGAGAGGACTGTCTCAGTCGCTGTTTCGCTGTCCGGGAAGACAGGGGTATTCAAGTCGCGCCGGTTCGGCTAACAGAACCTAGTACTGCCCCGGACCTGACCGCGGTGCCCTCCTGCTACCATGACCTACAGGAGGTCTTCTCTGAATCTAAGGCAGTCTGTGCCGCCACATCGGTCATACGACTGCGTGATTGAACTCCTGCCAGGCACCTCTCCTCCCAGAGGGAAACTGTTCTCGTTAACAGGACCAGAGCATCAAGCCATGAGGGACTACATCGAGGACTCGCTGGCAGCCGGACTCATTCGCCCCTCATCCTCACCAGCCGGTGCGGGGGTTTTTTTTGTCAAGAAGAAGGACTCCACGCTGCGACCCTGCGTTGACTACCGAGGACTGAACAACATCACAGTCAAGAACAGGTACCCTTTGCCGCTGATCGCTACAGCATTCGAACTCCTCCAAGGAGCCCGGATCTTCACCAAGCTCGACTTGCGCAGCGCTTACCATCTGGTGCGGATTCGGGAAGTGGATGAGTGGAAGACGGCGTTCAACACCCCCACAGGGCACTATGAGTATCTTGTGATGCCTTTTGGACTGACAAACGCCCCGGCCGTCTTTCAAAACTTCATTAACGACGTGCTTCGGGAGTTCCTGAACAGATCTGTCTTTGAATACCTGGATGACATTCTCATCTTTCAGCAGACCTAACCTCTCACATTCAACAAGTCAGAGAGGTGCTCCGGCGTCTGCAGCAGCACCAATTGTACGTGAATATGGATAAGTGTGACTTCCATCGGGCATCCGTGTCCTTCCTGGGCTTCGTCCTGGCTGAGGGAGAGATACGGATGGACCCCGGGAAGGTTGACGCGGTGCTGCGGTGGCCTACCCCCACCAACAGGAGGGACGTGCAGAGGTTTTTGGGATTTACCAATTTCTATAGGAAATTCATAAGGAACTTCAGTTCCGTGGCCGCTCCTCTGCATTCGCTCACCTCGCCACATACCACCTTCGACTGGTCCGGGACCTGCCAGGAGGCCTTCAGCAGGCTCAAGGCAAGTTTCACTACTGCGCCCGTTCTCATTGTTCCGGACCCAGATAACCAGTTTGTGGTGGAGGTGGATGCATCGAATTCAGGAATCGGAGCAGTCTTGTCGCAGAGGAGTCCCAGGGATGGAAGGATCCACCCGTGCGCGTTCCTGTCTAGGAAGTTGACCCCGGCAGAGAGGAACTACGACGTGGGAGATCGGGAACTGCTGGCGGTCAAGAGCGCGTTGGAGGAGTGGCGGCACTGGCTGGAAAGCTCGCAAGTACCGTTTGTTGTCTTCACGGACCATAAGAACCTTGAATACCTGAAGTCTGCGAAGAGGTTGAACGCCCGTCAGGCCAGGTGGGCCCTATTTTTCACCCGCTTCCGCTTTAAGGTGTCCTTCCGCCCAGGCTCCAAAAACGGCAAGCCGGATGCACTCTCGCGGATCCACGAGGGAGGGCGCACGGATTCAGATGCCGCTACTATCCTACCAGCGGTGTGCTTCGTGTCCGGTTTCACCTGGGCGATCGAGTCGAGGGTGAAGGAGGCCCTGGGAGAGATGCCGCCACCCGCGGATTGTCCGTCGGGCCGCCTTTTCGTCATCCCATCTCTGCGGGGAGGCGTCATCAACTGGGCCCATACCAACAAGACGGTCTGCCACCCGGGTATGGCGAAGACGCGTTCAGTGGTCGAACAAAGGTTCTGGTGGCCTAACCTCAGCAAGGACGTAAGGGAGTTCGTCAACGCCTGCCCGGTGTGTGCTGCCAATAAGACTTCCCGCCTACGGCCTGTTGGTGAGTTGCGACCCCTGTCCATCCCCTTTCGTCCGTGGTCACACATCGCGCTGGACTTCGTCACCGGCCTGCCGCCTTCACAAGGGAACACAGTGGTGCTGTCCATAGTGGACCGTTTCTCCAAGATGGTCCACTTCGTGCCGCTTCCGAAGATCCCGTCGGCCAAGCAGACACCCCAGTTGGTATTAGACGAGGTCGTCCGTTACCACGGCCTACCCCAAGACATCGTTTCGGACAGGGGTCCGCAATTCAGCGCCCGTTTCTAGAAGGAATTCTGCAACCTCATCGGCGCTTCGGCTAGTCGGACATCGGGTCACCACCCAGAGTCTAATGGCCAGACTGAGAGGATTAACCAGGAATTAGAGACCGGTTTTCGATGTCTGGCATCCAGGGACCAGAGCACGTGGAGCCAGCACATCAAGTGGGTGGAGTATGCCCACAATTCTCTACCCTCCGCCTCAACAGGTATGGCTCCACTCCATGTCGTGCATGGCTACCCGCCGTCCTTGTTTCCTCCACTGGTCACAGACTCCGCGGTCCCGTCAGCCCCGGCCGTGGTGCGACGCTGCAAACGGACCTGGGAAGCAGCTCGGAGGACACTGCTGCGCATGAGCAGCGCCTACAAGGCCGCAGCGGACCGCAAGAGAAGGGCCGCACCAGAGCTCAGAGTGGGACAGCGAGTGTGGCTCTCCACCAAAGATCTCCCGCTGCAGACGGAATCCCGCAAACTTGTTCCCAGGTTCGTTGGCCCGTTCCCGATTTCCACGGTTATTAACCCGGTCGCCATCTCGCTGAAACTGCCCAGGTCGATGAGGGTGCACCCTACGTTCCACGTCAGCAGACTTCGCCCGAATCGCACGTCATCGCTGGCTCCTCCGCTCAAGTCCCCCCCGCCCCCCCGCATGGTCGACGGTGGGTTGGTGTATACTGTGCGCCGGTTGCTGTCTTCCTGCCGCAGAGGAAGGGGGGTCCAGTACCTGGTGGACTGGGAGGGATATGGCCCGGAGGAGCGCTCTTGGATCCCCTCCCGCATTCGTCGTGGACCGCTCCCTCATCAGGGACTTTCACGCGGCTCACCCTGATGCTCCTGGGCCGTCCAGAGCCGGCCGTTGAGGGGGGGGGTACTGTCATGCTCCTGGATTCCAGCCCGGGCTGGGCGTGGCCAGCTAATCAGAAGGTGCACACCTGCGCCTCATGAACACTGATTAGACCCAGTACATATAGGACCCGGGGGACGACTAATACTCTGCTAGATCGTTGCTCTTGATGACTCGTTCCCGCACTCCTGCTTTCCTGATCTCCGTGCACCGACCCACGCCTGTCCACTGACCACCCTCGTAAGCCCATCCGTACTGGTACTGCGGATTGTTTGGACTGTCTACCTGATCTCAGACCTCGGACCGAATAAAGGTTTCCTCTGTACTGTCTGCTGTCTCTAGAGTCGTGCATTTGGGTCCACCATCGTGACACCTTATTTCTGCCTCAATGATAACCACTTTGAGTTTGGTCTCTAAAAAATATGTTTCTTTTTTGTTTTGCTTGTGACTGTGATTTTCCCTTCACATAGCTTTCATCAGCAAGCTGGAAGGGGCTTCATATACAGCTTGACCATATACACCAGTTGAAATAATTGTTTGTCAATATTTTAGTCCATCCATCCATTTTGTTCCCCGAATCCGAGGTTGGGTCGTAGGGCAGTAACAGTATCTTTAGCAGGGAAGCTAAGATATTCCCTCTCCACAGCCTCTTCCTCCAACTCTTCCAAGGGGATCCTGAGACGTTCCCAAGCAAGCAGAGAGACATGGTCTCTCCAGCGTGTCCTTGTGCATCCCCGGGATCTCCTCCCAGTGGGACATTGTCCAGAACACCTCAACAGGGAGGCATCCGAATCAGATGCCTGAGCCACCACATCTGACTCCTGTCAATGCGGAGGAGCAGCAGCGCTACTCTGAACATTCTCGGATGACCAAACTTCTCACCCTATCTCTAAGCGTGAGCCTGGACATCCGGTGGTGGAAACTCATTTCTACTGTTTGTATATGGGATCTTGTTCTTTTTCTCATAACAATCCTTCTTCGCCATAACAGACAAATACAAAGTCCGGATTACTGCAGACGCTGCACCAATCCACCTGTCGATTTCCAGTTCCTTTCTTCAAGACCCCAAGATATTTGAACTGGTCCACTTGGGAAAGGATCTTATCCCCGACTTGAAGAGGACACTCCACCCTTTTCCAACTGTGCACCATGGTTTTATATTTAGAGGAGCTGATTCTCATCCCAGCTGCTTCAGATACAGCTTCAAACTGCTCCAGTGAGAGTTGGAGATCAAGGCTTGATGAAGCCAACAGATTCACATCATCAGCAAAGAGCAGAGATGCAATATTGAGGCCAACAAACCGGACCCCCTCTACGCCTCAGCTGCACCTCGAAATTCTGTCCATGAAAGTTAGGAACAGAATCTGTGACAAAGGGGAGCCTTGACAGATTCCAAACCTTGCCGGAAATGACTGGGACTTACTGCCGGCAATGCAAACCAAACCCTGACAATGTTCGCACAAAGACTGAACAGTCCGTATCAGAAGGTTCAGTATCCTATACTCCCAAAGCACCCACCATAAAACTCCCCGAGGGACACAGTCAAACTCCTTCTCCAAGTCCACAAAGCTCACGGACCCTTGAGGACCCTTCGGAGGGCGAAGATCTGATCCACTGTTCCACAGGCAGGATGAACACCACATTGCTCCTCCTGAATCTGAGATTTGACTTCCCGATGGACCCTCCTCTCCAGCACCCCTGAATAGACCTTGCCAGGGAGGCTGAGGAATGTGATCCCCCCGTAGTTGAAACAGACCCTCCAGTCCCCCTTCTGAAAAAGGGGGACCACTACCGCAGTCTGCCAATCCAGAGGCACTGCCCCTGAAGGAAATGACGGAGAAACAATCTTAAAACATCATGCATCATCAACGAAAGATCTGAGTTTACATAAACTGCTTCAATCTGAGCAGCCATGAGACAAATTCAGAAACTATTGGTGCTAATATAGCACTACATAATTCAATAGCATGAGGACATCAAACAAAAGATCACATGCATAAAACACAACAGGGGGGACTGCACGAGAGAGCAACCAGTCTAGTGTGCACCAGATGATCCAGCCCACTTGTCGAGATTCACCAAAGCAATAAAAGTGACAGTGCCACAGTGATTTAGCAATCCTCACCGAGGGTACAGCAGGTTATGCTCTTGGCAGCCATTATAATACGGGAGAATATGGACGACACTGGTAGGGGTTGACAGACGAGTCGACTTTTTCGTAAAGTCTAGTCGACTGTTATACAAATTGGGCAGCTTTACTACTTCACAATGATGTTGAGAACACGATATTGACTAATCACTCATCATTTTTGTGTTGCTGTTGTGTTGTTACAATGGCGTGTTTATTTTGAAGGCCCATCTTGACAGGCTACAGCCCAAGTGTTACCAAGCAGCCCTGTTAATTTAACTAACAGCTTCCATTGTAGAATACACCTTGCTCTCTTTTTGAAACCCTTCATAGACAATGCGACGATCAAAGCAGAACAGAAGGAGGAAATTATTCCACTTCAAATCAAAAGGCGAGTGATTATTTGCAAACACTGCAAATTCACACCTTGTCCATCCTGCTGCTCAACTAGACAGTTTCCCCTATTTGGCCAAATTCTACAAACATTACCTGACTGTCCCAGTAGCAAGCACCCCGAGCAAGAGGATTTTTTTTCCTCCACCTGGAAAGAAGAGATACTTCACCCAGCCCACATGGATGTTTTTGATGTTTATATTTGGGGTATGAGCTGTTAATTGTCTGTTGATATACATCTCTTATACACATCCTGAGATTTTATTTTATTTTATTTTATTTTTTACATACACACGTGTAAGGAAAAGAAGTCAGGCTGGCCTGCTCTCTGGTCCGTCATGCTTTTGTCTCGTGGATTTTTAATAGTGCACATACATTCACAAATTCTTTGGAGGTCTAGTGTGCCTGGGTTGGGATGACAGTACAGGTCATCGTTTCCCCATGGCTGTCACCCCACTGCTACTTGTCTCCCCAATTTTAATGCACAACACGCCCTCTCACATAATCACGGTTTAACGATAACGGAATGGGTGCCAGTCGGATACCTGTTAACCTTAGTAATAGGCTGTGTAGTGGGTGTTCATATTTGTCTTGGCTTGACTCCTGTGCCACTCCTCCCTTCGGTTGTTGAGCTGCGGGAAGATGGAGTCCAAACCCACTTTCCCCGACTTAATTCCCTGCCTCCTTCTCCCCTCTCCTGGTTCCCTTGTCCATAATTTCTCACAGTGGGCGCTGAACAGGGGCTAACCTTTGGCACAGTCTCTCCATTTTTTAGTGGCAGGGCTATTCTGCGTTGGGCCTTGTTGGTGGCTGGGGTCCCAATGCTTTCCGGGGGTGGTGGCGCGCGGAGCATCAGAACAAGCAAAATACTATGGCTGCAGACATGTCCAGACATATGTGATGCCACTGGAAAATAAAATATTTACTTTTACTGTCAAGATCACATGAAAACCTTGGGACATTTGTGCTGCCTGAGGAATAGTTTACTACGTCATCCAGATAAATAATATCACTTGGACTACAGTTATCCCAAAACCCATGAAATGAAATTTTTAAAACATAACCAAAACCAATTTACAACTAAGCATTAGGGTTTGGGAAGTTTTCAACACCTCTGAAGAAAAGGTAAATCATTAAATCACTTTGGCCATTGCAGACAAGCAGAAAGATTAGGATTGGCTCAAAAAGATTTATTCCATCAACAACTAAGCAGTGAGAGAACTGTCTGGGTCACGTTCACACGCTTCTACAGCAGACGGTAAACAAATTATGCTGTTATGGGCTGTCAATGATGGCATGTCTTCGGACCAGAGAACCCGTTGAGAAGTCATAAGAGGTAATTAGAGAGTCGGAGCCCACCAGTGGATAGGAGGTGGATTGGTTGTCTGTTCAAGAGAATTCACTTCCTTTAACCAGTGGGAGCCCAGCAAATAACCACATCCTGCTCAAACTCAAACCAGTCGATGAACTCCACTTGAATGTCGGATAAGTCATGTTTTCCCATTTAAAGCAGAAAAAAGTTACTCCTCGTTAAATACAAAACCAAGCAAAGAGACTTTTTTTTAAACACCCTTTCATATTTGTTAACCTTCTCATGGCTGGCTGTAAATGGCACTCTGGAAAGACGAGTTTATACAGCACTCAACAAAAAACAAAATGGGGTAAATGCAATAAAAAGAAAAGTGGAAGGAGCTCAAAGAGAAACCACTGCAATTGTGCTTTTAAATAGTGTCACATGACCTATGTGCAGTTTATAATTGTAACATATGCCACCACTAATCATTCGCGAGTTAAAGGGTGAATACTTGTTCTCTAAGTTTTATTAATCAGTGCTCGCTTCCCATGTGATAGTTTAAGTCTGAAATGGTTTGATTCAATTTCCATTATTTCCAATGCAGGCCAGTTAACAAACCTGCTTTTTCGAAGAATTGCCAAAATTGTGTATGAGTGGCCAAAATTAAACCAAACCAAAACAAAAAGATGGTATGCCAAAACGATATTTTAAACACTATTTCACAAATTATACAGTGATGAAAGTCCTCCGGATTTTCCAAGAATTTCGGATTTGTAAATTTTCATGAAAATTGCTCCGAAAAATTGAGGAAAATTTGCCTAAAATTAATCTGAATATTACTTGACAACATTGAAAGAACATGCGTTTGAGTTTGTTGTTTTGCTTTCACAAGCATAGCCATGTTGAGGCACTATCACTAGTAACAATAACACCCCTCCCCTCACATTCTCTCAAGACGTCGCTTATTTTTTGTGGTCTTGACAATAATTTACGTGTTTATTTCATAAACGTAGTGAATTAAACGAGCATGCTCCAAAACAACTGTTATTCACCCAGAAACAGGAAACACAAGTTAACCGTACTGAGCATGTACGGCGCATGTACGAAAGCGCATGTTCAGAAGTGCTTCACGTAATGCGAGCGTATTTACGTCAAAAGTCATCAACATCACGAGCCATGTCAAAGGAAATCCAGTTACACCAGGGGTGCTCATTGCGTCGATCGCGAGGCAGTTTGATGACGTTTAAAAAAAAAAAACAGACTATGATCCACCTCATCACTTGATTCAGGTTTGGTCAATACCGACAGGAATGTTTGTTCCAATGTGTCGTTTTCGCTTGTTGCCACGAACGCCAATTATGTTGAACTAATCTTTCACCATTTTCAAAACATTGCGAGTATAGACACGTGCATTTAACTTTTTTTCAGATAAAGTTTGTCAAATTTATTGATGAAAATTTTCAAATACCATTTTATATCATATTCTACTCATTTCAGTTGAAATTGGAAATTATCATTTCTGAGTTTGAAATTTTAGTTTTCTATTTTAGTTATGTATTTGTTTATTTAATTTTTAATTTACAGTCATGTTGTATTAATCCAGTAAGATATTTTAAGGCCATCTCTAATCACACCCGCAACTTTATCTGCGAGCATGACTGACCACACCCGTACATTTTTCCAAATGTGAGTGACTGTGAGTAAGTAAGTAAATTTCTTTCGGCTTGTCCCGTTAGGGGTCGCCACAGTGTGTCATCTCAGATGAAACGCTCATATTTGTTTGGCACAGTTTTTACCCCGGATGCCCTTCCTCTATATATATCTCATAATATTAAAGGCAACTGATTATACTATTAGTATTACTAGATCTGTATCAAAGATAGTGAGCAATGTGGTTGAGTGTATCAGAACGTAACAAGTTTGAAACTTAAACATTAATAGTAATTACTACAGATCTTCTTTAACATGTTTTGCTGTACGGTGTAGAAATTCTAGGATATATTTTTGTGTATGTTCTATATCTATACTATAATATGTGTAATGTGGGGAAAAGGACAATTTTAGATATCTTTTTACTGAATAGTTCACTTAATTCGTTTGTCTTGAGATAAACTGGCATATTTTAAGCATATTTTAATGACAAATGTGATTTTGTGCTATCCAGTGATAGGAGGATGGGGGGCAAAAAAATCTGGGCTTGGCCCTTGGGGAACATCTGCCCAATTTTTTTTTTTTGGTCAGGACTTACAAATTTTACTTTCAATTTTTTCAGAATTTTGTTCACAGATATTGCCAGAATGCACCACAGCCATCCATTTGTTCAAAGGTTTCCCCTAGTGCTCGCATTTGTATTTTTAGGAATTTTCACCAAAGACCACTTTCATCTCGAATTATATCATACAGTACAATAAATTAATTGTGAGAAACTTAATGGAAGGTGAACCTGATTGGATTTATAGCATTAAGAATCTGGTTAAATATAAAGTTGGGGTTGTACTCAACTATAAACACAATGCATGGCAGTTGACTTGTAAGCACAACTTCCTCACAGTTCTCATCACATACGAGTGGGTCTAATTTACAAATTACCACCGCCAATGGCTTGGCAGCTGGGTTTGGGTAAGAGATGTTATTGTCAAGCCATCGATAGACTCCACCCTAAATCAACACAGATGCACTCTCATGTCATGCCAGAAGATGTCAACCATTGGAGCAGATTATTCTTAGCTACAAATTGTAGCATTTATTCTGAAAAAAATGGTGTGTGTGGAGCTAGGTATTTGTGTTTGCTAATGTGACTATGTGATTCACAGGGACACCTCTGCATTCTGATGTAAAATTTCATGGATTTAGAACCCTAATGAGGACAAATGATATTGAAAATGGATGATTCAAAAGCTTGAGGATGAAGCGTTGTCTCAACAAATGAAAATACACAATTAAACTTTGAAGCCCCCCCCCCACACCCCCGTTTTTTTTTTCTTCTTCACAATCAGGGATAGTAGTACCCCACCACCACCACTGCTACCGTGTTGGCAAGTTATCCGCCATGTGCTACATATCCGAAACTAAGACTGTCAGCTAACATGTAATACAGCAATCTGTGACATGATCCTGTTGGTGTGCATGTCCAGCACCTGGACTCTGGCTCGCCTACACACACATTTTTAAGAAATGAGCTGTTATGAGCAGTGTGTACTTGAGTTGGCAGGTGATCCGGATAGCGAACTTTGAATACAAGCCGTTGAAGTCACATTTGAAATCATATTTCCACTTCTACATCTGGGAACGAATTAATATTAGTCTCTCAAGATTTGCGGTAAATGAGCAAAATAAAACAACAATCCTAATGGGTGTGAGGTTAGTGTGGCAATGAATCTGAAACTAAATGGGACAAAGTTGGAGAAACTGGTTAATTTTTTTTTTTTTTTTTTTTGCTGGAAGATTTAGACATTTTATTGCATTATCAAAAACTTCATAGAGTCCTGTCAGGTTTTTGGATCGGTGACATTTAGTTAAAACCATTTATGTATTAATAAACTCATAGAAACTAAGTTTTACATAAAACATTCAGTATCAAAACAACTTGACAAACATAACCACAACATGAATTTCAGATGACTAAAATCCTTAAAATTAATACAATAATTATCAAACTAATGTAACTGGAACAGTCACGGATTTGATAATCATTTTGTAATCTGGTAAACAAGCAAATGGTGGTAGGTAAAACTGATGGAAGAACAAAATGAGGATTAAAATTGTACAAGCGAGAGGTATGTTATATAAGACAACAATGGAAAAAATAAATCAGACAATTGGGTGTAGTATTCACAGTTCTTTGCTCTGGTTGCTAATTCTCCACGTCTTCAAGCTGAGCAGCTAATTACTGTCTGTCAGTTGTTGTTCAGACTTATGACAAATAAGTAATCAGACATGCCGCCTCAGTGGAGCAACTAAAAGTTAATTTCAACACCTCTGCAAGTGGAGATTAATTGGAGGCATGTGCAGGCAGTGAGGCTACTTTCACACTTTCAGGGTGACTTCTGGTCCTCATACTGGCAAAGTTTGGATCCATAGTAACAATTCTGCACTCGACTTCATCATATACAACCATACAGCATATGTCAGCACACCGACGAAGAGTCAAGTTGCGGAACTGGGACAGTAAGGTCACTGACTCTGGGGTTGGATAAACGACATCTTCTTGCACCAGACCAATAGGTGTACCAGTAAGGAACAGCTGGGTCACCATTTCAGTGCAACTAGAGGAGCTTAAGCAGACCTTTACACTTGTGTACATTAAGATCTTTACATCTCCAAGGGTAACTAATGTTCCTTCTTCCATGTTGCAATAAAGAACATAAACCAGATCTGCAAAACTCTTCTGAAACTGGCAGCACACACCCTCAGACCTGCATCCAACTGAAGGTCAGGTACACGAGCCTGGGTGTCCAATGACAATGAGTTCCTGACACTCTTCCAGTCATTACTAAATAGCAGGTGCTGAGGGACTTGGCTGTCACTAGGCAATAGAATTACTACTATTGCCCTGCACACTTCTTGGGTAAGTTTCTCGCTGTGAGTGTACATACCCAAGATGCTTTCATGTGTAGTTCTCATCAAACACAAGCCCTTGCCTGAAAAGCTTATCTGCAACTCCATCAAATGCAAGAAATGGAGCTGATGGTATAATATAAGATGCCCAGCTTCTGCAGTTAATGTATAAAAGCTTGTTTCAAAGAGGACAAGTAGAGCAGTACAGGGTTCAGGTTTGCGAAATTTAGCCACATTCAGTCAAAAGAGCACTACAATCTTTTGAGAAACCAAAATTGTGATGGATAGGAGTGACTGTATCGAGTTTCTTAGGTGCTGAAATGAGATTTTGTAGGTTCACAAGGGCGGCAGGAAAATCTATCAATGACAGAAAAACTTTTAATCTCTTTTCTTTGCACGGTGGAAGAGTTATTTAATGCCTGAGTCTTTTCTGTTGGTGCACTGATAATCGTGTCATTCTTTGCTAACGTCTCAGCACTTGTTTTGTCTTCCTGTATTAAATCAATATCAACAATTGTTTGTTCGTAAAGGCCATCTTGGTTCCAGTGTGCTTGAATAATATTCTTTGTCTGGGACAAGATGTAATCCTGAATATTGAGAGTGGCCTCATTGGCACAAAGGTATTCCATTATCTCCATTTGCAACTGTTGTATGAGTGGTACTTTAACCACTCAATATAGGTAAATACGGTTACTCTTGAAACATGAAAAGACACGACTCCGTTTTATTAGGGAGAGGACTTTGGTATCACTTACAGTCATGAGCTTCCTTTCCCTGACTTGAGAAATAAGATTGGGCCAGTGGGAAACAAAATCTTTTTTTTTCTTCCCTCTGCACTAATGCGGATGAGCACCAAAAGAAATGTTGAGCATCTTTGCCAATCCAACTTACTCTGTTGAGCAAGGCACTCAGTCTTACCCTTTGAACCGCAGACCATACAATGACTTTGGCCCATGTTACAGTTTCAGCAAAAGAGCCGCATTAACTTTTGTCTTCACAGCTCAAATGTGCCTTTAAGCTTGTTTCCTTGGATCGACAACTGGATCCCAGACTGGAAGAAGAATATTCCTTAAACTGTGTGTTTGTATGTGGGAGGACTAGCATGAAGCAAGGTCCCCCCGTTTGCTGAAGGTGGGATATGTTGGCTAATGAGCTCCCACCAGAGGCAGGTCTCCACTTGCAGCAATAAGCCACTACACCTTGGATCTCGTTAGCATTCCCCTCTGGCTTCATGACACATTCATCACCTGGGCCCAGGACACTTGTTTTCTGGAGGCTGGCAGCCCCAGACCACACCTCTGCTCTTGTATAACTTGATACTTTGGCTGCATTCTCATCTTCCCTCCAAGGGTGCTCCGATATCAGCTCTGGCTGTGATTTATGACACAGAACTATCTCATGGTCCAGTTTATACATAGTGCATACCCCATTCTGTTGTATGCTTCCATCCAAATAGGAGCTAATGTGACAGAGAGGAACTTTTGAGCACTAAATGCATCATTACCTTGAAAAAAATACTTTGGGGGAGTGTAATATGGTACAAATGTAGCTGTTAGAGCACACAATAATAGATTTCAAATGGCTAAAAGGGGGTCACCCGGTGGATCTGCTGGAAAGTGTTGGCCTCACAGTTCTGAGGTCCCGGGTTCAATCCCAGACCCGCCTGTGTGGAGTTTGCATGTTCTCCCCATGCCTGCATGGGTTTCCTATGGGCACTCCAGTTTCCTCCCACATCCCAAAAACATGCAACATTAACTGGACACTCTAAAATGCCCCTAGGTGTGATTGTGAGTGCAGCTGTTTGTCTCCATGTGCCCTGCGATTGGCTGTACCCCGCCTCCTGCCCGTTGACAGCTGGGATAGGGACCAGCTATCTCCGCGACCCTCGTGAGGAGAAGCGCCAAAAAAAATGGATGGATGGCTACAATGCTCTAGATATGGTCGTCGCAACCCTAGACTTCCCCTTACAAAAAGCAGACTAAGCTTGTGAAAAATACCAATAAAATGGCTGGATAAAATTACAGCCATCTGAATAGCTGTGAATTAAAAATTGTGCACATATTGATATGAGATTGACATGTAATATAAAAAAGTGGGGGAGAGATAACCTAACATACAAACAGTGGTTAGGTTTTTAGTGCTCCAGGATGTTGTCATGGATGTATGAATGTTCTTGAGCTTGGGAGAGATACAAATCAGATCAATCATTATTGTTGTATTTTTACTGTGGAACGACAAGCAAACAGATAAGATGAAATTCAAAATTTGCGAAAAAAAAACAACTTTCAGAGAAATTGTGGAAGGAAGTTCACACCCTGGCATAAAATAAAATGTATAAATGACAGGAAGAAAATCCCACTGGATACCTATCAATCAAATTGGCTGAAGTCTTCAGAATCCTACCACAAAAAAATCCTTAAAGTCTAATGCTGCAATCTTATGAGTACTTAAAATATGGAGAATAAATAAAACTGTCAACATGATCATTTTTGGTAAATTAAGATACAAGGAGGATTTCAAGAGTAGAGTCAACACATCCTAGATGGCCATTGAGAGGATGGTTACAGTATTGTTCATCAACAAACAGCCACGGTGCCATTACTTTTTACAGGTCTTGACCAGGGCTGCGCTGCCTCGGTCTGACTGCAAATCTGATATGCGATCCACTTTACTCTGTACAAAATAGCCACAGAGAAGATAAAAGCACAGGACACTGACTCATGATCATATCCATTTTCTGCCTCATGTCCTGAGATGAGCCAGGTTGCAAACTAAAAGCTCGGGCCTCTGGAATCATTAGTATTTGCAAAAAGAACATCATTGCTTACGTCAATTCGCTAAAGTCAAAGAAACCAAAGTACTTTAGAAATAAGTTGAGTAAAAAGTTTTACAGACAGCAACGATAATATTTGAAAATCAAAGGTTCAAGAACTCAAGTAATCATTAAATTCAAAGATAAAGCGGGGAAGCTGAACAGGTCTGCCAACGTTATGTCCAAAGTGTTCGACACAGCACTATTGTGGAGAATTGAGAGGTATTTCCTGCTACTGATAATTTGGTTTTAATGGACAAACAACAATCATTTATGTATATTTGCACTGAAGGAGATGTTCAATAAATAAACTAGCTCTACAATATTAATGTGATCACATAAATCAAATTATTTTTAAAATTGACAAAAACTGGGGTCGCTGGCTTCTTACTATAAATATTGGTTTATTGCCTCAAACAATGAGAGTGGTGTTGCGGATGACGGCATCTCTTCCCATTCATGGGTTCAGTGGTCTCCGTTAGAATGGAATGTCTTTTCTTCGTAATATCCGGTTGATTTGGGTCATATTGGAAATGATCGGTGTGATGACAAGGACATTTAGAAACAGCGTCACAAACCATAATCATAACTTCAGCAT
This sequence comes from Syngnathoides biaculeatus, assembly GCF_019802595.1. Classification (NCBI taxonomy): domain Eukaryota; kingdom Metazoa; phylum Chordata; class Actinopteri; order Syngnathiformes; family Syngnathidae; genus Syngnathoides; species Syngnathoides biaculeatus. The sequence continues at coordinate 20,932,239 of NC_084651.1, forward strand.
GTGCTCTGTGTTGGTGAAGATCTTTTTAAAACCCTTTTGTCCATCTTTGTACAGTGCCGACCCGTGATAAGCAAGGAAGCATACATAAACTGTGACTTATGACAGCACGAGGCTGCTGCAGAGACCCTCGAGAAGCTCCAGTACAAACCAGATGAGATGCCTGCTCTGGTGCTACACGTAATCTGATAAAGATTTACACCGTCTGAAATAAGCAGTTACTATCACAATTTTTCTCAGTAAAATACATTTCCAATGGTGCTATTGATGAAATTTTCAAGATGTTGGGAACAACCCAAATAACCCACCCAGACAAAGAAAGTAGTGCAAATAAAATCAGAAATTAAAATGAGATGACGGGGAAAATGTATTGAACATGTAGAAAGAGAGGGACAAGAAGGCATGGAAAGCCAATAATACATTTAAAAATATAATCAATAAGCAGGATTCCAGCCCCTTGTTCATGCAAATGAATATCAGCTGGTTCAGTCGTAATTGTAGGCCTACGCCAAGGTGTGAGTTAAAACATCTCACAATGGGTAAGGGCAAAGAATTGTCACAAGACCATTGGAAACTTCTTCTTTTCCATTCGGCTTGTCCCGTTAGGGGTCGCCACAGCGTGTTATCTTTTTCCATCTTAGACTATCTCCTGCATCCTCCTCGCTAACCCCAAGTGCCTTCATGTCTTCCCTCACAACATTCATGAACCTTCTCTTTGGTCTTCCTCTTACTCTTTTGCCTGGCAGCTCCATCCTCAGCACCCTTCTACCAATATACTCACTCTCGCCTCTGAACATGTCCAAACCATCGAAGTCTGGTCTCTGGAACCTTGTTTCCAAAACATCCAACTGTGGCTGTCCCTCTAATGAGCTCATTTCTAATCCTATCCAACCTGCTCACTCCAAGAGAGAACCTCAACAACTTCATTTCTGCAATTTCCAGTTCAACTTCCTGTTGTCTCTTCAGTGCTACCGTCTCTGATTCATACATCGTGGCCGGCCCACCACTGTTTTATAAACTTTGCCATTTATCCTAGCAGAGACTTATCTGTCACATAACACACCAGACACCTTCCACCAGCTGTTCCAACCTGCTTGGACTTGTTTCTTCACTTCCTTACAACACTCACCATTGCTCTGGATTGTTGACCCTAAGTATTTGAAGTCATCCAGCCTCGCTCTCTCTTCTCCCTGGAGCCTCACACTTCCCCCTCCACCACTCTCATTCATGGACACATATTCTGTTTTACTTCAGCTTATCTTTATTTAACTCCTTTCTAGTGCCTGCCTCCACCTTTCTAATTATCCCTCCACCTGATCCCTGCTTTCACTGCATATCACAATATTATCTGCAAACATCATGGTCCAAGGGGATTCCAGTCTAACCTTATATGTCAGCCTATCTATTACCACAGCAAACAAGAAGAACTTATCCCTGATGCAGTCCCACCTTCACCTCAAATTCTTATGTCACATGTAAGGCACACATCACCATTGTTCTGCTGCCCTCACACATGTCCTGTACTATTCTAACATATTTCTCCACCACACCAGACTTATGCATGCAGTACCACAGTTCCTCTCTTGGTAATCTGTCATAGGCTTTCTCTAGATTTACAAAGACATAATGTAGTTCCTTCTGACCTACTCTGTACTTTTACACTCGTATCCTCAAGGCAAATAATGCACCTGTGGTACTCTAAGCATGAAACCATACTGTTGCTTGCAGATAGTTACTTCTGTCCTGAGTCTAGCCTCTTTCCCATAACTTCATTTTGTGGCTCATCAACTTTATTCCTCTATAGTTCCCACAGCTCTGAACATCTCCTTTGTTCTTAAAAATGGGAATTAAAGCACTTTTTTCTCCATTCTTCAGGCATTGTAGTTCCCTAAACGGGCTAATCTTGACGTATCATTCCTTCTTTACTTGCACCAAAATGAGAGGAAACAAAAGTGATCAAGGACACAGTTCATTTGGTTAAAGAAAACGGTTTACTCAAATTCAAACTGTAAAAATAAACTAAATACAATTGTTTCCACATTACATGGGCACAGGAAATCCAGGTCAATGAACAAAAATACAAAGAAATGATGAGGATTGTGGACGATGATGGATGTTAATGATGATGATGGTCAAAAAAATATTTCGCCTAACCGTCCATATTTCCACTGTCACTCTTTTTCCATCTAACCTTCGTTCTTCTTCTGGTTCATTACGTCATCACAACGTATCAACTATGTAGCAAATCTCAAATCCTCATTTTAAATATTACAGAATGCAATATACTCATCATCCACGGCATACATTTATTAAACACTTTGTGAATACACAATATCACATAAGTAAAACTTAGTTGAAATTATTTCACTAATTATTCTGACTGAAAATATTTCAAGAACAGAAACTATATTTAGGCTCTTACAGGTATCTTCTCACCCGCTAGTATTCTATTGAATAAGTTGGTCAAAACTTCACAGCCACCTCTCCAAATTCCTTCCATATCTCCACAGGTATGTCATCAGGACCAACTGTCTTTCCATTTTTCGTCCTTTGTAGTCCCTTTCTAACTTCCCCCTTACTGATCATTGCCACTTCCTGGTCCTTCACACTTGCCTCTTCTACTCTTCCTTCTCTGTCATTTTCTTCATTCATCAACTTCTAAAAGAAATGTTTCCATCTATTTAGCACACTACTGGCACCAGTCACCACATTTCCATCTCTATCCTTAATCACCATTACCTGCTGCACATTCTTCCCATCTCTATCCCTCTGTCTGGCCAACCTATAGAGATCCTTTTCTCCTTATTTCGAGTCCAAACTGGTGTACATGTTGTCATATACCTCTTGTTTAGCCTATGCCACCTCTACCTTTGCCTTTGCCTTACGTCGCATCTCAATGTATTCCTTTCGCCTCTCCTCATTCCTCTCAATGTCCCACTTGTTTGCTAATCTCTTTCCTTGTATGACTTCTTGTATTTTGGGGTTCCGCCACCAAGTCTCCTTCTCCCCTTTCCTACCAGAAAACACACCATGTACTCTCCTGCCTCTCTCTCTGAGTGCCTTGGCAGTAGTATTCCAGTCTTCCGGGAGCTCTTCCTGTCCATCTAGAACCTGTCTCATCTCTTTCCGAAAAGCCACACATTCTTCCTTTCTCAACTTCCACCATCTGATTCTCAGCTCTACCTTTATCTTCTTAATCTTCCTACCCGCTACCAGAGTCATCCTACATACCACCATCCTATGCTTTAGAGCTACACTCTCCCCCACCTCTACCTTACAGTCAGTAACCGCTTTCACATTACATCGTCTGCACAAAATATAATCCACCTGTGTGTTTCTACCTCCACTCTTGTAGGTCACTCTATGTTCCTGCTTCTTCTGGAAAAAGGTGTTCACTACTGCCATTTCCATCCTTTTTGCGAAGTCCACCACCATTTGTCCCTCAAAGTTCTTTTCCTGAAAGCCGTACTTACCCACCACTTTTTCAGCGCCCCTGTTTCCTTCGCCAACATGTCCATTGAAATATGGACCAATCACAACTCTCTCTGTCTGGGATGCTCAGAACTACTTCATTTAATTCCTTCCAGAATTTTTCTTTCATCTCTAGTAATTATTTGACACCCTGCTATATTGCAAGTTCTCCCACTTGGAAATCATGGAGGCGTCTGAAATTTTCATTGTAGGTGCATGTCCACTGTGAGAGAGATCATCTAAAAAGAAAAATCCATAAATCACAATGTATGATTTTTTTAAACGATTTATTTGTGTGATACAGCTGCAGATAAGTATTTGAACACCTGAGAAAACCAATATTAATATTTGGTACAGTAGCCTTTGTTTGCAAATACAGAGGTCAAATGTTTCCTGTAGTTGTTCACCAGGTGTGTAGACACTGCAGGAGGGATTTTGGCCCACTCCTCCACACAGATCTCTTGATCAGACAGGTTTCTGGGCTGTCGCTGTGAAACACTGAGTCTTAAGCTCCCTCCAAAGATTTTCTTTTGGGTCTAGGTCTGGACACTGGCTAAGCCACGCCAGAACCTTGATATGGTTCTTCTGGAAACACTCGTTGGGTTTCCTGGCTGTGTGCTTCGGTTCATTGTCATGTTGAAAGACCCAGTCACGACCCATCTTCAATGCTCCGACTGAAGGAAAGAGGTTGTTCCGCAAAATCTCACAACACAAGGCCGCGGTCATCCTCTCAATACAGTGCAGTCGTCCTGTCCCATGTGCAGAAAAAGACCCCCAATGCATGATGCTACCACCCCTATGCTTCACAGTAGGGATGGTGTTCTTGGGATGGAACTCATCATTCGTCTTCCTCCAAACACGGTTAGTGGAATTATGACCAAAAGGTTCCATTTTGGTCTCATCTGACCACAAAACTTTCTTCCATGACTTCTCTGTATCATCCAAATGGTCATTGGCAAACTTAAGACGGCCCTTGACATGTGCTGGTTTAAGCGGGGGAACCTTCCGTGCCACGCATGATTTCAAACCATAACGTCTTAATGTATTAGCAACAGTCACCTTGGAAACAGTAGTCCCAGCTCTTTTCAGGTCATTGACCAAGTCCTGTCATGTGGTCTTGGGCTGATTCCTCAACTTTCTGTGGATCATTGAGACCCCACGAGGTGATAACTTGCATCCACTCCAATTGAGAATGACCATTATGTTTAGCTTCTTCCATTTTCTAATGATTGCTCCAACAGAGGACCTTTTTTCACCAAGCTGCTTGGCAATTTCTCCATAGCCCTTCACAGCCATGTGGAGTTGTACAATTTTGTCTCTGGTGTTTTTGGACAGCTCTTTGGTCTTGGCCATGTTACAAGTTTGAGTCTTACCGATTGTATGGGGTGGACAAGTGTCTTTATGCAGCTAACGACGTCACACAGGTGCATCTGATTCAGGATAATACATGCAATGGATGTGGACTTTTAAAGGCGGACTAACAAGTGTTTGGGGGTCAGAATTGTAGCTGAAAGACAGGTGTCCAAATATTTATTTGCAGCTGTATCACACAAATTGTTAAAAAAAAAAAAAAATCATACATTGTGATTTCTGGATTTTTCTTTTTAGATTATCTCTCTCACAGTGGACATGCACCTACGATGAAAATTTCAGACCAAGACTTATTCTCAAATACTTATTTTCTTCACTGTACCTGTAGGGCATAGCCACTAATCACATTATGCATAACACCCTCAATTTCAAATTTCAGTCTCATCATTCGATCTGATACTCTTTTCACCTCTAAGACATTCTTAGCCAGCTCTTCCTTCCTCTCTTCCCATCTACTCCATGGTAAAATAATTTCAACCCTGCTCTTAAACTTCTTTCCACCTGCTCTCTTGGATGCGCAATATATAACCCTTTCTCCTAATCATAATGTCAACCAACTCCTGAGCTTTTCCTGTAATTAGAGATGAAAGTGGATTTTTGTGAAAATTCCTGAAAACACAAATGCAAGCTTTGAAGGTGTGAAGTTCTGTTCGAGGGGTCCGAGGGCTTGCCCCCAACCCCCATGAAATTTTTGAAAAAAATAGATGGCTGTGGTGCATTTTGGAGATATCTGTGGACAAAATTCAGACAAAATTTGAAACTAAAAGTTCTAAGTCCTGAGCAAAAAAAGAAAAAGAAAAAATTGGGCAGATGTTCCCCAAGGCCCAAGCCCTGATTTTTTTGCCCTGCATCCTCCTATCACTGGATAGCACAAAATCACATTTGTCATTAAAATATGCGTAAAATATGCCATCTTATCTCAAGATAAATGAATTAAGTTTCAGTAAAAAGACTTCTAAAATTGTTCTTTTCCCCAGATTATATATATTATAGTATAGATATAGAGTATACATGAAAAAATATCCTTGAATTTCTACACCATACAGCAAAACATGTTAAAGAAGTTGATCTGTTGTAATTACTATTAACGTTCAAGTCTCAAATTTATGTCGCGTTGTACTGATATACTCGACTACATTGCTCACTATCTTAGATATAGATCTAGTAATACTCATAGTATATAATGAGTTGCCTTTAATATTTATATATATATATATATATATATATATATATATAATATATATATATATATATAATATATATATATATATATATATATATAAGAGGCCGTCTTGCTAGAACGCGACTTTATGTGCATGTGCTCGACGTATTGGCCACACTTGAATCAAGCGACGAGGTGGATGATAGTCTAACTATCATCCACCTCGTCTCCAGACTCTAACGTCTTCTTTTTTTTTGGAAAATTTGAAAATCCGGAATTCCGGGAAAATCCGGAGGGCTTTCATCACTGTGTCATAGTCCCAACATTCAAACTCACTACACTCAGTTTTTGGCTCTGTGCATTCCTCTTCTTCTGGCGAAAAATCCGGTTTCCTCCTCTTCTTTGTCTTCGACCCATAGTATCTTAATTTCCACCAACGCTCAGCAGGTTAGCAGTGCCGGGATGGTCATTGTTAACCTGAGCCACGACTGATCTAGTACCATATTCTTTAGATGAACACTCATATTTATTTTGGCACAGTTTTACGCTGGATGCTCTTCCTGACGGAACCCTCATTTGCATTTTATCCGGGCTTGGGACCACTGTGACAATCTGAACAATCCTCTGTGCTCAAAAATCTCGTGATTAATCCGGACGCATTACTAACAGGGGAATTCTGGGTACATATCTCACACATACTGGGATATCCCCCAGTCTCATAGTTCCCCTTCTTCTACATAGAGGGAGCTAACATACGTTATATCCTAACCCTAAAAAAACTGTTGTCATAAGGAAAGTAGTGAGTGCATTAATGTACTCCGCCACCATGGCCTTTATGCTTGCTCACCGCTGAAGACCCCATTATTAAAAAAAAAAAAAAAAAATCACATCAACGCTCACTTAAAATCTGTTGAACCAGATTTAGACAGACCAGTTGAATACATGGAGAACATAGTCTGGTTTCATGTATGAGAAATTGAACTGTTCCTGAAATGGCACTGCAAATCACCCAAAATGCACCACATCAAGAGTGAAGTATGCTGGTAGGCTTCTTTTTCCAACAAATGGTACTGCTGAAACTGAATTAAATTGAAAAAAATAAATGGGCAAATCTACAGAGACATTCTTGGGAGGAAAAAAATATATATATAAAAAAATCTGATGCAGTCGTTCTTTGTAGGTCATCTGGGTCGGAAATGATTATCGGTGCACTTAACCTTTAACACAGTTCTGTCACATTTTATTCCTGAACCACTGGCGAACATGGTTATGTTGAACAGTGAACAGTTTTTTTATTTCTTTATTATTATTATTGTATTTTTTTTTAAAAAAAGAAAAGCTTCTGCGCACTGTAGATTGTGAAACTTATTGTCCTTATGAGGTTATTGGCAACAGTTTTACAGTCTTTTATAGTTCTTAAGGTTTCTATCATCAACTACTGCCATTTTCCTTGGTCAACCTGTCAGACATCCAAAACTTAGTACAGTGTTTTGATACTTTTGGAGGAGAGTGTAGCGAAACCACCTTATCTGATTAAGGAATTAAAATTTGGGCCCCACTAACTTTCTCAATATACCCCGAGGTACTAGTGGGGAAAGCATTAATTTGTCACTGCAGTTTAATATAAATTCATGATCAAGCTGAATTGGTTTCAAGGCCAAGATTAGGTGGTGAGTTGCAGAGCATTGAGTATAATTTACAGAAGACAAGCAGCTTTCATCAGGCTATAATGAAGAAGCAGGTCTAAATTATCTGCAACAATCTTAAAACACCAAATAAGATGCAATAAATACTGTAAATAAATTGCAGGAACAAATGCTTCTTCCTTCCCCATCATGCTATCTTCCCAAGTGTACCCTCTTACAAAACCACAGGGACACATTGCTATACCTTACAGAGGCATTTTGACTGTACTTTGTAAGCTATAGACAATACGAATATGACAACACAAGTACGACTGAGATACATTGTTTCTCTGCACATCTATTTTGTAACGTTAAGACAAGGTTTGAATTTTAAGTGAAGACTATTTTTTTATTTATTTATTTATTAAAGGGGGGGGGGGGGGGGGCACGGCAGGTCACTACCAACTGAACTACAGGAGCCAATCCGGGAGAGTCCCGCAGTTGTCTAGACCAGCTGTGATTTACACTGGCACAGCTTGAAGTACTTCAGGCTGGCATGTCCATTTGCATGTTCCCACTTCTCCAAGAAATTTAGCTTGATTTATGGCTTTGATTTTGCAATGATACATTCTGTGGAGAAAGGTATACTGTAGATGTGAATCAGGTGTCACAGGACCTTTTTTTAATATATTTTAAAGATGATGATCCTTCCGATACTCTTCTGAAAGCTTTCTATACTCCAATATCTTTTTAAACATACACTTTAATGCACAGTAGTGCTATACACTACATATTTTATTCGATGTAGTATTTTATTTTTTGTACAGTATGTATATTTTCTCCTTTTTGTGTTATTATTTTTTTATTTTTAACATTTATGAAAGTTGGTCATGGCTATGCGTTATAGAAAATGGAGGTCCGGGATAAGATCTGAGAAGCACTGATCTCAACTATAAATATTTCAAATTAGACAGTGTATTGGCATTTATAAGTAGATACTTCCATCTAACTTCACCATCCTAGAACAGCACAAGCTTTTAATGCATTTGTCAACCAGTACAGGATTTCTCACAGTGCGCATCTCAAGAAAATTAGAAAACTAAATGAAAATTAATTAAACTATGTACTCCTTCATATTGATGATATATATTTTTTTCTCTCACATATCCAATATAAGATAGACCATGATATCTGAAGGACCATTGGCCTTGCCAGGTATTGCACAGGTTAGGGAGTCAGAAATAATTTTAAAATATTTGTAATTTTAGTATATTTTTATTTCATATTTGGCACAATCCCTGAAGTGTCCTGTGGAACATGTTGATAACTATCTGCACATTTGAGCAGTAAGAAGTTAACAAAATGCTAAGATGTCTATATTCCATGAGGAGGCAGCAACTGAAGTACTGTTTTGAAATATGTATGTTTCATAGATACCAATTCTTAGTTAGTTTAGTTCCATTAGTTTTGTATAACTTTCATTTTATTGTTCCATGCCTCTTAGTCAGCACAGTGTGTGTGAGTCCTGGCTATATTTTGACAACTACTTCCTCGTCCTCTATCATCCCCTGCATGTACCCATTCGCGTAACAATAAATTTGTGTAGCAGGACGAAGATAATTGTAAGAGTATTGTGGAGATGAGAGTGGTGCATTTGATTTTGTCTTCTGTAAAATGAAATAGATTTTTTTTTTCCTTTGCTCGCGCTTTAGTAAGGGGAAATAACTCGATGAAGTGTATGATAAAGGTATTTAAAGATGGTTAGCAAACAGACTACAGAGACATACAGTATGCATTTGGGCACTCCCTTCACCTGCTGTTTCTCTGAGGTAGGCAGCTTCACTGGGTTAGTTAAAGTGTAATATGGTTCTTCTCCCAAGGTTATATGGTGGCACCTGAAAGGAAAGGGGGAGGGAGGGGCAAACAGTGGCAAATTACCCATCTACCTCCAAGCTGAAAGTATTTGGAATAAATAACGCAAGCCCTACTAAGACAGGTGCAGCAATCAATGATTCAAGGCTCTTCACAACATTTGGCACCAAGAGTAATTATATAGTGCCAGAACATTATCCATAAATCATGAAAAGTTACCAAGAAGCACAGACTTGGCTAATAGAACGGTTCCTGGCAATATTTGAATGCAGTGATGTGTCTTCACAAAAACGTTACTGGCATAAATTGGGAGATCGCCTACATTTCCTCACACAAACAAAAGGGAATGACTAGGTAGAAAGAAGGTAATTTCCCATGTGAATGGGAGTAACGTAAACCTAAACCAAATTGCTAAGAAAGTTTTGGTAATCCTAAAAAGTGATGGAATTAAAGTGATATTAGGGTTTATATATCGAGCTCAAATTCATGCAATCACAGCCAGATATTTTCTTGAGGCTTTGTGGGCAATCTCCACCTCATTGCCTGGCTCCATTGAATTCTAATCTTGCAACAACAAAATTACGTAGACGAGTGACATAGCACCTGTGAGGAAAGCTTCTGATAAATTCAAGCTGCTGTTGGACAGAAAATGGACATTTGTTCAAGAAAATACCTTTAGATACAGCTGTTTGTGAAGAGGATATAAGAAAAGCTGGTTTGAAAAGACGGCTAGCACAAAGCTGTGCTGCCGTAGAGTTATCAGAGAAAGTCAAGCCCAGATGAAGAGTAGGCATTAAGCTGGAAGACTCCAAGCCCCAGCAGCAAGTGCCTGTTTGGACAAGAGAAGTTTGGAGTCTCGACACTGTTTGACTGTGTCCTTTTAAAGAGCAATCCTTTGCGCCCACTTCAAGCCTGTGGGCCATATCAACTAGATTTGCCTATTAAGGAAAAAAGCTTTGTCGGCCTCTCACCCTTTGAAATGTTGAAGACAAACTGTTTTGTGAAAGGGTTAGAAAGCACTCATGCCAAAAAGGATGTTCCGAAAGCCAAAGACAACATTGATTTCATAAGAATCGCAGCTTAATAACTAAATATGGGAACAAGATCATTCCTTGAATTTTTCTCTCACAGATATGTAGCAAGCTTATCTTGATTCATCTGACAGCGATGCGTTACCACAGTACCATCGACCTAACACACCGAACCCACCTGAGGGATGAGAGTCACAGTCCCAGCTTGATTCTCAAACACACAATGCATATCGCCAAACCCAGGTTTACCATCCTCTACTAGAAACAAAAACATGAGAAAAAAATGCCAGTTAATAAATCAATGGATTATGTTACAATACAATATTATTTAGTAACCATGACTCACTAGTATCTAAATCATGGTAGGCAATGGGAGTTTGCATTATGGTTCTGCCTTCCTACTATGGTGATAAATCAGGAGACAATATGTGTTAATTTTGTTCTTTTGTAAGTATAGAGAGCAGCATGACTTCGAGTGGTGATTAATACAGAAAATGCAACGTGAATGTTGATTAGATTAAGATCAAATGTTCTATTCAATTTCAAATAATATAGAATGATGCCTATGCTAAACAAGTCTTTATCAATGGCTATCAGGTGGGAAAATAGGCAACCCAAAACCACTATACTCCCTTTCTTCTTCAGAGCTACAGTCTACTCCTGTGGGACAAAAAAATTATCCTGAGAAGGACTGAACATATATATCCCATAGCTGAAATGGCACAATAATAAAGAAAAAAGCTGACAGACATTTAATGACAGCCAGCAGAAAACTAAATTCTTTATGACTGCTCTTCCTTGCCTGAAGGCCAAGCAGAATAACAGAGCTTCAACCATGTGTTGCTATGAAGCAGTTGAGTGGCTGACAGAGCGAGAGAGAGACGCGATAAATCATTTTGATTATCGTGGCGACAGTCAAACTGTACATTGTGTTTGCCAAGTAGAAAAAAAAATTTACATATTGCCACCAGGCACACAAGTGCACACATGTACACGCTTTGCAATTGGCTAGCAACCAGTTCAGGCTGTATCCCACCTCCTGTCCAAAGATAGCTGGGATAGGCTCAAGCACTCCTGTGACCCTTGTGAGGATAGGCGGCTCAGATAATGGATATTGTATTTATCTTGGGTCAGTGGGCAGCTCAATCCATGTCTTTGCACTCCAAACTGTAAAAGCTCTGTCCTGCCAAAGGATGTTTTTCTATAGGACATTTCTAGTAAACATACCACTGGCCTGTAAAAGTTGTATCGTGTCACAGAGAATTGTGGGAGACCAGCCAGATAAGTTGTTCCATATAAGATTAGACTTTGCAGATGCATTGGACTGTAGTTAAAACTTAATATATTTAGAACTTTCAGGAGATGATATCACGTGCACTTGCCTGTAATCAAGCTGCACTATTTGATATCTGAAACCTACTCTGTTTGGGTGTAACCACCACCCTGATGGTACATGCAATCAGCATGTCCATTTCAAATAATTTTCCACCCTTCATATGACATACTGTACCCAGAACAACTTCATTAAAAATATATTCCCAAGAAGGGAAGTAGAAAAAACAACGTGGTTGCACAAGTCCATATCTGGGGATGTGGCTGCGTTCAGCATTAACCAATCACATTCAAATTCATGTTAAATGAAAGTCAGTACACACTCACGACCATTTAAATTGTCTGATTAAAACCCAATCAGGTTCAGCTGTTCTAGAAGGCTTTTCCTGGTATGTTCATGGTAACTGACAGCACAAGCCACTGACTGGAGAGACATCTTTGCATGTCACGGCAATGCATTAAGAGTGACAAGACGTAAACCTTAACCTACAAAGTGTGCCAGTGAAGTTTTGTTTTAAATAATGCACATTACCAAAACAACACCATGCCCACATTGAAGCATGGTGGTCCAACTTTGTGGCAGTTTTTCTGCAGCTGTGGTCTTAGTCAAGGTAGAAGGAAATTTTCAAGTTCCAAATACCTGTCAGTGTTGTTAAACCCTTTAGCCTACAACTAAGAAGCAGGGAAAATGTGTAGGGAATTTATGGTAAGTAAGTGTGCCAACTCTTAAAGACGTACACTCATAATTACAAATGTTACAGTACTTACACAGCCCATCAATGTGTTTTATAATGACAGCGTCCACCACCACTGCTGACAGTCTGGGGAACGTAGAGCCAAGACGAGCTAGACATGCTGCTTATGTTACTTTCGATATTAATGGAGAAAGTTAAAAAAGAAATGCTGTTGTTTAAGATGTAATGACTGTCAGAGTATTTGAATAATCAAACAAAAAGTGGTTAAACTGGACGAGATTTTCTCTTTCGCGGGTGGAAAGGTCTGGTCTGAAGCCAAAGTAGAAAGTGCAGGATGAGATGGTGTGTAATTTTAAAATTACACTTTGGCACAGCCTGATCCAGGATGAAAGCACAGACAATACAGTGCACAAAAAGCTAATTCTGTATTTTAAATACAGGAGGGAACATAACAATAACCTTAAAACATCCCCCCCCCCTCGTTCCCCCGTCGACAGTAGCTTGTGAGCGGCTGGCTGCTTGAAAAGTAGATCTTGGGGTAAAAAAAAAAAAAAAAAAAAAAAAAAAAGTTATCTGTATAGTATATTGTAAGTATAACTGACAAAAGCACTATGTTCCATACACTACCTCCAATTGTTACTAAGAGAATGTCAATGTTTAAATAACACCACCTTTTTGTAAAGCATCTAGCTATTCAATTTTCATTTGTAAATATTATTATTTCACACTAGGATAAAACTGTCCTAAGAAGTCCTGAGAGGCTACGGAGAGTTTATTCAACAAGTAATTCCTAACTCACTTGACAAGACATCTGCCTGGTATGACCTGCAGGGTTCAAAGGGCATATTGAATTAAGGCAAGCAAAGAGAAAGGCAAGCGTTGGCACCCAATAATATCCCTATCAGGGCTATGGGGTTTGACAAGCCGGAGTCGAGGCCAAGCACAAGTGCTCCTCAAAAGAAGTATGCTTCTTTTAAAATGGTGGATGAATGCGTCAAATTGCTATGGATTATCTGTGATACCACCCCAAGAGGCAGAGCAGAAAATCATGCATATAAGGAACCCCAAATCCACCTCTACTCCTGCTACTCGAATTGACTGAAAGGTGACTCAAAATGTGTCCACAACCCCCGCCTCACTCTGTGCCAGTTGAGAGATTGAAGAAATCCCCCTGCCCTAATGAAGCAGGAGAGGTATCGACCCACGGCCTGTTACTTAATTAAAAGGGATTCTTCACAGACTTCATTAGAAGTTGGGAGAAGCCTGGCCGATTAATGCACTGTGTCACATTCCTTTGACATCAGGAACAGATGAGAAGCTTTTACTTTCTCCTCACATAACCATGTGGCAGTGAGTGCTGTTTTAGCTCGTCATTCCGTTAATCCTTGTGGCATCTTAACCAGAAAACTGAAGAGGAGCAAGTAAACATACTGTAATTAATGTTGGCTTTGGCTATAGGACTTTGATCTTTAATACAGGTAATGTGCCGTCTATCGTCTTCCCTTACTATATTTCTCTCGCTCCCTTGATTTTATCGCCACTCCCCTTTAAAGCTTTGCTCCATCCAACAAAACTCCATCAGAATACAAAGGGGCATCTTAAAAACTCCACACTGGCACAAAAACCTTTGGCTTAAGAAGGATACATCTATCCATCCATTTTCCTAGCATCTTATCCTCATAATGGTCGCGGGAGTCCCAGAGCCGTTCTAAGATTCTCCATCATGCCTGTCCTAACTGCTGAACAGGACACAAAAAGAAACTGCATTGGCTCAAGGAGCATTTGGAGCTTCCATTACATAGTTCCATCTGCAAGTAATTTTTTCCCCAAGCACTTGATACTTCTGTCTCGTTCACTAATATGAATTCCAAATCATCCAAGTACAAGTCAGCTAATCATTCTTCATATGGATCAGCCTTCACTTAGAGCAACGTGCCAACTTAGAAATTTGCAATTAATTTTGGAGCAGAGAAATGCGCAAATTTGTAATGCATCAATATTGATTCACTGAAAAATAGAACATAAGCACCCATAAAATTAAAATGTTTTTTTAAATCAATCATCTACAGCCCTGCCACAATTTGCCATTTGGCATTTCCTAACAAATTTCTAACAAAAATAAAAAACAAAAAAATGGCCCACATCCTGGTGTAAACACAAAAATGACAAAAATCTGCTTCAAATGTTCTGGCATCAAATAATTTGTCAAGGATGTGCCAAATTTCAAATGGCATTATAAAATATAAATCCTAATTATGTCAAATAAGGTGCTTTTTGAAAAGAGCATTACTCCCCCACACTGCAGTATAACGTTTATAAAAACCTTTGCATAGATTTCACAAATGGGATCAACCTTGACGAGAGGTTCAGATATTCTGCTTCTCTCCCTACACCACCTGTTGTCTGCAAAAAGTACACCAAGACAGAATCCCAGTTACACAAAAATGCAAATGCACAGGGAGACAAATGTCAAATCCAAAAAAGTCATTGAAACGATTCTATTTTTGGCATCACTGGAGCGCCTTCTGGTCACAGTACAGTGGCCTTTTGCTCAGATGCCACAATGTGTCCACAGGAATGAAAACAATGCATATCCGTTTGTGAAATGGACAATGTTTACTTTTGAAATGGATGAAGACAAAGCCCTTTCTTTAACACTGCAGGCTCAACAGTACAAGATTAAAGCGCCATTTGTCACTCTACATTTCTTAATTAGGAGCAGTTAACAGCTGCTCATGAGTTATAATACCCTTGTGTTAAGGGGTTGTCGAGCCTCCAAATGTCACCTGCTAACCAGTTTACAGCACAGAATACTAAAACCTCAAAATGCACTGACATTTACGTATACGTATGGATTCTGTTAACGTCCACTTACATGTATAAAACTAAATACATGAGCTGACTGCAAAACGTACCCATATACCAAATTTGTATCCCAGTCTAGAACGTAACACATTCCAACATTTTCAGAAATATTAGTAGTCGGTGTGGAAACTTGCTCAACAACGTAAAAGCTCAAAAGATATCTTGCATGTATTAGTGGCCAATAAATCAAACCCTACTTCTCATGACAGGCACGATGCAGGTTTATGCATAATGGAACAGGCTTCTTGGCTAACTATGATGAGGCCCAAAATAATGACATTTGGTATGATTTGGGATGTTGGGTACACACAGAAAAACTGTTCAACATTCATAGCAATCCGTTGAAATGACAGCATTTTTATACAACTGTTGGGTTTTGCAAGATCAGAGCCTTAAAAGGAGGTGAGAACATTGGCACTTATTCCATCGATCTGGATTTACAAATGATGTCTGTGGAAAAAAAAAACATCTCCCTCCTCCCATAAAACCAAACTCAGCAGTCATTTCAGATCATTTTCTAATTAAATATTGTATTTGACAGATTTTGTTTGCCCCCATTTTGGACACCTCAAGCCGGTGTCACAGACTGACCCATGGATGGCAGAGGGTGATGACATTTCCTCCTTGAAGTTGTACGTATTCTGCAGTGTAATGGTGTAATTGTTGCCTATATTGAAAGTCTGGATTTTTATTATTAATTATTACAGCTGCAATGAGTGAAAATAGTGACTGAAACATGTTAGGTTTGTTGGGGGGGTGTTGGGGGCAAGGGAAAAAAAAGTTTAAATGAAAGTGAGGACTGATGTAGTCACATCATGTCACTCACATAAGACAACCGTTATGTCGCTTCGCATCCCAAAACTGCAGCTGATCAAAATTGACCTTTAACAAAACTTTTCCACCAACCAGCCTGGGAACTTTGAGTTCCTGGGAGCAAAAGTTCCTTTAGCCCAAGTGGTTTGCGTTTCCATCGCACTTTGTTCAAAAGAACATGAGCAAACAATGCTGATGTTGCTCATTACTGACATCGACTGGATCTACATAAAATACTGCTTTCACATTTTCAATATTTTATTACAAATATTTGTTGTGTCTTTAAAACCTCACCCTTTAGCCAGGTGAGGCATTTGAGAATGATTTCGCAGTTGCAATCCCATCTTTGCTGCAGACAATCTTTGAGGTAGGGAGTTTAATTACATACAAGTACATTTCATAAACTACAATATATTCAATTTTTGAGACGACATATGTCAATAGAAGCTTTCAGATGACTGCAAATGTTATTCATCAACAGAAAAATGCAACAGAGATATGAGTATGGAGTCATGTACAGTTCCATGACAAATTTGAGAATCTCTAGTCATCTGCAGGCTTCTACATCCATCCATTTTCCAAGCCATTTGTCCTCACAAGGGTCGCGGGAGGGCTGGAGCCTATCCCAGCTAACTTCAGGCAAATGGGGGATTATACCCTAAACTGGTCTCAGTAGTCAGTCTACAGTGTATAGTTGTCATTTATTCAAAAATGCAATCTTTTTTTTTTGTCTTGGCATTAAGTCAATTATATTTTTCTTCATACAAGCTTTAGAGAGCTTTATCTTATTTTACTTTTATGGATTCACCATGTGCTATGTAATGTAATAGTGTATTGAAATTATTTTTATATAATATTGTACAGTTTGTATATGTATTTGCTTCTATTTTGCATATCTGTTATTGCTCTGCTGTCCAGGTTCTTATTTTGAAACTCAAGCTTTCATTTCGATAACCACCGCAGAACTGAAGTGCTGTGAGTCGTGAGATGTGGGACTTTTTGTGAAGCAATGACTGTGGTTTATCGTATGTACGGTTTAAGTAATTTCTAGGGGTGCCTGATCCAATCTTTGATCTTGCACATTGGTCTGATGTCAGCAAAAAAAAAAAAAAAATTACAATCAAATCAATTATAAAATTAGCAATTTTGCCAGTGATAAGAGCAAATCCATTCCATGCTCCGCTCTTGCACTTGTCGAGCAGCAATGGCATGATGATCCCACACAATCACAACATCACAATGCTAAGGTGATACCAGAAGCGCAAGGAGTTTGAGAGATGTTGCTTGTGTCTTGGTTGCTTAAAATCACTTACTGACATTCCTGTTGTCAAAGCTAACACACAATGAATGAAAAACACCTTTGATGAGGTAACAAAAATAACCATTGAACTCACGGTACTCATGTCTCAAAAATATTAGTACACCAACACTGTAATCACAAACTAGCAATTTAACAATACTCTTGGATAAATATATACTTCAAAAAGTGAAAAAGTAATGTTAACAACTGTATTATTGCATTCACTACACTGCAACATAGAGGTCAAGAAGTGTACAACGCAATTTCACTCTTTGGTTAATAAATGGGTCGTTTTTCATCATACATAATGTTGCTGGTTATTCTGAGCAATATCACTTGCTCAGAACCTAACATCCCATACTAAAAATTAATGATTGTTGCTGATATCAGATTGGACCGAGATTGTATCGTCTAAAACTCAAGGTACAATATCGTCTGCCCGTATACATTTACAAGGCAGGGGCTAAACTGCACTTCAATCTGGAAAGTTCCAACTTTTGTTTTTATGTTATGTTACAGATCAGCCTTTCAAGATTTCCAGATCCATGTGAAAATTTATGTACATTTAAAATGATTTGAACGTGCTGTTTTATAAAAGGTCCATAAAGTTTATAGATCTTTGAATTGTATGTTGTAGCTGTAAATAGAGTGTTGAAATTCCATCTATTTTTTGAACATTTAAGATTACTCACATGATTTGGAAAAGTTGAAATTGTCTGCGCCCCCCCATAAAAACAGTCATTCATAGCTTTTAAGGTCACAGATGTGGTAGTCCGTCATGCTTGAGATCAAAGTGGGTTAAATGCACCCCCTCGCTAAAATGAATTTGACACCCCTGCCGGTAGATGACTGAACCCCGGGTGGTTGTGTCATAAGGTACAATAAAGAGGACAGCAATCTCAGCCAAAAGCGTTCGGTTGCTTTATGTCCAAAAACACCAGCCAAGCTACACCAAAATCTACGAGTACATGCCAATGAGGCCCATATACACCTCTAAAAATATCTGAAAAATTGGCCCAGTATTTGTGATTTTGTCCACGTGCTTCCGCGTCAGCAGAGTCAAGCATTTCATATGAGAAAGTGCTTTGCAAATTCATTTACACATTTATATACAGGTTTTATCCGCTCAATTTTGAATGTATTACACCACAAATGCTTCTAATTTAATGGCGCCTTAGAGCTCTTAGGGATCCACCCATCCATCCATTTTCTATCGCTTTTCGGGGTCGGGTCGCAGGGGAAGTTGCTTCAGCCGAGATACCAAGACTTCCCTTTCCCCAGGCACTTTTTCCACCTCTTCTGGAGGGAGCCCGGGTTAACAACGCCCACCCCCGGCACCTCGAAGCTGCATAGCATCAGTGGAAATTCAGCTCCTGTGGTTTGAAGACAAAGAAGAAGAGGAAACCGGATTTGTCGGCAGAAAAAGACGAATGCACAGAGCCTACAACTGAGTGCAGGGACTTTGAATGTTGGGACTGAACAGGAAAAGCTCAGGAACATGAAGATTGGAGGAAAAGTGTGCTGGTTCCCACTTTTAAGATCAAAGGCGATGTTCAGAGCTGTGGAAACTACAGAGGAATAAAGTTATGGGGAAGAGTAGTGGAGGGTGGACTCAAGACAGATCTAAGTATCTGCGTGCAACAGTATGGATTCATGCTGAGAAAGAATATTACAGATGCATTATTTGCCTTGAGAATGCTAGTGGAAAAGTACAGAGAGAAGGTCAGAAGGAGTTATGTTGTGTCTTTGTGGATCTAGAGAAAGCCTATGTCAGAGTACAAAGAGAGCAACTGTAGTACTGCATGCGTAAGTCTGGTGTGGCTGAGAAATACAGTGAAGAAAATAAGTATTTGAACACCTTGCTATATTGCAAGTTCTCTCACTTAGAAATCATGGAGGGGTCTGACATATTCATCGTAGGTGCATGTCCACTGTGAGAGAGATAATCTAAAAAGAAAAATCCATAAATCACAATGTATGATTTTTTAATGATTTATTTTTGTGATACAGCTGCAAATAAGGATTTGAACACCTGAGAAAACCAATGTTAATATTTGGTACAGTAGCCTTTGTTTGCAATTACAGAGGTCAAATGTTTCCTGTAGTTGTTCGCCAGGTTTGCACACACTGCAGAGGGGATTTTGGCCCACTCCTCCATGCAGATCACAATACATGGCCGCGGTCATCCGCTCCTTAATACAGTGCAGTCGTCCTCTCCCATGTGCAGAACAACACCCCCAAAGCATGATGCTTCACCGCCATGCTTCACAGTAGGAATGGTGTTCTTGAGATGGAACTCATCATTCATCTTCCGCCAAACACGGTAAGTGGAATTATGACCAATTATGCATGATTTCAAACCATAACGTCTTAATGTATTAGCAACAGTCACCTTGGAAACGGTAGTCCCAGCTCTTTTCAGGTCATTGACCAAGTCCTGTCATGTGGTCCTGGGCTGATTCCTCAACTTTCTGTGGATCATTGAGACCCTACGAGATTATAGCTTGCATGGGGCTCCACTCCCATTGAGATTGACCGTCATGTTTAGCTTCTTCTATTTTCTAATTATTGCTCCAACTGTGAAACTTTTGTCACCAAGCTGCTTGGCAATTTCTCCGTAACCCTTTCCAGCTATGTGGAGTTGTACAATTTTGTCTCTGGTGTCTTTGGATAGCCCTTTGGTCTTGGCCATGTTACAAGTTTGAGTCTTACTGATTGTATGGGGTGACGTGTTTTTATGCAGCTAACGACCTCACACAGGTGCATCTGATTCAGGATAATACATGGAGTGGAGGTGGACTTTTAAAGGCGGACTAACAGGTCTTTGAGGGTCAGAATTGTAGCTGATGGACAGGTGTTCAAATACTTAGTTGCAGCTGTATCACACAAATCCTTAAAAAAAAATCATACATTGTGATTTATGGATTTTTCTGTTAAGATTCTCTATCCCAAGAGTGGACATGCACCTACAATGAAAATTTCAGACCCCTCCATGTTTTCTAAGTGGGAGAACTTGCAATATAGCAGAGTGTTCAAATACTTATTTTCTTCACTGTGTGTTAGAATAGTACAGGACATGTATGAGGGCAGCAGAAGAGTGGTGAGGTGTACAGTAGGTGTGACAGAAGAATTTATGGTGGAGGTGGGACTGCATCAGGGATCAGCTCTGAGCCCCTTCCTGTTTGCTGTGGTAATGGATGGGCTAACAGATGAGGTTACACTGGAATCCCCTCTGTCTATGATGTTCGCAGATGATATATCGTGATGTGTAGTGAAAGCAGGGAGCATGTGGAGGAACAATTAGAAAGATGGAGGCATGCACTGAAAAGGAGAGGAATGAAGATTAGCTGAAGTAAAAGAATATATGTGGGTGAATGAGCGGGGTGGAGGGGGATGACTGAGGTTCCAGGGAGAAGAGAGAACGAGGGTGGATAGCTTCAAATACTTAGGGTGAACAATCCAGAGTAATGGTGAGTGTGGTAAGGAGGTGAAGAAAAGGGTCCAAGCAGGGTGGAACAGCTGGCGGAAGGTGTCTGGTGTGTTATGTGACAGAAGAGTTTCTGCTAGGATGAAGGGCAAAGTTTACAAAACAGTGGTGAGCCCGGCCATGATGTACGGATTAGAGACAGTGGCACTGAAGAAACAACAGGAAGCAGAACTGGAGGTAGGAGAAATTAAAATGTTGAGGTTCTCTCTAGGAGTGAGCAGGTTTGATAGGATTGGAAATGAGCTCATTTGAGGGACAGCCAAAGTTGGATGTTTTAGAGACCAGGATCGAGAGAGCAGACTTCGATGGTTTGGACATGTCCAGAGGCGAGAGGGTGAGTATATTGGTAGAATGGTGCTGAGGGTGGAGCTGCCAGGCAAAAGAACGTGAAGCCCAAAGAGAAGGTTGATGGATGTTGTGAGGAAAGAAATGAGGCCGCTTGGTGTTAGAAAGGAAGATGCAGGAGATAGGCTAAGATGGAAAATGATGACACGCTGTGGCGACCCCTAACGGGATGAGCCGAAAGGAAAAGAAGAAGACAAAGGGTGAGAGACGCGAACTTTGGCTGACTGTGTCTTAACGTCAGACGATGATCGAGGGCATCGAGCTCCCACCCAAAACGATTATGTCGCTTTATGTCCAAAAACATTGGCCAATCTTCACCAAAATTCATGCATACATTCCTATCCATGCCTACCTATACCTCCGAAAATATCGGTGGCCTGGTATTTAAGCTTTTATGGAACAAAACATTTTTCTCTCCATATATGATCATTTGCATTCGTCTTCCTCTCACCTACTGTTTTCAAATTATTTTAATGAAGAGACTAATAAATTACCACTTTTTAAACTTGTTAAATTAGCCAGTGTCAAATGAGCAAACATTTTGGGGTTGTGGTCGTTTTCAATAGCTGTTGTTCATATGATACTGCAAGAATATGACAGCAATATAAGGTAACTTGAACAAAGCCAGTGTTTGGCAACTCGAGCAAGCTGCCCTGTTTTTAATTACCTGAAAAGTCGTCATTTCGGAGGTGAGGTGCATTCTACTCAACAACTATGGTACAGTACAATACTGCCACTTCATTGTATGGTATAGGGGGATTCCACCAGACAGTTACAATATATAAAAGGGAACTAATTAATGCCATGCTACCCTGAGAACGCCCGATCTCGTCAGATCTCGGAATCTAAGCGGGTGTAGCCCTGGTTTGTAGTTGGATGAGAGACCGCCTGGGAATACCAGGTGCTGTAAGATTCTCTCCCCGACTAAATGCAGAGGGGTTGCGTCAGGAAGGGAATCCGGCGTAAAACTGTGCCAAACAAATGTGCGTTCATCTCAGATGACACGCTGTGGCGACACCTAACGGGACAAGCCGAAAGGAAAAGAAGAAGAATTAATGCCATTTCACAGTATAGTACATTCCTTCCACACCAGCGATGCAGTGAATTTGTTTCTCCTTCATCCCTCTACAGCACATCAAGTCATCAAAATAAAAACAAATTATTGGAAATGATTTCAAGTTTCATTTTTTTGAGGAGAATCTACAGAATTTGCTGGTGAAATATGGCCCTTAAAGAGCACATAGGTCCTTTACAAGCAATTTTGGTTTTAGCAAAGTGCATGTCAGCTTGGTTTCTCTTTGTCAGACTTCCAAACACAGTTCCGCTCTCACCTGAAGAATATTTCAAAACCTCAGCTTTTGGGTGCCATAATAGATGCAAAGTTGCATTTCATGCCAGGATGAGGATGAGGATGAGTCTCTCTCTCTCTCTCTTCTCTCTCTCTCTCTCATCTCTCTCTCTCTCGATCTCTCTCTCTCTCTCTCCTCTCTCTCTCTCTCTCGCTCTCTCTCTCTCTCTCTCTCTATCTCTCTCTCTCTCTATCTCTCTCTCTCTCTCTCTCTCTCTCTAGCTCTCTCTCTCCTCTCTCTCTCTCCTCTCTCTCTCTCTCTCTCTCTCTCTCTCTCTCTCTCTCTCTCTCTCTCTCTCTCTCTCTCTGATTTTTATAGGAGCTGCAGGGACACCAAGTGCTGGGATGATTTCACTACAAGCGCAATCACAAGGCAAAAAAAAAAGTGTTATAGTAAGTACTGAAGGGATGATGAAAGAAAAAATTCCTAAAACTAATTGGGTGGGAAGTAAAAAAAAAAATAAACTTTAAATGTTATGTTTATTTGTATTCAAAAGCTTTTAATCATGTAAAGCACAGAGTTACCTTGTGTGGATAAATCAATTAACTTTGCTGAGAGTTTTAACCTGCAGAAATGAAAGGTATTGCAAATGTTAACATAAGCACCCCAAAACACCATTAAACAGCAGATTGCTGATCCTTTTTCAATTTCGATGCAGCTCCTCTTCTACTTTCAGTGAGGAAGATGGCTCTCTATACAAAAGCTGTAGTAGGTGGGTAAAAACAGGCCCATGTTAAGGAATTCTACAAAAATAGCTGCAAATATTCTTTGAGCCAACCGATAGAGATCGTGCACCTACGTCATACGTTATAAAATCACGTGATTTTTGTTCACGTTGATATTTTGCTGGTCAAACAAAGCATTGTTCAAAGTTAATTCCGTTGAGACGAAAGGAAAATATGTCTTATAGCACAACACCCAGAATTTTGTCCAATACCGTTAAACATTTAGAAGGTGACAATAAACGAAGGTAAGTGGAAAAATTAGAGAGACTTGGCATAGAGGATCCATATTTAATGCCGAAGTCGATGTTTTCACCAATAAGAAGGGAGGGTTACATCAGGTCTTCTTAACACTGAACACTGAATTTAGATGGTGAATTTCAGACGGCAAATTCTATCCAGTTGAATTTCAGGAGACTATAAATATTGCGTTTGAATTTTAAAGTTTCAATTTTTTTATATGGCAAATTTGTTAACACTGAAAAGTTAAACTGAAATACAGCTATTGAAAATGTGATCACTTGTAAATAAAAATGTGAATTTTACAACATAAAATTGTCAGTGGTATTTTTAATTCAAATCCTGGTGGCCCATGTTTACTTTCATAGTCATCTCCCCCATACATGGAAGCGTATTGCTGCCACACGCTTACCTCTTTAAACCTCTCTGTAACAGATGGGTTTTTTTTTTTTAATATGCATTGTTCTCAAATGAGTCAACTTGGCATCATAAATACTTCTTGATAATTTGAGACTGAGAAGTATAATTCCTACCTGAAATGAAATGATCACTACACAGGCGTGTGTATTTTGTTGGGCACCATCCATTCCATTTAATTGCCGAAATCCATCAATCTTTTCTCGTAATTTCAGCTGGTATTCCGTAGAATGATCTATTTGAAGAACTGTCTTGTCTATTGTGACAACCAACAGGACAATAGGTCTCGGGCATTGTGAAAAATCTGCTCCGGTTCAACGACACCTGTACTGCCGAGCAGCTTTGTTTGACTGGCAATCCATCGATGTTTTCTGGTCTTTTCAGCTGGTATTCTAGAAAATTATATCTTTGAAGAACTGTCTTGTCAATTGTGACAACCAACAGCACGACAGGTCTCGGGCATTCTGAAAATATGCTCCAGCTCAATGACTCCCGAACTGCCGAGCACCATTGTTTGACCGGCAATATGGCGCTGTGAAAACAGTGACATCACGTGAACAAGCCATATCGGGGACATTCGGTTTTTCTTTGTAATTCTGCAAGGAAAAGAGAGATAAAAAAATTTAAACATGAAAAATAAAACTGTTTTTTTTTTCAATGAAAGGCACATTTCTGCAGACAGACAAGACACAAATACAAAAAGTGGTTTTGGGAAACATCAATTTACCTTGTAAGAAAAACCAGCAAAATTTGAAACTCAGGTCTGCATCCGGTTACGTCCAGCTACTCTCGCCAGCCGGTGTCACTTTTTTGGATTCCGGTCCACAGCATCACTGACACCAATATCTGCCACCTGCGGTTCCTACTCACTAACCTTAATGTTATTGTCATCTGATTAGTGAAGTGTCCGAGAGTTGAGAAACACTATATGTTTAATTTAGTATGAAATATAAAAGGCTTTTATTATTGCATTAAATATGCAGCATGAATACGTATGTTTCCATGTATACATCTAATATTAATTTGCATTTATTTTAAATATGTGTTCTTTCATGTACTTGACTGATTCCATTAACTTGATTCCAATAACTAGCCGTGAGCTTGAAGAAAGAGTGAAAGGTAACCTGGTGAGGACGTCAGGACTTGCGGTTCAAATCACTCATGGACTACGATCACTGTCGTACTTAGTTGCTCTGGAAAACGAATAACTCTTTGGACTAGTATATCGCACCTTTGCAGCTCACAAAAGAACTAATCACTCACTCTTCAGTTCCCTAGTACGCCAGTTCATGGAACGAATCATTCAAGTTCGCTTAAGCCAAAGTGATTGACAGGCTGGCGAATCGCAAATCAGTCCCACCACCAACTGCACACTGGCTACTCTTTGGTCATTCACCAAATATCCAGAAATTAGTTACAGAACACTTTAACAGTTCCGTTTTCACTCCCTGACGACACACTCGCTTCACAGCGGTGGGCAGCAGCCAGGTAAAAAGAACGAATCATTTTATAAACTGATTCCGTTCAGTTTGTTCACTAAAAAGTGTTCTTCACTTGTTCACAAATGAAACACAACAATCCACTTGTGTTGTCATTGTCACTGAAACGAGTGTATCCAGATCTATTCGAGTTAAGATAAAGCCCAATGATTGTAAAGACAGGACGCAGTAGGATTGAAATACATCTTTTATTGCAGTGGTCTGACATGGTGCAATCGTGAAAGCGCAAATATGTCTTGTAGCATTACATGTTGTCTGTATCAGATGTGTTGTACCTCCGATGCTGCTGACTTTTTTTTTTTTCAAATAACTATTGCTTATCAGAAATTTACAGTTCTACGTCAAAACACACGCAAAAAGGCTAAAGATAAACACTTGTATTCATTTATACTGCGCACAATGGCAAGGTGGAGTAAATATCTTTTGCAGAGCCAATCAATTACTTCATTGATTGGATCACCAAATAAGCCTCAAAATCTCCACCTAGACCCAGGTGCCCAGACTTTTTTACCCTACTTTAACTACTTCTCAAGCCTCTCACGATCGACGGGAAGGGGGGGGGGGGGACTTTTTTTTTAGATTGAACAATGATGAAATTAATGACAAAGTCACAAAGATCGACCCACTACAAAAATGAAAAACATTTTTATTTTCAAGTATATTGAGGATTCTTTATGTGTAAATGTATGTGTGTGTGTGCCTTGCATAATCGCATGAGCTAAAATTACACAATTAACTTTAAACATTTTTTTTCTAAACTATCTGAGTTCACATTGATGGTCACTAAACACCATACGTATGAAAATGCACACCTGGGCTGTCACTCACGTCTGTGAATTCGTCCAACAGCAGTGACAAACACAATCTAAGATGTCCTTCCACACATCAACCATGGCTTCACAGCACCATATACCTGTACTCCTTTACAGATGCAGAGATTTTATTAAAGATAATATTTCTGCCTTATTTTTAAAGGATCGGAACAATGAGTCAGCTATGTCTCTTTATGTGTGATCTGACGAACCCAGAAACAATGCTTTGTGGCAGCTTTTGCTGTTGAACTGTGTGAAAAGTGACTGCTGCGTGGCTATCCATCCATTATCTACCGCTTTTCTGGGTCAGGTCACGGGGACGTAGCTTCAGCAGGGATAGCCAGACTTCCCTTTCCCCAGCCACTTTCTTCCAGAGGGATCCCGAAGCGTTCCCAAGCCAGCCAGGAGACATAGTCTCTCCAGCGTGTCCTGGATCGTCCTCGGGGTCTCTTTCCGGTGGGACATGCAAGGAACACCTCACCAGGGAGGCGTCCGGGGGGCATCCGAATCAGATGCTCCAGCCACCTCATCTGGCTCTTCTCAATGCGGAGGAATAGCGGCTCAACACTGACCCCCTCTCGAATGACTGAGCTTCTCACCCTATCTCTAAGGGAGACCCTGGACACCCTGCGGAAGAAACTCACTTCAACCGCTTGTATCCGGGATCTTGCTCTTTCGGTCACGACCCAAAGCTCATGCCTATAGGTGAGGGTAGGAACGTAGATTGACTGGTAAATTGAGAGAATTGCCTTAGCTCCCTCTTTATCACAATGGACCGATACAAAGTCCGCATCACTGCAGACGCTGCACCGACCCATCTGTCGATCTCCCGCTCCATTCTTCTCTCACTTGTGAACAAGACCAAAGATACTTGAACTCCTCCACTTGGGGAAGGATCTCATCCCCGACAAGGAGAGGGCACACCACCCTTTTCCGACTGAGGAGCATAGTCTCGAAATTGGAGGTGCTGATTCTCATCCCTGCTGCTTCACACTTGGTTGCGAATCGCTCCAGTGAGAGCTGGAGATCACGGCTTGATGAAGCCAACAGAACCACATCTGCAAAGCCCAGAGATGCAATGGTGAGGCCACCAAACCGGACACCCTATAAGCCTCGGCTGCGCCTAAAAAAAAATCTGTGTGGCCAGTTGGGATTTTAGTTCGTTCAATTTTCTCATTCTGAGCTTGCTTTTTGGCAGAATGTCGGTGTTGTATTTTCCATAAACAGTTCAAAGATGCCGTTCCGTATTTCACTACACTGGCAGATGAGGCAAACGCATTTCGAAAATGACATCTTGAAAAAAAAAACTCCCCCTAACATTCCATATGAAAGTGACACATTTTTGTCTTATTTACTGCAGCATTGAGGACTCGTGTTTAAGATTTCTTAAGCGAGAGCTCAAAATAGGTGGGAACTCACTGACTGCATGTTTTCCTGTACTTTCGTTGTTTGCAAATGCGCGGTGAGCTAAAGTTAAAAAAAAAG
This sequence comes from Syngnathoides biaculeatus, assembly GCF_019802595.1. Taxonomy (NCBI): domain Eukaryota; kingdom Metazoa; phylum Chordata; class Actinopteri; order Syngnathiformes; family Syngnathidae; genus Syngnathoides; species Syngnathoides biaculeatus. Next base: position 20,960,129 of record NC_084651.1, read on the forward strand.
AATATGGCTGATGTGTTTATTTTATTTTTTTCTCAGCACACTGTCACGATCGACTGAAACTGCCTTGCGATTGACGCATTGAGCACCCCTGACCTAGACATTGTGGATGCTAGATGTTCTTTCAGAAAAATAATTATTTTTTTATAGATCCAGAGGTGAAGTGTGACATGATTCGACGCTGCGAGATTTCCAAGACAAAATGTTGCCGGCTGCGCTGCATAATCAGATTAGCAACCCTGAGACTTAATTTTTTAAGTTTTTAATTTTTAATCATGACTCTAGAAGTCACACAAATAAGTAAATGTGCCTCTTGTGCCGAGCGCACAAGAGTGAAACCCCACATTTGTGAGTGTATCGTCTTTTTTTTGGGGGGGGGGGTAAAGGAAGAGTGTTGTTTGGATGTGCCACGCAAAATTGTTTGGGGAAAAAAAAACTACATGTAACACATTAATGATTTGTTAGATGGAGTTTTGGTGTTGAATTTTGGATTTTTGGTTCCCATCACCTTATTCCACTGACTTCATGGACGATTCCAAGAAGTTTTCCCAAGTCTGGAATCATTTTGATTTTTAGACACCAACTATCTTCTCTTCCTTTTGTTTATCTTTGCTGTTTTTTTCATTAAATTTGTTTGTACTCTTTTCTGGTAAGCATTTGAATTGTTTTTAGAAAAGTAATTGTAGGTGAAGTGTCTTCCATCAATAAAAGAACTGCTGGGCATGGCAATGAAAAAGAATCTGCTATATTCTACATACCAAGCAATTTTAGCATTTGCATATATATTTGCAAATTTGAAATTTTCTCATAACCTCGGAAAAAAAAAAAAAAAAAAAAAAAATCAGCAAATGAAATATACAATGACGACTTCATGTTTTCAGTAAAGGACTAGTGATTAAACTAAAAAAAAGTATTTCACCGGAGCATGCAAGCTTATCCCTCTATTTTGTTTACCTGCAACGATTTTAGAACTACTGTGGAAGTCATTGAGTCACTGACACTGTGTCAATACAGTGCTAAAAGTTCATGTAGTGTCAATGTACTCCATGAGGTATTATCATTGCATTACTACTGTTACTTGACAATAATATAACTAAAATAAAAGTAAACGGTAGTCACTGAAAAGCAACTAATTTGGATTTACTGTATGATTAAGCCATAAAATGGAAAAATAAAAAATTTAAATATCCAAAACTCATTCAAACCATCATTTAAAAAGTAGTATACAGACCACATTTGTCGTCAGGCACAAAAGCCATTGATGGTCATAGGTGCTTGAAACCACACATATTCCTGCCAGTCCACTAAGTCTTTGATTGCGTTCCTCAAACTACATGGATCCGTACAAAGAGCAATTGTTTGTTTTTTGACAGAAGTTGGAGCTTTAAATCGTAGTTTAGGATGGAACCAACCTACTCCACAGTCCCTGTGAGCCAGTACCAAGACAGTGGTGGGCATTAAACGTCCCGGTCGGCTGTCAGACAAAAGGTCAGCTACAAAAAGAGTGCGGAAGAGTTGTCTTAAACACGACGACACCCGTAGACATTGGTCACCAGTTTCCAATTCCAGCGCCTCCAGGTTGACCTCGTAGATCTCTTTGGGGAGGACAAGTGAGCCACCCATGAGCAGCAGCACTCGGGGTACAGTGCTAAGGGAGAATAGCACCTCGAGATGATGAAGCACCTCCTCCAGGTCCTGGAGCGTCTTTTCACACTTGCGTTCATTCACATCTGCCATATTCACTTGCCTTCCACAAACAACATCTTTACCCTGAGAAGTAATAAAATAGAAAAAGTATATGAAGACCACCAAATCAGAAGAAAAATACATTGTTACTGTCTTTGTAGGATGACATTTTATGTGCAATGGGAACGGCAATTACCGCTTTTGAGTTTTGCCATTTTTTCTGGGAGTAGACTAGTTGGTCATAGGTCATGGGCAGTTGTTGTCTCTGATATAAAATACATTTGAGGATTTCGCTGACGAAACGGCAGCAGCCTTCCTGAGTCACAGTTCCTTGGAAGACCACACTGACAATGCCCTCCTCCTTTGCTCTTCTCACCATCTCCGCCTCACACTCAGCTGTGTTAAATTGATGCTTATCAGCTGTCATGTTGCAGTGTTGTGCTTGCATGTTTTCTGTCAACACAAGCAAAAAAATTCATGAGCAACCAACAAATTCTTTGAATATAATCTTGTTAGATCGTGACTTAAATGACTTTCTTCTAAGTATACGATATCCTTTGATGAGTAACACTAACTGGAGACCGTGTAAACGGTGGTCTGACGTACAAATATTTCTGTAATTGGGGTCTCTACTATTGTCATTTTTATATTTTCACTTTTACTCCCTTCTTCTGAAGTCATATCAGAACATTCTACTCCTTACTCTGTCAAAATTAGTCATTTTTTTCACCACTGCGGGGGATGACATAAATTTGGAGGCAGTGTCAAAAGTTGAAATGATTAGTTGAGGTATTGGGGTTTTATAAGGCAAAAATATACGTATATTTAAAAAAAAGGGAGGGGGGACATCACCAATGCAACAGAATATGAAAAGGGTTAATCATGATTTTAAAAAAAAAAGCAAGATTTACCCATCCCACAACCTTGTTGAAGAGAATATCTCATTCTTGTAAACTGTAAGACTTATTTATTAATGGTGAATGTGTCGTGTCCTGTGCCGGTCTAAAAGCACAAGCTTCTGCTAGTTAAAAAAAAGAATAATAATGATAATCACTTTTTTTTTAATCTGCTGACAGTATCACAATCTAATTTAGCATTTTTGTTACTCTTTTCACATCAGAAAAGCAATAGGAAAACGTGATCAGCTAGCTCTTAATTTGCGACAACTTCATAAAAGCACTTTGTAAATTAGAGTACACATTTAATTCATTTTTACTTTTGAGTCATAACGTTTTAAACTTAAGTACATACGTTGAAAAAGTATAATTTTACTTCTTTTAAAAAAAATAAATAAATAAAAAGGTATTAGTGCTCCCTAAGTGCAGACGGTCAATACTGTCCAGTATTAATTTAAAATGATACTAAATTGAGATAGTTTGAGTGGGGGATTCGGGGGTGGGGTGGGGGGGAGACTTAAGTTAACCCCACACAAGTTTGTTCGACGAGTCGAGGCAAATTGAGACAGTTGAACAATAGTACAATATACATTTACAGCATAGTATAAGAACACTTACCAAGCGAGGTGCTTGAAGACACGGTGATATTTCCGCTCTTTTTGGCGATGTTAACCTGATCATTGCTGGCTCCTAATTTGTGTTCAAAACATTTGGATTCTATTTCACCCCTTTCCGTTTTACCATCATCTACCCAACCAACAATTTCAGACGTATATGCGTGTGAATTTGAATCGTCGGTAACATTCAGTACGGTTGGCGCTATTTTCACATCCGCTTCCTCAAGATTTTGCGTAGCTGTAGAAGCGGTCTTCATTATTTCGTTCCCCTTAACGTTGAGACGTTAGCAATTTTCTTTTTTAAATGTATTTATTTACCTGGGACAAAGGCAAATGTTTTACCGTGGATTTGAAAGTCGCCGCCGTATGAGTGATGACCTCTCCCGCACAGCATCATGGGATATGCATTGTCACCCATGCTGCATTCAAATACAGACAGAAACGTCGTTTTTTCCGTAGGACAACGTCAACGTAGTCTTCCCGAAAGAAAGTTTCTTTCGGCTTGTCCCGTTAGAGGTCGCCACAGCGTGACATCTCAGATGAACGCTCATTCATTTATGAGATTAACTTTTCACCCCATGCATACATAATTTGTAAGAATGAGAAAATTCTATTAAATATATTCTAATATATATATATATATATATAATACTTCAAGGACTGGGTTGAGAAATCTGTGATTTTGGCACTTTAAGTATTTCAACAGCAATGGGACACACTCATTTTACTCAATTTGAAACACCAATCAATTATACACAGAGTATACAGTTGTAGCGCCGAAGAAAAGGAGTCGGACGCGGAGTGTCGAACACAGGAAACACCCTTGTTTTAATGGTAGACAACAAACTAACTGCATTACGGCGGGAACTCACTGCTTTCTAACTCCGGAATTGCAACAACAAAAACAGTCCGTGCGGAACCCCACAACCCAACTTGAGGTCTCGCAGGTGAATTATGTAAACACCACAAAAGCCCCCCAAGAAGTCACCTATAATCAAAATCCCTGTGCCGTGGAGGGACGACGACCCAACCCCGGCGGGTGTGCACTGCAGGGGCCGAGGGAGGCGGGGCCGCACTGTCCATTGAGTCAAGGGACAAGGACCCTGGCGGTGTCGAGGGCACCCCGGCAGGTGCAGTGGCGCAGGGCAAAGGGGTATTACCCCCGACGCGGGGGGAAGGCCAATGTCCAGGTGAGCGGGTCTGATCCTGTCCACGGAAACAGTCTCGGGTCTACCCCCAATGTTAACGAGCAGGCTCTTATCCTCACGCTCCAGGACCATGAACGGGCCGTCGTATGGGGGGGCGCAGGGGTCCACGGTGGGCGTCGTGTCGAATGAACACAAAATCCGCCGAGCGCAGGCAACGGGGCAGCCGGGGTGCCATGTTGCAACGTGGGAACCGATGCGAACCTTTTGGCGGCCTCCAGCAGGGAGGACCGCTGCCTGGCTCCAGACCAAGGCGCCGTGGCGTCCGGGATGAATTCGCTGGGGACCCGCAGCGGCTGGCCGTAGACGAGTTCGGCGGACAAGGACATCAGGTCCTCCTTGGGGGCGCACCTGAGGCAGAGCATGACCCACGGGAGTTTATCCAACCAGTTGCCGCCCGTCAAGCAGGCCCGCTTTCATGGAGCAGTGGAACCACTCACAGAGACCATTCGCCTGGGGGTGATAGGCAGTAGTGCGGTGCAGCTTGAACCCCAAACTCTCAGTGACTGTGTTCCAGAGTTCGGAGGTAAACTGAGGGCCACGGTCAGAGGAAAGGTCGGACGGGGTCCCGAAGTACGCAAACCACGTCCCGATGAACGCCTTGGCCATGTCCGACGACGTCGTCGAGGAGAGGGGAACGGGTTTGGGCCAGTGAGTCGTCCTGTCCACCATGGTGAGCAAATAGGTGAAAGCGTGCAAGGGAGGAAGCGGACCCACCAAGTCGACATTGACGTGGTCGAACCTCCTCTCGGGGACAGCGAAGGGCTCTAAAGGGGCTTTTGTGTGGCGATGCACCTTAGCACGCTGACAGGCCACGCACGAGTCGACCCAGGCTTGCACATCCTTCTCGAGCCCGCGCCACACGAACTTCTGGGCCACCAGCCTCACGGACGGATTCCTGCCGGAGTGGGAGAGGTTGTGGACCGCCTCGAAAACAGCCCGCCGCCAGTTCGCAGGGACCAGCGGCCGAGGCTGGCCAGCCGAGAGGTCGCACAACAACCTGACGCCCGAGTCACCAACAGCGACTTCCTCCCGTGTCAGAAGTCTTGGTCCGAGGCCTTGTCTGCACTCATGCAGGAGTAGTCGAGACCCATATGCACAATGCCGACGACCGCCCTGGAGAGGCAGTCCGCGACCACATTGGATTTGCCGGCAATGTGTTGGATGTCTGTATATGTCATGATCCTCCCGCTCCAGCCCGGGCTGTGGGGGTGTCCGCGTGGTTGCTCTGATTGGGAGGTGCACACCTGCACCTCATGAAGCTTGATTATGCTGTGTATTGATATGACCCCGATGACGACTGGCCAGGGCCGGATCGTTGAGCTGCATGTCCCGTTCCAGCACTCTCGTATCCTCTGTACATGCACAGAGAAAAGGTTCATCTTAGCTTTAAATGCATTTAAAGCACTTAGCATATCGGCGACAGTTTTACTTTTGCCTTGCAGGTCACAGTTCAAACTGTTCAGTTTTCCAGTAATGTCCATTAAAAATGCAAGGTCAAGTATTCACTCAGTGTCCTCCAGCAGCACGGTGTCCTCACCTCTGGACTGCATGAACTCTTTGATTTCACCCAAAAGTGACAAAAAAAACATTGCAAAATTCATCCCCTGCTGAGCCATCGGATTTCTGTGTGTAGTAGCAGTACCATATTCAGCTGACAGCTCCTCCAAAAAAACCTTGAATGTTCTGTGCCGTTAAGCTCTGGAGCGGATGCTGTTTATGATCTTTACGACGGTGTCACGTCCCATCGGAACGGGAGTAGGACCCAAATGCAGGACTCGGAAGATGCAAGGTAGTTCGGGGAGAAACGTTTATTATTTCGTGGTCGGGGATCGGGCAGGCAGTCAGGTGCAGCAGCAGTAGTTGGGACGTCGGGCGAAGAGAGCAGGTGAGCGGGCAGGCAGGAGTCTGTACACAGGAGAACGATCAAAGTAGGCAGAAGTGTCAAAGGAGTCAGGCTTACGGGGTCGGTCGGAGAACAGGCGAAGGTCGGTACACACGGGTTGTCGATCAGGGATACGGGAGTACTCGAACGGGACATGAAGCTCAACGAACTGGCACGGCCCAGTCGTCATCGGGGTCATATAAATACACAGGGTAATCAGCCCGCATGAGGCGCAGGTGTGCGCCTCCCAATCAGCGCAATCGCACGGACACCCGCACAGCCCGGGCTGGAGCGGCAGGATCATGACAGACGGGAGTCATTACGTGCTCAAAGCAGGTCACTTTTGCACATAAGGCCTGCTGGTGTATGATGCAGTGGTACTGCAGAAAGTTTGGGAACTCTGGGTCAGCTTTACAACGAGCAATGAATCTTGTGTGTCGATCGATCATAGCAGGAGCCCCATCCGTAGTTACTGATACCAGCTTTTACAGCGGTACTTTTTTTATTCCACCAAAAACTCCTTCACCGGGGTTATAAATGTCAACTCCCCTTGTAGTTGTCTTCAGAGGCAGTAGTCTCAGAAGTTCTTCTTTTGAGGAGAAATCATCAAACATCATCCGGATAGACCATCACCTGCGCCGCACTGCTGCTGTCCACCGACTCGTCACACTGGATGCTGAACCGCCGGCCCCTCACCAGATCACAGTGCAGCTGGTCGGTCAAGTTCCCAGACATCGCCGACACTCTTCTTACCATTGTAGTTGCCCTGAGTTGAACATCGAAGTGAATGGAGAGTACATCGGTTCCATACTTTTTGTCTTCAAGCACAGTTTTAGCAATTATCATCATTGCTTCTTTGACAACCTCCCCATGTGTAAATGCCTTCTTTTTCTTCATCAGGAATTGCGTGGCTCTAAACGAGGGTTCGGTTGCTTTTTGGGAGTTTTTAACCAGTCTAGTGAACAAAGACTGCTGTTTGCAGTTTAACAAGTGGGCTTTTCTGCGCGCAGTGCGCTGCCCGGTGGGTAGTTCGCATGGTAGCTAGTGTGACACGTAGTGAAATGTCTCTCCACATTGTGCTGCTTTGCTATTGCCACAGTTGCCCCGCAAATGAAACACACGCAGGATCCTTTCACAGTGGTTAAAAAAAAAAAAAAAAACTCTTACCTTCCATTCCCATGTTTTCTTTCTTTTTTATGACATTTTTTGGGGTAACGCTTATCATATTCGCTGAATCCGCTAACATTAGCTTGTTTGTAAGATTGCAACAAACACTAAGTTTTGGTCATGCACACAATACTGACCTTTGAACTATACTAGGTCAGAGTTCATTTAAATTAAACATGATCTGTCTAATTTCAAATTCTATTTGAGTTTTGTCTCTTTTAGAATTAAAAATATTGAGCAAAGCGAGACCAGCTTGCTAGTAAATAAATGAAATTTAAAAAATTGAGGCAGCCCAATGGCAAGTGCTGCTATTTGAGCTATTTTTAGAACAGGCCAGCGGGCGACTCATCTGGTCCTTATGGGCAACCTGGTGCCCGCGGGCACCGCGTTGGTGACCCCTGCGTTAGACGATCTCCCCGCTTACGCACCCGGACTTGTGTACCGGAGCGCACCAATAGCAATTCTGAAAAAAGCTTCAGCGAATTGGCGAGAGTTGTTGAAAAACAGTTAGAAGAAAAGTCAGATGAGGGCTCTCTGATGGTTAGTCGTTTCTTGTATGCTTGAGTCTGTTGGAAGGCAGTCGTTTTGGGGTCCTTTGTCTGTTCGTCCAATTCTAGGTTCGGTCAATAACTGGACTCCAGAGGTATGAAATGTGATAAAGTTTAATCAACAGAGTGCTCTGTGACACACAGTGTGACACAGGCAATGGCTGTAGTCCGACACTGAGTGCGTGTGTGTTTGTGATTGCATGTGTGCGTGTGTGTGTGTGTGTGTGTGTGTGTGAGAGAGGGTTTTTGTTTTAGTGAGAGCAAAGGGAGAATTTTTGAGTGACAGTGTTGTTGTTGTTGTTGCAGAGAATCAGTTGGTGGAAGGTGAGAAAGGAAGAATGTTGTGTGGCCTTTCAGAAAGAGGTGAGACAGGCTCTAGATCAGGGTTTCAGCAGTGATCAGTAGTGTAATGGGAGAGAAGGAAGAGGAGAAGAGGCAAGCGTGAATGACCGGGAAGTGGTAATGATTAGTAAGGTAGAAATTAAAAAGGCACTGAACAGAATGAAAAATGGAAAGACAGTTGGACCCGATGACATATCAGTGGAAGCATGGAAGCAATTAGGTGAGGTGGCTGTGTGGAGTTTTTGACCAACTTATTCAACAGATCACAAGCAGCCGAGAAGATGCCTGAAGAATGGTGGAAGCGTGTGCTAGTTCCCATTTTTAAGAACAAAGGGGACTTGCAGAGCTGTGGGAACTATAGCGGAATAAAGTTGATGAGCCACACAATGAAGTTATGGGAAAGAGTAGTGGAGGCTTGACTCAGGACAGAAGTAAGTATATGGGAGCAACAGTATGGTTTCATGCCTAGAAAGAGTACCACAGATGCATTATTTGCCTTGAGGATGCTCGTGGAAAAGTACAGAGAAGGTCAGAAGGAGCTACATTGTATCTTTGTAGACCTAGGGAAAGCCTATGACAGAATACCAAGAGAGGAAAGGTGGTACTGCATGCACAAGTCTGCTGTGGCGGAGAACTATGTGTCATAACCAGAACGCTAGGACGGACCCAAATGCACGACTCGGTAGACAGGGAGGCAGTTAAAGGAAAATCTTTTTCGTTCTAAGCCCGAGAGTCAGTCAGAGTAAGCAGCAGTATCAAGAGCGTCAAGCTCACGGGGTTGGTCAGAGGACAGGGGGAGGTCAGAACACAGGTGTTCAGGATCAGGAACGAGGAAGTGCGGGAACAAAGCATGGATGACAACGATCTGGCAAAGCCAGACCGTCCGCTGGGTCCTATATATACTAGGGTTCATTATCACTGATGAGACGCAGATGTGCAGGGGACCTGCACTGCCAGGGCCGGGACTGGCAGGACCATGTCAATATGTTAAAATAGTACAGGAAATGGACGAGGGCAGCAGAACAGCGGTGAGATGTGCCGTAGGTGTGTCAGAAGAATTTATGATGGAGGTGGGACTGCATCAGGGTTCCGAGCTGAGCCCCTTCTTGTTTGCAGTAGTAATGGATAGGCTGATAGACGAGGTTAGACTGGAATCCCCTTGGACCATGATGTTCGCAGATGATATTGTGATCTACAGTGGTAGCAAGGAGCAGGTGGAGAAACAATTAGAAAGATAGAGGTATGCACTGGAAAGGAGAAGAATGAAGATTAGATGAAGAAAAACAAAATATATGTGCGTGAATGAGAGGTCCCGAGGAGGAAGAGTGATGCTCTAGGGAGAGATAGTGAGGGTGGATGACTTCAAACACTTGGGGTCACCAATACAGAGCAATTGTGAGTGTGGTAAGGAAGTGAAGAAATGGGTCCAAGCAGGATGGAACAGTTGGCGGAAGGTGTCTGGTGTTCTATGTGACAGAAGAGTATCCGCTAGGATGAAAGGCAAAGTCTATAAAACAATGGTGAGGCCGGCCATTTTGTACAGATTAGAGACAGTGGCTCTGAAGAAACAACAGGAAGCAGAACTGGAGGAAGCAGAAGTGAAAATGCTGAGCTTCTCGCTTGGTGTGAAGAGAATGCATAGGATTAGAAATGTTTTGGAGACAAGGTTAGAGAGCGCAGACTTCAATGGTTTGGACATGTCCAGAGGCGAGAGAGTGAGTATATTGGTAGAAGGGTGCTGAGGATGGAGCTGCCAGGCAAAAGACTGAGAGGAAGACCAAAGAAAAGGTTGATGGATGTTGTGAGGGAGGACACAAGGACAGTGGGTGTTAGAGAGGAGGATGCACAAGACAGGTTTAGATGCAAAAAGATGACACGCTGTGGCGACCCCTAACGGGACAAGCCGGAAGAAAAAGAAGAAGTGTTGTTGTTATTTTTGTTTAGTGTGAGATTTTTCTTCTGTTTGTTAGTTATCTTGGTTCCTGTGTGTGACAGTTTTTTGTTTTTTTGTCTCGGGAGAACAGAAACTCATCCCAACTACCTGAAGCACATTTTATATTACACTACAAGTTGTCCCATAAGTCTCCTTACATGGGAGACATAATCCATTCCACTTATATGGTTCTAACATGTATTTCTTTGTATTTCAGATAACCCAAAGAATGCATTTGAATAAAGAGCAACGAATTGAAAGCAAGCTGATGGCCCGATTAGCAGTCGTATGGTTCCTACTCCGTATCACACACGACATTGCGTGTGGCAAAAGTTATTGTCAAGTAAAAAAACAAAAACAGGAAGTGTCTTGGATCAAGCAAGATGTGGTCGAAGACGTACAGTCAGCATATTATCGAAGCAATAGAGCATATTATACGGATAAAAAATTTTTATGTCAAGAAACATTTCTTTCTCCCATGTATGAAACTTATAAGACACCCTGTATAATTCTCCCACATGTAGTCTGCCCTAGGCTTGCTCCAATGTTTGTTTCGTTGAATGGTTTGCCATTTACCGTGGTGACAGATAACTGGTTCGGTTGACCCTGCTGTTTGGAAGAACCTTAAAATGAACAGGACCTTGTAAAAAGTTGCAAACCCGTCTTAATATGTGTTCTGACCTATGCCCTGTACAGTAGTTCCTTTGTTGGAGCTTGAGTGGCGCTTTTCACCACTGACACCCCCCCCCCACACACACACACACACACACACTCTCACCTTCCCTGTAATCAGCACCACCTTAGCAGAATACCTGCGTACCTCTAGATCTGCGCTCAGCAACCTTTTTGAGGCAAATTTCCGACTCAGTTCATTACACGTACATAAATGTTTTAATTTATTGTAGTAAATGACATTACAGGTATTTTACAATTTTAATTCACGTAAGCAAGTCAGATTCAGATTTTAAAGCACAAATAATAGTAACAATTTGTGGCCTATGGTATTTTTAGAACATACCTCGCGGGCTACCATTTTCCCACGGGCACCGCGTTGGTGACCCCTGCTCTAGATGAAAGAAATACTATTGTATCCTGACAGTTTATCCGCTACTACTTTGCTTTTCCACTTCTAGTGACCGATGCAGCCAGAAGCAACTGACTTACCTTAACAAAAGAAAAAATACAAACATTACCATGAAAAACATAATTCTGCACATCAACAAATTAGCAATTTAAGATAATAAGACGCAAACATGCCCAGATATAGTTTTAAAACTATTGTATCTTAAAATATAAAAATGGTTGGTAGTTGTCCAGCAATAATTCAACATTAACAAAAGTAGTCAAAATGTAAGCATATGTTGTATACAACTGCGGAATTGTCATAGTTACACAACTACAGCATTAGCTTTCGAGTCTGGTAATTTTTAACTGTAAACAACTTAATTTCCGAAGTAATTTTTCCGACACTTGTTAGAAGTCTGAGTGGAGTACACTGTTTAATGTAGGTCATGTGTTGTCAAACATACGGCCCGCGGGCTGGAACCGGCCCGCCAGGAGGTTCGATCAGGCCAGCAGGATATTTTAAAAGTGGGAAAAAAAGCATAAAAGACACGGAATAAATGTTTTTTTAATAAGATGCAATTCATGGATTATCCACTGTTTTGATCAGAGTAGAAGATAACTTTGTTTTAATCAGAGAAGAAGACAGCAGCAGTCTCAGTCTGTCACTGAGAGAGACCCAACACAGCAGACAGTATCAATGCGTCATCTGCTGCTTGTTACATCTTTGGTCTTATCCTGGTCTCTACCACTCCCCTAAACCCTCATTAGCCAAAATGTCATTATCCAAATGGAGAAAAGTAAATACGGAGTGTAGAATTTTCAATGAAAAATGGACTATGTCCTATTTATTGATTGAAATGCATGGGAAACCATTGTGCTTGGTGTGTTTGCTCCAAGTTTCGGGACTGAAGGAATATAATATTCAATGCCACTACAAGAGTCTTCACAGCAAAAAATATGACGGATTGCAAGGACAACTGAGAAACAATAAGATCAACGAATTGCAAGCGGGTCTGGGGAAACAGCAGTCAACTTTTATCCAGTGAAGCAGGGGTAAAAGCCAGCTACCCACTTGCTAGGAAAATAGTATTAGCACCAAAGCCGTATTCCGGCGGTAACTTTGTTAAACGATGCATGATGGAGGCGGCTGGACTCGTATGTCCCGAGAAGCGACACGGTTTTGCCAATATGAGCCTGACGACGAATACTATAGCAGAGGATTTCGTACCTATCAGCAGATTTACACAGCCAATTGAAACAGAGAGCAAAGTCATTTATTGCATTTTCTGCTGCAATTGATGAGAGCACTGACATCACAGACGTGGCACAACTGGGCTTATTTATTTGTGGAGTTGATGAGAGATTGAGTTTTACTGAAGATTTTCTTGAGTTGGTTCTGTTGGAGGATGCTTTTTTTCCTCCACGTGTTTGTTCAATTTCAGGTAGTGAGAACATTAGTGATCCAAATAAAGGCTGGAGATGATGAACAGTTTCTTTGAAGAATTTACTTACAGAACATTCTGGGCACTTATGTGTTACAGACAATGGCTGTAGAGAGGAGATCACAAGTGCCAAGATACAGAAAAAGGACACATCCTGAATTTTGCAGAAAGGCGGACCATGTTTCTTTCGGCGTCACCACAGCATGTCATCTCAGATGAACGTACATATATGTCTGGCACAATTTTTTTTTTTATATACATCAGATACCCTTCCTGATGCAACCCTTCTCAGGGAGTGGAGGCCCCAGTGGGATATGAACCCACAACCCCTGGCTTACCAAACCAGTGCTCTAACCACTGAGCTACAGGGCCTACTCAGAAAGGTGGACCATGTGCGGTATGAAACCTATGGCATGACATCGGGGCTTTCCACTTATAGAAAGGGTTTCCGTCTCAACCGGTCCTAGCTGGCAATTGATTATTACAAAGTGTCCGGTATGCAGTTCATCAAGGTTAGCGAAGAGATGCACTCAAGGACACATCTGGCTACAGACCAGATCCCCACAGAGGACATGAGGAAATTATGCAGTCATGACTAAATATGGGTATAATACATACTTCAGTGCCAATGACGGGACACCACTGCAGCCAAAGACATTTTTGGCTCTGTCGTTGATGCACTGGAAAGAGTTGGAGTGGACTGGTCCCGTGCCATCAGCCTGGCTATACTGTGCTGACTGGCACACCATCCATGGAAGGAAAGACTGTGCCGCGACAAAGTTCAGAGAGAAAGTAATGGAGATCGTCAACTTCACTATAAAAAAAGTATGGTGGAATTCTACTGTTCATGCAACTCCATGAATTTTCAGTATGCATGAATGCATGTATAAAGTTTACACATTTACAGCACATGTGAATACTGTTTTTCTTTACACATTTAATATTACTCTCCTTAGTTTGTAAGGTGGAGGCAGAGATTATATTAAAATGTTATATGTACATGTGCAAATGCTTTAAAAATTCATTTCTTTGTAAATCTCATTTAATCTTAAAGTGCATGACTATTTTTCAATACCAATTACTTGATAAAGTTTTGTGCCTTTGTACAATCAGTGGGATCAGTTGCAATGCATATTTGTGAAAGATAAAAGTATATTGAACATTTGTTGAAGAAAATTTGAGCTGTTTCATGAAATGTTTTGTTTAAAGAATGTTCATTAAATTTCAACATTTTCCCAATGTTCTTGTCGTGCTTCTTTACACCAAAACAAAGGAAACCCATGATTTTTTGGTTTATAGCACAGTATATGGTATAATTTTAATGGTCCGGCCCACTTGACATCTACCGAGGCCGTATATGGCCCACAATGTGAAATGAGTTTGATACCCCTGCTGTAAATACTGTGGAGATAATTGTGGACTTCAGGAGGCATCCTTCACCACAGTTGCCCCTGACGCTGTCCAACTGTCTTGTGTCAACCGTCAAGACCTTCAAGTTCTTGAACATCAACTCCATCCTCAAAAAAGCCCAGCAAAGGATGTAGTTCTTGCGGCTTCTGAGGAAGCACAGTCTGTCGCAAGAAATGCTGAGACAGTTTTACACAGTGGTCATCCAATCAGTACTGTGTATCTGTAATTCGACACCCCTAATGTAGGTGAAAAGTGCAAGTCCAGGCATGTTTAAAAAAAAAAAATAAAATAAAAAAAAAAAAAGAATATTCCCGCATATAATACATTCACACAGGAATACATCTGTTAATAGTGAGTTACTTTAATTTCATGTTGAAAACCATAAAAGACTAGTAATCAGAGTTCATATCTACTTGTGGTTAGCTTGTTTCACTAAGAAGATGAAAAAAAAAAAAATAAAACCAAACATAAAATCTGAATGAATGAATCTATTCAGAAATCTGAAAATTACTGCGACAGTAGTCATTTCTTGCTCAGTATACAGTTCACCTAGGCCTAAGAATGAAGACGTGATTCAATTTTAAGGAATGATAATAATGTACTGATGCTTTCCCCATTGCTAATTTGAACACTTCTCTTCCAGCAGGCTGAATTCCATCAGCCATGGACGGCTCCACACTGTGAAAGTGCACTGGTAAGGCTGAGGACACAAAGTTCAGAATCCATATTAACATGGGACAAGATTAAAGGGGAAATCCAGTGCATCAATCAGTGATGAAATATGTACCCTATTTTGACAATGTGATGTTAAATCTTCTCTCATTTGATAGAGTTTTGAGAAGATTTATCTCGACAAGTACGAATTTTCAGGGGCGCTGCCATTGTCGCGAGTCACATGATCTACGTGGGTGTATGTGACGTGTTCCGTGCCGTTCCAAACGCTGGATTACATGGGACACCATTATGCCCAGGATTTATCCTCATCTGATGAAGAAATAGCAGTATCGGTTGGCTTCAGCGGTGGCGGAGGCTTTTAGCCACCACTCAAGCCGGGCTAAAGGCCTTCGCCGCGTCTGGGGCTGGAACCTCGCTCCCGGTCGCTGCCGGAGCTTGTGGTCCGCCTTCGGTGGCGGCGGAGGCCTTTAGCCTATTTTCGGGGTCCATCCCAGAGCTCCGCAGGCCTTTGTTTACGCACTTATGTCGCACGTAGGCCTCCGAGTAGTCAGACTCAGAGTCATTCCGCCTGAAAAACCATCCGAATATTCAACATTAATTAAAGCCACAGGTTCAAATCTAGTATACCTCAGTCTTCCCAATCAACTGATACTGCTAATTCTTCATCAGATGAGGATAAATCCGAGAAATCAGCGCTGGGCATAATGGTGTCCCATGTAATCCAGCGTTTGGAACGGCACGGTACACGTCACATACGCCCACGTAGATCATGTGACTCCCGAAAATTGCAGCGCCCCTGAAAATTCGTACTTGTCGATAAAAATCTTTTCAAAACTCTATCAAATGAGAGAGGATTTAACATCACATTGTCAAAATAGAGTACATATTAGGGATCGCAAAAAAACGCTTACATTCATAACAGTTTTTAACCAAACACCGATAGCAAAAAAACAATTTTAAAACCGGTACCATTGTGGTGTTTACATAATTCACCTGTGGACCACGAGTTGGGGTGCGGGGTTCCGCACGGACTCTTTTTGTTGTTGCTTTTCCGGAGTGACGAGTTCACAGAGTTATGCGAGTAGTGTTTTGCTGTAAGTAAGTTTCTTTCGGCTTGTCCCTTTCAGGGTCGCCACAGCATGTCATCTCAGATGAACGCACATATATGTTTGGCACAATTTTTATGCCGGATGCCCTTCCTGACGCAACCCTGAGTAGTGTTTTGATGTCTGCCAATAAAACAAGTTTTGTTCCTGTGTCTGATACTCCGCATCCAACTCCTTTTTCTCCAGCGCTACAACTTCTTGTAAAGTACTCCCATACTTTGGAGCGTTTCCTCGATGCCATGTTTGATGTTCCTTTGATTTAACTGAATGTTTTTTGAAGTCCAACTTTACTCTAACAGAGAAACTTTTAAAAAGTGGAAATGATATTGGAAAAAAATAGCGGAACCGGAAGAAATGATTGGAAATTTTAACCGATTTTGAAAGTCCGATTACGGTTTCGGTTTAAAAAAAAAAAAAAAAAAGCCAGTTATAACTGGTTATTTGTAGCCTGTTGCGATCCCTAGTACATATTACATCACCTATTGATACACTGGTCATGCAAAGCACTGGATTTCCCAGTTAAGAACTACAACAAAGGGAAAAGAAAAAAAATGTACTTTATGTCATGTTACTGATATTTCAAAAATTTTAAGGATTTTCAAAAAGTTTCAAGCATGGCAAACAATACAATGAAGAAAAAAAAAGTAGCCCAGGGCACCTTGGACTTGCGTGCCACCTTACAATTTTTGAGTTACAAGCTGTCGCTTGGTCTATTTTTTGCTTTGTAGTTTGGAATGAATGTGAGTCACACCACTACTCTTATGAATCTAAATAATAATTTAAAAAAGGTGAGGACTTTAGGTACTGTAATGCGCTCGCATGTGGGCAAGTAGAGCCAAAATGTCCGATGCCCTTTCAGTCATTAATGGAATGGGACAAAAATTCAAACAAGTATACAAAATGAGAAAGCCAAATAGTGATTTCACTCACTGGGCCATACCCGCAAAACTAATGAAGAAGACTCATACCTGACCCAAGACTGCAACTCCGCACTGCTCATCCGAACTGTCCTTCCTACACGAAGTCTTCGCCATTTTCACATTAATGACGTAACGGATGCCAGAAACAATCTAAAGGACATGAATTAAAAAAAAAAAAAAGTCATCAGTTTAAGGATTTACAGTTAATTTCCCCATCGGCCAGCTGGTACACGCTGGTTTATTGCAATCGTCTCGGCGTGACTAACCTGACTTTTAGCACTGACCACATCTACCAATTGACTGAGGAAGAGGTCGGCCGAGGCGTTGTTATGTTGCCCAATGGCGAATTTGAGGGCATTCTGCACGTCTTCGCTGTTGGAGTCCGCATCGCTAAATCCCCCGGGGATGACGTGGCCGAGGCCAACGGCGCAAACCCCAAGAAGAAGGACAGCAACTTTCCAAACCATTGCTGCGTGTACTTTTCGGACTGGAGCGTCGCTTCTCCCAGTTACGTTTATA
The DNA here is from genome assembly GCF_019802595.1 of Syngnathoides biaculeatus. Taxonomy (NCBI): domain Eukaryota; kingdom Metazoa; phylum Chordata; class Actinopteri; order Syngnathiformes; family Syngnathidae; genus Syngnathoides; species Syngnathoides biaculeatus. The sequence continues at coordinate 20,977,542 of NC_084651.1, forward strand.
TAAACATGTTTCGCAACAGAGTCGCGCGACGTGATAGGCTCATTTTTGGGCCAATCAGGGACGTCGAATGAACAGTTCCTTGGACTGACAGATGCTTCCGGTTTTGTGTCCCCGATGCGAGTGTTTACGTCTTCCTTCCATTTTGATTTCATTTCAAACTACTGGCAAGCCGTTCGGTGGTACGATATCCATTTGCAATACTTTATTTACACATTAACGGGAGTTTTGTGAATTTTAACGTTTTAAACAGGTGAAATTCTCACACGTGGGCGTTCACTTTCTAAACACTTATGATGCAAAGAGTAATTTTTTTGAAGTAAGTCAATTTCTATATCATCTATGAATCAGCTGCTTCGCTGAAGGATACATTTAAAAAAAGCGTTTCCACATGTTGCAGAGACTCCTTCCTGAGTTTGGATGTTTTCCACAAGCGAATTTTGATCGGGACAGCAGTTGCAACGGGGGTTGTGTTGCTCTACATTCGGCACAGACGATATCACAAAGTCCAAACTATTCCTCTTGGGGAAGGATGGTGGGGAGTAGGCGAAAGGCAGCAGTCAGAAGACGACAAGATCTTTTCTTTTGAGGTGCAGACCTCAGATGATGAAATCAAGGTGAATTGGATGGGTCATGTTATTCTAAACTAGAAAACCAAGGCGTAGGCCAAGCAAAAAAAAAAAAAAAAAAAAAAAAAAAACCAATAGTTTACAACATGTCAATTCCTCAGGACCTTCACGAGCGGCTTGACAAAACCCGCTACACTGATCCTCTGGAAGATTGCGCTTTTCAGTATGGAATCAATTCAACCTATCTCAAGAGAGTGGCTTCCTACTGGAGACGTGGGTTTGACTGGAAAAAACAAGTGGCAATGCTTAACAAGTATCCACATTTCAAAACTAAAATTGAAGGTATTTTTTTATGTACCTCATGGTTTTAGAGCCAGACACTGAAAAGAAATTATAATGCGAAAAAAAAGTCAACTTGTAAATTCCAATATAAGTGTCGACATTCCGGCAAAATGTCAAAGCAACTGTAATTCTATTATTCTCGTAATTGCTTTCAACAGTTTGTCCTTTCACTCACATCCAAAAGAGCTTTCACGCTACACTCTTTGTACATTTTTTTTTTAAATTTAATTTATCTCATCTGACATGATGAGTGTGAAATTTAACACGAGTGTCACTGCTTATTTGTTTCTGCCTGAGAAGCTGGAATATTAGTAGAGTAACTCTCAGTGACATTTAAATAGAACAGAACAGCGAAAACCGAGACTGTGACTTTCATGGACTTATCATTTTCAGTGTAGCACTAATAAACCCGTGATTTGACAATGCCCAAACTTTTCTCCCCTTCAATAGGAATAGATGTGCATTTTATCCACGTGCGGCCAACTCAGCGCAAACAGCAGAAGGTTTTCCCACTTATGCTAATTCATGGCTGGCCAGGCTCCTTCTTTGAATTCTACAAGATCTTGCCACTTCTCACAGAAAGCAACAATGATCTTGCCTTTGAGGTTATTTGCCCGTCTATACCAGGCTATGGTTTCTCTGAGGCCCCTCATCAACAAGGTACCTATAGGGGGGAAAAAAACTGATAGATCAAGCCATTGCATGCCGTGGGTCTTTCAATTTTTACTCTGTGCTTCTATGTAGGTTTCGACAGTCTTGCTGCAGCCAGAATTTTCTTGAAGCTGATGGAGCGTTTAGGGTTTTCGCAGTTCTATCTGCAGGGAGGAGACTGGGGTGCCCTCATCACCACCAACATGGCACAGATGAAACCTCAGTAAGACAGTCTGCATACAAAGCTTCAATTGTTGCCAATATAGCGTCACTGCATTTGAATTGTCTCTACACTTTTTCATTCTCATGTCACCAATATGGAGCCTCGATGTGAAACAATGTTTGCACTGTGCAAAAACACTAATGCTGCAAAATCCTGCGAAGAGCACAACACTTGCAGTGTCAGCTAATTGACAGTCATTTGACTGACAATGTTTTTTTTCTTCTAAACAATCCTTTTTAAACATGCAGGTGTGTGAAAGGTCTCCATTTAAATATGTTGTTGATGGGAAGAGGATTTAAAGTGCTGCTGTCCCTCCTGTTTGGCCCTTATCTTCCCTTCTTGGTGGGACTGAGTCGGGAAGATGTCCGCCGCTTGTTCCCTTTCTTTAAAAAGAACGTGTGGGTCATCTTGAGGGAATCGGGCTACATGCACATTCAGGCAACCAAACCCGACACCGTAGGTATGAACATAAAAATACAATGTTCAAAAGTGGTGTGCGGATTGATGAAAATATTAACACCGAGATACCAATGTGGTAGTTGATGTTGATTGATCTCAATGTCAGGGGATTGATAGTTTGTTTCTCTCCAGTATGCACTGCTGCAGTTCTATCAAAAAGGTAACTTAGCTGACTGCATCTGGTTAGCACATCTGCCACGCAGTTCTGAGGACTCAGGTTGAAATCTGCCCTCACCTTTGTGGAGTTTGCACGTTCTCCCTGTGCCTGGGTGTTTTTTTGGGGTACTCCGGTTTCCTCCCACTTCCCAAAAACATCCACGGTAGGTTAATTGAAGACTGAAACGCCTGTAGGTGTGAATGCGAGTCCAAATGGTGGTTTGTATCTGATGTTCCCTGTGATTGGCCGGCGACCAATGTACCCCGCCTCTCGGGCTCTCAAGGCTGGGGTAGGCTCTGGCGTGCCCACCAAAATGGAATTCCCATCATTAGTCAATATCAATTTATAAAGTGCATTGGCAATTAGTCAACTCAAAGTATATAAATGTTTAGATCTCAATGCAATAGGTTTATCCCAAAGACATTATTAAAATGAATCATCCATCCACCCATTTTCAAAGTCGCTTATCCTCACGAGGGTCACGGGAGTGCTGGAGCCTATCCCACCTGTCATTGGGCAGGTGGCGGGGTACACCCTGAACTGGTTGCCAGCCAATTGAAGGGTACATGTAGACAGACAACAGTCGCACTCACATTAACATCGAGGGGCAATTTAGAGTGTCCAATTAATATTGCATGTTTTTGGGATGTGTGAGGAAAGCAGAGTGTCTGGAGAAAACCCACCCAGGCACGAGGAGGAAATGCAAACTTCACACAGGGGGGCCGCGATTTGAACCTGGATCCTCAGAACTCTGAGGCCAACTCTTTACAGTTGCTGCACCGTGCCACACACTACAAGTAAATGTCCCTATATTATGATTATAGATTTTTTCTGATTCTTTTCTTAATTTGACATTTTTACCCTTCAAGCCCTCTTTACACACACACACACACCACACAAACACAAAAGATACAAAAATACTTCAAGGTAAAAGAAATTCATAGGTTTGGTAATTTCATGATACACCAACCTTAAATATACAAATGAGTGAGTGTTGGTTATACTCGCCCCGTATTGACTTTCTATCGGATCAATATAATACCGTACCTGTACAACAGCAACACACACACAAATACACCACACACGCACATATGTGTGTCTTATTTTGTATTTAGTGGAACTTCCTAAGTTGATCTGTAGTCATACAAATATCTGCCTTTGGATAGAGACAAAGCTTTGGACTTAATCATATTTTATGTATAACCCAAGTTCAGGCAGCCTTTGTGGCTTTTTAACTCAGAAAGAATAACTAGGTCAAAAAAGGGATGCTAGAGGAGACATACTAGCCAAATTACAAACACTTCCTGGATCGTTCATACTGTTTCATCAACAGAGTAGATTGGACAAATGTAATACACTTCGGGTGTTGTGATCTCCCTTTACCTCATGTTGGTTTGTGGAAAGAAACTCGCGTAATGCCGAGTTGTCGTTTTAGTAATTTCTTTCATGCTGGTCTCTGAAGATATTTGTTATGTGAAACTAAAGATGACTTGTATTTCCAAGTTTTGAGGCATTTTTCTCTGGAATTTGAGGTTTGAATCCAAATTTTCCATTTTTAAAGACATTTAACTTTCGAGGTTTCACCGTTTTTCTGTCTTCAAAAGCATGTGAAAGGCACGGTAAAGTTTTCCATTGGTTTAACAGGCTGTGGAGTGAATGACTCTCCTGTGGGCTTGGCTGCCTACATTCTGGAGAAGTTCTCCACTTGGACTAATCTGGAGAACATACATTTGGTGGACGGTGGTCTGGAAAGGTGGAAGAGCACATTTGATCTTTTTCCACCTATCAGCAATTTTTATGGGATGGCTCATAGCTGTTGTTGATTTTTATAGGAAATTTAGCCTGGATGATCTTTTAACGAATGTCATGATCTACTGGACCACAGGCTCCATTGTCTCCTCCATGCGTTTCTACAAAGAGAACCTTAAGGGTAATCTAGACAACAGGGTTGATTCAAGGTATGTGGATTCATAACCATACTTGAGGCCTTGTGTCTTTGGAGTGACACGATGACTATCATACTGTTCTAGGACAAAGATATTTGTGCCCACTGGACTGGCTGCCTTCCCTGGAGAGCTGATGCACTGCCCCAAATCATGGGCCCAAGTGAGGTTTCAAAACATTGTCTCCTACACTTTGATGCCTCGAGGTGGTCACTTTGCTGCCTTTGAAGAGCCTCAACTGCTTGCCAGTGATCTAATCCAGTTTGTCAGAAAGGTGGAGCTTTAAACACACATATTTCACAATGCTTCAGAAGATGTCTGAGACGTTTGTGAATAATTAATGCATAATTTTCCATTTCTATGATATACATTTTTAATCTAATCATTATATACTTTTCAATTGTCCAAAATGTTTAGAAAGTAGATTGCAAACACTATAAAGATTTGGTTAGATTTAAATTCATAAGTTTTTTTTAATTAAAATTCCACATTTTATTGGTCTCCAATTTAGTTTGAAGTTATGTTTTTTCTCATTTTTATATAAGAACACAATCAAAGCCATCTGTTTTAAACCATGCAACAATGTTAATATAATCATACAATTTCCTTTGACTTACTGTATTTTATACCATATAGAGCTTGTGCACCTGCGTCAGTGAAAGACTGGCCATATAGACAGTCTAGCAAAGCATTCGTCTATGGTAAGTTGTTGGGAGACGGCACAAAAATATGTCTTATAGCACAAGGCCCAGAGTTTTGTCCAATACCGTTAAACATTTAGAAGGTGATACGAAACGAAGGTATGTGGAAAAATGAGAGACACTTGGCGTAGAGGACCCATACTTAATGCCGGAGTCAATGTTTTCGGCGATAAGAAAGTGGACTGTTAACCCGCTTCCGCTTGTCTTGGACAACTGGATCTACTCATGTATCTGGTGAGTAAGTCCTCGAGATTTACGCGGAAGAGTTTGAAAGTGTAGAAAAGTCTGGACGCAGACAAATACTTCGTTGCTGGATCTGTACTCAATCAAGAATAAATCCCACATAGTGATGGAGCATCTCAGATTTTTTTCAATACAAATAACAATATTTAAATAAATGACCCCTGGTTTTACACAAACTCGCATTCATTAACTATGATTGGGGAAAAAAAAAGACAGCGAGTCGACTCCTCCGTACATGAAGCGTGTTGCGGCCACACGTCAAACTTCGGTAAACCTCCCCGTGACAATGTTTTGTCATGTTTGTCATGTTTTTTGTTTTGCGTTGTTCTCAAATTAGTCCAATGCGTATTTGAAAAAAGAAAATAAACCGTTGGAATAGTCTTCAGCCCCTGTACACGGAAGCATATTGCGGTCACGTGTTAACCTACGTAAACATCACTGTGACCAACGGTTTATTTTCTTTTTTAAAATACGCTTTGCACTCATTTGAGAACAAAAAATGTCTGTCGGGGAGAGGTTTACCAAAGTTTAACGTGTGGCCGCAACACACTCGTGTATGTTGGAGACAACTCCCTGTCTTTTTTTGTTTTTTTAACGCATTGTTCTCAAATGTCCGAACATGGCATTATAAATACTTCTTGGGAATTTGAGATTGAGTAAAATAATTCCTACCCAAAATGAAGTGATCGCTACACAGTCGTGTGTATTTGGTTGGGCACCATCCATCACGTTTAATTGCCGAAATCCATTTGATTTTTTCTTGTCTTTTTAGATGGTATTTCAATAGAATGAGCTCTTTGAATATCTGTCTCATCTGTTGTAACAACCAACAGCACAACAAGTCTCCGGCATTGTGAATATTCCGCTCCGGTTCAATGTCCCCCACGCTGTTGAGCAACTTTTTTTGACCGGCAATAAGGCACGGGGTTAATGGTGACGTCACGTGCACGAGCTCTATACAATTGCCCAATGTTCAGTTCTGCGTCATTGCATTTAAATGTCAAACCAGCATTAACTGCAAATAAATTAAAAAAAATAATTAGATGTACGACTCCCACAAAATGTAAAAATGGTGCTTTACTTTCAACCACTATTGTAAGACTTAAACATAAATAAGTACATATAATTCACATATTTCAAGTTTTGGCCAACAGGAGATTTTGTGTGCACGTCAAGGCTCAAGAAATCAACCCTTTTGTGAAACAATTGGATGGAACGCTTCAAGGCTCTTCTTATCTGGCCATTACTACTGTATAGGTTGTACTGTATTTTGCAAAGATTATTAAATAAGAAAAAAAAAATCAAGTCTAGGAAGTAAAGTGAGTGCCCTTTCCTATCGGCCCGTTGTAGAAGGTGGTGATTTATTGGAATACGCCCCAAAAGTGGTTTCTCCCATTTGGGTTACCTGCCTTACCTGGCCCTGTCTGTCAAAACTCTCCTTCAGTCTGATGCCTGAAGTTCAAGTGGCATCTGCCCTCTCACTGTCAGGCAGGTGGATTTCGTGAGGTAACCTTGACTCAAACCACGCCTGTGGCAAAGACATTTTTTTACAGAGAAATACTCAAGCAAATAGCAGTATGACACCAAAAAGCTAGTAATGATGAAAAAATGAGCCTTTGAAGTTACTGAAAAAGTTGAGGACACCAATAGAGAAACTGGCTAATTAGATCACCAGAGATATGACCTTTATTACCTTCGCAAAAATTGAAACTAAGCTTTACTCAAGATTCAACTCTCCTTATGGATATACGATATCTTACCGGAGTAAAGCTGATGGTGAAGATTGCATCCGAGCGGCAACTGGAGTTATTCATCTCTGTGATAGTAATAAGACAGTTGGTGTTCCAGCAACTTTCGACTGCTCCATGTTCCTGTAGCTGTGAACCAAATGTTTGGACAAATCTAAGCACAGAAGTCTTTTTTACCATCGAGATCTTGTTTTGAAATTCCAATATTTTAAGACAACTCAGGAGCGATGCACAGTATATGGAACTGTGGTAAAAATTATATATATATATATATATATATATATATATATATATATATATATATATATATTCCAGCCATATATGACATATATAAATGAGCCATTTTCACAGACGTCTCATTTTTTTTTTGCTGAATTACCCATATATGACTGCGCGCCGCCATTTAACCTCTTTACCTAATGCTGAACAGTGTTGTAGATTCCGGAATGCTGTTTGTTACCGTTTGTGTTTTTGTATTTCACGGGCGTCTTGGGACATGAAAAGTTATGTTAGGACAGCAACCTGCGCAAATACCCGGTTCCAGGAACTGCCTTAAATGGAGTTGTTCTTCAGCAATCTCCAAAACGGAGTTGTTTTTTTAGCAGGGACCTGCTTTGAGTGTACAGTCACAACAGAAGTGATTCTGCGCAGACTCACTCCGGACTTGGGTGTCTTGTCACATCAATTAGACTCCGTTTTGAGATTGTCCGGCAACAGAAGCTTTCCGACATTGCCTCTATAATCTTTGTTCTGCTTTTACACACACACACACACACACACACACAGAAAGCATGAGAAACTTTTTCTTCTTTTTTTGTCGAACTGGGACTTTTTTTTTCCAGTCAGATTCTTTTTTTGTATCAGTGAGAGTTTTGGGGTGAATGAGATTTTGTGTGAGTGCTTTCTGTTGTTCAACTGAAGTCAAATTTACCAGAGGGTGTACAATTTTACATTTAAATTTGACCTGAATAAGGTACAAGTCTTGTTTTGACGTAAAATATATGGCCAGAATTACCATATAATTTCAACTCAGTTCCAATATTTAGGTTTTATTTTGGATTTTTTTTTTGTTAGTGTATTTTGTCTCTTCCGACGTCCTCCCTTACATCACATCCTGTTTCTTCTTCGCAAGAAAAGTAGGCTTCTAACGGGGTGAGTTGAGGACAAGAGCACTAAGCGTAAAAAAAATATATTTTTTAAGAACGATGTTGTTATGTTGTAGGAGATCGTGGCGGTAAGTGTAGACTCACTGGATATGATATCGTTTAAATTTAAAGGGGATCACCTGAGTGGGTCTTCGTTTTCCTAGAATCAAGCGCTTCTGAAAAAAAATGCCTGCACTAACTTCTTTTTTTTTTATGACACACGATGACTACTGTGATGTGCAACGGCAAGTTGTTTTGGACAAATATTAACGCTGTTTGGTTTAGCGTTTGCAAACGTTGTTTGAGTTTGTTCCCCACGAAAACAATGTCGCTCAAGTCATTTAAATGTTTATTTTGTGGTGTTTACATAATTCACCCGCGGGACCTCGAGTTGGGGTGCGGGGTTCCGCACGGACTGTTATTGTTGTTGCGCTTCCAGAGTGAAAGGATATCAGAGTTCCGCCGTTATGAGTGGTGTTTCGATGTCGAGCAATAAAACAAGTTTTGTTCCTGTGTCCGGCACTCCGCTTCCGACTCCTTTTTTCCGGCGTTACACTGGTGACCTCTGAAACGCCGTGCTTGGCCAGCTCTCCGGGCAGGAGGAGACGGACGGCGGTCTGGATCTCCCTGGACGTGATGGTGGAGCGCTTGTTGTAGTGCGCCAGGCGGGAGGCCTCGGAGGCGATACGCTCGAAGATGTCGTTGACGAACGAGTTCATGATGCTCATGGCCTTGGAGGAGATGCCGGTGTCGGGGTGGACCTGCTTCGGGACCTTGTACACGTAGATGGCGTAGCTCTCCTTCCTTCCCCTCTTTCTCTTGCCCTTGCCGGGCTTGCTGGCGGTCTTGGTGACCGCTTTCTTGGATCCCTTCTTGGGCGCGGACTTGGCTGGCTCAGGCATGGCTTCTTGCGGTTGATGCTGCAGTCTAGCGCCGGAGAAAAGGAGGCGGAGTGTCGGACACAGGAACAAAACTTGTTTTATTGCTCGACATCGAAACACTGCTCGCATAACGGCGGGAACTCTGATAACCTTTCACTCCGGAAGCGCAACAACAATAACAGTCCGTGCGGAACCCCGCACCCCTAACTCGCGGTCCCGCGGGTGAATTATGTAAACAACACATTTTTACCAATGTCACCCAAGGTTGTGGTATTGGTTTTCATTGCGACCCACTTTGTAGTTATATTTTGACAGGAACTGCTCTTGCGTGTGTGTTCCGACGTTGTCACATTTAATTTTTTTGCAGTTTATTAAAAAAAACTACATCAAAAAGTTTGAATAATTTTAATTGCAAAAATTGTATTTTTGTGTTATCAAAATATTCAACCTTGTGTATGGTGCTACACAACAGTACAGTGGTTTGAAAGCTATGCATTGGTGTATACTGTGCATGGAAGATGTTTGTTGGTTTTGTATGCAACATTGTGTGTTTTTTTTTTTTTATTATTTTTCTGGGTGGCACGGTGGATCAGCTGGTAAAGCGTAGGCCTCACAGTTCTGATGACCCAGGTTCAAACCTGGCCCCGCGTGTGTGGAGTTTGCATGTTCTCCCTGTGCCTGTGTGGGTTTTCTTCAGGCACTCTGGTTTCCTCCCACATCCCAAAAACATGCAACATTAATTGGACACTCTAAATTGCCCCTCGGTGTGATTGTGAGTGTGGCTGTTTGTTTCTGTGCGCTGCGATTGGCTGGCAACCAGTTCAGGGTGTACCCCGCCTCCTGCCCATTGAAAGCTGCGATAGGCTCCAGCACTCCCCATGACCCTTGTGAGGATAAGTGGCAAAATAAGATGTATGGATGGATGGATGAATTTTTCTGAGTCAGATTTTTTTTTCAATCACATAAAATGGGTACACATATGCTGAGCTGGATTTGAGGTTTGGGGAGGAAACTCCAGATTAATGGTGGAGAAATTGTGTATGTGTGTACAGTCCTTTTGGTCATTTGGAGTACACAACATAAGAGAAGAGCAGTAGGCAACCCATGGCGCATTGTTTCTTATCATGTGTGTTTTAAAGCTCAGTTAATGTTTAAAACTGGTGAAATTTGCTTTACTTGTGTATTTCTTTTCATCTAGGTATTTTGTTTGAAATTCTCAGAACAGCATGCTTAAAGGTACAATGTTTGTGATTTCCCCAGGAGTTGAGTACCGTATTTTCCGCACTATAAGGCGCACCTAATAGCCTTTAATTTTCTCAAAAGCCGACGGTGCGCCTTATATATGGCTCAATATTGAGCCTTTGGTTCAGCTCCATCTAATGCATAACGTAACCCCAGCCTCGACTGCAGCGTCTATTGTATGTGCCTTATATATGAAGAAAGATTTAATAGGCCATTCATCGAAGGTGCGCCTTATAGTGCGGAAAATACGGTAATTATTTGGATATAAGCATACCTTTGTAATTCATTAGTGTAGTATTGTATTCTCTTGCGATGTTTCGCTCTGTACTAATTTAATCATTGAAAGGTCATCTTTTATTTGCTTAACACAACTTTTGGATGGGACAAAAAAGGAATGAGTGACAATGATTATCGTTCATTTCTGATCCCATGTCAACTTTTTGAAAAACAATTCAAGGGGAAAGAGCAGTAAACTTTGCTGAATACACAACATTGGACTCAAGCAACGAAAAATGAAAGTTCTCCAAAAAGATGAACAAATGTCTGCAGAGACTGTTCTGCTGAAACACTTCCCCAAGAGTTGTCAGGTAGACCTACAAACATTTCAACATTGTCATGAAACTTTTGTTTCAGTAAATCACAATATTTGTTTGTTTGTAAACCAGTGCTGCTCCTTTATGTTCTTTGTAGGTCTATGGCTACTTATACTCTTATAACAGAAACAAACCAAGTAACATACAGGTTGTTGTTGATACATGGCCTGATTTTAAAGTCATCATTTGTCGCCCTGACCCACGAGTGAGTTTGCATACCATTTGAATTTTCTTTGGGGGTTTTTCTGTGCGTCTTAACATTTTTTTTTCATGTCACAGAACAAAGAATCCTCTGAATGGAGAAAAAAGGTCATATTTTACAGCCTGGATGAGAAGATTTTGAGGAAAATGTTATTGGATGAGGAAACAATCGACTGGAGCACCTATTTTGTTGTTGGGGGTAATTTTAAGGAATTCTAGAGGATAACAGGGTGCACATACCTCTGAACCTGGCAACCAACATTTCAAGAAAACACGTCAAATTGAAGAGCTTATATACAACTATTAAACACTTACAGTGCTTTGTGTGTGGTGGTGTAGATGAAAGTAGCAAAGCAAAATTTCGTAGTATTTTTTCCATGAACATGGAATCAAAATGAATTGAAATGTCATTGCAGGCTATGACAGTTCACATGCTGCCTTGCTGAAAGAAGTTTCATCGCTGAGACAAGTGAGCTACAAAGATCTGTCATGTTCACGTCTTCTATATTTGCCTGATAGTTGCCATCTGGTCAAACCAGCATTTGACAGGTTGGGAGTTCATAATACATATAGGATTACAAAATACTGTATGTCAATTTCATAATTTATTTCTGCCCTCAAGCGTCACCATACAAACAACCAAACAATTACCACGCCCAAAAATAGATTGAACACACACCTATTAAATTAAAGTTTGAAAATAATAATAATACATCTGATAACTTCAAAAATTACAAGAACAAAGAATTTAATGACAATTGTTAGTACACATCCAGTAAATCATTGCATTTGTGTGAATATCCAAAGATTAACATTTTAAAGCACATTTTCATTTTATTTTGTCATACTGAGTCTTTTTGGCTTAGTCTTTTGTCAGCATGGGACATCGATCCATCCATTTACTGAGGCGTTTATCCTCTCAAGGGTCACAGGTGTCCAAGAGCCTTTTCCTGGTATCTTGGGGCAGGATGCACGGTGCACCCTGAACTGGGTGCTAGCCAATCGCAGGGCACATAAAAATAAACAATTCACAGTCACGATCAACCCTAAGGAGAATTTAGAGTCTCCAATTAATGCATGTTTTTAGGATGTGGGGGGGAACCAGCATGCCTGGAGAAAACCATTTACGATAGTGCATTTAGTTTGCATTTAGGTAGCCATGGGAAACTTTACAACCCTAGAATCATTTCTTCATTAAAATTGCCACTCTATTCCTGAAATATTGTTACTTTTGTCCTTGTTATTAAACTTTGTTTCTCAGTGTGGGCATAATACTCCTTCATATGAATCCATGTAGAAAAGCAGTAAAACAAATACCAAAACACAGTGGTCACACATACAGTATTTTCACTTTAACCCCTGCTTGTATGCATAATTTTAATGTGATACAGTGGATGCATTCACTCTTTGATGTCTTTCTCTCCCAGTGATCTTAAATCTAGGATTTCATCTCTTGATCCCTCTCATGCTCACCTGGTGAATCAAACCTGGAAGTTTGGAGGCGATGAACTGGGCTACAAGAAAATTGTCAGACAGATCAGCCACTTCCCTTCATACTGTATCATCGACAGTCAGGGTCAGCCTGTATCATGGCTGCTTTTATATGAATACCTGTCAATGGGCATGTTGTATACTCTGCCCGAGCACCGACAAAAAGGTTATGCCACAGTCCTGGTCTACACCATGGCCCAGAGACTCCTCGCTGAGGGCTACCCAGTGTTCTGCCACGTAGAAGAAGACAACATGACTTCATATAAGATGATTAAAAGTCTCGGCTTTATTGAGGATCCCTCTTTCAGAGAGAAATGGATTGCATTCAATACCTGATTTGGAGAAGCAGCCGACAGGTTATCAGACCCCAACCTGATAACGCATCTTAGTAAATTACTTGCCTTGCACATAGCAAAGGTGTGGCTTTTTTTTCAATTGCTGTCTGAGGGGGTGTGAGCGAAATCAACTGCTTGACAACTTGTTTGGAATTTTATATGAATTTCTTTTGACAATCCAGACACATTTGCACTTCATTACCTGATTACTTGGGCCTGACATCTTAAATTATTCCAATTTGTACCTTTAGTATTTAGCCATATACAATATAATGAAAGTAAAAGTTTTTGATATGAAGACAATCTTTCTCTTACAACTATACTGGGGTTTTACAGTAATGGTCCGTGTTGTCCAATGTTGAAATGCCTTAACTGTATATGTGTTTGTATTGAAGAATTACTTATCCAGTCTGTTGGGGCTTGCTGAATGTAAAATATTCACCGCGAGGAGTTGGGATGCAGTATACAATTGCGCAATATACATGTACAGTCCGTACAATGGTTTCAGAAGGGTGAACTGTAATTGCATAATTAAAAAAATAATAATAACTGCAATGCAAATTTGTGTTTTTTAGTGTGTGTTATGGTCCAATGAGCAATCCAAGTCACTTGGGTGAATACAGCGGTGTGAAAATGTTTGGTGTTGGTTAAAGTACAAACAATTGGGCTATGAATGACATTTTTTGTTCTTTTGACGATAATGCTACCGGAAAACCAAGTTGACAACATCCACCTATATGTTTTTTGTCAATTATATTCTTTATTATATTATATATTATATTATTCATTATGATAACAGAAGAAGTCAGAAGAACAGTGCTTTGTAATCATTTGATTAATGGGTGCGCAGAAGTTTTTTTTCAAGTCACAGCTGCAATGCTTTGGCGAGCCGAGAGATAGCGCCACTGGCCCCTAAGCTGATGGCCAAGGAGCAGATGGGTGATTGGCTGAACACAACCGGATGCGACAACAACGAGAAGATGGCGGCGCGTAAAGAGGAGGAAAACAGTTAAAATCTTTTCACTTATCACACCATGCGCATCCAAAGTAAGATTTTTGACGAATCTTAATGTGATAAAAGTGGGAAAGCTGCTTCCAAGACTAGGACTGCATGCTGACGTTATTACAACATAGTTACAACAATTTAGTACCACTCGAAATTTCGTGTATCTCCTTCGACAATATTACTTACCATCATGGACAGTAATAGTTACTAGTTCTACTGTCTCGTCTTTATGTACTTAACGTGGTAGTTATCAATAACAGAACAAGTCGGTAATGATAATGCAACATATAAGCGTCGAAGTACATGTTTACATTGTGTATAGCAAGCCCTAAATATCCTAGAACATTTGTCATGTCAATATCCGAGCCGCTTATCCTCAGAATGCTTGCGGGAAAGCTGGCTTCGGATGAAAGGCGGACTACACCCTAAACTACTACGGACTACACCCTAAACTGGTTGCCAGACAGTCACAGGGTAGATAGCGACACCATCACTGAGCGGGAATCGATCCCACGCTGCCCGCACCAAAGGCTGGCGTGTGTAGCACCACACCATCGGTAACATACGTGTTGTCCCTAAAATTATTAAAAATGTATTAAATGTGTCTTGCATATTGCATGTCATCAATTAGTTCATAATTGATGTAATAAAATATTAGTAAAATCAACAAGTATATAGATAGGTGGTTAAATAAATGAAATTGATTATACACAAAATAACAAAAGGATTATCTTATTCCATCATACTTCATGTAATGGTCTGACCCATTTATTCTTTATAAAATCAAATCAGCACAAAAGTTTGCGCAGCTCTAGATTAGGTGATACTTACTCATTTTTATAATAATGATTTAAGACGTTGGCTCAGCTGGAAAGTGTTGGCCTCACAGTTCTGACGTCCAAGGTTCAATCCTGTGCCTCCATAGTTTTTTTCGAGGCAGTCCGGTTTCCTCCCACATCCCTAAAAGATGCAACATTAATTGGAGACTCTAATTGCCCCTAGAGCTGATTGTGAGTGAGTGTAGCTGTTTGTCTCTATGTGCCCTGCAATTTGCTGGCACCCGGTTCAGGGTGTACCCCGCCTCCTGCCCGTTGACAACTGGGATAGGTTCCAGTACTCCTGTGACCCTTGTGAGGATAAGCGGCTAAGAAGATGGATGGATGGTTGATTCAAGAGCCACTTTTATTATCTTTAGCTGTAACATTGACATTGACTGTGTTGCCTGAATGATGCCTACATGTCAATTGAACTGATCCTCTTCCTGTTGTTGCTGCAGATAGGTCGTGAGTGAGATGTCAGGTCGTGGACGTGGCCGGCGAGGTGCGCCGTCCTGTATGGGGGTCCTCAACAGAAGTGAAAATCTCCCGCCGTCTGTCCAACTGCCCAGCCCACTGTTTCCTGTGAGCGAGCTCCCATCCCATAAAAACTTTTTAACCACAGCACTCCACCTTACCTTTTTCTGTGCCCCGCAGCCAATGGAGCACAATCCCCTCCCCCTGGCATGCAGCGAGGAGGCAGAGTACCTTTTGGCGCTCAAGCAGGAGTTCCGTGGCGCCATGAAGACGAGACCGGGTTTCATCCAGCCGCAGATTGGTCAAAGGTCAAACGCAGGTCACCGATCATGCACTTCAACATCTCATATCCAGATAAATGGAAGAACCACTTCTTATTCTGATTTTTATATTCAGATGTGGAAAGATATTCCGACAAATATCACAACAGCAGTGAGCAGACGGATGCACTGTCCAACTGGATCCCAGGTACTGTATATCCTTTACAAATTACAACTTCACTTCATATGCAGCACACTGTTTTTCTCATCAACTTGTTTGCATTTTGTATCTATAAATCTTCTAACGACTAATAGACGACACAATGGACAAGTCACACTCTTTCACTTTTTTTGCATTTCAACTGTTTCAGCTTTTGTGTTCAAATCATATTGATAAAGTTCACCACAAATTAACAACTGAGGAAAACAATTACACTAATTTTATATGCTATCCATCTTTGAAGTTTTGTGCGATTCTTGAAATCTTGGCCAGCCCGTGTTCTGAACAAATGATCTCAACAGCTGCGTTCGGAAATTAGCAAAGCAAAAAAAACAGAAATGACATAGATGATGATGACGATGATGAAAGAACATTGAAGCAGGATTTCTTTTCCAGCAGTCTAGCCTGTGCGTGAAGTTGTGTGCACGTGTGTTTGTGTCTGCATGTAAACATTAATGTTTCCAGGCTCGTTTGTTATTGGTGACCTGAATTAATTTTTATTTCATTTTATTAATTTTTTATTCACATAAAAACTGGGTGTGAGTTTGGATTCCACAGCTCAGGACTGGCCTCTTCAGTCGATCCACACGTTTCTTAGATTTCTCTTCACAATTATAATATTTAATGCTATTGTTGATTTGTTTTCTTGTCCAGATTGGAAGCGATTCCCAAAAGAAATACGACTGTGTGTCAGAAGAACTCTAAAAAAAGGTCAGACACTTGCATAACTATGCACATTTATTGGAGTGACTAAGCAGAGCATGTTCTCAGTAAGATAAAATATTAATTTATCATTGAGTGGGTTGGATGTTTCTATAGGTCAGCGAGAATCCAAGTATGTTTTTCAACAGGTAGGCATGGAAGACCGTCTCGCCCAGCATCTGTGAAATTGAGATTAGCACAGTTTTTGTGTAGAAGACAAAGAGTAGGTGGTGAATCGCAGCTTTTCGCGTTGATTATGAGGGCGACAAATATCAACATGTCAGACAAGTTCAGGCACTTCACACTCCAACAGAATGTGTTCAGTGGACCCAGCCATTACACACGGTTGAGCACTTGTGGATTGACCTATTCGCGGATCATTTTTTTCAATTATTTTTGTTTGTTTTTGTTTTCCTTTTTGGAGGAAACCAACCCCCAAAATGCTAATTAATAAATTATCCCAGTTTATTCAAGAATCTTGGGGGGTTCATCTTCAAAAAAAAACTGTTTTCTCTCTCCCTTGGTTGGTATCTTTCTTGTATACGTGTGTTTGTGGGTTTTTTTTTTTTTTTGGGGGGGGGGGTTGCTATTAGCGGTCTATTTCAATGCCACTCTTCGCAAAAAGCTCATTTTCTCAAGTTTTGTTTTCAGTGAAACAATCCATATTCTACTGCTCATTACTAAAAAAAAAAAGAGAAAGACATAAACATAGCTTTTTTTCTCGTGAAAGAAGACAGTCTACTCTTTTCTTTCAGTGTGAATGTGATAATTATCCCAGAGGTGAAATTCAGGTGTTTCAGCAGTACACCGCACATTAATTAAGTAAATAATTAAAATCCACTGAAACCTTGTATTTATGTTGGTGTCAGGTGCGTCCACGGTGGTGGTGGGGTCAAAGAGAGATCAGGCCGATGATCAGAAAAAAACTGTGAAAGAGAAAAAGGAAGTGCTCCTCAAACTGGAGGTAAGACTTGTGCACATCACAAAATACATCACCAAACACCTTCACTTCCGCTGTCAACTAAATATCGAATGTTTGTGGTTGTCATGGAGTCGTTAGCGAACGAGGAGCACCGAAGCTCCGAGGACGAAGATGACGAGCAGGAGAAAAAGAAGGAAGAGGAGCAGCAGGAGGTGGACGAGGACTACGACGAGGAAGAGCTGGAGGAGGTGAGTGCATCCACCAACATAAGAACACAAATGGCTATTATTTTAAAAGGTCACCATGCGTTTGTTGCAGGAGACCGATTACATCATGTCCTACTTCGACAATGGCGAAGACTTTGGCGCAGAAAGTGACGACAACATGGACGAAGCCGTTTACTGAAACCTGTGGGACATTTCCATGGCAGTGCACAGGCGACCACCATTTTTTTAAAATTCCTATTCAAGCGTTCATGTAAAATATTCACTGATAGTAAAGTGTTACACACGAAACGTTGTTTCTTTAACATTGTGTTACCTTGACTTACAAAAAAATGACATAACTTGCATTGAGGTGCTACTGGCCACAACTCAGTCATAACTCCATTCCTGCTGTCACTCACTGGGCCACGGCCTTTAAAGCTACACATACACTCTAGTTGTTTGTGACTTTTGAATTCTTCTAATGTAAAGTCGTACTTTATAAGGGCAGTTTATTTCTTGATCTTCTATTTTAATGTTTTATGCTTTCATACAACACTGCCATTTTGTTAGTCCTATTATAGTTGTGGGATTTGGGGGAATCTGAAACAGATTGAAGGGATTTCCATTAAATGTAGTGAGGAAAATTGATATAGAGTGGCTATATATTTGTGGTGGGTGTTGTAACACTGCCATATGCATTTGAAATCTGGTTGTAGCAATTGGTCCCCATAGAGATTTTTCCGGAATAAGGCATCTATTAGCCTAGCACAAAAACCTGCAGCGACATACAGCTGAACACAAACAAGACCCATGGCAAAGGTGGATAGCGAAAGCACCAGAATAAATGAGTGAAAGTTTATACAAAACGGGTGCAAGATGAAAAGTGCCGACTAGATAGCCAGCAAGCTCAGTTGAAGGGCAGGAGCTTGGTCCTCCCATAAAATGCATTTGCACTTATGGAAAAGCCATTTTCTGTAATGACAAAGAACAGTAACAAAGCCTCTCGTTCCCTTTCACATATGGTGCCATTGAAAAGCCTGAATGTCCTCTGTAGAAAGGAAACAGTGTTAATTCAACGGTGTACTTTGGGTAGGAGATATTCAAGTTTATAACTATTGTATTTTGAGGACAAATTTAAATGACTGGTTGTGTGGAGGTTCAACTCCATTAACATGTTGCTCCTTTTGGTGTTTTTCCACCTTGACCACCTGGGCCCAGTATTATAGAGACATGGATAGACTATGAGTACAGCAGAACAGTGCTGAGGTGTGCAGTCGTAACGAATAGAATCTATGTGCATAAATAAGAGCGGTGGAGGGGGAAGAGTTTGGCTCCAGGGAGAAAAGATAGCGAGAAATTCAGATTCAGAGATGTATTTGTCATTCCAACAACTGCGACAAAAAATAATTAGGGTGCAAATTTAAAAGTGAAATCAATAGGTTGTCACGACTCATCGGAACGGAGGTAGGACCCAAATGCAGGAGTCGGGAGACGCAGGTGTAATTCGGGAAAAACATTTATTATTCCAAGGTCGGGGATCGGGCAGGCAGTCAAGTGCAGCAGCGGTAGTCGGGACGTCGGGCATAGCGAGCAGGTCAGCGGGCAGGCAGGAGTCGATACATGGGAGAACGATCAAAGCAGGCAGGAGTATCAAGGGAGTCAGGCTTACGGGGTTGGTCAGAAAACAGATGGTGGTCGGTACACACGGGTTGTCCATCAGAGATACGGGAGTGCAGGAACGGGGCATGAGCTGCGATAATCTGGGGCCGGACCAGTCGTCCCCATGGTCCTATATACACCGGGGCCAATCAGCCAGGATGAGGCGCAGGTGTGCACCTCCCAATCAGCGCTGCCACCTGCACAGCCAGGGCTGGACCGGCAGGACCATGACATAGGTAGCTATGAGGGTGGATGACCTCTAATACTTGAGGTCAACAATCCAGAGCAATGGTGAGTGGTGGTTTTGGAAGTGAAAAAACAGGTCCAAAGAGGTTGGAACAGCTACCGGAAGGTGTCATGTGTGTTATGCGATGGAAGAGGCTGTTAGGATGAAGGGCAAAGTTTGACAGTGGTGAGTCCAGCCATGATGTTTGGATTCGAGACGGTTGCACTGAAGAGACAACAGAAACCAGAGCTGGAGGAGGCGGAAATGAAGATGTTGAGGTTCTCTATATGAGTGAGCGGGTTGGATGAAATTAGAAATGAGCTCATCAGAGGGACAGGCAAGATTGTAGGTTTTGGAGATGTAGTGATCATGGCATTGCCAATGGAGTTGACAAAGACTTTCCACGACTATAAACTGCCATGTTTGATGCTCCCTCACAGTGAGATGGTCTTGGTGGCTCCTAAAACTAATTAACATCTATCCTCAAATCTGGACTCCACAAAGGTGCCACTTATTCCGACCAAGCAAAAGGGTGAGGAGACACCAAATGGACATTAAACTGATGAGCAACTTCTCGTAAATCCTTGATTCTTGGAACATGGACGCAAATGGTTTTTGCTTTGCATAGTAGAGTTTTAAGTTGCACTTACAGATGTAGCACCAAACAGTATTCTCTGACACTGGTTTTCTGAAGTGTTCCTGAGCCCATGTGGTAATAGTCTTTACACGTTGATGTCGGGTTTGATGCAGTGGCGCCTGAGGGATTAAAGGTCACGGGCATTCAACATTGTTTTTTTTTGCCTTGCCACTTATATCCAGTGATTCCTCCAGATTCTCTTAACGTTTTGATGATGTTGTGAACCTTAGATAGTGAAATCCCTAAATTCCCTGCTATTGCACATTGAGTAATATAGTCCTTAAACTGTTTAACTATTTTCTCACACACTTATTCACAAAGAGGTGAACCTCACCCCATCTTTGCTTGAGATTGACTGAGCAATTCATGGAAACGCCTTTTATACCCAATGATAAATAAATATCCAATAACCCAATATAGTTCACCCACTGATGGCATAATGGTACATAGACCTGACTTTGGTGCGGGCAGTGTGGGATCGATTCCTGCTCAGTGATGATGTTGATATCTCCCCTGCGACTGATTTGCGACCAGTTCAGGGTGTAGTCCGCCTTTTGCCTACAGCTGGCTGGGTTAGGGTCCAGCTCTCCCGTGACCCTTGTGAGGATGAGTGGCTTGGATGACGGATGGATGGACTAGTTCACCAGCCATAGTGTGGAAGTCCCACCCAGTGGTGCCTGAACAATGTACTTCAAGCGGATTATGATGATGATGATGATGAATGGCATCCACCTGTTCCCAATTATCCTGTTCGCTGGTGGGCTATTCCGAACAGGTGCTTGGCACCTGTCCCAGTTTTTATGGAATGTGTGGCAGCCATAAAATTCTAAGTTCATGATGGAAGGTTTTTGGTCACAATCTCACTAGACATGTTATTTTGAAATGTTATGAAATGCAGCGGCACGGTGGTTCAGCTGGTAAAAGCGTTGGCCTCACAGTTCTGAGGTCCCGGGTTCAATCCCGGACCCGCCTGTGTGGCGTTTGCATGTTCTCCCCATGCCTGCGTGGGTTTCCTCCGGGCACTCCGGTTTCCTCCCACATTCGAAAAACATGCAACGTTAATTGAACACTCTAAATTGTCTAAATTGTCCCTAGGTGTGATTGTGAGTGGAGCTCTTTGTCTCCATGTGCCCTGCGATTGGCTGGCAACCAGTTCAGGGTGTACCCCGCCTCCTGCCCGTTGACAGCTGGGATAGGCTCCAGCACTCCCTGCGACCCTGGTGAGGATAAGCCACGCCACGAAGAAAATGGATGGATAGATGGATGTTATGAAATGCCTCCATTTTTTTTTTCAGAATTCAAACAATTTTGCAAGGAAGAGTGGACCAAAATATCTTCACAGAGATGTGAAAGATCTCATGGGTGTGTCTGTCCTCGACCCTGCTCCAATGAGCAGATGCGCTCACCTGCTTCTCGTTATGGTAATTACGGTCCATATATATTGCTACGCATGGGTCTAGTCCATGCCAGATCGTTTTGCTTCTGTGTCTTGTTCCCGCAACCCTACGTCTATGTCTTTGATGCTCTGTGGACTGAACGCTGCCTCGTTAACAATCTTGCCTTTATGCCTGTTGATTCTGACACTGCTGCCTGGTTGGATTGCCTGCCTGAGAACCAACATTGGACCGAATCAACACGCCTCCCAAACTGTACCTGGTCTCGTGAGTCATGCGTATCGGGTTCAGGCCTGTGTTCTGGTCATGACAAAAGATTTGATGCCAGTTGATTTCAGTTCTTGCTGGTGAGGATGGTATGACTGGTTATTAAATTTAGAGGGCCATTACGCTTTCACAAAGGGACAAATACTTTAAATATTTTTCCCTTTAGTAAATGATATAATTTTAAGTCCACTTGAGTTATATGTGTCTAATCTCAAACATGAAAGAGGGGAAAACTAAAACAACAAAAATACAGTCATTTGAGGAGGGGGGCGATGGTTTTTCATGCAGCTTTGTGTGGATTTTTCACGTTTTATTTTTTGCAGAGGAAAAAACAGCTTCTGTGTGCAGAGAAGAGAAATGAGTAGGAGTGATCAAGAGTTAATTATTGATGAAGTCTTGACTTTTGAACTCGTTTAAGAGGGGAAGCGCAGTGAAGTTTGCTGAACTCACAACATATCAAGCATCTGAAAATGAAGATCCTCCAAAAAGATGAACAAATGACTGCTGAAACTGTTCTGCTGAAACACTTACCCAAGAGTTTTCAGGTAGACCAGCAAACACTTTAACATTGTCAAACATTTTAATCTTTCGATGCAGTTGCAGAATCTTTTTTTTGGTAAACCAGAGCTGTTCTTTTACTTTCTTTGTAGGTCTATGGCTACATATATGCTTATAACAGAAACAAACTAAGTAGCATGCAGTTTGTTGTTGATACATGGCCTGATTTTAAGGTCATCATTTGTCGCTCTGACCCACAAGTGAGTTTGTAACTCATTCAAATTTTAGTTCTTCGGTCCATATTAACATTTTTTCATTTCACAGAAGAAACATCCCTCGGACTTGAGGAAAATGGTGACGTTCTATTGCCTGGATGAGAAGATTTTGAGCAAAATGTTATTAGAGGATATAATCGACTGGAGCACTTGTTTGATAGTTGGAGGTAATTTCATAGAATTTTCAGTGGATAGCAGGGTGCGCATACTGCAGCTCTGCCACCCAACATCCAACCATCCAGTATCTGAACCACTTATCCTCACGAGGTTCACGGGAGTGCTGGAGCTTATCCCAGCTAACTTTGGCCAGGAGGCAGGATACAGCCTGAACTGGTTGCCAGCCAACAACAGTCACACTCACAATCACACATGGGGGCAATTTAGACTTTCCAATGAATGCATGATTTTGGGATGAGGGAGGAAACCAGAGTGCCCGGGGGGAAAAAACCCACACAGGCATGGGGGAGAACATGAAAGTTCCACATAGGTGGGGCCAGGATTCAAACACCTGTCCTCAGAAATGTGAACCAGACGATCTAATGAGTCATCCACCATGCCGCTGGCACCCAACATTACAACCAAAAATTGTCACTAAATAGCCAATACTAGTAAAATATCAACAATTACATAGATTGTAATGTGGTGTAAATAAAATTGCATGACACTAGAAGTAATTAAATTTCATTTGTATTTTAGGCATAATGGTGTGCAACTGGTCTGCCTCAAAATTCATAACCAGCTTCACTTTGTGGAGTTTTTGTTCTCCCTGTGTTGGTTTTCTCCGGGAACTCGTTTCATCCCGAAACATGCATGGTAGATCAATCGAAGACTCTAAAGGGCCCTGCAATTATCTCGTGGTGTACCCTGCCTCTCGCCCAACAATATCTGGGTAGCTTTCAGTACATCCGCAACGTTAGTGAGGTATGGAAAAACAATGACAGATGCATTTTGCCATCGAGATGGAATGAAAATTATTTGGAATTTCATTGCAGGCTATGACAATTCTCATACCACCTTGCTGAAAGAGGTTTCATTGCAGAGACAACTGAGCTACAAAGATCGGGCATGTGCACATCTTCTGTATTTGCCAGATAGTAGCCATCTGGTCAAACCAGCATTTGACAGGTATGCAATTTATCTTCTGAGATTATTATGATAGATTATAAATTTCAAATTTTCACAAATTATAATGTCCTCTAACCTGTACAACCAATTTAAGGTGAAATGTATATATCTCACAACACTGAATAAATTTTCACCCCTCAAAATTCTAAACAAGACCTCATATTTTTATTTTTTTAAATTCTTTGCAAATTTATTAAAAAAAACAAACCCTGTACAAGATTATTCCCAGCCTTTGCGCAATACTTTGTTTATGCACCATTGGCAGTCATTCCACCCTTAAGTCAACTTGAATATGATGCCACAAGCTTGGAATACCCATTTTAGGGCAGTTTCGCCCATTCCTCTTTGCAGCACCACTTAAAGGAGGATTTTGTCCCAAATTTCTATATACAATAAACCCTCCAGTCAGAAGTAATATTATCCAACTTATTTTGCCACTTATCTTCACGAGGGTCGCAAGGAGTGCTGGAGCCTATCCCAGCTGTCAATGGGCAGGAGGCAGGGGACACCCTGAACTGGTTGCCAGCCAGTCGCAGGGCACATGGAGATAACAGTCACAATCACACCGAGGGGCAATTGAGTGTCCATTTAATGTTGCATGTTTTTGGGGAGGTGGGAGGAACCCAGAGTGCCCGGAGAAAACGCACTCAGGCACCGGGAGAACATGCAAACTCCACACATGCAGGGCCAGGATCAAACCTAGGTCCTCAGAACTGTGAGGTCAACGCTTTATCAGCTGATTCACCAAGCTGCCATTAATATAATTATGTATATTTTGGACATTAATTGGGGGAAAAAAAATTGAAAGTAAAGAGCATTTTTTTTAAATTCACCCAATATCTGGATACGTGCCAGCTTTCACAGCCAGGCCCAGAAGAAATGTCCTTGACCCCGCCCTGTGACGTCACCTGGACTTAGCACTCAACATTCCAGCTTAGCATGTCGATGTGTTGTGCCCCAAACTGTAACAACAATAAGAAAACACTGATTATCCATCCATTTTTCTTCGCGGCTTATCCTCACGAGGCTCGTGGGGAGTGCTGGAGCCGATCACAGCTGTCAACTGGCAGAACTGAACTGGTTGCTAGCCATTTGCAGGGCACATGGAGACAAACAGCCACAATTACACCTCGAGGCAATTCAGTGTTAAATTAATGTTGCATGTTTTTGGGATGTGGGAGGAAACCGGAGTGCCCGGAGAAAACCCACACAGGTACGGGGAGAACATGCAAACTCCACGCAGGCGGGTCCGGGATTGAACCCAGGACCTCGGAACTGTGAGGCCAACGCTTTACCAGCTGACCCACCGTGCCGCCCTATTATTATTGTTATCAGATAGTGGACGTTCTCTGTTCGGTGAAACCGTATCCACAAGCAATTGGGTCAGAACAGGAAGCAATGTAGATGTGGCAAACGCTGATTGGCTGTCAGTTTTCCAGCCGGTGTCATTGGAATGTCTGAGCGAGACAGGAATTTTGATAATACTTTTCCAATTGAGATGTTTCTAGGTGAAATCTGTGGATAATTTTGGCATTAAAAGAAACACTGAACCCTCCTCTACTAACTTTTAATGTGTGCTCCCATTGCTATTAGTTTCAACAAAGTCTTCCTTTAAGCGCTATCAGGTTAGACGTGCATAGCTATTTTTAAATATCTCCAGAGATGATGTATCTGTCTTTGGCTGGGCCACTCAAGGAAGGACATTCAGAGTTGTCCTGAAGCCACTCCTTCATTCTCTTGTTTGTGTGCTTGGGGTCACTGTCCTGTTGGAACGTAAAACTTTGCCCAAGTCTGAGATCTTGAACAGGTTTCCATGCAAGATGTCTCTTTACATTGCTCCATTTATCCTTACCTCAATTCCGACTGGTCCCACAGTTCCTACAACTGAAAAACATTTCACGGTTTGGTAGCACCACCACAATTGATTGTGATATTGGTCAAGTGTTGAGCAGTGTCACCGACCTATCTTTGTCTCACAAGACCAGATCATTTTCTTTCTCATGCACTTAGTTTTTTGGGTGCCTTTTGCCAAAATCCAGACAGGCTGCCATATGCCTTTTTACTAAGGAATGGTTTCCATCTGGACACTCTACCATCAGGACCTGATGGGTGTAATGCTACACAGATGGTTGTCCTTCACAGATGCTTGTTCGCTGGAGCTCTGACAGAGTGACAATTGAGTTCTTGATCATCTTCTTTACTTAAACACTTCTCCCCCGATTGCTCAATTTAGCAGGGTGGCCAGCCAACCTGTTAGAGTCATTAACATTGCATTGTCAAACAGAGCAAGCCATTTTCAACAATTTGTAAAAATAACATCCCCATGTTTGGGACTGACCAGCAGTTTTTCATTTGTTTAAAAAAAAAAAAAAAAAAAAATGACAATTTTAGATTGACCAAATTTCTACAAAGGGGGTTTCAGCCCAACGCTAGTACCCACGTTGAGGAGTCCCATTTGTTTGATCATCACAAAATTATTTTTAAGAAATTTTAAATGATTTATGAGCCTACTGGGTTAATTTGAGAGGTTCTGACAGTTGTGGAGTATTCACATTCCTTCATCAAAATTGCCACATAACCCTCAAAGTGTCGTAACTGTTTTTTTTTCGTTTCCTAATGTGCATAAAAGTGTTTTGTAAGAATTTGTGTATGATAAACTACCATCACAAAAGACTTATTACTGTCAGGCTTGCATGCATGTATCAGTTATACAATGTTTACATTACCTTTTTTTTTCCCCAACAGTGAGCTTGAGTCAAGGATTTCATCTCTTGATCTCTCCCATGCTCACCTGGTGAATCAAACCTGGAAGTTTGGAGGGGATGAACTGGGCTACAAGAGAATTGTCAGACAGATCAGCCACTTCCCTTCATTCTGTATCATCGGCGGTCAGGGTCAGCCTGTATCATGGCTGCTTTTATATGAATACATGGCAATGGGCATGTTGTATACTCTGCCCGAGCACCGACAAAAAGGTTATGCCACAGTCCTGGTCTACACCATGGCCCAGAAACTTCTCGCTGAGGGCTACCCAGTGTTCTGCCATGTAGAAGAAGACAACATTGTCTCAAACAAGCTTGTTAAAAGCCTGGGCTTGATTGAGGATCCCTCTTACAGAGAGAGATGGGTTGCGTTCAACACCTAATTTGAAGATGCAGCTGACACACCGTATCAGATAAATATTTTAATTGAATCGCTTGCCTTATACAAAACAAAGCTGCCACTTTTATACTGTTCACATCTGTTTGACTGCTTTTTGAGGTGGCATGAGTGAAATCAGCTGCTCAAAACTTGCTTTGAAATGGATGACGTTCCTGATACATTTAGCTTACTTTACTTGATTACATTTTGCTTTTTCGTAGGCAAAGTAACAACTTCAGCTCTTGATGTGAAAATATTGCTATAGCATTTATGTAGGTAGGATTTATAATTATTCATAGACCAATGTTAAAAGCCTTTACTCTCTATTAAAAATTATTCATCTGGCCTCTTGTGGCTCACAGAATGTGAATGACAACACGCAAAGGTATTATGGTAGCTTTTATTTGCAATCCACAATGTGTGGAACACACACTCTTGATAGGGATGACTACATCGGCAGCTAAAACAAATGAACAAAACCCTCACTAATTCAGTCATTTAAAAAAACAAAAAAGTTGTAAATTAAGAATCAGATGGACACATTCCTGTTGATTTAAATATGTTTCCACCTTAAGAGAGCGCAAATCATAGAACTGCTAACATTTATTGTTCACATTTTTATTGCCAAAATGATTGAACAATATTGCAATCACAACTATTAATTATGAATATTCCGCATGTTCATGAAAAATATTTGACTTGAGTTTTCAGTCCAAAATTAATCTTTGATAATAAATGGTAGCCAATAGTAAAAAACATATACCCAGAAAAATTCTCCTTTGCCAAGCAAGGGCAAGCTGAATTAATATGCTTTTTACAAAGTACTATGACAAATTGAAACTCAACCAAATTTCACCACTGAATAAATTTATTTACTCCCCCCCCAAACTGTTACAAGACCACATAATGATAACCTAATTTTATTTTAAATTCTTGCCATTTAAAAAAAAAAAAAAAAAAAAATGTACATAACTATTCCCAGTCATTGCTCAATACTTTGTTGATGCACCACTGGCAGTCATTCCAGCCTTAAGTAATTTTGAATATGATGCTACGAGCTTGACATACCCATCTTTGGGCAGTTTCACCCATTCCTCTTCATATCCTTGACCCAAGTCTGAGGTCTTGTGCAGGTTTCCATCCAAGATGTCTCTTTACATTGCGGCATTCATCCTTCCCTCAATCCTCAGTCTCACAGTTCCTACTGCTGAAAAACATTTCCCACAGTTTGATGCTAGCACCACCACAATTCACTGTTGTGATGGTATTAGTCAAGTGATGAGCAGTGTCACCAACTATCTTTGTCTCACCAGACCACATAAGTGACTGAGTTCTTAATCACCCCCCCCCCCCCGACGTAGACACTCCTCCCCCAATTGCTCAGGCTATTGGGGTGGCCACCCCTACAGGAAAAGCCCTTGTGGTTCAGTCAATCTTCCATTTAGAGATGATGGAGGCCACTGTGCTCATTGGAACCTTTAAAGCAGCAGCTAATTTTCTTTACCCTGCCCCAGATTCGTGCCTCGAGACAATGCCTTTGACTTCATGCCTGGTTTGTGCTTGGGTGGACTCCCATTAAGCTGTAGGAACCTCTCATGGATGATCAATGGAAACATGATGCATTTGATCATTAAGATCTTTGGCAAAGGCTGTGAATACTTACACAAATCTGATTTCTTAATGCATTGAAAAGAAAAAAAATCTCAATGTGTTGTGTGGGTATTGCATTGTGGGATGTGGCAGCCATTTAGGCAGAAAATGTCTGACCAAATTATTCAACCGAAACAACCAGGTTGTTCGTAAACTGAGGTTCCACTGCAGATTTAATTTGACAGGTTGTATTGACTAAAATCAACATGATTTTGTTGATTTGATTTTTCCCAACTTTCTCACATCTTGGAGGGATCAAGGAAATTTGTGGTTTGTGCTGTGTCACACTTTTTCAGTTCATCTGACAGATGAAACGGTTCACTTTTCAGTGGATCTAAAATGAAAAGAAAAAAATAGAATGTTAGTAATAGAATAATTTCTTCTGCGTTATTGAATTGTTTCTGAAGCCCATTATACTTATATTACACTCATCAGTTTGCAACGATTTGTGTTTTTGTTTTTATTTTTTTTACACCTCTTGAAAAGTTACATTTTTTTTGGACCACTTAAAGTAGTAATGTTATATTTTATTTAAAATTGAAGACAAATTTGTTGGAAAATTACACTCACTGAATTTATCTGTGAACCGTAAATCAAATTAGACATGATCAGAAATGACAATTTGCTTTCACCTCTGTTCTCGGAACTCTTCCAAGCGAATGAGCCACTTTTCCCAAAACTCCATCATTAGCTCATGGTTCAGTTGGTGTGCATGAGCGGGTGAGCCATCCTTGTAAGCAACAACAATGAGGCCGTTCTCCACCTGCACAAACAAAGAGTGGCTGATGAGCTTTGGTCATCATGTGATTATCTACAGTCACTCGTATTAATAGAATAGAGTACCTGGTATTTGTATCTGCCGTCATTGTTCAGAGCTCCAGCGTAGGCCGCCACCTGAATTGGGTTGTCGTAGGTGTTGCTCAAAAACGGTTTGGGTTTTTCTGACGTCTTCCAGTCAATTATACACAGAACACCTCTAAAGACAAGATGATGTGAGTCAAGTGAACATAAACACAAATCCAGTGATACAATTCTCAACATACACTACATGAAGTCCCCCTTTTCGAGCTTATGAATGCCACGCAATTAACTACTTTGTGTGACACACAGCATGCTCAGTTACAGCCATACTGATTATGTTTTTCATTTGATTCTTTTTGTATTCATGGAGATTTTCATACAAATATTTACAATAATTCTGAATTTACGATTGCATTAGCGTAGGTTAGTGAAGGACTATGGTAGTGTTTTCCAACTTTTATGGAGCCAATACACAAATTTTACATCGGGAATATCTCACAGCACAACATGCCCCCACAAAATATGCATACATGATCATTCCAAGATATGTTGTGAATGAGCAAAATTCTGACTTAAGACTTGCTTAAACCAAGTATTGGGCACTCTTGCTTCACCCATAGTTCCTCAGATCGTAAAACCTTCTCCCAACAAGAGACCAAACTTTCCTGCTTTAAGTTGTTCATTTGTCATTCCCAGTAGTAGTTTACAAGTTGAGCACCCATGTAACGGTAAATTAGAACACTTCCAAGAACACACACGGAGCAGCCCAAAGATGTGGTGTCATCCCCCGGTGGTTCGGAGGGGAGGTTTTAAATGGTCCATTCTTCAAGGAGAGCTTAAGGTAATATTTACGAATATGTAATATGGCTCACAACCAACATTATGTTGTGTAGCTAACTAATGATAGCACCAATTTTTTGACATAAAGATACTAGTGTTCAGTCATTTCATGCTCTAAAACATCACTGCCTGACTTTGGTGAAGCCAGCGTGGGATCAATTCCTGCTCAGTGATGGCGTTGATATGTGCCCTGCGACTGACAGGGGCAACAAAGTTCAGGGTGTAGTCCACCTTTTGCCCGAAGCTAACTGGGATAGGGTCCAGCACTCACATGACCTTTTTGAGGATAAGTGGCTTGGAAAATGAATGGTTTGTTAGTGCAAATGCTTAAAATGGCAAGCAGGGGAGTTTGCTCAATGCTATCAGTGGACGCCAGGTGACTTCATGGGGTTCTCCTTCATATCTCACACAGCATAAAAGAGATATCACCTCCAAAAATCAAACATACTGGACTGAGGATTTTGGCACTTTAGGGCCAAATCATTGGTCGTGGATTATGTTGCACTACGATGAGTTTTGTGGTCCCAGACTAAATATGTTGGCCCGGGTTAAGGGAATCAGCGACGAGAGCAAGTCGAGCCAATAACAAACAACAAAAGATCAATAAAGTCTCGGACACAGACCTTGTGTCCCCATCCTGCCTCAAAGTCTGCGCAGACTAACTTACTCCTGTCTTCACAAAGATCTTTAACAGGTCTCCACAACTGTGTAAAGTACCAACATGCTTCAAACGCTCCACCATTATACTGGTCCCCAAAAAAGCAGGAGTCTCATCAGGTCCTAATGACTACAGGCCTCTTGACTTGACATCTGTGGTCATGAAGTCCTTTGAACGCCATGTGCTGGACCACCTCAAGAGCTTCACAGTTCCCCAACTGGACCCACTGCAGTTTGCATATTGAGTTAACAGGTCTGCAGATGATCCAGTCAACATGGGTCTGCACTTCATCCTTGTATATCTTGACAGTGGGGGTACCTATGAGAGACTCCTGTTAGTGGACTTCAGCTCTGCGTTTAACACCATCATCCCTGAACTGCCCTCCAAACTTCTCTAGCTAAGAGTCTAGCCTGCCATCTCCCGGTGGATCTACAACTTCCTGACGGGAAGACACAGCAGGTGAGGCTGGGGGACACCACCTTATCCAAACGCACTATCAGCACCGGGGCACCCCAAGGTTGTGTCCTCTACTTCTGCTCTTCTTGCTCTACACAAATGACTGCACCTCGTGGCATCCGACTGTCAAACTCCTCAAGTTCCCAGATGACACCACGGTCATCGGCCTCATCAAAGACTGTGACGAGTCAGCGAGTGGCGAGACTGGAACTTTGGTGTGGACAACACAACCTGGCGTTGAACTCTCTAAAGCAGGGGTGTCAAATATATAGCCCACGGGACAGAACCAGCCCGCAACGAGGTTCAATCTGGTCTCTGCCCCTCCCCTCCACCCTCATTAGCCAAAACGTCATTAACCAAATGGAGCAAAGTAGATATGGAGTGTAGAATTTTAATGGAAAATGGATCAGTTCCTATTTATTTATAGAAATCCACAGAAAACCATTGTGCTTGGTGTGTTTGCTACAAGTTTCGGTATTGAAGGAATATAATATTCAACGCCACTACGAGACTCTTCACAGCGAAAAATATGATGGATTGCAATAACAACTGAGAAGAGATAAGATCAACAAATTGCAAGCGGGTCTGAGGAAACGGCAGTCAACTTTCATCCAGAGCCGACAAGTCAATGAAGCAGCGGTAAATGCCAGCTACCCACCTGCTAGCAAAATAGCATTAGCTTCAAAGCCGTATACCTACTGTAACTTTATTAAATGATGCATGATGAAGGCGGCTGAACTTGTATGTCCTGAGAAGCGACAAGCTTTTGCCAATATTAGCCTGACGACAAATACTATAGCAGAGAGGATTTCGTACCTATCAGCAGATTTACACAGCCAATTGAGACAGAGTCAAGTCATTTATTGCATTTTCCATTGCAACTGACGAGAGCACTGACACAACAGACGTGACACAACTGGCCTTATTTATTCGTGGAGTTGATGAGAGATTGAGTGTTACTGAAGAGTTTCTTGAGTTGGTGCCAATGATGGACACCACAGCAGCAGAAGACATTTTCGGGTCTGTCGTTGCTGCACTGGTCAGAGGTGGAATGGTCGCGTGCTATCAGCCTGGTTATAGACGGCACCCCATCCATGGTAGGAAAGAAAGCCGGTGTTGCGACAAAGTTCAGGGAGAAAGTACAAGTCCTTAATGGAGGAGATCGTCAACTTAACTATAAAAAAAGTATGGTAAAATTCTACTGTTCATGCCACTCCATGAATTTTCAGTATGTCTTGTATGTGTGTTTCATGTATGAAGTTTACACATTTACAGGACATGTGAATACTTTTTTCTTTACACATTTAATTACACTCTCCTTAGTTTGTAAGATGTAGGCAAGGATTAAATTTAAATTTTATATGCACATGTGTAAATGCTTTAAAAATTCATTTATAGATCTCATTTAATCTTAAAGTACATTACTATATTTTTCAATACCAATGACTTGATAAAGTTTTGTGCCTTTGTACAATCAGTGGGATCAGTTGCAATGCATATTTGTGAATGATAAAAGTATATTGAACATTTGTCAAATAAAATCTGAGGTGTTTCATGAAATGTTTTGTAAAAAGAATGTTCATTAAATTTCAACATTTTCCTAATGTTCTTGTGCTTCTTTACACCAAAACAAAGGAGAGACATAATATTTTGGTTATTTATAGCAGAGTATGGTATCATTTTAATGGTTCGGCCCACTTGACATCTACCCAGGCCGTATATGGCCCACAATGTGAAATGAGTTTGATACCCCTGCTCTAAGATGATTGTGGACTTCAGGAGGCATCCTTCACCACAGCTGCCCTTGACTCTGTCCAACTGTCTTGTGTCAACCGTCAAGACCTTCAAGTTCTTGGGAATTACAATCTCAAAGGACCTGAAGTGGGGGACGAACATCAACTCCATCCTCAAAAAAGCCCAGCAAAGGATGTACTTCTTGCGGCTTCTGAGGAAGCACGGCCTGTCACAAGAGCTGCTGAGACAGTTTTATACAGCAGTTATCCAATCAGTACTGTGTATCTCCATCACAGTCTGGTTTGGGGCCGCCACAAAAAAGGACAAACTCAGACTGCAACGAACAATCAAAACCACTGAACGGATTGTCGGCACTACACTACCCACTATTGAGGACTTCCACGCAACTTGAACTAGGTCCTGAGCAGGCAGGATCCTTTCGGATCCTCCACATCCTGGCCACTAGCTCTTCCGGCTCCTTCCATCGGGAAAGAGCTACAGATCAATGAAAGTGAAAACTAGCATGCATTCGAACAGTTTTTAGCCCCTGGCAATTAAGTCATTAAATTCTTGATCAGCGAACCCTGTATTTTTCTGCCTTATGCCATGTTAGGACACTCACATCTTGCTGGTCTAATCAGTATTCGTCATATATTTTAATATTTTGTAGACCGCACGATTCGTCACTTTAAACTGCTCCCTTTGCACTGGTCTATAACTGGAACGGCGAATGGGTAAAGGCATTCTGTATAAGCTTAACACAATGCAGGACGTTAACACACTTATCTCTTATCTGTTCTAAACAAAGAAGATTTTACATTTTGCAGGACTTATAAGGAATAGTTGAAGAGTTTGTTTTCAAAACGCGACATAGGAATTTTTTTCAGATTTACGAAACTCGCGCCAAAATTATCCAGCTCCGAATGGTAGTTATCGGGATACTCTGATTTTTGTTGAAAGTGCGACAAATCGTTCTATATCAGCCAAGGAATATCGCGTTTTATTTCAAAATGCGACATATTGAGATCTTATTTAGAGCAAAATGCGACATAATTTCGTTCAATCAGCGTGCGCTGCTGAAGCAAGCAGCATCCAATCAGAATTCGTCTAGAGGGAAGTTCCGGTATCTTACACATCATCCAAAATGGCTGCGCCCCTGTTTGAGAGAGATGCTAATGCCGAGTTTGATTTTTATGTACGAGACACCGGAGAGAATGAAGCTGGGAAGGAAAAGAAACCCAGCGGAAACGGGGTCAGAAAAGAAGAAGCGCTTGCTATGATAGTAGACCCTATTTTTTCTCTTTGTGAAGTTGACCTATTGTTTCCTTTTTTATCACATTTGGATTTTCTTTTACATGAATTCTATTTTTAATAGAATCTACTGATGTGTGAATCAGTAATGTTTCTTTTCTACTTATGAATTGAAAGAAAATAAAGACTTTTGATCTTTGTAGATTGTTTTTGTTTACACTGAAAAATATCCAGTACAGTCAGTAGCAAACCTTTTCATTGTTTTGCCATGTGATACATTTTACTATGTTTTTTTATTTGGATCCTTGACATGCATTTTTGTCGATTTTATCTTTACAGTGTTTCTTGCTTTCAAGCTGAACTAAGTCTTGTATTTTGTTTATCAATGTTTAATAATATTGAATAAATGAATCAGTGATTGTGCTGGTTACTTGCAGGCTGTCCCATTGTGAGGGTGCTTTTCCTATTTAATTTTAATTCTTTATGAAATTATTGCAATGTAATACTTCAGTTCTCATCCAAGTACCATTGTATCTGAATGTAATAAACATACTGTTTTGTCTATGACTGCGTAATGCTTGAATAGTAATTTTGTTGTTCAAAATATTTCACCAACGATCATTAATGAATGAATAAATTTTTATAATTCTATGCAATCTTTTTTTTTTGCCATTTTTTATAAGGAAAGTTATCGGCTATGACTTAAGAAAAGTTGACATTAAAAGGAAATCAACACCCTTGGAGTAGACTCAATTTCTGTCTATGAGCATTATGAATACTGTTATTATTACTACAGACTTATATCCTATTCTGCAGTGTTCTTTCCCCCGACAGCGAGAGCTATAAATAAAATCAAAAGAAAGCAGACTCAATGAGTCAGATTTCAAACAGTGAATTTGTGAGTTTGAAACTGATTTCATTTTGGATATGTGTGTATGAGATCGACTACCTATTTTTTTTCTGCTGGTATCCCTCGCAACCCATATTAACCTTGGTAGACTGGTTTGAAGCAGTTTACTTTCTTAATGATCTCACATCAACTTATAAACGAAATTAATCAACTGAGTGACACAATGCCTGCAGATGTCGGATTGCAGAATCGCATACAGATACACAAAATTACAATGATGTAAACTCAGCCTTTCCAAGACCTCATACTGAACAAACAAACAGTTTCTAAATAACTGAAAAACACCTTTTTAAAAGAAATTCCCATTTTTTCATCTCCTTTTTCAACATCTGACATTAGTGAGCTAATTGTGAAAATTGTGACTGGTGACTGACCCTTATTTCTGATACCTAACTCTCTAAATGTGGTGGTCATGGTCTTAAATATGATTTTAAAATGCTTGAAATGTTGAAAGGCAAATAGTTTTCATGATTGCCTATCAAAAGCAACTGATTTTTTAAAAAAATACAGCTGCTCCTGAAGGTCGAAATTTGTATGTCTCACTTTGCCAAGAATAGAATGTTTGGATATGTCTCATTTTGGAGAAAAAATAAAATTTGTCATCAAAAAAACTCGGTGAATATTAAAGCCAATATTTTTTTGTAGTATGGTGTTTAGTTACTTTTTAGCATCTCTTTCCATCCCTCAATAATTAGAAACATAAATTGAGTTTATTGTTTTCACTTCAATACCAAGCCCTTTTCTCAAAATGAAAAAAACGGATATGTCTCATTTTGAAAACAAACTCTTCAGTTCCTATAAACAGAAATCTTTCTTGTTCTTTGTTCTTGTTGTTATGTTGTTCTGTGTTCTGAATGTCATACCAGGGCAGCACCGATTGCCGGAGGAAAAACTCCTTGTGTGTTTTTACACACTTGGTCAATAAAGGTGATTCTGATTCTAACGGAACTAAAATCTTGTTATAACAATATATGGTCAAGTTTGCATGTTGCATTCATGTTGAGTATTATACTTGCCTGTAGCGGGCCACACAGTCCACAATGCCCAAATAGTTGAGCGTGTCATGCCGCACACTACTCTCAATAGCTCTTGCAGAGCTTACATCGTCCAGAATGTAAGCGACGCTCTTCATGTATCCAAGTACATCAGGTGCATGCTGATCGTCTTCCCTTGTTGTACCTGACATCAGAACGTCCTCCAGTGCCGAATGGAAAAGTTTCCCTTGCCTAAACAAATCTGGTGATGATGAAATATAATTCAATAAAGCATATTAACCTGTGGAATGTTACAAGACCTACTTTTGGTGTAGTCTTTGAAACCGTCCTCCCCCAGTTCGGCAACCATCTTCCTCTTCCATCTCTCCAGAAAAAAGAGCTGCTCTGGTGAAAGTGTCGCCTGAAGAATCCTGGTCACACTCGGTAAGGACGACCGACCTTGGTCCCGGTTCAATGCAATCTGGACTGGAGGTGCTGAATCACTATCCTCCGTTTCTGGAGTGTCCTCGGAATGTGAGAAGGGATGCATTACTTTGGGCAGCTTCGTCACTTCCCTTGACGTAGTCTGAACTTTAATAACTGGTCCAAACACGTGCTCATCCTCAGCTTGAATGGTCTCGGGCGTTTGCGAACTGGCCCTAGAAGACGTGACAGACTTGACAAGAGACGAATAGCGCTCACTGTCCACTGAGTTGTACGGACTCGCCCCCCTGCGGGAACTGGAGCGATGACAGGCTAAGAAAAAACCGAAAGTGAGGGAAGTGTACCGAAGTATCCGAAAACCTCCAGCGAATGGCGCACATTTAAAGATAAACATGATGCAAGAGATAGCTTTTTTATGCTCACTCCACCTACAGGTTTTAAATACAGACTTAAAACTTGCCTTAGACAGGTAAAAGTAGCCCCAACATGTTGTTAATAACGCGGAATCTTCATAGTCAATGCAACTGTCTTCTTCTTCAAACGTTAGTTTGGCAAGTAACGGTTTTGCACATCTCTGCCATCATCTGGTAGGGGATTGCACGACCTTTATTGTAGGCTGCTGGCGTAGCTGGCATAGCTGGGAGTTGAAGTCCTGGCTGTTACCAAGAAAACTGCAATTGATTTGAAGTGAAACTACATTGCCCACAATGCTCAGCAAAATGTTAAACTACGTTTGTACGAGTGCTCAAAATCGAACGGACGGTGTCTGATCACAGTTTTATCACAACAATAATGATAACGACTGAAAAAAAATATTAATTCGTATGTCCAAATTCAGACGTACTTGTGACATAGTTAAAATTGAGGTGGCAATGTGGTTGGAAGTACCGAGTCAAAAATCCATTTCATGCGAAAAAAACAAGTAATTGACAACACGTCAAACCGCTAGCTACTCACTCACGCTCACAGACAGCCAGCGCTCCCTTGCCACATTGCTGCTCTTCACTCGACTTCGGTCCAGTTATGACAGCCACTTTGCACGAAAGCGACAACGAAAAGGTAAGGCCAGACAAGCATATTTAGCGTTAACGTTCTTTTGAACGCTATGACAAAGTCATTACGGGAGTTAAAATAAGTTAGAAGAGCAACGATAGGTGTTTAGCTAGGTTTCTGTCGCTAACTCTTTTTGATTCCTTTAAAGTTTTAACATTAGAAGCTTCCTTGTTGCTGATTATTTAGCAGGTTCGACTCAAAACATTCAAATGTAGCTAAAAGTTATGTCGTCGTTGCTTTTACCAATGTACATTATTTAAACATGCAAAGGCTCGTCGGCTCCCCTGACCATATCTGAATTAAATAACACAATCTTGGTGTGTTTTCAGTTATACGATGTCAATTCTTCATTCAGTCCATATAATCTTCTCACCTAAACGTGGTTGTCACGTGCGAAGACTTTGGCGTGGCTTTTCTTAAATCACTTTAAGGAACGCTGACACATGTAATTTTATTTTGGGAAGGTGCCCTTGATTGTCAGTTTGAAAAAAACTCTGCACTTCACTTGTTTTTATTGGAGTACATTTCTGACTGTTCTGCCTCTATTCATTTAAATTTTTTCTAAGGTGACCTTAAAGTGACTTCAATGTATTATTTTTATCATCATTCCTCTGTCCATTTTCTGAACCGCTGGTCCTTGCTACAGTGGTCGTGACACTATATTCTACAGCCAGCCAGAGAATAATAACTGTACTGTGTACTGACACCAAGTCTGTGAAGTCACGAGAAGGTAGTGATACAATGTTTCACATGGCAGTCTGTTCTTGGTTCTTAGATGCGCTCTGTGTCTGTTGACCTAAATAATGATGCATCTCTGCTCATTGATATTCCTGATGCACTCTGTGAAAGAGACAAAGTCAAGTTTACGGTTCACACAAAGGTAAAACTTAATTACTATTATAACTCTTGACAGTGATAAGAGTTTTCTATGAAAAAAATTGATTAATTATCTCATAATCCTCCCAGACCACACTTCATGCTTTCCAGAAGCCAGAAATCTCTGTTCCCCGCCAGCATGAAGATTTCATCTGGTTACACGACACTCTGGTGGAGACAGAGGACTACGCTGGCCTTATAGTTAGTAGATACCTTTCTTCACCTACATACTCAATTAAGGGGGGATGACTTCCTCTAAAATACATTTTCTTCATTCATTCATCATTCCTAGATTCCCCCAGCACCCCCAAAGCCAGACTTTGAAAGTCCAAGAGAGAAGATGCACAAACTTGGGGAAGGTGAAGCCACTATGACCAAGGAAGAGTATACGAAAATGAAGCAGGAGTTGGAAGCGTAAGTGTCAAATGAATGGATTTTACA
Source organism: Syngnathoides biaculeatus (assembly GCF_019802595.1). Classification (NCBI taxonomy): domain Eukaryota; kingdom Metazoa; phylum Chordata; class Actinopteri; order Syngnathiformes; family Syngnathidae; genus Syngnathoides; species Syngnathoides biaculeatus. The sequence goes on from NC_084651.1 coordinate 21,016,381, forward strand.
ATTGATGAAACGGGATTGCTTTGTGTCAGGTTGTTTGTGTTGTGTATTTTCAGTGAGTACCTAGCTGTGTTCAAGAAAACAGTGCAAGTACATGAAGTTTTCCTGCAGAGACTCTCCTCTCATCCCACTCTAAGCAAAGACAGAAACTTCCAGATTTTCCTCGAGTATGACCAGGATGTGAGTTTTGCATAATGCTGACTTCCTTTCCTTAGCAGTCAATTCGAAAGAGGGAAGTATTTTTTTCTCTCTTTTACTGTTCAGTTGTGACACATGGCTTCCATCCTGCTTTGATCAGCAGTTACATTATCTACGGTCATTTTCTGTCAATGGCGAGTTTACAGAATACATACTGTAAATTTGCAAAATATTAATAAAAAAAAAATCACGTCTTGTCGTTTGTATTTTATACAGCAGTTTACTCCAGTGATTCAGTGCATTTACAACTTGGAATTTGCTTATTTTAGCTCAGTGTCAGAAGAAAGAATGCCAAGGAGATGTTTGGTGGATTCTTCAAAAACATGGTCAAGTCAGCTGATGAGGTCCTGATCTCAGGAATAAAGGTATAGCTTCTGTGATTTTCCTAAATCATTGGAAGGTTTGCAAGCAAAATATCCTTACCACCTCCTGTCTCACTCTTATTTCCCCCTACAGGAAGTCGATGACTTTTTTGAGCAGGAGAAGACATTCCTTCTTGACTACTACAGCAAGATTAAAGATTCCACTTCCAAAGCAGAGAAGATGACCCGCACCCACAAAAGTATTAGATCTGAACTTTACTGGGGTCTCTACTGCTTGCATGACAACCTTCTAAAATAATATCATTAGCCAATATCATACCCCATTAATGCCATCGGTGTATGTCTGCACTTCTAAAAATGCTCGGATACAATGACACCAATAAAGCTTAATCACTTTGACATACTTTTCGGGTAAGACCCATGTTTGGAGATACTTTGAGGTGAACACTGATAACAGTTGAGTTGTTGTGGTCGGCATTACTGCAAGTATGAGTTTTTCAATCCCCATCACCTAGTCTACTCAGCTCCAGATTTGAGCCAACCGCACTTCTGGCCCTACTCCTCCTACCCAGTGATGCTTTCAGCATCGACTTGTACAGAGAAACTCATCAGCTCCATCAGTTTCATTTCAAACAGAGTCAGTAGTGAAATAGTGTGTGAAGTTGCGACAATGTATCATTTAATTTGGCCTGCCACAGTTTTAACACTAATATTTCGTCTTACTGGTTATATTTAACCTACATTTCAATATGTGGCAGGACCGTTAGAAAAACGTGCAGTTGGATGTTAAAGTATCAATAATCACATTTGAGTGAAACATATGCAGTGTTCACAAAAGGTTGTTACATTACTTGTGTACAACAGAACACCATCATAATTGCAAAAAAATGGCATTATCAAGTATCGATACTTTGTATTTGCGATTGCTCAAATGTAAGCACTTGTACTCATACGAGATCTGATCTTTTTTATATTTTATTGTTTGGCTCTCATTTCAGATATCGCAGATGACTACATTCAAATCTCAGCCACTCTGAACACACTTTCTGCTGAAGATAGCACAGCAAATAAGAAGTGTGTGCTCCATTTAATTGTATAAAGAACTAACAAATGCATGTCAGTGGCCATATTTTGCTTCGGAAATGAACACCGGTACAGTAGATGTTTATATTGTATGTTTTACTTTCAGGCACATGGAGAAGCTGTCAGATCTCTTTGAGAAACTAAGAGTGAGTATGCATCAACAGAAATGGAAATGTCTGGGACTGTTGCTCCAGATTTAAAGATCCGTTTTTATGTTCATATTTTTTCTTCTTTTTTCTTCATTTCCCCACAGAAAGTGGAAGGAAGAGTAGCATCCGACCAAGAGCTTAAGCTGACAGAGTTGCTAAGATATTACTTGCGAGATATTCAGGCTGCAAAGGTGAGTATATCCCACCAACTGTCCTGTAGCACGAAGTGGGTAGCGTAGCCAAAAATTACACACAAGAATACCATTATATTTTGAATAATTTGACATAAGTGAAAGTCAAAGGGTAGTCTTCCAAATAATTATTTGACCAGCACTAAGTGGTCAGTGTAAAACAACTACTCAAGGACACGACTCGTCACTGAAGGGTAACCTCAGATTTAAGTAATTGAACATCAAAAAGACAAGTAGAAACTAGGAATGTGCCTGAAAATATCTCTGTAGCTAAAGCATTAAATTATTTAGTCTTTGTAAAATAGAATAGCGCGGCACGGTGGTGCAGCATGTTCTCTCCGTGCCTGTGTGGGTTTTCTCCAGGCAGTCTGATTTCCTCACACATCTCTGAAAACATGCAAGATTAATTGGACGCTCTAAATTGCCCCTAGGTATGATTGAGAGTGTGACTGTCGTCTATCTCCCAAGTGCCCAGCGATTCATTGCCAACCAGTTCAGGGTGTACCCAACCTCCTACCCGTTGACAGCTGGGATAGGCTACAGCATTCCCGCGACCCTTGAGAGGATAAGCTTCAAAGAAAATGGATGAATGGATAGATAAAGGCAAATTCAGCAGGAAGAACTTGTCTGAAATTAACTGTATTACTGGAACAGTATAGTAGCCTGTCTGGATGTCACTATCACAATATTGTCATGGTCTTGTCTCAGTATCAAACAATGATCCACTGTGCTTAAATTTTAATTTTGGGTCAGCTATATGTAGGCATGTTGCTAAGCCAAGGTGCTAAGGCACTCTGGTTTCTTATACAGTATGTGTGCACTCATTTGGCGGCCCCACCTTTGTGAGCATGTCACAATAAATACACTATTAATTGGGTGACTGACCCAGATGACTGAAATGCTGTGTCTTGATGAAGACAAAATGCTGTTCCCATTTATGTAACTGGCATGCCAAAAGGGCATATATGCAGGCCTCCTTCCTCACCTACTATAGGCCCAACCACCCTGTCAGGTCGCTATCAGCTGCCAGTGGCCATCTGCTTCATGAAGGCCTGGTTCATCCCGTGACGCCGGCTCCGCGACGCCCCCTTGAATAAGCTAACCCACCAAATTTTAAGCATATTGCAACACTCTTAATGAGTGTTATCAATAGTAAAAGGTTGTGGGTGGAAGAATATTACATGGAGAGCAAATAGCTCCACAAAAAACAATCATAACAATTCTAACTCCTCGTTACATTTGACCTCATCACAACATATCCCTCTGCCAGTACCATTCCATTATGATTATCCCAAAAATGAAATAATAAAATGGGTCCACGCCGTACAAATACAGATGTAAATATATCAAGTCTCACCTGGCAAGAGAGTGCATTTAAAAACAGAAACAAGATCTGAGAACTCCATACCAACTGTGGCGCCTAGAGGTGGCAGCATCATGTTGTGGGGCTGTTTTGCTGCAGCAGGAACTGGAGGTCTTAATAAAATAGACGGTATTATGAAGAAAGAACATTACATGGATATTTTAAGGCAACATCTCAAGAGATCAGCCACGAAGCGAAACGTTGGGTGCAAATGGGTCTTCTGAATGGACAATGACTCTAAGCATCCTGCCAAAATGGTTAAAAAGTGCAGGCGTGATTTTTCCGCTTATAGGGGGATTTACGTTTTTTTTTTTTTTTTTTTTTTTTCCCCCCAAGAAATTAAAACGTTTTTGAATGGATATGATATACATGCTATGAAAGCACGCTTGCATGACATGATGCAAATCTGAATTCAAGGTAGTAGTTTCCTTAGTTGAATTTGTAATTTTTGCGGGTAAAGGTAGGCACCAAAATAATGAACGATCGTATTGTGTACATTTTGAAAACAGAATAGCATTTATTTATAGATGTGCTAGATATATTTCATTCATAATACAATTTATAAAACTTGCACATTAAAATGGGTGATCATCCATTGATCAAGCTTGCAGCCCCCAGACCTCTGGCTATTTTTCATTCAGTCAAATCACATGTCTGAAAGTGGTTTGAATATAACAAAGTCAATTTCTTGGAGTGGCCACCACAAAGCCTTGATCTGATTCCCATCCAAAATTTGTGAGCAGATCAGAAAAGGCATCGGCAAGCAAAGGAACTGACAAACCTGACTCAGTTCTCCATCCATCCAGCCATCCATCCATTTTCTTAGCCGCTTATCCTCATAAGGGTTGGGGGAGTGATGAAGCCTACCCCAGCTGTTAACTGGCAGGAGGTGGGGTACACTCTGAACTGGTTGCCAGCCAACCGCAGGGCATATCGAGACAAACAGACGCACTCACAATCACACCTACGTTCAATTTAGAGTGTCCAAATAATGTTTTTGGGATGTGGGAGGAAAACCGGAGTGCCCATAGGAAACCCACGCAGGCACGGGGAGAACATGCAAACTCCACACAGGCAAGTCCAGGATTGAACCCGTATCTTCAGAACTGTGAGGCCATTGCTTTCCAGCTGTACCACCGTTCCCCCCCACCAGTTCTGTCAGGAGGAATGGGTCAGGATTCCAGCGGAGTACTGTTAGAAGCTTGTGGAATCTTAATGTTTGACCCAAGTCATGCAGTTCAAAGGAAATGCTGCTTGATACTAAGGAACTGTATGTAAACTATTCTCAACGAAAATATGAAATTCTCTAAAAAATAAAAAGAAATCTCTCCTTATTTTACCATTTAACAAAATTAAATTACTTTGGTGATCCTGACTCACCTGAAATAGGATAGTGAGACAAAAAAGGAAATGTGTATGTAAACGTCTGGTTTCAACCGTAGCTGCGTTAGGGCTTCACCTATCTATTTTTAGTTTTCGAGTAGTGTGATAATGTAATCGACTAAACTGACAAACTATTTCTTTCTTGGTGAATGAATATATATGAATACAAAAGGGACAATGGTATTGCACTTAATATCCAATGACCATTGCAGAAAACTATTTTCTTGTCAAGAAACATTTTCAGTGGCGCAATTTCAAACAAATATAATATATTCCATCTTAAATGTAGCTTTTCTTTTCAGCAATATTTATATTCATTCCTCAGAAGTGCTTTTTGTAGTTATTTACTGTCATTATGATATGAAATTTAGGTTAGTGATTGACTTCAGCTCGTTCAACCAATAATAAAGTTGACAATGAAACAACGGAAATAGTTTGTAAACCCCTGTAATGGGATGTGGTGAATGTTGGACTAATGCACAGCAGAGATTTGCAATGTTTCATATTTTCATCTTTTGTTCATCCCTCTTGCTTACATCTTTTAGGACCTCCTCTACCGACGAGCTCGCGCATTAGTCGACTATGAGAACTCCAACAAGGCTTTGGATAAGGCGCGACTGAAAAGTAAGGATATTCCTCAGGCTGAGGAACACCAACAGCAGTGTCTACAGAAATTTGACAAGCTCTCAGAGTCTGGGAAGAAAGGTTTGTGCATCCATGTGGAATCGGTTTTAGCAATCACATTTGCCGCATGTTTCTTTTTGTATGTACACTTAAAATACAATTCGTAAAATAAGGTAACTAAAATATTCCGTACCACACACTGGAAAATCCAAAAATGTTAGACAAAAGGTCAAATAAGTACTTCTCAGATGGGACAACTGAGTTTTATTAACTTTGAAAGACCAGGATTGTTAGTTAAATTGTTGTTCATTTGATAGAGTGTAGGTGATGTTAATGTTTTGGACTGGTGAATGTATACTTTGGTGTATGTTATAGCTCAAATGGCATATTATCTTTTTCCCAGAGCTCACCAGTTTCAAGGGCAGGCGAGTTGTGGCATTTAGAAAAAATCTCATTGAGATGGCTGAACTGGAAATTAAACATGCTAAGGTGAGTAGTAGTAATAGTTAATCTTCCTTTGGAACATTTGTCTCTTTGAATGAAATTCCATCTGTTTAAGACAAAATTTTACTGTACTTTGTATTATTCTACTTAATTCAGAGCTTTTTACCAAAAAGAACCTACAATGAGACTTCATAAAGACTACAGTTCTTTAAAGATACAAACTCAAGGAACAAGGGTAACAGCTAAAAAGTGCAGAAATGCTCTTTAAGAGAGCTTTGCAAAATGAGCAGGCGCAGCCTTTGTAATTTTCTGGAGATAGTATTACTGTGAAACAAAACGTAGACTTTTTTTTGATTAATGTAATTATATAACCTGTCAGGGATTGTATTGTCTCCTAAAGTTACATAAAATTAACAACATTTTCTCCTATCTTGTCTGCACGTATTGATAAAGAGAACACAATACAATGACTAAAAGATGAATAAAAATAAAATAATGCACAAATATTCACTGGCCAAATAAATACCATCTCAAATATTTAATAGTAAAAAGTTTGTTAGGCAATGAATTTCAAAAATTAAAATAAATACGATAACAATAACAAAGTACTTTTAGTAAAATTCAAGTTTGCCTACCATCTAACCAGATAAAGTACAAATAAATTTACTTTTCCAAAGGTTGAGGCCTTCGTTTATGTCTGTCTTAACACATGGGGCACTATGTAAAAAGAGTACATAGATAAGCGATGTAGATAAGAGATAATGAGGAGAGGAGAGTTCTGTGGACAAGTAGATCCTTTATATGGGTGCAATGTTAGTGCTGTGTGCTGAGCTGCAAATAAAGTGAATACGATAGTGAAATCAAAGACTAATTTGTGAGAGTACCATACCGACCGTCTGGAACACGTGGCCCAGACACCGATGGCTGGCCCACAACCATCATTTATATAATTTAAAACTGATGAGATTGAAATTTGTTGAAGTACATGTTGACAAGCTACAATGATTCTGCCACAATTTTCCTGTGGCAAGTGTGGGATTTTCAATACTTAAAAAAGGTACCAACAATTTTGCATGTGCCGTGTGTACAATGAAAAGGACACTGTAGCCAGTATGAAATAGCGGCCCCAGTTGTGTTCTGCAAAGGGTGTCTTGAACCTGGTAAGTGCAACCAAATTTCAGACTTTCAAGAGATTTTAGAGCAAAATTTGCTGCCCAGTTTGAGAAAACGTGGTTGCTGTTACAGCTCATGGTTCTTCCAACAGGTTCAAGACAGAAACATAATTAGTTATAAAAAAAAAAAAAAAGAAGGGAATGCCTTAGACTGAAACACTGGACTATTTCTATAAATAGTGTTGAAAGAAGCTGAATCATACAGTCCGGAGACAGCGCCCCTTCAAATCCGAGAAGGCTGGAGCACATTGCTCATAGTCAGCCAAAATACCTGTCGACACATGCTAAATGTCTCATGCAAAATCGTAAAGATCTTTTGATTACTGTGATTCCCCGAAAAGGTTGCACAGTGATTGTAAATTAAGATCAGGCCAAATTCATTGGTTTTTGAAGATGACATTGGTGGACCACGAAAATAAAACAATGCCAGAATTTTCATAATTTTTTTTGTTGTTGTCAGTCTCAAGTTGTTTTAGTGATCTTTATGGGGTCTTCTTCCCATTATAAGAAGTGTGCCAACTATTATGCTCAGTGTAAAGGATACTGTGTTATGAGACATTTTTATATTGCACTACAGTGTACAGTGAAGAAAGTAAGTATTTGAACACCCTACTATATTGCAAGTTCTCCCACTTAGAAATCATGGAGGGGTCTGAAATTTTCATTGTAGGTGCATGTCCAGTGTGAGAGAGATAATCTAAAAAGAAAAATCCATAAATCATAATGTATTATTATTTAACGATTTGTGTGATACGGCTGCAAATGAGTATTTGAACACTTGTCTATCAGCTAGAATTCTGACCCTCAAAAACCTGTTAGTCCGCCTTTAAAAGTCCACCTCCACTCCATGTATTATCCTGGACCAGATGCACCTGTGTGATGTTGTTAGCTGCATAAAGAGACTCGCCCACCCCATACAATCAGTAAGACTCAAACTTGTAACATAGTCAAGACCAAAGAGCTGTCTAAAAACACCAGAGACAAAATTGTACAACTCCACACGGCTGGAAATAGTCAAGACCAAAGAGCTGTCTAAAAACACCAGAGACAAAATTGTACAACTCCACACGGCTGGAAAGGTCTATGGCAAAATTCCCAAGAAGCTTGGTGAAAAAAGGTCCACTGTTGGAGCAATCATTAGAAAATGGAAGAAGCTAAACATGACTGTCAATCTCGATTGGAGTGGCGCCCCATGCAAGATATCACCTCGTGTTGTCTCAATGATCCATAGAAAGGTGAGGAATCAGCCCAGGACTCCACGACAAAACTTGGTCAATGACCTGAAAAGAACTGGGACCACCGTTTCCAAGATGACTGTTGGTAATACACTACGACGTCATGGTTTGAAATCATGCATGGGACAGAAGGTTCCCCTGCTTAAACCAGCACATGTTTCAAGTTTTTAGTCTTAAGTTTGCCAATGACCATTTGGATGATACAGAAGAGTCATGGGAGAATGTTTTGTGGTCAGATGAGACCAAAATTGAACTTTTTCATCATAATGCCACGAACTGTGTTTGGAGGAAGATGAATGATGAGTTCCGTCCCATGAACACCATCCCTACTGTGAAGCATGGGGGTGATAGCATCATGCTTTGGGGGTATTTTTCTGCACATGGGACAGGAGGACTGCACTGTATTAAGGAGAGGACGACCGCAGCCATGTATTGTGAGATTTTGGGGAACAACCTCTTTCCATCAGTCAGAGCATTGAAGATGGGTCGTGGCTGGGTCTTTCAACGTGACAATGACCCGAAGCACGCAGCCAGGAAAACCAAGGAGTGGCTCCATAAGAAGCATATCGAGGTTGTGCCGTGGCCGAGCCTGTCTCCAGACCTAAATCCAATATAAAATCTTTGGAGGGAGCTTAAGACTCAGTGTTTCACAGCGACAGCCCAGAAACCTGTCTGATCAAGAGATCTGTGTGGAGGAGTGGGCCAAAATCCCTCCTGCAGTGTGTGTCAACATGGTGAACAACTACAGAAAACGTTTCACCTCTGTAATTGCAAAATAAAGGCTATAGTACCAAACATTAACATTGGTTTTCTCACGTGTTCAAATACTTATCTGCAGCTGTATCACACAAATAAATCATTAAAAAAAAAAATCATATGTTGTTATTTCTGGATTTTTGTTTTTAGATTATGATGAAAATTCCAGACGCCTCAGTGATTTCTAAGTGGGAGAACTTGCAATATAGCAGGATGTTCAAATACTTATTTTCTTCAATGTATATTGTTATATTGCAAAGTAGAAGTGTAATGGTTCACAAAACTGACTTGTATTTAAATGGGCCTGGGATCGTTTTTTACTCGATTCCTCATTCACAATCAACCCCTTAACAGTATTAGTTTAAGTAACTGATCGGTACAGAGGAGAGAATGAGAAACTTTGATCACAAGGTCCATGTTTTAATCATCCATACCCCCCAAGGGGCCAGGCTGTGAACATGTTCATTTCTTACCACCTTTAGTCTTCTATCTTTTCTGTATTCTGGCAAGGTCACACATTCAATTTAACACTCCATTTTAAAATAAGGAATGGATTCTAAAAGGTGCGACTGGAAGCTTTAATGGTTGTGTGTATATTTGCCCTTCAATTTGCTGGCAACCGGTCCATGGAATGCAAATTGCTTCTTGCCCAAAGTTAACTGTGATAAACTACAGCGCACCTGCAAGTCGCTACCCTTGTGAGGATAAGCATCTCAGAGAGTGGATTGATGTTCACTTTCTTGCAATAGAGACACACTGGTGCAGTAGTTGCTGTTGCAATAGCAAGCTCCATTTATTGTAAAATATATGAGTCCAAAGGATTACACGCTGTTGTAATGTGATTGGTAAATGGCAGGATCTAGCATATCTCCTGACTGTGACGGCAGATGTCTATTTCATGTTTTAAAATGAAAAATTTCTGATTGGGAGATATCATTAAAATATAGTGTGTAGAACGTTGGGAATCAGAGTGCACGCAGCCCCAAAACTCCTTTGAATGCCACATGAACAAGATGGCTCTGAGGCAACTGTCAAACTAGATTTAAAGACAAAAAAATCATCTACAGTATTCAGCACAGCTTCTTTTTTATTTAACCATTTGTCTGCCTGTCTCTTTACTGCTTTCATCCAGCATTGAGAATGCCCCCCTTCCCCAATAGACTAACAGCCATTTTCCCTCCATCTTCCACAGAACAACGTGACACTATTGCAGGGGTGCGTTGAGCTGCTCAAGAGCAACTGACAGATATAAAGTATTCCAGTCCTACTGCCTTCAAGTGACCAGTTATCAGCCAATGAAATCCTGATGTTACTTGCGCCTCAGAACTCAAGAAGTCAAGTCATGTCATACCTTCAACCCGTCTAACTGGTCCCTCTTGACCAACAGTTTTGTTACCACCACATTCTTGTATTTACTCAGTCCACATACTCTTGTACACCCCAAGATTTATGGAAGTCCAAGGTATAATTATTGACTCCATCTCTAAGGTCTTTTGATTTTTTTTCTGTCTTGTAATGTCTCATTTTCAGATTATGAACACAATCGAAACCCTAAATGTTGTCATACATTTCAGCACTGTAAATCTCAATTTATCTCACTTGTGAGTTGAGTTTGAAACTGTGCAGAATCTATGAGATTTGGCATTACAATACTTGGGTTTTCTGTTCCCATTGTTTTGCATTCTCTGGTGTTCAATGCCATTACTGCAGGCCAAACACCACCATTGTTTGTTTTTGTTTTTGTTTTCATTAGGTTTGCATCAGTACCACATTTAGTACAGATGCACACACGATTTGAAAATATAATCATTATTTCAGAAAGGAAAAATGACGTATGTGAGCTTAGTTTTGTTTGCACAAGCCACTCATACTACCTCCACTACCGGTATTATTCCATCACCTGCTCCATACCACCAACAGACTGCCCTTTCATTCCTTCCCTTTCCAATGTTACTGATGTTCAACCTTTTGCTCTGAATCTCCTATTGCCCAAATGGCTTCTCTTGTAATTGGCTCCCAGGCACCTCAACAATTAGGGAAGAAAATTACCAAGGTAACAAAAAAAATTCACAATCATCAACAAGCAGAGTGGGGTGTGTAATACTTTATAGTTTTCTAAATGAATGTATTTCTGATTCCAACAGAGTGAATTCCTTTTTACTTTTCTAACTCAACATTACCGTTTTATAAATTTGCAACAATACCGAATAAATCCTACTTTCCCAACATTGGTTCAATGTCCAAAGTCTGTAAACAGCTCAAATAACATTGAAATGAACAGTAATGCATTATTGATAATACCTTAATCTAATATCTGCTTTTATTAATGAAAATACAGTAATTTACTGTATATCAAATATGCATCATTTTTCACTTGGTTATGCACCTGACTACTTGAATACTGGTTCTTAGCTGGCCCCTTAACTGGGAAAGTTAGCAATTTCATCGAATGCAGTTTGCATCAATAGAATCAGGTTGTACAGCATTCAGAGTAACCTGTAGGTTCCTCTTATTTCTGATTGGCTGAAACAGGAGATGTCGCACCAATGGAATTTTGACTCATCAGGGCAAACAGATAAGTTTGGCAACTGTGATTAGAGCACACAACATAGATAGCTTGGGAGTGTGGTCCAAAGACCACAACTTGTCTTCTTTTTTCTACTGTATCTGGAAAGGCATGTTGATGTGTTTTAAGTTTAAGGGGGACAAATGATGGAAAATGTGCTTATTAATTGCTCATAAACACATTTGGGAGCATATGGAGAGCCTGTTCACACAAGTGTGAAAGTATGCAACCAAGTGAATCTTGAATGGGCTGCCGATTTATTAAAAATGTCTGTGAGCAAGCCGTTATCAAATTAGCTGCATTGTGACATCACAAGATCAACACAATCCACCTACAATTATGATGATGGCCCGACTACACGGAAAAGCTATTTTGTCAAAGGCAGAAAGATTACTAGACTTGCAGTGTTGAAAGACAGATTAGCGTTAGGGTGGCAGTTTTTGGCAATTGATTGGCTGTGCTACATATTTGGACCTGCACACGAATTTACAAGTGTAATCTGTCTAAATGCTGCCTCCATGGAGGGAACACAAGGCAATTAATCCTATTTCAATATTAATGGAGGCTTGTGCTTTACAATGTTCACAATTGCTTTTTTTTTTAAGAATGGTCATGATAACTAGCCGCGCCGAGCTCCTCCCCTAGTCATCATGCTGCTGAAACCCTTACTCACGTGCGGCATTGCGATATAGCTTAGGGAAAAAAAATCCTTTTTCTCCATTTCAAACTCTTTAAGTTCAAAAACTTTCAAAAATAATGTTTTTACTAGACTTTACACCGATTTGATCGGCCTGATAGGATCAGCCCCATGTGCATGCTGCTAGTAGGACATTCGCTTGTGTTTGTGAAAACTGACCAGACTAAGTCATGAATAGAGACACATGCACCACAAACATATTGATATTATTCTGGCTGCGAACGTGTGAGAACTGGCTGGACAAGGAACCACTGAAGGAACAGACTGTTTTCTGAGATGGGGAGTCACTGTGCTGCTGGATGCCGCAAGAAAAGAAAGGGTCCAGCATGCTGCCTTCCACTCGAGCAGGCTTTTTAAATCTGCATTATTATTTTGTTGTAAATACCCAACAGACAAGTTTTGTGGATCAGGATTCTTATTTGGAAACAAGATCATGACCAAACATTAAAAGAACAGGAGAAGGAATTCCATTAAGGTGTTTTTCCCCTGCGAGGTCAGCTAGGCAACTGTTGGGTCTTGCTTACAATTCCTAATAGTGCATTTACAAAAGTACTTAAATTTCTAATTTCAGATACCTGTAGCTGAAAGAGCAAGGCTTGAAGTTGCTGTTGCAAAAATGTATGCGAGCGGTGTGTGCGTGTGTGTGTGTGTGTGACACCACAAACATTCAAGTGAATGAGCTAAAAAAAACGAGCTAAGCCTTTCAATATAGCTCCACTTTTCAACTTGCTTCTTCTACTGTATAAATGTCAGAATATCTTTTTTTTTTTTTTTTTTAAAGAAGGTTCACCATTCAGCATGTCCATACCTCAAATTGCTTTGTGTGCAAAGTCACCAACTTTTTATTTTGCGCTCTGGTACAAATTGAGTTGGGCCGCACTGCATGGTGTGTGACAGGTATGGCTTCGTATTTCTAAAAAAAAAATCTGCTTCTTACCCTATGGTTCTCGAAATAAATGCTTGGGGTAGCTTTGCATGCAGTCAGATCATATAGGAACGGACACCAAATAGGTGACAAAAAAAACCTGCCTGATCTGAACAAGACAGCTTTTCCAGGTGGACATACATTCAATTTTTGGGTATACAAGCAGAACTTTTCCAAACCCATGATGTCCACAGTATACAATAATTGTTTCTGAAGGTCTTGCTTAAAAGAATATATTTGTGTTCAAAATCAATACTTAAACCTTTCTAAGGTCAGTGTGCCCTGGCTGCCCTGCCATTTACTTTCAAACACCTTACATCACCGGCCACTTTCTGAATGCTGATCATGTTCGAAAGGCAAATATTTAATCTCATTATGCAATATTTGCATTTCTAGAGTATGACTTTACATTCCATAGCAGATTGATAGCAGGTCAAACTCTTTAGAAACATGACCAGCACAGATTAAGACACAATTCAAAACTCCTGTGAAGGATGCACTTTGTTGATTTCCAAAGTATTGTGGCGTTCAATTGTGAGGGATTTACTAAGCAAAAATATGGTGGCAACACTTGTGCTTTGTTTGTAAACAGTTGTCCACTTCAAAGGTGTGACACATCAAGATGCCGATGTGACAGCATTATTATTGCACAGGTGTGTGTCTTGGGCTCCCCAACCACACTACCAAAAAAAAAAAAAAAAGTGGTCCTATTATGAAAACTAAGCTGTTGTTTAAAATTATGGCACACAATACTTGGATCTATATATTTAGGCTTGCCAGATATTTAAATCGCGCAAATGAGAAATTGAAACAACCGCCCTTTGTTTGATAGAGGAAGACAATCACACTGAACTGTGAGTCAATTCATTAGGCACGACAAGTGAAAACTACAATTCCCAGTGTCCTCATTTCCGGTCTGAGCGGATTCCAGCCAATCAAAGCGCGCTGGATGACTGCTAGCTATCTGGGGCACCCGGCCAGCACGTCTAGCCAGCTAGAAGTGCCACGACTTCACAGTAGTCCAGCGATTACCCGGCGGAGTTCGGAGGAGGATATCCGAGAAAAGGCAACCTAGCGAAACCGCTGCCAATTCAGAGGGACGACAACCTAATCATTGCATTTTCAATTGAACGCTCTCAGCAATCCATCCGTTTTTCTTTTAGCGAAGCAGACAGATTTTCATCAGGAGCGTGGTAAGTGTGGGAATAGGAATTTTCGCATTCATAGAGACAGGAACAGAACTAGCTTGGCAAGCTACCTGTCGCTCGTTCCAAATCTATTTACATGTGCAAATAAACTTCACTGAAGTTATTTTGCGCGATTTGGGTTTCGTTTGTGCGTGTTCGCGCAACGTTTTGGCTGCGATTTTCTTGACACGTCATTCTAAAAAGTTCACGTCGCGAGCCAAGTTCATTGATTCACGGTGTTAGCTAAGATGCTAGCGTTTAAACGAGCGATTAAAAGCATATAATCATGCGACTGTTTTTCCACCATTGCATAAAATAGTTGCTTTTACGTGCGTTTGACCGATAGAGGTTTTAATATCCCCTGATAATCGTATCATTAGTCGGGGCAGGTCAGTCGTTTAGGAATTCGCCTACATCAAATGAACACGCGGAAGTGTAGTTGCAGTTGTAAAGGGGTACAATTATGTTTAAAAATGGAATGCAAAGTGTTATCTGGTAGCAATACGTCAACAACTGACTGCGTGTGTGTGTGTGTGGGCGCACGCGCGCTCGTGTGAAATTCGGCTGCTGTGCAATGTACACGTATGATTTTACTCGCGTCCCAAGGGCAGTAACCACGTTTACCTGCATGTTGTAAAATTAACTTTGTTTTGCATTTAGCATATCTTGCGTTTCAAATAGCACATCAACTATCAAAATAGTCATTTGGGAGGAGGATTTTTTTTCAAGTTTTACAATAGTTCAATCCAAGAGTGAATGTACTTAATCGGTATAATGCGTTTTTTAGGGATTATGATATTGTAATTTTTTCATACGAGTGCAAATCTGCAATAAAAGGGGCTTCTGAAAAGTTCAGTCATCCGAAGACTGTGAGTGCAGATGTCTTAATGTGTGACGTGACATTCTGAGAGACTGTCTTTGCCAGGTTTTAGACCCTGACAAGAAAAGAGCTTGTGGAATCCGTGATACTACAGCATAGTTCAGATTTTTTTTTTTAAATTACAAGCATTAAACGGATCGTGTTTATAAAAAAAAAAACCTTAAAAACCAAGTGCATATATGTAATGAATTTAAGTTCCAATCTTTCTATTTAATTCCTCAAATTTGAAACAATACTGCATTACATTAAATATTTTTGTGGATTGCCAACCCAAAATACATTTCCGCATTTCAAATTCAGTGTCGCAGAGCTAATAATGAGTGCATTAAAGATGTAGAAAAGTCGTATATCTCATTGTGGAGTTGGCTTTTACCTGTTTGCAGATTTTTCTACCCTAAAGGCTAGGGATTTTGAAAGTGCAAAACAGGGACATCTGGAGGCAGTTACAGGTATAAAGGACTATGTGGAGAAATTGTGCTCTGTCAATAATTATGGGTAACCATTTCAAAACTCAAATAATTCATTTTTTTTCTGTGGAAAAAAAGACTTTTTCATTCCTAGCTTTCAACAAGATATTTAGAATGATTGGGGAGTGATGATAGCACATAAGTACACTCGAATCAAAAGTCAAATACATTCTATTGCACTTTTTAATTCAGGAAATTCTGTAATTTAAATAATCTGAAGGGTTAAACTGTCACCATTTTAAAACCCTTTTAACTGTAAAAGTTAGTGTAGTAGCATTATAACATGCATGATCCCTATGCACATGTAATAATAATACGTATAATTACATCCATTTTCTTATAACAGTTGTAATAATTGGTTTTGTGGATTAACGAGTTTATCCCACTTGACTTTGTTGCGAGAGGTGGTATACATCCTGGACAAGGTGCCAGCCAATCACAGGACATCCAGAGACAACCATCGATGCTCAGTCACATTCACACTAATGGATAATTTTGAGCCTTCAATGAACCAAACATGCCAGTTTTTGGATTGTGAGAGGAAGCCAAATCCCCAAGCGAAAACCCATGGAAGCACAGTGAGAACATACTAACTCCACAGATTAAAGTTGAGATTTGAGGCCCAAACCTCACTACACCGATCTGCCTTAAAACAAAAAGCAAACTATCACATCACTAATTAGATAAATGAGGCAAGTGTACTAAACTCATTCACTGCCATTGACAGCTGTAAATGTCAAATATTCATAGTAGAACTGAGAGGGCTCACAGTAAATAGCTGTGCCTTCTTATTTTTTTAACACCAGCTGTCGTGTGTGTGTGTGTGTGTGTGTGTGTGTGTGTGTGTGTGTCCATTTATGTTAGGGTTAGCTGTTTGTGGCTAAGCCTTATATTAATGTTAGCAGTTCTCTTCTACGCCTGGACTTCCCTGTCTCTTCAGCCTTATCCACATGGGTACTGAAGTGCAATGTTTTATCATCTCTGCAGGTTCAACCCCCCAAAAAATATATATATAATGTAATAATAAATAAATTATGGGCAATTTAAAACCATTTGATCCATTCTCCGGGGGCTTCTCACTAAAATATCCCCCAAACACTGGTGACATAGCTGAAATTTGTATGTAAATGAGAATGCGGCAGTCTTCCATTAACACAGGTTAATGTAGTATTGAATTAGTAATTACACTAAATATTTGTACGTTTAAAAAAAAAAAAAAAAAAAAAAAAAAAACCTTCTTGGCCATAAATGTAAAACAGTCAAACGGTTAAACATAGTTAAATGTAACTTGTATGTCTGTACCTTCCTAAACCACGAGCCTCTAATTTCATCCATTTTTGTTACCCAAATTAATGTTGAAAAATCCTTTTCTCTTTTTAGTTGAACCATCATTGAACAATGGATATCTTTGACCCTCAGACCCTTGGCATATTGGTTTTTGGTGGATTTATGGTGATCTCTGCAGTTGGGATTGCTCTTATCTCTTCGTTCTCTATGAAGGAGACCTCTTATGAAGAGGCATTGGCAAAACAGCGTAGGGAGTTGGGTCAAGTACAGTCAGGTCGTGCAGAGAAAAAGAAGGTCAAAACGGCTGACAAAAAGAATCGTGGAAAGAAGAAGGAAGAAAAGCCCAATGGAATGATTCCGGAAGCTAAAAAAACAAAAGAGACCAGTGAAGCTAATCAAGTCCCTGAGCCTCTTGCTGCCGCAATTGTGGCTTGTGCTCCTGCTGCTCAATCTCGCTCTAAGGCAAAGGCACATGCAACCCCCGCACCAGCTGACCCACAGCCCAAAGCTGTTAAAACAAGTGCAACTCCTGCTGTGTCCTCACCTGTACCTTCGCCTGAAGACAAAAAGAAGAAGAAGAAGAAGAAGAAGTCTGCCAATGTTGAATTGACCTCTACTACTCCCCAACTCTCAGTTGATCCTAAACAGAGCAAACCCTCACCAGTTCCTGCTTCAGTCCAGGCCACTGAATCTGTCAAAGCTAAAACAGCCGCTCCAACCAAAGTAGTTCCCCCAACATCTGTATCTGCCAATGCTTCCCCTGCTTCACCATCAAAAAAATCTAAGTCTAAGTCTGCCCCTTCCTCTGATAACTCTGCCCTTGCCTCAACCAAGCCAGCCCCAGCCACTGGAAAATCTATCCCTTCCTCTGATAACTCTTTCCTGCCCCCTGCCAGATCCACCCCAGCCTCTGCCAAAGCCTCTACCAAGTCCACCCTGGTCTCTGATAACTCTGCCCCGGCCTCTACCAAGTCGACGACAGCGTCTGCAAAGTCTGCCAAAGCCTCTACCAAGGCTGCCCCGGCCTCTGATAACGCTGCCTTGGCCTCTACCAAGTCCACACCAGTATCTGCAAAGTCTGGCAAGGCCTCATCCAAGGCTGCCCCAACCTCTGATAACTCTGGCCCAGCCTCTACTAAGTCCACAACAGCATCTGCAAAGTCTGCCAAGGGCTCTACAAAGTCCGCGCCGGCCTCTGATAACTCTGCCTCGGCTTCTACCAAGTCCAATACAGCATCTGCAAAGTCTGCCAAGGCCTCTACGAAGTCCCCCCAGCCCTCTGATAACTCGGCCCCGACGTCTTCCAAGTCCACGACAGCGTCTCCCAAGTCCGCTAAGGCCTCCACTAAGTCCACCCCAACCTCTGATAACTCTGCCCCGGTCTCTACAAAGTCTACCCCGGCCTCTACTAAGTCCACCCCGGCCTCTAACTCTGCCCCAGCCTCTACAAAGTCTACCCCGGCCTCTACTAAGTCCACCCCGGCCTCTAACTCTGCCCCAGCCTCTACCAAGTCCACCAAAGCATCTGCCAAGTCCACCACGGCCTCTGATAACTCTGCCCCGGCCTCTACCAAGTCCACGACAGCGTCTGGAAAGTCTGCCCCAGCCTCTACTAAGGCCTCAACTAAGTCCACCACGGCCTCTGATAACTCTGGCAAATCTGCCTCTGATAACGCTGCCTCTATCAAGGCCATCCAGGCCTCTACCAAGTCTGCCAAGTCTGCCACGGCATCCACCAAGTCCACCTCGACCTCTGCTAAATCTGCTCCGACCTCTGATAATTCTGCCCCAGCCTCTACCAAGCCCTCCAAGGCCTCTACCAAGTCCCCCCCAGCCTCAGAAAAGTCTGCTCCTGTCTCAGAAAAGTCCGCCCCCACTTCAACCAAGTCCGCCCCTGCTTCTACAAAGTCCACGTCCGCTTCGGGCAAGTCTACCTCGGCCATTTCCAGCTCTGCCGCTGCTCCAACTAAGTCCTCAGCAGCACACAGCAAGTCTGCCCCACTTCTTGAAGCCGTTACTAAAGATGTTCCCATCATGGCTGTCCCCCCAGTGGGGTCTAGTGCACCAAAAGCCCAAGAACCCAAGAAGAAGGCCTCCAAGAAAAAATCTGAGAGTGGTAAGTGGAGGAGGATGAATAGTTCTCCTTTTCATACTGTTGAAAACATCAATTTTAGCAAACTACTGGTAGTCTTGTGTATTTGACGGTTGGCCACAGCTGGGGGATGTTGCCCAGTACTTAAATGAATGATCCTTGTTCTCTTTAGACAGTACCATATATACAAAAACCACACACTGCTTTGAATATTTTTTTTATAATTTAAGACATTTGATTAACAATTTAGTAACTTACGCATGAAAAACAATCAGTACATGTAAATTAAAAAAATGGATTGTGCGTTAAAACACTAGTGAAGTTGACACTCTGAGTGTCTTTTTTTTTTTTTTTTTTTTTTTTTCTTATACACTGACATTCTTTAAATGTAATGCCTTGTTAGTGCAGCTGAAGGTCTTGCTGTTGAAAGTGGTGTAAGCCAGCATCACTGCTGGGTTGATTCGTTCCAGCACTTGGAAAAGCAGAGAGCACGCAAAGCTTGTTCAGACATATCTGCACCGTTTTGCCCCAACAAAGACTATCATTGACCTGAACAATAGTTTAGGAGGCGGGTGTTTCCTCGGGTTTGTCTTTGCCTGGTGCCACAATGCTCCCTCACTTTGCCTTAAAGCAAAGTAGCTGCAAGACCTGCCTTTAAACTGCCAACTGTAGCTGTGAACAGGTCATAAATTCTGCCACTGTATTACTTTGTGCAAATTTTACATTTTTTCCCTCTATTACAGTCGCAACGGTGGATTCCACTGCCGCGCCGCTATACCTACCCTACAAGTCTTTGGTGTCCACTATCGGCAGCATGGTGTTCAGTGAGAGAGAAGCTCACAGCCTCATTGAGATGCTGTCTGAGAAAGCCGGCATCATTCAGGGCACCTGGCACAAGGTATGGAATGTGACATTGTGTACTTGATGCTTGCGCAGAGGGACACTTTGAAGTGTTAATGTCTTTCCTGCCCATTTGCAGGCCACTCAGAAAGGAGACCCAATGACCATGCTGAAGAAACAACTGGAGGAGAAGGAAAAACAGCTGGGGGCTGAAAAAGAGGACTCTTCTGCAGCAAAGAACCGTCTGAGAGAGCTCACTAAGGTAGACCATCTCTTTTTCAACCCAGAATTCAATATTTATATTCCCTACTTCTATATGACAGAAATCCACAGCACATTTACACTCTTGGTTTTGATGTTAATTCAAGTGGCAAACATTTTTCCTCATTTCTTTGTTGCACACTCTTTTGGTTTAATAGAGAACTTGCTAAAGACCTAATTTTCCCACTAGGTGGCACTAGAAGAAACGTAATACCCCGTTATTAGGAGTCATAGGGTTTTATGGCAAGACATGACCCACTGCAGCATTATTGATTCAAGTGTCGGGAAAGGACAAGCCGTGCAGATGTAATGTAGATGACCATCCGAAATAACGCATCACATTTGTACGAGATACAAAGAGGTTTATGGTTACTTTGAGGACGAGGCTTGTGGCTTAAGGCAGTTTAGGATGGATTAAAGTTAGGGGTAATGGGGAACATTAACGTCGCCACACTTACAGTGAAGAAAATAAGTATTTGAACACCCTGTTATATTGCAAGTTCTCCCACTTAGAAATCATGGAGGGGTCTGAAATTTTCATCGTAGGTGCATGTCCATGTGAGAGCGATAATTTAAAAATCCAGAAATCACAATGTATGATCTTTTTTTTTTATTATTATTTTTTTTTTTTTACAGGTTTGTGATACAGCTGCAAATAAGTATTTGCACACCTGAGAAAAACAATGTTAATATTTGGTACAGTAGCCTTTGTTTGCAATTACAGAGATCAAATGTTTCCTGTAGTTGTTTCACCAGGTTTCCACACATTGCAGGAGCGATTTTGGCCCACTCCTCCACACAGATCTTCTCTACATCTGACAGGTTTTGGGCTGTCGCTGAGAAACACAGAGTTTCAGCTCCCTCCAAAGGTTTTCTATTGAGTTTAGGCCTGGAGGCTAGCCAGGCCACGCCAGAACCTTGCTATGTTTCATACGAGTCTTTGAGGGTCAGGATTCTAGCTGATAGACGGGTGTTCAAATACTTATTTGCAGTTGTATCACAAACCTGTAAAAAAAAAAATCATACATTGTGATTTCTGGATTTTTCTTTTTAGATTATCTCTCACAGTAGACATGCACCTACGATGAAAATTTCAGACCCCTCCATGATTTCTAAATGGGAGAACTTGCAATATAGCAGGGCGTTCAAATACTTATTTTCTTCACTGTAAGTCCCATCTTTTCCGATCTGGGAGCACTAGGGTGTGTTCCACAATGATACAACAGCTGATCGTCGTGCAGTGGCATGTGTCCTGCCACCCAGGATTTTTGTTATACACTAGCAGTGCAGTAAGAGTTCATTGGACACACATTACCATTTGTATGCAAAGTATCTGAAGATAATCAGACACAAATCATGATCGTCACCAAATAGCCCCCGATGGAAATTATCCTGAAATTGCAAAAAAAAAAAAAATATATATATATATATATATATATATATATATATATATATATATATATATATATATATATATACATACATACATACACACACACACACACACCTTATGGGCGTATGCTCATTTAGACATCTGACCATGCTTCCAACTCTTTCTTTGCTGATTAGGAGCTTGCTGCTGAGAAGTCCAAGGTGGCTAATGTTGAGACTAGGCTGAGCTCCCAACTGAGTAAGAGGGAACAGGAAATGATTGCTCTGCAAGCCCGCATGCAGGCCAGCTACCAGGACCATGTAGGCCAAGCCCAGAAGCTCAATGCAAAGGTATTACAGTCACCTTATACTCTATTGTCAAGATTGGTACATTTTAGCCTGCAATTCACAATATATTCTAACTGCTAAGTAGTTTTGATATAAGGTCTAGTAGCAAATAATCCAGATTCTAACATCACTCATTAAAGATAAAAAGTTGAAACTCTGTTAGATTGTCAGTCTGCAAGATCAGCTAGAAAAGGGTCCCAATGCCCAGCTGGCCCGTCTGCAGCAAGAGAATTCTATTCTCCGTGATGCCCTCAACCAAGCTACCAGTCAAGCTGAGAGCAAGTAAGTATTCCCTAAGTCAGATTCACATTAAGAGGAGAGGTGCAACAAGTAATCAATTGACAATAAATTGATTATCAGATTGACAAATATGTAATGTTACGGGCTAAACAAGTAACTGAATCGTAATCAGTTTGTGCATTCTCTCCAAGGTCACTGTTTGAAAAATTGTGTATTTTAATAAAGGTATGGAAAAAAATATTCAAAGATTAATTGACATTTTAATCGATTATAATATAACTTGTTAGTTGCAGCCCTAATTGAGGCCGCTCTGACCAGATCTTTCACTTTTAAAAACCATATGTTTTGTCTGAAAATGCTTTTCTCTGACTCTATCCTTTCCCAGACAAAATGCAGAGCTAGCCAAACTGCGTCAGGAATGTGCAAAGCTAATGAGGGAACTTGGAGAAAAGACTGAAATTCTGCACGCTGATGAACATGTGAGGAAAGGGTTGGAGGCTAAGGTCTCTGCCGCAGAAAAGCAGCTCTCTTCACTGCAGGTTAGATCCTCTATTATTTCTTTTTCCCACATCCACTCAGCTATATTTTGCCATATTAAAAGCCTAGGCCTTTCCTAATAATGGAAGTTATTTATTGAAGTCACAGAGTTGGTTGGAAGGCAAGCACACATAATTGATGGAATGTGTACATATTTAAACATCTCTCGGCTTCAGCTTGGTGTGCTTCAAGAAGGAAAAAAAATTACAATGGCGTAACATACTCTTGACTTAATTTGTCACTTCTGGTCTGCTGTTGGTTTCTGTTTGAATTGGGTAAGCGAGTCAGTGCAACCTGCCAGTCAGCTGTTTGGTTTTGACAGCCATTAACTCCACGGATTCCAGTTTAAGGTCTTTAAACCTGGTTGGACACCCTTGGCATACAAATAGTTTTTGTTTCTCATCACAAAGGGTATTTCTAGACCAGTGATTATCAAATTGTAGTACAAATACCAGTAAATAACTTTCTCTAGTAGTATTCAAAAGGATCACTGAAATAAATAGTTTAAAACATGCAATATACAGTACATATGTTTTACTTTTATGTCCAGGTTATTTTTTTGTTTTTATGTAGAGTACTTTTTTTTTAGGTATTATTCAGTTGCATTTAACTTATTTTACAGTCCAAGACACTTGCATATAGAGTTAACCGTTTTTAAGCCTTTAACTCCAAATTGTATTTAAGTTAAAGCTCGGGTGTCATCCCTATAAACATTCTAAAATAGATATTGTAATGAAAAATACATAACAGTATTCACGTCAATGTCTATACGGAAAAAAAAAAGTGACCAGAGAGCGTGTCGTCCATGCACAAAGTTGCGCAATTGAGTGTCCCTCGACATCCAAGTGGTCGCCATATTAGTCACATCATCTGTCCTTGACGTCATTGTCACTTCCGCCGTTAAAAACGCGCAGTGCCTGCTACTATGGAAGCCAAACAACAAAGATTTTTTTTTTCTACTTTCATTTTTCCGACGCCCCTTCTGACACCGAAGTTCTTTTCGAAAAGTACAACACCACACAACCGAGTGAAGTTACCGGGGCAATATTCCACTATTGTTTCGAGCCTTCAGGGCAATATTACACTATTGTTTCGAGCCATATTCAGATGATATCCAATTCACTCTCACGGCGGAGATGAGCCATTCCGGCTCATCGCAGCCGGCCGGTGTGGCTTATGACCGAGCCGAGTGGTGCTGCTTTAGTCACAGTCAAGCCGGGGTGCTTTATGCGCGTACGCGACTGAGTAACGCATTCTCGGCTGGGTTCTTCAGAGCTGCACCCGTCGCAAAGCCCGACGCGCAGCCTTCACAGAAGCTGTGACCGCCGAAAGCGGCACCTCAGCCAGTGTGGCTGAGTTTCGGAGCCCATGGTGGAATATAAGGAGGAGCCTAGCTATGTTGCTTTTAGGGGTATGTTCAAAGTCGCCGCAGTACTCTATGAACACTATCGAGACATTGTTGGCTGGGCGACGCGCACATCGACACATTTCATACGCGGATCTTTTGTTACGTTATGAGAGACTGATTACTGGTCCGCCCCACACTATTTTTTTTTTTTTAGTAGCTGTATGCGCACAACACATTTCATATGCGGATCTTTTGCTTAGTTATGAGAGAGACCGATTACGTGGTCCGCCCCAAACTTTTTTTTTTTTTTTTTTTTTTTTTTGTAGCTGTATACACACCTACCTGTATTTGGAACCCACGAAACTCTTGTCCTCTGCACCCGTGCAATCCATTTTTCACAACAAACAGGGTCTCTTTCAAACTTATGAGGGTAATTCCATTCTCCCGAGTGTTCAAGCAATGTCCAGCAATGCAATGAGCCGGCATTTTGGCTAACAGGAAGGAACAACGAGCTACCTTCCCGGAGGTAAAACTAATGGAAACAAACAAGTCCACTAGAGTGTGCCTCTGTCTTGTACGTCACTTCCTGCTTCTTCTCGAAAACAAATCCCTCAGAGGATTTTCATGGCGGGAGTTACAAAAAGCTGTATACATCAAAATCATGTTTTGTGGTGGAAAAAACACATGGGGCCATATTGGCTGTGGGTTTTTCATTAATAATATACCAAAAATCATCTGTTTGACAACACTTGAGCTTTAAAGGCAATACAATTTAATTGAAGAATTATTCAATTATGGCTCTCTTTTCTGTGTTAAATCTGTGTTAAGTTTTAAGATGTCTAACATTACTTTAGTTTACTGCAATCTATTTAGGAATAAAACGTGCTTTGTTTTTGATGAAGAAACTGGTGGAAAGCCAAGTGTTTCTTAAGATGGTACCAAATGCCCTTTCTCTCTTGAAGATATTGTAATGACTGCCGGCACTACTAAGTCGTGCTGATTTTGCAACTAAGGAAACTAAAATTTTGCTTGTGCTCTCACCAGAAGGCTGAAAGTTTTTTTTTTTTTTTTTTTTTTTTTTTTTAAATATATATATATTTTTTTTAATAAAGACCAGCACAGTCACATGGGTTCTCAGTCACATACTGTAATTTCTCATGTATACTGCACATTTTTTTGCTGAAAAAAAGTCAAAAGTCAATAGTCTGTGTAATACATGGGTACAGAGGAAAATGAAAACGAATTTCAGATTTTATAAATGTATGGTGCCATCTAGAGGTTTTGAAAAAGCTCTCCAATTTCATTCCTATATGCTACTTCCCCCTAGATGTTCTGAAGTTGTACACTTTCATACTAATATGCCACCTAGAAGTTGTGTAAAAGGTGTAGACTGCACTGAACATTCCAATATGATACTGTATATGCGTGTGTGTGTGTGTGTGTGTATACGTACGTACAATTGTGCTCATAAATTTACACACCCAAGCAGAATTTGTGTGGTTTTTTTTTTTTTTTTTTTAATACAACTGATGCCTAAACAACAATAGAATTAATTTCCCAATGATTGTTTCGTTTAATGATATTGCTTTTCTGATGTGCTTTATGGTTTAATTTGAATCCAATAAAATTAAAATTTAACTTTCCACAAAATACAGATAATACCTTGTGTTTTGATCATATGGGTAAAAGTAAAATTGTGCGTTGTAAAAATGTATTATACATGGGTAGAAGGGGTTTCCAAAATTTTGAGTTGAACTTTTTTTACATGGATGCACATTATACACAAGAAATTATGGTAGGGTCTTTGTCGAGTGCAGTGATATTAAACTGGTAGTTTGCATTGGGACCAAAACAGAAGAAATTAAATCTACATTTTGGTTTGATGTTTTTGCATAACACAGAGCCGCACCAAGTTCCCACATGGCGCATACGGTAGTAGGTACAGGATGTGTGGCTGGCTCTCACTATAGAAGAAGAAAGCATTTTTTTTGTTTAAATGGAATGGATTAGGTTTTTTTACATGTAAAAAGCGCTTCCACTTCCAAAAATTTCACATTATGAAACTACTTCCACAATGAATTAATTTTGTAAGTAGATGTACAATTGTTAATCTTTGAATATGTATACAATTCACTGCAGCTTCCAAGAGTACCTGGAGTCCTTGTGTGTTTGTGTTAAACCTTTGCTGCCTCCTGCTTATTGATTTGTACAAATGTTTTTGACGACGTCAGGCCAAGCATGCAGAAAGCCATAAAGGATTGCAAAGGAAGTTGGAGGAGGTCTGTGCGGAGCTGAGAACAACACAAAGTGCAAACAGCAGCCTGAAGGACTCTTTGAAGAAGGCCCAGCAGGACACCAGTGCACTCTCAGGTCGCGATAAAGAATTGAATGGACACTGCACCTTCATTTCACTTAATTTTTTTTTTTTTTGCGATACATGCATTATAGAATATAAATCCTGTTTTGAATGGCCAAAAGTGACTTTGCTGATCTTCCATGAAGAGTTTCAGGTACAAATGGGAAATCTTGAGACTCAAGCTAAGGAGCGCGCTGCTCAAGTCGATGCTCTCACTGCTCAACTGGAGGGAACACAGGTTGAGAAACAACAGCTCATACAACAGTTGGCATCTATCAACGCTTTGCTAGAGGCCACTCAGAATAAAAAGCAGCAGGATGCTGAACAAGTGAGTTTTTTTTTTTTTTTTTTTTTTTTTTTTTTTCCAGGAACTTGGCTTTCATGATCATTGACCACCTATCCTATTTAACATTGCATTATTTTTACACAGCGGGTGAATCCTGCGGAACTACAGCAATTAAAGAGCAGGTACATTTGTGATTTTTAGTTAGGCCCAATTATTTTGACAACGGCAAAGTTTTTTTTTGTTTGTTTTTTGTTTTTAATTCCTGCTAACACCACAACAAAAAAGTATGTGTGACTGAGGTTTAGATTACCAGCTTTAAAGGAGACATGATGCAATTTATTTGCATCTCAAGAATCCTTTGGTAAAAATGCACAAAGGCTATAGAATTACTATAGCTATGGAAGTAAATATGTGCCACCAGGATTTGAATTTGAAATGCCACAGAAAACAGGATTTGAATTTGAATGTAAAGTAATCACATTTTCAATAGTTGTATTTCAGTGATACTTTTGACTGTTAACAATTCAACTGGCTACAATTTGCTGTCTGAAATTCAACTGGCTACAATTCGCTGTCTGAAATTCGCTATCTAAAATTCACCATCTGTACCACCAGGCAGGGTTACTTCAGGTTAGAACTGAACACCCAGCCAATCTGTCACATACTAAGAAAGCGTAACTGGATTGGCTGGCTGTTTAGTTCTGACCTGAAGTAACCCTCCCTGGTGGCACAGATGATGAATTTCAGACAGCGAATAGTAGCCAGTTGAATTTCTGACAATTTGTGTTATTGACGACTTGTAAAGACTCTCCCACAGCAGGATATAATTACCACACCAAGTCCAAACTGCAAATTAATGGCTCTTGTGTGATACCACCACGGGCTAATTTAACCTATCAATAGGGCAAAGTTCAGAATAGCTTACTCACAGATAATTTTCCAGGTATAGGGCATTTTAAAAAAAAAAAAAAAATCAGTTTTTTAATTTCACAC
Organism: Syngnathoides biaculeatus; assembly: GCF_019802595.1. Classification (NCBI taxonomy): domain Eukaryota; kingdom Metazoa; phylum Chordata; class Actinopteri; order Syngnathiformes; family Syngnathidae; genus Syngnathoides; species Syngnathoides biaculeatus. The sequence goes on from NC_084651.1 coordinate 21,043,980, forward strand.
TTGATGGGTGCTTAGGCACTCAAGAGACCTGTTACTGTATACAAACAGTCATTTTATATATATATATATATATATATTATATATATATATATATATATATATATATATTATATATATATATATCCCCTTTCATACATGTTCTATCCATGGTACCCTTAGTTTCACAAATTGGAAACAGTACAAGGTGACATCAATCGACATCAATAACATTTTAAATACTTTGATCGAAATGTCCAAATACATCTGAATTTTAACTGTACATACCCTGTGCAGCCTTCAGGAGAAGGATGATGAGTTGAACAATCTCCAGGAGAAAGTCAAGCAATTTCAGATGAAGAAGGAGGCAGCAGTAAGTCCAATTTTATTTAAATAGCATAAATTCACTACACAAATTATCTTGAGGCATTTAACACGTTGAGCAGGTAAAGAATCATACTCTTCTTTCACCTGAACTGAACCCCTCACGAGTAAGCACTTGGTGATTGAAGCAAGGAAAAACATAACCCAGGCTCTGTTGGTCACCCGGTCTGCGTCAGTTGGTTGGCTTGTGATGGAGAGAAGGACAGAGGGTAGATGGGGGGGGGGGGAACTTTATATAGGGATTGAACAATTGTGGAAGTGATAAGAACAGTGGGCACAACAACTGTACTATTCCCACAATAACAGCAACAATTATGATACTGGTCTGAAAAATGGTGAGAGAGGTGGGTTGTCCCCTGGCAGTTTCGACTTCTAGCAACAGAAAGATGACCCAGCACAACTCTCAGGCATCCCTGACTATAAGAAAAGGAAAGTTTTAAAAGGTTCCAAATTTTGCCAAACCAGCTTTTTTTGTTATTTGCTATGTAAAAGCCCTTTTCCATCAAACATTTGAATATTTAAAAATACTAATTTAAACCAAAGGAAAAAGTATTTTACTGAATTAAATGTTTACTCACAAATTATGTTAACAGGAGAAGATCATTTCTGAGCTTGAGCAGAGACATGAGAGGTACGTTACACGTTTACTTGCTATTGTGTACTCTTGGGACACATTTGTAAGGTCCGTTTGTTTTAATATGATCTGTGTCTTTAGGGAAAATGCCAGCCTCATCACCTCGCTTCAAGATGAACTTAAAAACCTCAAAGAGGTTGTACAAGTAAAGGACACAGGAGTTATTACACTTTACTGCATTCCATGCAGAATAACAAGTGATAATTTTGTCTTATTTAAACACCCTTTCTGTTACAGCAATCAAATCTCTCTTCAGAACAGATAAAGACTAGGTAAATGTGTTCTTCAGAATACATGGGGAAAAACTTGGGATCCGTTTTTTGGGGTCTGTGATTTAAGTTCACCTTTTATGGTTGTGTTTAGTCTGACAGAGAAGGAAGCCCTTGTTGCGTCACTACGAGACCAGCTGAAGGAGTCACAGCATAATGAAGTGAGCATGTCTGGAATCTTTCTCATAGTTAACACATGGTATTTCTGTCATTTTACTGATTGTGTTATCCATTGTTAGGCTTCTATGATCCAACTTAAAGCTTTTGAAAGTGAAGCCAAAGAATCCCTCCAGAAACTCTTCCCACTTGTTCCGCTGGAATCACAACAGGTTTGGAAAATGTCCTCAAAGCCTTTTCCTGAATGCATTTCTAATTCACATTATGCTGTCTTTTTAAAAGCCAGCTCGCTTTTTCTGTGTCCTTTAGCCAAATTGGTTACAGGGTTTTACGCTGAAAGCTCAGGAGGTTCTTCGGAGCCAACAATCTGCGTCAACTCAAGAATCGCCAGTAAGCCACAATCCTCTTGTGGTCTTCTATGCTGATTACACGTGATTCCATGTTACAAGTGAATTTGTTTCAGGAATTGCTTGAAAAGCTGAAGGAGGCTGAGGAGACCCACACCACCCTGCAAGCAGAATGTGAACAGTATCGAACAGTTTTAGCTGAAACGGTAAAGGATTAATAGTAAAATATTCAGCAACATGCCTGAAAAGTGAAACAAATGTTCTTCCTCGTTACATTTTATGTTGACTGTTTTGTCTCATTTTGGCTTATCCGTGGCAGGAAGGAATGCTAAAACATCTCCAGAAGAGTGTGGAGGAGGAGGAGCTGGTCTGGAAGTCTAAAATGACTAGCTCTGAGGAGCAGTTGAAAGCAGTATGTAATATGTATTTACCTGACTGAACCCCTCTTTTCAAACGGCTGTAACACTTGAATACCAACGTGGTTTTTCTCTGACATGCTGCATCTCCTTTGCCACCAGGCTTTGTTGGAAGTACACAAGCTGGAGTCAGAAAATCAAAGTATAAAGCAGGTTAGTTCGTAACACACACACACACACACACACACAAGTAATAAAATGTTTAAATGAAACTTCTGTCTTTGTTTCTTGCAGCTAAAAGAGCAGATGATGCTGCTGGAGGCGCAACTGGAGAAGCAGACAGACAACCATTGCATTGCTGAGGAGATGGAACAGGTAGTTTTTCAGGAAACGTGTACAGAAGCTTCTCAAGTCAAGCGTCCTCATACATTGTTCTGACCATACGATGTGTTCTGTTTTCAGCTCAGGCTCCAGCTGTCCTCCAGTCAGAGCCAGCTGGACATGGCCCACAAGGAGGCCCAGGCACACAAGGAGGAGCTTGCTAAGGTTTTCTTTCTCTCCTCCCTTTTCTCAACATCAACTTCCCGACCTGGCCATTTGTTCATTGATGGTGTGTTCACATTTTGAAATAATTCTAAAAGCCAAAAATAGCACATAGCACGTTTGCGTCACAGATTAGGTCCTGGATCATTTGGAATTTCCGCTGACATTTTTAGCCCCGTTCCTACAAATCAGTCCGTCAGTGTTTCGCTTGAATTGGTTATCGGAGCTGTAAAAGTTGTGAAGGGGTGTTACCCAACAGTAATTAAACAAATAAGAGGGAGAAATCTCATGGCACAACACAAAAGAAAAATGGCCTAAAGTATACAGGTGTCTTCAAAAGTTTACATACCATGCCAAAATTTGTGAGGTATTGGCATTTTTGGTAACATATTACTGATCGTGCATTAAGAATGTTTTTGATTTAAGGTTAGTGGTCAGGTTAAGTTGTTTGTCATCCCATAATTGTGGTTGCCATATTTAAGGGGGAAAAAAAATCATAGTAATTACTAAAAAGTCATGCCAGTCAGGTAATACCCTTCTTGTGTTCTGTGTGCAGAACCTCAGAACTTTGTTTTTTCCATGTGCTTTCTAGTGTCATTTCAATATTTTTCCATGTCAATTTCCCATTTTATCGGAACCAAGTTCTTCTCTCAAAAAATTTGTTTGGTGCACACCAGGGTTCAGGCAGTTAGCATCGACTTGATCAAAGAAATGACAGTTTGTCTTCAAATGAACACAACCTGTCACTTCTGAACACACCCTTCTTGAAACGCTGAGCAACTTCCCGAAGTGTGACTGGCATGTACAGAGAAGCGACAACACAGGTGGCTGTTGGGAGCTGTTAACTTATGTGTGACTGGCAACAACTTCCCTTTTCAGGTCAGAGAGCAGCTGAGCCAAGTCGCGTTGAGCAGTCAACAAGAACAGAATGGTCCCACACAGGCTCAACCTAGTCAGGTCAGGGTGCAGCAGTCATGGGGCACCAAGCACTTCTTGTCGGAGAGTACAGGACAGTCACTTCCCCAACAATACTTTTGATTCATGCTAATATTAAAAAGATAATAAAAATAGAACACTACCTTTTTAAAATTTGGGGGTCACTTAGGGATGAGATAATCTGGCCAACCTTTTTGAAAGTGAGAGCTTCTTCCTGGGTACTGAAATACCGAAGGGCTACCCATTTGATACATAGTTTTAAAATAACATATTTGGTTAAATTACCTATGTGAAGACAGATTATTACCCATAATAATTACCCACAATGATTTAATAAAATAGGAAAACAATATCAAAATGTAATGTGTTCTTTTTTTAACAATCCCTTATAACTGGTGAGCTACCTTTAGAGCAGGACTGTGTGCTACTTATGTGGTCCTTGGGAGCTCGTGAATACAAAGTTGGTGAACTCTGGTCTAGATGTTTGTGCGATAAAGCAGTGAGTTTCTTTTATTTAAAAAAAAAAAAAATCTGGGCATTTCTTATTGACCCTACCAATGTTTTAACAGTAGTGAGTGTATTATAAAACTGTTCAAAAGAAACACACTATTGTATATATCAACCACATAAATATGGGGCTATTCGGATTTCCAATTTTTTTTTTAAGCAATTTCAAAGATTTTGTGAAACTGGAAGCATTTTTCTAATTTAGCAGTTATGAAGCATCTTCTTTTCGGCACTGACTGTTTTCTATTCATTTGTCTGTGTCGGTCTGTCGTAAACCTGTGACATTTGTCGCCTTTTGATGTTGTGTAAGTCAGATGAGTGCGATTTTTGAGTGTCCGTATTGCACTTGCATTGGATACATACTCAATTTCCATCAGCATATGAAAGTGGCCTGGGACAGATAATGAAAAAAATCGGAATTGCACTGTTCACATTGACATGAATAAAATCAGATCCATGTCACTTTGAGCGTAAAAATAAGAATTCACCTACAGTGTCAACATAGCCTTCATCTTCCACTCACTGTATCGCTGTTGCAACCTCAGTGGCCAATTCCTTCCGATAACTTCCTATTTGAAGCGTCTCAACGTCAAGGTATTGATTGTTTAGTGTCGTTTCGGTCTCATGTCAAAATCTTAATGGAATGATTAAGAAGACTAATTAAACACAAATTCAAACTGAACTAATGTTTTATTAAATGTGAATATTACCACTTAGCTCGTTATTAAAGAACAGAAAGCTGTGCAAAAAGGATGAAGAAAAGTCAAAATTTAAAAGTAGATGTGCATTTAAATTTCGAGAAGGTCAAATTGAGTTAAAATGTCTCAATTTTTAGATTTTGTTCTATCGCTAACCTTATGTGAGTAGTATGTACATTGGTGTGTTTTCATAGAAAAATAGTGTGTGTGTATATATATATATACACACTGATCTCCGATTCAACTTCAATTCAGTCTGTCCAGTACTCCTGACACTTCTTCTTTATGCTAACCTTTGTTGGTTTTAATGGGAGCTCTCAATTAACCACTTCTTTCTGATCTATACGGCATGCAAGTTTTTCCTTCGATTGTAATTTTTTTTTTAAGCAATTTCAAAGATTTTGTGAAACTGGAAGCATTTTTCTAATTTAGCAGTTATGAAGCATCTTCTTTTCGGCACTGACTGTTTTCTATTCATTTGTCTGTGTCGGTCTGTCGTAAACCTGTGACATTTGTCGCCTTTTGATGTTGTGTAAGTCAGATGAGTGCGATTTTTGAGTGTCCGTATTGCACTTGCATTGGATACATACTCAATTTCCATCAGCATATGAAAGTGGCCTGGGACAGATAATGAAAAAAATCGGAATTGCACTGTTCACATTGACATGAATAAAATCAGATCCATGTCACTTTGAGCGTAAAAATAAGAATTCACCTACAGTGTCAACATAGCCTTCATCTTCCACTCACTGTATCGCTGTTGCAACCTCAGTGGCCAATTCCTTCCGATAACTTCCTATTTGAAGCGTCTCAACGTCAAGGTATTGATTGTTTAGTGTCGTTTCGGTCTCATGTCAAAATCTTAATGGAATGATTAAGAAGACTAATTAAACACAAATTCAAACTGAACTAATGTTTTATTAAATGTGAATATTACCACTTAGCTCGTTATTAAAGAACAGAAAGCTGTGCAAAAAGGATGAAGAAAAGTCAAAATTTAAAAGTAGATGTGCATTTAAATTTCGAGAAGGTCAAATTGAGTTAAAATGTCTCAATTTTTAGATTTTGTTCTATCGCTAACCTTATGTGAGTAGTATGTACATTGGTGTGTTTTCATAGAAAAATAGTGTGTGTGTATATATATATATACACACTGATCTCCGATTCAACTTCAATTCAGTCTGTCCAGTACTCCTGACACTTCTTCTTTATGCTAACCTTTGTTGGTTTTAATGGGAGCTCTCAATTAACCACTTCTTTCTGATCTATACGGCATGCAAGTTTTTCCTTCGATTGTAATTTTTTTTTTTTTAATGACTGAGTGGCATTGTTTAACTGGTGCTTTTGGCCTAAAGACAACTTAAAGGTGGTGTGGCGCTCGTTTGGCACAGACGCCACATACATTTTTATTAAAGGTGTCCGTGTATCACCAGGCTTTTTCCGACTTGAATCAGACAACTCAGAAGCTGCAAGGGGAGGCTGCAAAAAGACAGAAGCTGTCAGATGAGTTTCAACAGGTCTGTCACTCATTTTTTTTTCATGCAACTGTCCTGATGTAGTTGGACTCAGCCCAGTTTCATTAGAAACTAGAATTATCACTGTCAGCAGCTTCTATGTCTATTTTAGATGTACATACCTGCTCAAGCATATGACAAAATTTTGTCAAGATGACACATTTTTCACAAACTAATGGCAAGGTGTGCAACCACACCTTATTGCTTATCCAGTGTCTTCTGTCTTGAGGAATTTATGCCAAAAAAACTAGCAGCTCATCACTGTGGCTATCCTCCCATTTTAAAAAAATTATAAAATTTCAGGGGAAAAAACATCCTGCAGACTGTCGCAAAACTTTTTATACCTTCCCCTTAATATTGGTATCAGGCACCATTGTGCACTGACGTAAGCAAAACCATCTCAAAATCTTCAGTCGCTAATTTACTGATGTCATTGATTAAAATGCGAGGGGATGTCAACAGCTGTCCAGGTCAGACTGTGCTGACCCCTTGACCAACACAAAGAGTTTAATACGTGGTTAGATCATATTCCCTATTTCTTTTTTTAAGTTTCAAGATCCATGAGTAATGCTATAAATGATGTGGTGACTAACCAGTATTTAAAAAAAAAAAAAGCAAATTACTTGGTACACACCTTTCATGACTTGTTCCTCTCGCACCGAAGGATTACAGCCATCCATTTTAAACAAAAGATGTCTCCGTAAATGTTGGAAGCAACATAGCTCCTTTTTTACTCATTATTTTCGTGGGGGTAAGTTGAAATAGGTTAACAATGGACAAAAATGTAACAGCGAAAGACCAATAGTTTTGTGAAATGATCATACTTGGACATATGAGGGTTTTATGAAGTTATATGAAAAATGAAAGGAGCAGCATGTGCTAATGCTTGTTTGTTTGTTTTTTAATCCTAAGAATGACCCTTACTCGCTGCGGCCAGCTCATTTAGCATTATCTCTGTGTTATGGCAATTTGCAGGCCCAAACAACAATCTCAGAACTTCAGGCTCAACTGGATCTTCTGAAAGATTCAACAGAGTCGCAGCAAGGTGACTCAGAAGATGTTGCTCAGCTCAAGGTGAGCTCATAATCCAGTGTCCAAGCCCCAGTATGACCGAGATTGCACTTTTTATTTGGTTTGTAGTATTTTAAGTGTTTGATTTAAAATATGACGTTTTCCCTCTTTTTCCAAACGTCTGTTGTATGGCCCCGAAAACAAATCATCAATGGTGGGCACTGGTGTGGATCAATAACCACCAAACCCCCCTCCCCACACACACCTTGGCACTACACTGCGATGAACATTTAAGAACTTTTTAACTCTTAACTATCAACCTTCCATCTATTTTTCTGTATCACTACTCCTGATCATGGTTGCATGATGTGGAGCCAGTCTGATTTTGGGTGATTGGCACAGTGCACCGTTGGACACAAAATTACATTTTACTTTTTGAAAAGGATTTATTTGACGTGTAACATAACAGGAGCGGTTAAGAATATTTGTTAAGAGGTGGGAGAAAAACGACAGTCATGTGCTTGTGAAGCGGGTGGTTTCATTTTAAGACATTATCATAGTTGGTTCTGCCAGGGTCTAATATGTCCTGATGACACGCTAAGATCTAATGTGATATTCCTTGCATGATGTCATTCATGAAGGTGGTCTCTCCTTTATTGTTGCAAAAGAACCACAGGAAATTCAAAACCCAAGCTCATCAACACGTGATGCTTGTCCTGATATTTGAAATCGTACAACCTCTGATACGTTTGACTGGAAGTTCTACGATAGCAGCAGTTTGCCTCTGCTGTTGTTACAGGAACGTCTGGAGAAAGAGAAGAAGCTGTCCAAAGATTTGGGACAGGCGGCCACCAAACTCCAGCAACTCCTCAAAGCCGCACAAGAACAGCTGACTAAAGAGCGAGAGACAGTGGTAACACTACAGGAGCACCTAGATGGCAAGGTAAGGACACGCACACATCTTTAATGTATGTGCAATGACGCTTGTCTTAGTTTGACTCAATTTTAACCATTTCTGTTTTCAAGGGAGAGTTTGTGGAATTAAAGGAGGGAACATCCGTCTGAGGGGAAACTCACTTTGTTGACATCAAACCAAATATGCCTTACGATAACCATAGTTATGCATTCCAAAACTATTTCTTTACTGTACTGTAGTTTTTTTAATTATTTTTGCAATGCTAGTAATCAAAACATTGATGTAAGCATTTCAAAATATAAGAGGAAATCATGCTGCAAACTTGACTGAAACCTACATTCCATCAATTCTACATTAGATGATGTGTATCCTCTGCCTTTTTAGTCAAAACATTACCCCCATGGTTCAGTGTTAAAAGGGAAAACGATTGTACGTTAAGCGTACATCAACCTGTGCAATTACTTTGTATGTTTTCTTTGTCAATTAATGGTAACACTTCAGTTACAGTACAAGTGCTTTGGGCCTCCTCTCCATTGGGGGCTACCAACTCACATTGAATTTCTATGAATGAATAAACTACAGTATAACTATGTAACTGATAGTCTGGGTTATTTTTCTGACTCCTGAAGCAACGTGTGTTCGATGGTAAAAATATTTCCACAAAACATTTGAAGTAAGTTTTATTTATTTTTATTTTATTTTTTTGCAACTGTCTTTTCTGATTGAATAAAGCATACATTTTAATATGCAGGAGGTGCATACCAATATATATTTTTAAAATTGTGTTAGCTGTATAAAAGCGTAATTTTATAACTTCCGTTGAAGTGACTGAGGAAAACTAAAAATTGCTATTGTTGAGCAGATGAATTATGGGGCAAGCAGCAAGCTTCACAAAAATATGGTTAAGAAAATCAGTATGTTGCTGTTATTTCAAGGGGATTTAAAGATTGGGATTCACTATGCATGATTTGCAATAGTGACTTTTTTTATTTTTTTATTTTTTTGGATACTTGAGTCAGTGTTAGCCTGCACAATTTTCAGACCTGAAATTTTACCAAGGCATTGCTCATGAAGTAAATGAAGGTGTAAGGAAAACAAAGTTTAACATTAAGTTTTAAAGTTGCGTAAAATGTAAAAAGTGTTTAGTCACCTACTTGAAGACGTGATACACTGTGCGTTAGTAACCTTTACAAAGACAGGGGCCCTGTAGCTCAGCAGTTAGAGCATTGGTTTGGTAAACCAGGGGTCATGAGTTCATATGTCACTGGGGCCTCCACTCCCCAAGAGGGGCTGCGTCAGGAAGGGCATCTGGCGTAAGAACTGTGCCAAACAAACGAGTGTTCATTTGAGATGCCACACTGCGGCGACCCCTAACAGGATAGGCTGAAAGAAACTCACAAAGATAAGACTCATTTCTATTATTTCAAAGAGTAATTGTGTAACTGTTACATTGTAGATCAGTGTATTTTGGTTAACTCATTTACTAAAAGTAAAGTAACACTAAACAACAACTGAAAATTTTCAATTAATAGCTCTGAACCTGTTGTCAACCAATCGCAGGGCACATAGAACATACAAATAACTATTCATACTCCCATTCACACCTATAGGCAATTTAGAGTCTTCAGTTAACCTCGCATGGATGTTTTTGGGATGTGGGAGGAAAATTACAGAATTACAATTCCAAACTTGTTTGGAAATTCATATATCTTTTCATTTGAGGTTTGTTGGTCCACCTCATTCCCTTTTTTCTGGATTCAGCCTTCAGGGGGCAACAAAGTTTGTGACGCGGTGATGATTGTCTTAGTTGACTTGGAAAAAAAGATTTATTGAATAAACAGAATCATGTTTGTGGTAGTATTGTATTTTGTAGAATAATAAATCATGTTCTCTCGAATCCAATACTTAAAATGCTCACCATACCCAAAGGACAATACATACAAAACATGTAAAGGGAACATTTGCAGTAAAAAAAAAAAAAAAAAAGTGGGGGGGGACTTGTTTGGCAGCACGGTGAACATCTGGTGACCACATTTGCCTCACAGTTCTAATGACTGGGGTGCAAATCCAATCCCCACTTGAGTGGAGGTAGCAAGTTCTCACTGTGCTTATGTGCCTATATCTGGGTGCTTGAATTTCCTCCCACGCCTCAATTTATATACAGTGTTGTTAATTCAGCCTACTTCTAACAACAGTAAGTTGGAGGTGTTTTTTTTTTTTTTTTAATTGCTCTTGTGGCAGTTTACTCAAATATTTAAATAACTATTTTTGCTTGAGTCATATTTTTCTAAAGTAACCATGTGGAAGTAAATTATATGTGCCACCAGGATTTGCATTAAAAATGGCACTGAAAATTTTGTTGTAAAATTCACATTATTTCAAAGTGATCACATTTTCACAAGCTGTATTTCAGTTTACTTTTCGATGTTAAAAATTTCAATCTTTAAAATTCAAATGACATTTTCAGTCTCCTGAGATTCAATTGGCTACAACAAACCAGCCAATCCAGTTACGTTGTCTTAGTCACGTGACGTCACATACTAAGAAAGCGTAACTGGATTGGCTAGGTTGTTGGGTTCTGACCCGAAGTAACTGCCTTCTTGGCACTGAATTTAGACGGTGAATTTCAGAATTCCAAATTGTAGCCAGTTGAATCTCAGGAGACTAAAAATATTGTTTGAATCTTTAAAAGGTTGAATTTTTTTATATTGCAAATTTGTTAACATTGAAAAATTAAACTGAAATACAGCTACTGAAAATGTGACCACTTTGAAATAATGTGAATTTTACAACAAATTTTTCAGTGCCATTTTTTTATTAAAATCCTGTTTATATATATATATATAAACCCTCTCTGATCCCATCTGGTGCCTCTAATTTGATTTTTAAGAAACCCCTGTGCCTAAGGAAAAACAACCAATGAGAGATGCAAGGATGCAGTTTCTGATACAATTAGGTCACCAGCACACACCTGTAAAAATAAAACTTCAACGATAACATAAGTGTTTTAACAACACCTAACTCTGTTGCAAATAAACTTCAGGAGTGAGGGCAGGTACTAGTGAAGTGAGACTACATTCAAATCGTCTGTTTTTTTCAAAAACTACAAATCCCGCTTTAAGTGTAGTTTATTTATTTTCCTTGCATTGTTATAATAGTTTGAGGACCTCTACAGCATAGACAGTTCCAGCCACTGGGAAGAAAAACACAAGCAGGGGGAAAAAACATTATTCTCAATATGTAGTATTTTCCCTCCACCACCAGGTGCAAGCCTCTTACCTCCATGTAGCTCAACTCTATCACACCAGAACCATTGTCCAGGCTCTTGAATGCAGCTGTTAGGAAGGAAAGATGTGAGAACTGAACAAAGCAATTTAAATTCATAAATATTATACTGCACACAGTATATGGTAGTGTTTTGACAATTTGAGTGAAGAGACTCACTGAAAAGTGATTCTAAACGGATAAGGCAGCACACAAAGTTGTCAAAGTCAATGGTGTAGCTTGGTTCTCTGTAGCGCGCCACAATGATCTGGTGCAGCGGGTTGTTGAGTGAGAAACCTGCAAAAAAAACGTGACGTGGTCAAATAAAAGCAAAATGAAAAGAACTTCACCTCCCACGAAGTACACACATGCCCAAACCTATGGCAAGCAGGATACAATACATATTTACTCGTACTTTATGTAGCGCCACGTTTTTTTCCCCCAACGGACTCACCAGCGACTTCTACTGCCGACCGCATCTCAGAAGAACTCATGCAGCCGCTGTTGTCGGCATCTTTTTCTCTGTAAATGTCCTAATGGTAGAACCCAACAGTCCGTTATCTGCAACCAACATTCTAACTAAATATGTCACCAGACAAAACATTAGCGAGTAAAATTTTATATTGACACTGAAGAGCAGGTTTAACATCTTAATAGTCTGATTTTAGTTGTCATTTTTCTAATTTCCCATGAGCGCCTTTTGTGACGATTCGATGGACTGTAGTTGAACACCCCAGTCCAGATTTGTCAAGGCAGAATTTATAAATGTGGCTAGTTAATATTTTAAAGAGTGAATGAAGATGATATGTGATGGAAAAGAAAAAAAAGGGTATTACCAAAAACCTTTCAATCTTCGTCCACAGAATCTTAAACTCCACCAGGCCTAGCTTGCCACTTCCATCTTTCTTTGAAGAGATCGTTAAAGTTCATTGACCAACCTAAGTCAGATTGAAAACAGTTCTGTGGATGTTAATGGAGCTTTTGCTGGGACTTCTGCCACCCTCCCACCAAAGCGATGGAAAAACCAGCCAGACGAACTTTATAAATTCAACACTGCTAAACACGAAGGATACATCCAGCAGGTTGACCATGTTGCGGCACGTGGTCAGGCTGAACCCGTCGGTTTTGATGTCACTTCCTGAAAATGGAAAATGCTCACGTTTTTGGTGGATCAGATGGAGGTATTTGTGCATACGGAATCAGCTGGGAAAAAAAAGTCTCTTACGGTTTACCACCACTTTGTTGAGAATTCTCTGCAGCTCATATGCAGAAATCTCCACATCCTAAGAATCAGATGAAAAGTCGATAGGTAATCATTTATCCAATGAATGAACATCAACATACAAAACTTCAAGATGAAACATTAAAGCACTGATGACTCACATGTCCTGCAAGCTGTCCAAACAGTCTCTTGAATCTGTCATCAATATTGCCTTCATCTATGTCCATCTAAGGATTGGTAAAAATTGACTGTAAACTTTTCAACTTTTTTTTTTTTAACCAGTTGCATGGGAGCAAAATGATTTATTTTACCTGTTCAACATGGCAGTCAATTGGATCATCAATCTCTCTAGAGGGAGGCCATTGTTTTAGTTAAATCTGTGATTACCCATTGAGTGATATTTTTTCCCCAAAAGGTTTTGTACGTACTGAAATTCCGCCGGTTTCTCAGAGAACACCCGCAGATAAAAATCCCCGTTCTTGTTGGGCTCAAAGGTGGAGGGAATGATGAGGTACTCCCCCGGGGGCAGGTGGTGACGGCTGCACACTTCTCGGAGGTTGATGAAGGTTTCGGAGCGTGCAGCTGAACGGTTCATTAAGAAGAAATTTTTCTTCAGGTGCACTTGACTGGCGCCATGGTACTGGAAAGTCAGACACACGTAGAAAAATCACATGACGATAGCTCAACGGGGTTTGGCATGAAAATGTAACACTGCTGCAACCTTTCCTACAAATGTAGTGCAAATACTCCCAACAAACAAAGTGGCTGCTTTTGGATTTTTTTTTTTTTTCCGGTTGACCTTAGAGACATACGACTGAAAACATGTTATCTGGTCTTGGGAGCTAAGCAGGGTTGACCCTAGTTAGGACTTGAAGGGGACAGACATCTTGGAAGTACCAGATGCTGTGTAATGTTTTTTTTTCTTTTTTTTTTTCCTGGGTGGCACAGTGAATGACTGGTCACCACATCTACCTCAGTATTTTGAGGGCTCGGGTTCAAATCTGCCCTCGCCAATGTCGACCTTGCATGTTTTCTCTGAGTACTCTGGTTTTCTTCCCACAGCCTCCAAAACATGCATGGTGGGTTAAGTGAAGACTTAAATGTCTGGAGGTGTGAATGTGTGTGTTTTTTTTTTTAAGTATGTGCCCTGTGATTGGCTGGCAACCATTTAAGGTTGTACCCCGCCTCTTGGCCAGAGTTTTGCTGGGATAGGCTCCAGCACGTCTGCGACCCTTATGAGGATAATTGGTACAATGATTAAGATGGATGATGTACTTCTTTTTTTTCTGCTCATACCTCCTCAGGCAGCTGGAAAAAAAAGACAAAAACAATTCACTTAAAAAAAAATTTGGATAATGACTTGCGGGGTGTAGTTTATTTTGACTTCTAGTACTTGTCACCTCGTAGACAAGGAAGCCAATGGTCTCCATGTCCTCCCCCATTTTTCTCCTGCGACGCTTGTTCTTCTGCATCAATCCCACAATGAATGTGCAGCCGTCCTCTCCATTATAGGGGTCATCGTCCACTTTGTCCAGTTTTATGACAAACTGAGGATTTGTCCAGAAGGTATCTAAGCAAAGGTACAGCTACACTCTTTAGCTACCCCAAAAACCTTTACTTTGACTTAACGATTTGTAAATCAAAACAAGGAGAAAGAACAAAGTACAAGTTACTGTCAAGTACTTGGATAGTTCCTGCAGCCACCGGCAGAAACACCGATTCTCCACGTTTCTTCAAACTCTGTCTCCGCCCACTTCCTGTACTCCGATGTGAGGGCATCAGGTGTGATGTTGCAGATCTCCAGACGGGAATACTCTCGCAGGAAGTCCGAAAATGACATCCTGTTGGGAAGCAGTGAGAAGACCAGCACCAAGAGGGAGATGCAAAGTCACATACTGCAAGTCATCTTAATGAAAGAAGCAGTATCCAAATATATGAACAGCCACACAAGATATTGAAATCCTGAAATAATAGGAGCAAATTTCTGAAAGCAACAGAGTAGCACCTTGTGCCTTGCTTTTCTCTCACCTCCTGTTTCAAATGTCTTACATCCTGGCCGTAGCCAGCCGGAAGGTGTCCGAAATTGAGGATGTGGCAATTTGATTTCTTCTCAAATTGATCTTTGTGTATGTAGTTAAGCGACAAAGTGATGTGTGATACTTTTTTAGGCAGCCTCAGGCTATCCGCATTTCCTATTTCACTTCCTGTACGGAGTGTGAGAGGGACTGATTACCAAAACTCCCCATCTTCGCTGCGGTTGGTCAGCCTCTGGCGGTCATCATGGCTCACATATTTCCACTCAGAGGAACTAGAAGAATTATATGAAGGGGTTGAGCGTGGAAATCAGTGCTTTTCATAGTATAGATTCAAGTTTGCCATCAACATTTAGCAAAGTAAACACAACAGCCAACTCTAATGAATAGGCAGTAATTAGTCAATTGGTGAGGATCAGAGGTTCTTACCTGGATATAGTTTTCAACTATATTTTAGGTTTACATTTTTTTTTGGGGGGGGGGGGTGTTTTACTTTATTTTATTTAACCTTTATTTATCCTTTTGATGGTAATTGAGAACAAATTCTTATTTGCAATGCTGACCTGGACAACAGCAAAATATTTCCTTGCAAGCGTTCTTTCGTCATATTGCCGAAATAAACCTCATTTTATAGGGGGAATCCAGAGCTCTGCATGAACAATGTATCCAATAAGTCATGTAATATGTACCCTATTTTGACAATGTGATGTTCAATCCTCTCTCATTTAATAGTGTTTTGAGAAGATTTTTAATTGACATTTACGAATTTTCAGGGCCATTTTCATAAGTCACATGATCTACGTAGGCGTACGTGATGTGTACCGTGCCGTTCCAAACGTTAGCCTTGGACGCTGAAGCTAGGCTTAAGGCCTCCACCACCACGAAGCTCGGCTAAAGGCCTCCGCCACCTGAAAGTTCGTCTCGCGGCCCGCCGCCTGAAAGCTCGGCTCGCGGCCCGCCGCCGGAGCTCGCTCATCAGACTGCGCGTCATTCCTGTCTGAAGAACCATCCACGGCTGCTGGCCCGGAGCTCCCGAAGGCCTTTGTTTACGCACTTATGTCATGCGTAGGCCTCCGAGTAGTCAGACTCCGCGTCATTCCGCCCGAAGAACCTCCGAATATGCAACATTAATTACAGTCACTGGTTCAAATCTATATGGAAGTATTCCTCCGTCTTCCCGATCAACCAATACTGCTATTTCTTCATCAGATGAGGATAAATCCGAGAAATCACCACTGGGCATAAAGGGTGTCCCACGTAATTGAGCATTTGGAACGGCACGTTACACGTCACATCCGCCCACGTAGGTCATGTGACTCGCGAAAATGGCAACGCCCCTGAAAATTCTTAATTATCAATAAAAATGTTCTCAAAACACTACTAAATGAGAGAGGATTTAACGTCACATTGTCAAAATAGGGTACATATTACATGACCTATTGGATATACTGTTCATGCAAAGCACTGGATTTCCCCTTTAAATATATACCAGAATTTGCATTTTGCATATGATATTCTGTAGATTGTGGTTTTAAGAAGCCTCTCTCTTACTACTCACTTGTCACTCCAGGCTCCATTCCACTCCACCTGCCCCCATGGATTTCTGATTCTGATCAGCTCTTCAGTGCCTCCCCTGTAACTCACCTGACACATCAGACACAGTTCCACATTTTCTCGGGTTCCTTTGCTATTTGATCAACTTTATTTTGTTTCTGAACCATAACCAATTGTACTAGATTGAGTCTTTACCTGCTCAGCACCTGTGACAGAGTAGGCGTGGCCCTTCACCAGCTTGCGGCGTGTCACAGCTTCTGAGTCGGCTGCACTGGTGATCTGAGGTGGAGAGAGGTGTACGCAAAAATAGGAACAGATAGTGACCGATGTAAGTGCAGCAAAAAGCTCAAACTGACATCGATTGAGCATCCCAGAAGGGAGCCTCTGTCCAGGGCCTTCCTTATGATATTGAAGAGGTAAGGATCAGCGTTGGATAGGTCATGTCTCTCAGCAATGCCTCCAGTGAAGTCCTCGAAGCCTTCAGTGGTGCTTCCTCCGGCGAGAGCCTCGTAGCATCCATTTAATCTGGAGCGGAGAAATTGGAAACAAACTGTGTAAAAGGAATACAAACATAGACCAGGACACAAATAATTGTAAATGTATCTTTAGTACTTGGCGTAGGCCTTCTCCAGCAGGGCGCTCCAAAACTCAGATCCTTCTTCTGAGTGGACAAATAGCAGTTCTCCATCTCTCGTGGGTAAGCGGTCATCGACCACCACATCCACCCAGTCGCCAAACTGCCAGAACTGAAAAGGCCAGAGCATCCTGTCTAGCTGCTTGTTTGCTTGTTAGGAAGATATTCTGGACTGGTTCTTTTGATTCCCTCCTGGCTGGCTATGTTCTGATCTAGTTCAATTCATACCCTGGGTTGGTTCAGTTATTACCTAACCGTAGTCGTAATCAAGTTTATCTCCTTAGGCACAGGGAAGATTTCACCCTAGGGTGAGGATACAGTAAGTGAGGTAGGTGCATTTAGGACATATTTTGGGCTACTATAGTTTATGGGTACATTTTAGACAGACCTAATTTACACTCTGGCAATTGGCCATATTGTTGGCTAGCCATTAGCTGATTGCCATCTTCAAGGTATCCCACGGTTTAGTCCAGGATCCGATTACAGCAACACTGTCAATTGGGAGCAATTAGCTTTGTTTTGTGGGGAAGAGGGGGTGCTGCAATATGAGTGGCTGCTTGCGAAGATGAGACTGTCATGGGTCAAACAATCAGGCTCTTCGATTTTAA
The DNA here is from genome assembly GCF_019802595.1 of Syngnathoides biaculeatus. Classification (NCBI taxonomy): domain Eukaryota; kingdom Metazoa; phylum Chordata; class Actinopteri; order Syngnathiformes; family Syngnathidae; genus Syngnathoides; species Syngnathoides biaculeatus. The sequence goes on from NC_084651.1 coordinate 21,061,503, forward strand.
TGGGGGGGGGGGGGGGCGTAGTGTACAAACACACACAGGCAGAGACACAAACACACTTGTAAGTAACGAAATGAGTGATACCAACAGAAAAAGGAGACAGCTGAATTTGATTGACAATACAAATTCTGGGGAAAAAGATGTCTGTAAAGGTTCCACCGTGTCTAATGGAACTGTTGCTAACAGAACTTTATGAGAGAATCCTCACCAAAATGAGGCAGAAGATTTCCAGAAAGACAGAACAAACCGGATCAGCTCCTCAAAGCTTGAGGCACTTAATGATTTTCATTGCCAAATTTAACTGCAGTCAAGTTATCGAGATTCTAGGTTTTTTTTTTCTTTTGTTTCCACATAGTTCAACTTGTGATTTGCTAAGTATTTATTTATTAGGACCGAACATGAAATATTATTAATGTGAGAAATATTCTAGATTCCATTTAAATAATAATGTTAATAATGTTCAGGAGAAAAGAAGTTGTATTGATTCAACCAAATATTCAAATGAATAGATATTAGAGCTGGAATTTAAATACTGGGGTATTTTTCCTTAATGGGATTGTCCTGTCAGAATCTGACACGGGGACATTTAAAGTTCCATTTTAGCACAGCTTTGTTTAAGAACTGTATTACCGTCGGATCACTTTCCACTCTCAAAGTGCTTCAATAGTATGAAAACTCCTTTTTGCGCAATTTATGCAAAACCACACTTTTCAAGGCTTCCAACAGTTTTTTTTTTTTTAATGAAATTTGCTTCCCATCAGTCCGAGCAATTCTGTTTAATCCAGTTCCTTCATTTAGCGAGCCAAGATCTTACGTGTGCGTTGCCGTGTGGTCGGTGTACCAGGAAATCATACACTGATAAAGGTTCCGCAAAGTTTAGAACAAAAAATGTGACTACCTAATACAAATCTCCTTAATGCACATTAATTGACTTCAAAATATGTGTGTACTGCACCTCAAAATGAAAGATTCCAGCGTAGTTCTCATCAAAGCTTTGGTCATGTGGTACAACACGAGACAAAATTTGCTTGTTGAGTGTCAAAGAGGCAATTGCCGCCAAGAGCCAGCAGTCACCTAAACGCAAAATTGATAATTTTAATATCAAGAAGGCTCCGCTGCCAATGATGTTGCGTTTTCATACAGTACATATGTCTTAGTTCGACCAGTTTGTCTCCTATTGTCTTTCACCTGAGGTGCTCCCCACACAGCCCCACCCAAATGTTCCCATTGTTCCAGGCATGGTGGAGACAGAGAGATTCTTGGCAAATAGATCGCTCAACATATTTTGGACTGAAACAGCTAATGTCAGCGCACACTGCACAGGCATTTACTAGCTCAAGATGTTTTTTTTTTTAAGATCAATCCAAGCAGTATTACTCTTAATATTACAGACAAAAGGGGGAAGAGAACCCCAGCATTTACAAGCATGCAAAGTATTTATTTGAGGAATTCTGAATGATGTGTGTTGGTGTTTTAGTGTTCTCGTCTCACCAAGTGCTCCCTGACAAATATCTGTCCTGGCAGCGTCTTCCAGAATAAATTTTGGATTGGAGACAATTTCCTAAGAAGAAGAAGTTTATTGTTAACATGTGGAATAGCAGAACCAGGTCATGGGGTATGTCGATTTTTTGCAGTTAGATTGCATTCGTATAAAAGCAAATATACTTGGTAGCAAGCCAGAAAAAGCAGTGTTTTGACATTTAGTCAGCTGGTCAAAACCAGTGACTATTAATCATGTCATTATATTAATGCTTTATGTAACGTTATATAAATGCCCATAAAAAATATGTGTGTGAAACCCAGGCATATGTAAAATATGCAAGCAACTGTTTGTGTACCCACCTTTGGTCTCAACCACTCGATGCCTCGAACTTTATAGGAACCGGGTCCAAGCTCATTGAAGCCCAAAGACGCTGGTAGCGGCTCAAAACTTTCATCCTCAAATAGGCGTCCTCTCTCCAGACAGCTTCGCTTCAGAGTCTCATAGTCCTGGTTTAAGTAAGGCACTGCGTGAGCGTTGGTTCCAATGCCTTGCAATTTGTCTCGGTTGTGCTGTACCCTAATTACAATCCCAGACATTTTCAATGCGTTCTCAGGTGCCGCGACTGTCTGGAAAGTGACTGCATGTCTGAGGTGTGTGTCTACATAATAGTAGTTGGTAACGCAGGTGAGGCCACGCCCTTGTTTATCATGCCAGAGAAGCAGACGCTCTTTGCATAGAACTCGTGCACTTACGTCACCGAAATCACGTGACTGGCCATATTGCAGGTGTGACGGTCAGAGCGCTCTCCCGTGCTGAAGTCTCCTTGTGATTAATGCGCATGCGTTACTAACAGGGAAACTCTGGGTACATAGTAGAGGCCTACTGGGAAGTCCCCCGGTCTCATAGCTCCCCGTCTTCTACATAGATGGAGCTAACATACATTATATCCTAACCCTAACTTAACCGTATAACAAAAGTTGATTAAAAAAATATACACATATATGTACGTTCACTGTGTTCATCTTTCTGAGACGCCCATAGGGGACATGAACACTCGGCAACAAGTTGTCAATGGCACATGTTGAGGCATGGATGGGGATCTTTCAGATTGGCCAGAAGTTTACAAAATATAGGCGCATGCGCATTAATGACAAGGAGACTTCTTAGCACCGGGAGCGCTCAGACCGTCACACTGGTCAAACAAAGCATTGCTCAATGCTCAGTCTGTTGAGACGAAACGAAAATACGTCTTATAGCATGACGCCCAGTGTTTTGTCCGATACCGTTAAAGATTGAGAAGGTGATAATAAACGAAGGTACGTGGAAAAATGAGAGACACTTGCCATAGAGGATCCATATTTAATGCCGAAGTCGATGTTTTTGCCGATAAGAAAGTGGACTGTTAACCCGCTTCCGCTTGTTCTCGCACAACTGGATCTACACATGCACAGTGAAAAAATTAAGTATTTGAACACCCTGGTATATTGCAAGTTCTCCCACTTAGAAATCATGGAGGGGCCTGAAATTTTCATCATATGTGCATGTCCACTGTGAGAGCGATAATCTAAAAAGAAAAGTCCAGAAATCACAATGTATGATTTTTTTAATGATTTTATTTGTGTGATAAAGCTGCAAATAGATAAGTATTTGAAGGCCTGATAATGTTAATATTTGGTACAGTAGCCTTTATTACAATTACAGAGGTCAAACATTTCCTGTAGTTGTTCACCAGGTTTGCACACACTGCAGGAGGGATTTTGGCCCACTCCTCCACACAGATCTCCTCTAGATCAGACAGGTTTCCTGACTGTCGCTGAGAAACACGAGGTTTTAACTCCCCCCAAAGATTTTCTATTGGGTCTAGGTCTGGACACTGGCTAGGCCACGCCAGAACCTTGATATTTTTATTACGGAGCCACTCCCTGGTTTTCCTGGCTGTGTGCTTCGGGTCATTGTCATGTTGAAAGACCCAGCCACGACCCATCTTCAATGATCTGACTGAGGGGAAGAGGTTGTTCCCCAAAATCTCCCAATACATGGCGGCGGTCATCCTCTCCTCAATACAGTGCAGTCGTCCTGTCCCATGTGCAGAAAAACACCCCCAAGTGTTCTTGGGACGGAACTCATCATTCGTCTTCCTCCAACCACGGTTAGTGGAATTATGACCAAAAAGTTCCATTTTGGTCTCATCTGACCACAAAATGTTCTTCCATGACATGTATCATCAAAATGGTCATTGGAAAACTTAAGACGTGCTGGTTTAAGCAGGGGAACCTTCCGTGCCATGCATGATTTCAAACCATGACGTCTACGTCTAGTCACCTTGGAAACGGTGGTCCCAGTTCTTTTCAGGTCATTGACCAAGTTTTGTCGTAGAGTCCTGGGCTGATTCCTCACCTTTCTAAGGATCATTGAGACGACACGAGGTGATATCTTGCATGGGGCGCCACTCCAATCGAGATTGACAGTCATGTTTAGCTTATTCCATTTTCTAATGATTGCGCCAACAGTGGACCTTTTTTCACCAAGCTGCTTGGGAATGCCATAGCCCTTTCCAGCCGTGTTGAGTTGTACAATTTTGTCTCTGGGGTTTTTGGACAGCTCTTTGGTCTTGACCATGTTACAAGTTTGAGTCTTACTGATTGTATGGGGTGGACGGGTCTCTTTATGCAGCTAACAACCTCACACAGGTGCATCTGATCCAGGATAATACATGGAGTGGAGGTGGAATTTTAAAGGCGGACTAGCAGGTCTTTGAGGGTCAGAATTCTAGCTGATAGACAAGTGTTCAAATACTTATTTGCAGCCGTATCGCACAAATAAATGGTTTAAAAAAATCATACATTGTGATTTCTGGATTTTTCTTTTTAGATTATCTTTCTCACAGTGGACATGCACCTACAATGAAAATTTCCGGCCCCTCCATGATTTCTAAGTGGGAGAACTTGCAATATAGCAGGATGTCCAAATACTTATTTTCTTCACTGTATCTGGTGAGTAAGTCGTCGAGATTTCCACTGAAGAGTTTGAAAACATGTAAAAGTCTGGACCCATACAAATACTTTGTTGGAATAAATCCAACATAGTGACGGGCTGACGGGTCGTGAACGCGTAAGTGTATTCAGGTACACGTTAACCTTTGCCGGAATCCATCGATCTTTTCAGCTAGTATTCACTACAAATACCAATATTTAAATAAATGACCCCTGGTTTTATACAAACTCTCATTCATTATCTATGATTGGGGAAAAAAAAGGGGACGGAGTCGTTTCCGTGGAACGTACACCGAAGCAATTGCGGCCACACGTTAACATACGTAAACCTCTCTGCTGTGACACTTTATTTTCTTTTTTTAAATATACATCGTTCTCAAATGAGCCAACTTGACATTATAAATACTCCTTGGTAATTTGAGATAGAGAATAATAATTCCTACCTGAAATGAAGCGATCACTACACAGGTGTGTTTATTTTAGTTGGGCACCATCCATCATGTTTAATTGCCGAAATCCATCGATATTTTATTTATTTATTTTTTTAAGCTGGTATTCCATAGAATGATCTCTTTGAATATCTGTCTCATCTGTTGTGACAACTAACAGTGCAACAGGTCTCGGGCAATTTGAAAACTCTCCTCTGGTCAAATGGCTCCCACAGTCCAGAGCAGCTAGATTTGACCGGGAATACGGCGCCGTGCAAACGGTGACGTCACGTGCACAAGCTGTATAGCATGTGTAAGAACATCAAGCCCGTAGACTGAGTGGAAAAACCTGCAGGAACTGTCAGTCAGTAGCCCTTAATTTCCAAAATTAAAAAAATGGCATAGCTTTGCAGTGTGTGTGTTGTGTGTGCATGGCATGTCATTTTGGTTTTCAAGTGACTGTTGCGCTGCCAGACAAAATCATTTTTATGATGCGGCAATGAAAAGGCAGTGCCAAAAGGATATTGGGCCTAATTCACTAGCATGTGTAGGATTTATATCAATTATCATTGCAATCATTATGTCTGTACTTGTTTTTGTTTGTTCTATGTGAACAAATTCAGAACCTCCTCAGGCCATGAGTAAGCACAAATCCAGGTTCCGCTTTTGAAAAAAAATATTTCACTGAGTACATGAACACCAACTAACGATAACTCAAACTAGAAATTTGCTCATGAATTGGCTGTTCTAAATCATGAAAAGGACACTTCTCGTCGCATGTCATCTCATTCAGTGTAAGTGCTTGTACAGTATATATGCATAAATATGTGTAGATAGGTGGGATTGGATCCAGCATGCCGTGACCCACGTGGAGGATAATTTAAAGGACTTCTTGGAACATTAAAGCTTGGCCTATTGGACAAGATGAGAGAGATGATGCCATTTTAGAGAGAAAAGGGGACACTGTTGAATTCAAATTGTAGCCCGCGGGCACGGCTCGCCATTTAGAATTAATTCTGATTCACTAATAATGGTGTGAAGAAAATTGTCCGACGTGTTATGACCACTGAGGTGATTTGCGTATATTGTACGTAAGATGAGTGTACATAGTACAGCAGTACATAATATTATTTCTAAACATTTATTAGTAAATCAGGCCCACTGACTCTGATTTGTTTCAACTCACTTTAAATTTGTCTTTCAGATGTCAGCGTAACATGACGAGGGGAATTAGTGGTGAGTAATCATTGCATTCGTATACCGGTGTTCAACATCTTTATTTTTGTCGTATATAAAAATTGACTATCCCAAATTTTTTACCGTCTTTCCCATATCGTTTATGTTGCATTATAAAATGCAACAATCAAAGATCGCAAGTATAATTAAATTTCAAAATCATTTTATCTGTTTGCATTCCCAAAGTCTGCGATTGCCTGGCAACCAGTTTAAGGTATGCCCTGCCTCCTTCTCGATGACAGCTGGGATTAGCTCCACCGCTATCACGACCTTCGTGAGGATAAGCGGCTCAAAAAATGGATGGATGGATGGATGGATGGCCTCCCAAAGTGCCGTTAAAAATAACAACACACATTCTTTGCTTGTGTGGTCTCTCCAGCAAGTTGATTGCCAGGCACAGCCACTCTAAAAGGAAACAAAAACATTTGTAGGACAAACTATACAAAAGACTAATTGGAGGATTGTGCATAGCCATACCTGTTGCATATCCAGCTCAATTATCCCACAATCTGCTAGGTCCAGAATCTTAAACATTTCTGATTAAAAAAAAAAAAAAAAAGACAAAATGCAGTTGAAAACACTGCCATAGCAAGACACTTTGCTAAAGATCTTTATAAGCTGTTTTTGCATGCTTACTTAAGAGCATTTCCACTTTAATGAGACAGCTCACAAAGCTGTCAAAGTCGATTGCATAGTAAGCATCAGCATAGCGACTGACAACGGCCTGCAGGACAGCACTGTTGATGTGAAAACCTGTGAAAGCAAGACAACCACCCCTTGTCATTTTTTTTAAGCTGCTGAGGTCAACGCCAACGCTTGTGGAATACAGTACTTAAGATCTGACAAGATGTCGCATAGAACCCAAGTTAAGTTTCACAGCCTCTCCCATGATTGTTTTGTTCCGGTGACAAGTGAACGAAGTTGACGTCCTCCACGCTCGTCTGACCGGCTTATCCAGTTTAAGGTTAACGGCTCAAAAGCATATATGAGTCAGTACGATGATGAGATCACATTAAGTCTAAAAAGCCTTCGACAGCACCCCCCACTAACACAATCAAAGGAATGTGATGCCTTATTAAAGCCAGTCAAAAGAACACCTAAGAATGTCTCCTGTTTTGCTAAATGAGTTATTACCACAGCGCCATGGCAAACCGGTTGTTTGTCTTTGAATAGAGAAAAATTTGAGTGGAACAAACAGTCTATATAGATGAGGCGCAAAATGAATCACATTTATAGTCCGTTTAATATCTTAGGTCAGTATTAATATACTACCCACTTCTGTCAGATTTCCAAAGTATGTGCGGTTGTTAATTTTGGGTGGATTTATACACTGAGATTTAAGTATGTGATGAAAAATTTATGCCCTGCGACTGCCTGGCAACCAGCGCAGGGTGTGGTTAGAAGTCAGCGCCCCATGACCTAAAGTAGGATAAGCCATGTTGAAAATGGATAGCTGGAAGAAGAAACTTACCTTTCCCACATCTGGACATGTTTGTTGAGCAAAATGAAGCAATTTCATTTGGAGTCGTTACAAGATTTCTTTAAATTAACTACATTTTGTAACATATGTTGATGTTTCATTCACCTAAGCGAATGTTTGCAGGTGACAGTGACTGAGTGAATCACTGTTTTACTGATAAACAAGCTCGGTTGTTTACATACGATATACGACCCTTCCACCATGGAGCCAATGTCTTATCTGTTGCGTTGAAGAGGAACCACTGCATGTCACACTTTTAACGAGAGTCAATGGGTAGAGCTTTGTGCGCCTTCACAAATGAAGTACAGTCCGTCAGTCAGACAACAGATGAACGAAACAATTTTAGTCATCCTTAACTGCATAATGTTTATCCTGATTATCTAAAAGTAAATACTGTATAGGTCTCATATATCCATCCATTTTCTAAACTATATCCTCACTAGTGTCACGGGCAAACCGGAGTTTATTCCAATTATGTTCAGGCAGGAAGTGGGGTACACCCTGAAATGCTTGCCAGCCAATCGCAGGACACATAGGAACAAAGAACCATTCGCACTCACAATCACACCTATAGGCAATTTAGAGTCTTCAACTACACTACCACGGATGTTTTGGGGGATTTGGGAGGAAATTGGAGTACCTGGAGAAAATCCGCCTGGCATGTCAAGAACATGCAAACTCTACACATTTGAACCCCAGTCCTCAGAACTGTGAGTCGCATCCGCTAACCATTAGTTGTTAGCTAAGCAAAGCAAATTTATTTGTGTAACACATTTCATACACAATATAACTCAATGTGCTTTATATGAATTAAAGCATTCAAATACAAAGAAATAAAACCATTCATCCATCCGGCCATTTTCTTAGCCACTTATCCTCACAAGGGTCGCGGCAGTGCTGGAGCCTATCCCAGCTGCCAACGGGCAGGAGGTGGGGTACACCCTGAACTAGTTGCCAGCCAATCACAGGGCACATGGAGACAGACAACAGCCGCACTCACAATCACACCGAGGGGCAATTTAGAGTGTACAATTAATGTTGCATGTTTTTGGGATGTGGGAGGTAACCGGAGTGCCCAGAGAAAACCCACGCAGCCACGTGGAGAACATGCAGACTCCACACAGGCAGGGCCAGGATTTGAACCCCAGTCCTCAGAAATGTGATGCCAACACGTTACCGCTATAACATCGAAATAAAATCATTTGAAAAATAAAAGTACAATTAAAACATCTTACAGTGCAAGTAATATGATTAAAAAGTGGATATAATCTAAAAAGCACGAGGAAAAAAAGGAGAGTTTTCAACCTTGATTTAAAAACATTCACACTTGGGGCAACTGTTGGCAACTTCCTTCCATTTGTGTGCAGCATAATAGCTGAATGCTGATTCCCCATGTTTGCTTTGGACTCTGCGCTCCACTACTTCACCAGAGTCAGTCGATCTCAGAGCTCTACTGGGTTTGTATTCCGTAAGCATCTCTTTCATGTATTCAGGACCTAAACCATTTAGTGATTTATAGACTGGTCACAGAACTTTAAAATCTATTCTAAAGCTGACTGGAAGTCAGTGCAAGAACTTTAGAATTGGAGTTATATGACCTGACCTCTTTCTTCTGGTCAGAACCTGAGCTGCAGAATTCTGAACGAGTTGAAGCTGTTTAATGTTCTTTGGAGAAATTTGAGGTGAAATGACTTTTCCACCTCCAACTTGGGTGGGGAATCCTAAGGAATTTCTTACAACAGGCAATGAAAGGCAAGTTGGTTAGTTTTTTTTTAAAGATCAAGTTTCATCCCTATAAACATTCTAAAATATATATTGAAATGAAAAATACATATAACTTTATTAACTTCAATGTCTACATGAAAAAATAAATATGAGCGGAGAGCGCGTCATCCATGCGCAAGGTTGCGGAAGTCTCATTCGACATCCAAGTGGTCGCCATATTGGCTGCATTTACTGTCTGTGACGTCACCCCAAACATTCGCCATTGAAAACACGCTGTGACCTCTACTGAAGGGTCAGACATGGAAGCTCTTTCCGAAGAAGAGAACATCTCACAATCGAGTGACGTGTCCGGGGCAATGTTACAATATTGTTTTGAGCCATATTTAGATTATATGTGGATCACTTCTAACTAACAACAGACTCCCCGACAATATGACAGTTTGTAGTGTACTCAGCCGCGAGCGATCACAATGCCGCAGCCCGGGTGCGACGAGGCGATCATGGGCTCGGCCGGGATGGCACCGAGGTGGCTCATAGCGGCACGAAGCGGGTCGCTTTACGGCGTTGTCGTCACTCGCGGCTGAGTCCGCCATTGTCAGTGGCATCGGCGCCGCCATCGGCGTTGTTCATTGCGGACCGCGGCGACTATGAACAACGCTGTCAGCAACGGCGCACTAAGTCACGTGCGACGACAAAACTGTAATGCGGCCCGCCTCGCCACTGTGATAAGCCACCGCCGCGCGGAAAATGAGGCACCCCGGTCGAAGCTGTGACCGGCGGACGCGGTGCCGAAGCTGTGACCAGCAATGCAACGAGCCGGCATTTTGGCTAACACAAAGAAACGACGAGCTATCTTCCTGTAGGTGAAACTAATAGAAACAAACGCATCCGCTTGAGCATGCACCTGCCCACAACGTCACTTCCCGCTTCTTGTTGAAAACAAATCCCTCGAGAGGATTTCCACGGCAGGAGTTACAAAAAGCCATATACGTCAAAATCATGTTTTGTGGTGAAAAAACGGATGGGTCCATACCGGCTATCATTTTTTTCAATAATAACAAACTAAAAATCATCAATTTCATGACACTTGACTTTTAAGATCCTTCTTCTAGTTTAGCTAGTGCAGTTCCAAAATGGTAATTTTCAGCAGGAAATTACCATAGCGGTGGAGGTTTATTTGTTGCACAGTTTTGATATGCATCATTGCATTACAAGACAAGATACTGAATCTGATATCTGATCCAAATCAGACCTCTCTCAAATGTGGATTAAAGTCAGATATGAATTGCATACCGGACAATGCCACTGCAGCATAAACACAGACAGGTTAGATCTGGAATGGATGGATGCATCAATTGTATTGCTTCCATGCCGCTTTGTAATAGCATATTTATTCATAGAGCTCTTGATAAAGTCAAGATTTTTGGACAATATATATATTTTATTATTGATCTATAATTTATTCTCATTTAGTGATTCATTTTGCACTGAAAAGTGTTACATATTGTTAGTTGCAGTAAAAACAAAGTTATATCCCTAACTTGAGGATTAACCATTATTAATAGTTGTGAATAAAATATTGATTAAAAATTATTCTGATTATTATTTCCCTCCTCCTGTTTACTGCCAATATCATCCAGTACTAGATGAGTTTGAAAGATTATTTTGACAGATTATCCTGTGGCGCTGGGTGTTTTAAAATGGATCCCCACTACCACAATCTCCTTGGGGTATGCTCACTATGGAAGTAAATCTGTGCCACCAGGACTTGAATCATAATTTTAGGTTGTAAAATTCACATTTTTATTTCAAAGTGATCACATTTTCAATAGCTGTATTTCAGTTTAACTTTTCAACATTAACAAATTTGCCATATAAAAAAAATTCAACCTTTAAAACTCAAATGCAATATTTTCAGTCTCCTGAGATTCACCTGGCTACAATTCACTGTCTGAAATTCACCGTCTAAATTCAGTGTTAAGAAAGCAGGGTTACTTCAGATCAGAACCCAACCAATCCGTTATGCTTTCTTAGCCATGTGACATCACATACTCAGAAAGCGTAACTGGATTGGTTGGGTATTGGGTTCTGACCTGAAGTAACCCTGCCTTCTTAACGCTGAATTTAGACAGGTGAATTTCAGACAGCAAATTGTAGACAGTTGAATATCAAATGGCGTATTGTAGTCAGTTGAATCTCAGGAGACTGAAAATATTGCGTTTGAATTTTAAAGGTTGAATTATATTTAATTAGAGGTTTTTATATGCAAATTTGTTAACATTGAAATGTTCAAATGAAAAACACCTATTGAAAATGTGATCACTTTGAAATAACAATTTGAGTTTTACAACATAATATTTTCTCTGGACTTTTAATTCAGATCCTGATGGCACATATTTATCATCATAGGTCACGTCTGACGAGCGTAAATGTTGAAAATGTTCAGGATACAATCGCAAAGTCCATAAGTTTGACATAAAATAGAGGAGCCAGATTGTTTATATGATGCGTACCACGAGTGATTCACTTGTAGTTACCAGAGGGGTTAATAATTAGCCCAGCTTCTTTTTCCACAAACTCTCTTGCTTGTTTTTTTTTTTTTTTTGTACTTTGTGGAAGTCTGACTGCCCTGTGGCACTGTGCTGCCTCTAACAGGTCAGTTTCGGTACTATGACAGGCATCCTGTTTTGGGGAGAAGAGTTCTCGGCAAAAGATCTGCAAGTGTCGGTTCAGATATCGTTATGAGTCTGGTGTGCTGAGTTGGTTATTCAGGGTACACCAGAAACTATAGAGGGTCTAAGCAGTAAGAACAAAGAATTTCCCCTTATAACGTGAGAGGTCTCGGCTTTTTTTTTTCTTTTTTTAATCAGTTAGGATGTTTTGTTATGTAGTACCTGGCCTTACCTGCGTTTTGGGTCTGTCAGCATGCAGGTGTTCAGTTATTCTAAACTATAAAAATGGATATGGGTCGGTCGGAAAGTGTTAATAGTCAGTCAAAAAAACAAGAAAAAACGGACATACAGTAGGCCCTAAATCAACCATCTTCACTTAACAATAGACATTAACTTCATGCATCATCCTGAATAGTCACATTTCAACTGTAGGATTAAGCGATCAAGTGAGGTTGCATTACTGGCCTAATGAAATTGGGTGTTACGTGCTTCAGTGGCAGCGCCTCTCATCTCGTGGGAGCTCATTGTGCCAGAGCTGTCTCGGTCATGTTTTCCAAAGATCTCCTGTTGAAAGAAGACAATGAGTCACCAAACAAAGACGCGCCTTGTTTGCCCGAATGACATCAAAGCTGGTGAGTGACAGTTTTACCAAGCAGTTCTGAATTTTACTCCAGAGTTTGTGGAATTCCAATGTGGAACTTTCATCCTTCTGCAGAATGTTAAAGTTTTCATAAACCTATTGACAAGGCATGGAAGGTTTGATTTAGACCGTATACCCGACGATACGGCTATTTGCACGGATGGAACACCTGAAACATTCGTGTAAATCGAACCTAAAATTTGGGGTACTTTTAGATATAGCCCAAGTTATATTTAAAAAAAACAAAGGATACATCCATTAGACTGATAATAAGACGGGTTTTCTCAAGGCTGAAGCCATCTGTCTTGATATCAGTCCCTGCGATAAAGTTACAAGAGACTTTAAAAAGTGAAACGCACAACTCAATTAGGAGCAAGTTCTCTTTACTTACTGTGTGAAACCACATTATTCAAAATTTCGACCAATTCATAGACTGAAACCTCAGTGTCCTATCAAGTAAGAATAAATAATTTCAATATGTGACGTCATTTCTAGCTGATTAGATTTCACTTCAGGTTACCGACTGCTTGAAGAGGTACTTGAAGTGAGGATACAGGTCACTTTCTGTTAATTCCTCCTGCAATAGAAAGAAACGAGAAAGTTGTCAGACGCAATACTGCAGGGTGCAACACATGGAACAAATTGTTGGGACTCCTTCACATTCTTTGTACAAAAGCACCGTTATTGTTTTTCTTACCACCTCAATATAAGCACCAATGTCCTCTTCTAACAGGCTGAAAGAGAAATTTAGAGGTTAAGCATGCGTTATGTTCTTGTTATTCGGGACACAACTAGTCCATCTTTGAAAAGGAGTCAAACAATAATTAGATCTCGTATTGTTACTGCAGGGCTCCCTCTAATGTTAAGTGTAATTTCCAGACAGACGTCTGTAGAGCATGTCGCTATTTGTCGTGGCCTGTGGGTAACCTTTGAAAAATCATGTTTGGCAGTGTGAAAGTAAACTATATATATATATATATATATATATATATATATATATATATGCGTGTGCGTGTGTGTGTGTGTGGACTTGACCGGTTCAATTACTTTGTTTACAGTACATTAGTGTGTCTTGAGAGTTTATCAGGTGTGCTGTGGGAAATTATAAAATGATTTGTAACTACAACTAATGTATCTTTATTCATTTACAGCAGGGTGTTAAATTCATTTTTGCCACACATCGTAGTTATGGTTTCTCTCACAAATCTATATACAGTGCCTTGTGAAAGTATTTTTCAACCTTTCGCCACATTTCAGACTTCAACCATAAAGATATAAAATTTAATTTTTTTGTCAAGAATCAACAACAAGTGGGACACAATCATGAAGTGGAACAAAAATGATTGAATATTTAAACTTTTTTAACAAATAAAAACCTGAAGAGTGGGGCGTTCAATATTTTCCGGCCCCCTTGCATTAATACTTTGTAGCGCCACCTTTTGCTGCAATTACAGCTGCAAGTCGCTTGGGGTATGTCTCAATCAGTTTTGTACATTGAGAGACTGAAATTCTTGCCCATTATTCCTTGCAAAATAGCTCAAGCTCAGTGAGGTTGGATGGAGAGCTTTTGTGAACAGCAGTCTTCAGCTCTGCCCACAGATTCTCGAATAGATTCAGGTCTGGACTTTGACTTGACCATTCTAACACCTGGATACGTTTATTTGTGAACCATTCCATTGTAGATTTGGCTTTATGTTTTGGAACATTGTCCTGTTGGAAGATACATCTCCGTTCCAGTCTCAGGTCTTTTGCAGACTCCAATGGGTTTTCTTCTAGAATGGTCCTGTATTTGGCTCCATTAATCTTCCCAGGAATTTGAACCATCTTCCCGGTCCCTGCTGAACAAAAGCAGGCCCAAACCATGAGAGTGATCATGGGCCTCTTGACTGCATCTCTGATCAATCTTCTTGTTCGAGGTGAAAGTTTAGAGGGACGGCTGGGTCTTAGGAGATTTTCAGTGGTCTGATTCTCCTTCCATTTCAATATGATTGCTTGCACAGTGCTCCTTGAGATGTTTAAAGCTTGGAAAATCTATTTGTATCTAAATCCGGCTTTAAACTTTTCCACAACACTATCTCGGACCTGCCTGGTGTGTTCCTTGGTCTCCATGATGCTCTCTGCAGTTTAAACAGAACCCTGAGACTATCACAGAGCAGGTGCATTTATACGGAGACTTGATTACACACAGGTGGATTCTATTTATCATCATCAGACAACATTGGATCATTCAGAGATCCTCACTGAACTTCTGGAGTGAGTTTGCTGCACGCCCCACTTTTCAGTTTTTTATTTGTTAAAAAAAGTATAAAATATCCAATAAATTTCGTTCCACTTGACGATTGTGTCCCACTTGTTGTTGATTCTTGACCATTTTTAAAATTTTTTTATATCTTTATGTTTGAAGCTGGCGGCATGGGAGTTCAGCTGGTGTCATGGCCCTGCCGGTCTCTGTCCTGGCTGTACCGGTCCCCGAGGCGGCACACACCTGCACCTCGTCTCTAGTAATTACATCCCAGTTATATAGAACTACATGTATGGTCAGGCCTTTGCCAAATCGTTGCTTCATGCCTCATTGCCGCACTCTCGTAATCCCGTTCCTGATCTCCCGTGTACCGACTCCTGCCTGCCCACTGACCTGCCTCCTACGCCTGATGTTCTTGTTACTGCTGCTCCTGTTGACTGCCTGCCTGATCCCTGACACAAAACCGAATAAACCCTTTTCCTGAACTGCCTCTGCTTCTCCCGAGTCGTGCATTTGGGTCCAACCCTGTGTTCTGGTCGTGACAGCCGATAAAGCGTTGGCCTCACAGTTCTGAGGTCCTGGATTCAATCCCCTGGAGTTTGCATGTTCATCCCGTGCATGGGTTTTCTCCGGGCACTCCGGTTTCCTCCCACATTTCAAAAACATGCAACATTAATTGGGGACTCTAAATTGCCCGTAGGTGTGATTGTGAGTGCGACTGTTTGTATGTGCCCTGCAATTGGCTAGCAACCAGTTCAGGGTGTAACCTGCCTCCTCCCCGTTGACAGCTGGGATAGGCTCCAGAACTCCCCATGATCCTTGTGAGGATAAGCGCCAAAGAAAATGGGTGGATGGATTGATGGATGTTTGAAGGCCAAAATGTGGAGAAAGGTTCAAATGTTCAAGGGGGCCGAATACTTTCACAAGGTACTGAAAATATATGATCACCTCACATTATTACACATACACGACTAATTGATGGATAACTAGTTTTGAAATCAGAAGCCAGTAAAATGATTATTCAATGTAGTTTAAAAAGGGCATTTCTTAAAAATGACTGCGATACCTGAAAACAATTTACAGTTGTATGAAGAAATGTGAAGTTGGCAACTATCCCATTATTTTGTCTACATTGTTTTTCCCAGGCACACACCAACAGCAGACAGTTTGACATTATATTCAAACCATTGACCCTACAGTGGCGAATCTGCTCCAGAAACTGAGTCACTGTTGCCGGTTTGCTTTTGGAGGCCAAATAAAATGATATGGGGGTGCCAGATCTGGCACCAAGGCCTCAATTTTGACACCGGTCATCCCCAGTACATGTTTGCCAGCGATATATATGCCAAAAGGTGAGCTCCATTTAACCTGTGTCTCCACCTGTTACTATTCATAAATTGTTGTGTAATTTGTTTGTATTATGGTTAAAAAAAAAAAAAACATGAGAAATGTAGCAGTTTTAATACTTTGTGCTTCACTTTTAAGAGACGCATATCGCACACAAAGGAAATTTAAATTGAGACAAGCACATAGTTTGTGTGACATTTTTGTTTGGCGGTGTGATTTTTCTGAGGTAAATTTTGGCCTTTAATTGGCTCAGTTAGCCATGTAGAGACGTTGATCCTGGGTTGCCATGCCAATGACCATGACGCTTGCTCGCCACAAAAACAATTTTAGGCCTTTGTTCGCCAGGTGGCAGTGTAGAGCAGCGCCCCGAGCTCTCAGTTACCTGGTGGAACACTCTTAGAACAAAGCTGGCATTTTTATGAGGATAGAAGGTTGAAGGAACGATGGCATATTCCCCTGGAGGAAGTCCAAAGCGACCGTAAACTTCTCGGGTAT
This sequence comes from Syngnathoides biaculeatus, assembly GCF_019802595.1. Classification (NCBI taxonomy): domain Eukaryota; kingdom Metazoa; phylum Chordata; class Actinopteri; order Syngnathiformes; family Syngnathidae; genus Syngnathoides; species Syngnathoides biaculeatus. The sequence continues at coordinate 21,078,241 of NC_084651.1, forward strand.
TGATGAAGGTGCTGCTCATGGCCACAGCTCTCCGATGCAGCAGGAAATCTGGGCCCAGGTGAACATTGCGACGACCTTTGTACTTCACATGGACATACTAAATAAATGTTCCAGTGATTCATTTGATCTTGGCCCCAAAAAGAATCTCAATCTGTTGTCATGTTTAAAATTTTTGGTGCAACGCTAAAGACCCAAAACCTCTATGATGAGTACAAAAATTGGATCTTGGTTTCCCTTGCCCAGACGCCAGTCACCGGGGAACCCCCTCTGGAGCCAGGCCTGTTGGTGGGGCTCAAAGGTGAGCGCCTGGTGACCGGGCCTACACCCATCTAGCTGGCAATGGATTATTACAAAGTGTCCAGTATGCAGTTCATCAAGGTTAGCCTACGTGCAGAGATGTGCTCAAGGACACATCTGGCAAAAGAACAAGGGTCCACTGAGGACATGAGGAAATTATGGAGTCATGACTAAATATGGGCATAAGACATACTTCAGGATTTAGGACTTTACCTAGAGATGAAACTGTGAACTGGAGGTTTCAATACACGTGTTGAAGCAACAATTCTATGGAATAAGGGAGGCATGTACAATACTCGAAACGGCATTGCAACAGCAGGTCTGTCTGTGGACCTCATACGTGTAAAGACACATTTTACCAATTAATGTAATTGTAGCACCTCTCGAGTATTAAATACTTCGACGAGGTAGCCACCTGAGTTCTTTCCTCACTCCAAAGTAGGAAACTAATAAATTAACACAATGGTAATTACTCTAAATGTCCATGAGAACTTTACTCTTTACTTGTGCATTTAATTCTCTATCAAAAAGTCTCTGAAATAATGTTTCCCTTATGAGTAAAGGTTAACTAATGTAGACAACCCAGCTATCATATAAACTCCCCACTTCTAACTGCGTTGCAGATAGTCAAATAATACACCTGGTTATGTAACAAAAAGTGTGAACATTTAATAACAAAATAAAGGTTAGATAAGCATATCTCTTTACTCAACAAACAGTCTTTCAGTAAATAAATTGAATAAAACAGGTACACACTGCCCACATGAGCGAGGCTAACCTAAGCTAAGGGCCCAAACAAAAAATGAATCTAGCCGGCAAAGCAAACGAAATTCAAACCCCAATGTCACTGCGGTGGTTCCCCAGCCAGGAGTGAAGAAAGGTGAAGGTGGTTTTTCCTCTGTCCAGCATCCTCACGGTCCTCGTCCTTTTTTTCTTCCTTGAAGTCCAACCACAGGCCGCGTTAGCTCAACGCTAGCACCCTTGTCTTCTCCCTCGTGGTCCAACACACAGGCCTTGCCAGCTAGCGTTAACTGGTTGCTAGCGCCCAAGCCAAGTCCCATGCATGCACTTAGCCTCTGTGGTAGCGGCTAACTCTACCACGTTACGGCGTGATTTGAGTAGTCCACTCAAACGACACACTATCCCAGTTGAACTTCCAACAGTCCTTGTCGAACACGTTGATCAACTTTTGACAAATGTCCACTTTCTTTGTCCTTTTCCTTAACCACTTTTCCCGGTCACACCGTCCATCTTTTTTTCCTCTCTATCTCTCTCTCTCTCTCTCTCTCTCTCTATCAAAACCAAGCTTACCACAATAAATCAACATATTTGAAGTCGTCCACCCTCGCCATCTCTTCTCCCTGTAGCCTCACTCTTCCTCCTCCACCCCTCTCATTCACGCACATATATTGTGTTTTACTTCGGCGATCTTCATTCCTCTCTTTTCCAGTGGATGCCTCCATCTTTCTAATTGTCCCTCCCCTTTGTTCTTAAAAATGGGTACTAGCACACTTTTCCTCCATTTTTCAGGCATCTTCTCACACGCTAGTATTCTGTTGAATAAATTGGTAAAAAACTCCACAGCCGCATCTCCAAATTGCTTCCATACCTTCACCATTATGTCAGCATTTCATCCTTTTTAATGCCTTTTGAACTTTCCCCTTACTAATTATTGCTACTTCCTGGTCCTTCACACTTGCCTCTTCTACTCTTCCTTCTCTCTCATTTTCTTCATTGATCAACTTCTCAAAGTATTCTTTCCATCTATTCAGCTCACTACTGGCACCAGTCAACACATTTCCATCTCTATCCTTAATCACCCTTGTTGCACATCCTTCCCATCTCTATCCCTCTTTCTGGCCAACCTGTTGTTGAGATCCTTTTCTCCTTCTTTCGTGTCCAACCTCGTGTACATGTCGTCATATGCCTGTTTAACCTTTGCCACCTCTATCTTTGCCTTACTTCATATCTCAATGTATTCCTTTCACCTCTCCTCAGTCCTCTCAATGGCCAACTTCTTCTTTGCTAATCTATTTCCTTGTATGACTCCCTGTATTTTGGGGTTCCACCAACAAGTCTCCTTCTCCCCTTTCCTACCAAAAGACACCAAGTTCTCTCCTGCCTGTCTCTCTGATTACCTTGGCTGTCGTAGTCCAGTCTTCTGCTGTCTGTCGAGAGCCTGTCTCACGTCTTTCCGAAAAGCCACACAACATTCTGCCTTTCTCAACTTCCACCACCTAATTCTCTGCTCAACCTTTGTCTTCTTCATCTTCCTACCCGCTACAAGAGTCGTCCTGCACACCACCATCCTATGCTGTCGAACTACACTAACCCCTACCACTACTTTGCAGTCAGTAACCTCCTTCAGATTACATTGCCAGCACAAAATATAATCCACCTGCTCTTGTAGGTTACTATATGTTCTTGCCTCTTCTGGAAAACAAAGTGTTCACTACTGCCATTTCCATCCTTTTTGCGAAGTCCACCACCATTTGTCCCTCAAAGTTCCTTTCCTGGACGCCGTGCTTACCCATCACTTCTTCATTGCCCCTGTTTCCTTCACCAACATGTCCATTACAATCTGTACCAATCACAACGCTCTCTCTGTCTGCGATGCTCAGAACTACTTCATCTCATTCCTTCCAGAATTTCTCTTTCAACTCTTGGTCACATCCTCCCTGTGGGGCATAGCCGCTAGTCACATTATACATAACATGCTCAATTTGAAATTTCAGCCTCATCACTCTATCTGACCCTCTTTTCACTTCCAAGACGTTCTTAGCCAGCTCTTCCTTTAAAATCACCCCTACTCCAATTCTATTCCCATCTACTCTGTGGTAGAATAATTTAAACCCTGCTCCTAAATTTCTAGCCTTCCTACCTTTCCACCTGCTCTCTTGGATGCACAATATATCAACCTTTCTCCTAATCATCATGTCAACCTACTCCTGACCTTTTCCTGTCATAGTCCCAACATTCAAAGTCTCTACATTCAGTTGTAGGCTCTGTGCCTTCCTCTTCTTCTTCTGCCGACTAAGGCACTTTCCTCCTTTTCTTTGTCTTCGACCCACAGTAGCTGAATTTCCACCGACTCACTTCAGGTTAACGGTGCCAGTGGAGGACTTTGTTAACCCGGGCCACGACCTATCCGGTATGGGATTCATTTGATGAATGCTCATTGTGTTTGGCACAGTATTACGATGGATGCCCTTCCTGACGCAACCCTCTGCGTTTATCCGGACTTGGGACTGGCCTACACATTACACTTGCTTGTCCCACCCATAGGGCTGCAGATAGTCAGATAAAGACAATCAAATAAACAAAATCAACACACAAGGTACACAATTCACATACTACCTAAGCTAAGCTAAGGCCCTGTAGCTCAGTGGGTAGAGCACTGGTTTGATAAACCAGGTGTTGTGGGTTCGTATCCCACTGGGGCCTCCACTCCCTGAGAAGGGTTGCGTCAGGAAGGGCATCCGGCGTAAAAAATTGTGCCAAACATATGTGCGTTCATCTGAGATGACACGCTGTGGCGACCCCGAAAGGGACAAGCCGAAAGAAACTTACTTACTTACCTAAGCTAAGCTAAAGTAAGGGTCTGATCCCATATGAAGATAAAAGAAAAAGAGGGACAAAAGAGATTCAAACCACAATGTCCCTGCAGTATGTTGAAAGCACTGGTTAAATAAACCCACGATGGGAGTCAAGGTAAGGATCTTGTTTTTTTTTTGCTTGATTATTTTTTTTATTTTTTATGGACTCAAATGTTTTTACTGGATCAAATATTTCCAATTATTATGACTTCACTACGGTATTATCATAGGTTAGTGCAGCGTTTGAATTCCCAACTAAAAACTTTCCAAGTGAAAGCTCTTTTACATTGTTTTTGTTTTCATACAATAGCCAAATTCCAAATTTGTGAGTAAAGATGAGATCAATACAATTTCAGTCTCTGCTCTTTGTTACATTGTTGAGATGTGTGGCACAATGGATGTTTGCACATTCGCCTCACAATTCTGAGGTCTGGCTTCCTCCCACAGAATATCAAGACATGCCTATTAGGGTAATTGAATACTATAAATTGTCCTTGGGTGGTTGTTTGTTTATATTTTTCTATACCTGCCCTCCTATTGGCTGGCAACCAGCTCAGGGGTCTGCTCCAGTACCCCTGGGAACCACTGGATGGCTTTTCTAATGTAAAATATATGACGCCCACTAACTTTTGGGAAGCTGTTTGAGCCTTCATGAGATTGCCGTGATCACCGATTTAAGGTCAATGTACTAATATGCTCTATGCGTTGTTAGTAATACAATCCAGAACTATTATATGGACTTAGGTGTACTAATAGATTGACAGAGCATTAATTGTATTTTTTTTTCTCCACTAGGTTACGATATAACAGTTCTGCATTAATGAGCCCAAACTCCACTTTTTGATATCTGCACGCTACTGGTAATATTAGTGAAGGAAGTGCGTATTATATATTTATAGATATCGCCCAAGAGCCCCCTACAACATCACACTGGCGCCTCAAGTGGCAGGTCGTCCGTGGCGCAACGTGCGCATGCGACGTAGGGACGTGGCCCCGCCTCATGCGGCGCCCGTACACGTGAGAGGGCTGGATTTGCCCTCTTGTCTTCGGAGCCGCTAGTCTGCGGTTCACGTCGCACATCTAAAACGGATCGCGCAGAGAAGGCCAGGATTTGTTTGTAAGGCAGTGGTGAGTGATTTTGTTGTTATTGTCACTAAATTGCATTCATGTTTGTATGACGTGATGCGGCCCGTCATGCTCTTTTTTTTTGGGGGGGGGGGGTGTTTGTTTCATAAACTGCAGCTGCATCGCCTTTAAAGATCGACATGAGTTGGCACATTGAGGTGGCGTGTGACGTCACATGTATTTTCGCGTGTTTCAACGAGGGGGCAGCTGGCACACAAGGGCTTAGTGAACAGGTGCTCATGGCCTACCATGCCCGGCATACACGATGCTTTTTGAAGCGAGCCACATTGTGAATGCAAAGCGACGATGCTGCAAACGAGTGGGTGCAACAGCATTATTGGGACTTCCTGTGCAACATTTGAAAGGTCGAGGCCCTGGATCACATCACTTAGCAGAGAACTGAGTCTGACTGACTGTTTTGTTTTTTGTTTTCTTTTTTTTGGGGGGGGGGGGTTGTTTTATTTTTATTTTTTTTAACTAACTGCGAATTTGAGGAATTCTGGCTCATCATTAGCCAGATTAGAGCAGCAAAAACATTCTTGTAGGAAGGGTTCAACAATAGCATGGGGGTGGGGCTGGGGTGTCACTACTGTAAGCAATAGCTACACTGCAAAAAGGGGAGAAATACTGTAAATAACGAGGAAAAAGTAGCAAAATTAGTAATGTAATACAGTTATATAGTTCGGGAATAATGTAATTCTCAGTTTTATTTGCCAAAAATTAATTAAACTTGGTAAGCGTGGTTAGAACATCAACCCTACAGTTCTGAAGTTGTGGGTTTGAATCTGGGCTCTTGCCTTCCTATATGAAGTTTGCATTTCAACCAATGTCTTGAAACCAGTGTATTTTCATTTTTATTATGAGCTAAATGTATTGCTAATCTGTGATGAAATCTCAACAATAAGACAATCATTCATCTAAAAGGACTTGGGCTTTTGAACTAGAGGTTAATGGTGCAAGTCCTGCTGCAGACACTGTTTGCACCCCTTTCACGCTGACATCTTGCACGTCTGCATGTGTCATTTAGTTCTTCGTCTAATAGGTTAACTTTCAAATGTATGTTATTGGGATTTTTTGAGGGGAAAATTGGTTGAAACAAGTAAAATGGTCTTACATTTAACAGCTAAGAAGAAATCTCTGGAAAGACAAACAAGCATATTTTTAAATTTGAGCTTGTATTTGAAATCTTTTTACCTTTTACTCATAATACATCTCTTTTCTCCCATTTCTGGTGACTTTGTCACTCGTTTTCCATTTTTTTGCACCATGAACTCATCACCACCGCCCGGACTGCATACTGACCCCTGCTGGTTAAGATTCTCTTGAGCGCTCTCGAGCAGCACAAAAGATGATAAAAAGTGAAATTACAGATTGGGAACCGCATTCGGCAGGAGTAACTAATAACCAGCGCTATTATCGCCTCTTTGGAGATTTGCAAACCTCTCCAACGTCGACAATTAAAGTGCATTCAAGGAAAAATAAATAAATATAAGCGCTCATTAACTAAAGTGCATCAGGGCTTGCTGAAGGCTGCAGCCGCATCCTCAGCCACAACCTAAACGGCATAAGTCAATTTGTCTCAATCATCAGTGAATGACATTTCTCTCTCTTTTTTTGTGTCGCTCTCCCTCAGCCTGTCTGCACATCAGGTATCATGTTACTAACTTCTTTATGATGACGTTGCTTTGTTCCTTGTGTGCTCTTGATTTTAGTCGTTTCATTTCCTTTGCACATACCTTTTGAAAGTTCCTGCTACGCTCTCTTAACTGCTCCCTTTTATTTTACGCGATCTATACTTTGGAACCACTCAGGTGGAATACACTGCATTCCTGGACACAGGTTAACCTTTGATTTACTTGGCTTTCTAAATAGTTTTTCCTATTGGAAATCATGCAAATGTTAGTAGTATCAAATATTCTTATCTGTCATGGTCAATAGTGTAGCATGCTAATAGTACAAACAACAAAACTTAACTTTAATGATGAGATGTAATCTGAAGGTGATTCGTGTCTGAGATGCAGTTCACTTTTTTTTAAGCAGTTTGGTCTGAGGAACCATTTCCAAATGACTATTTTGAACTTTGAGACATCCATCCATCCATTTTCTTAGCCGCTTATCCTCACAAGAGTCGCGGGGAGTGCTGTAGCCTATCCCAGCTGTCAACGGGCAGGAGGTGGGGTACACCCCGAACTGGTCACCAGCCAATCACAGGGCACATAGAGACTAACAGCCACACTCACAATCACACCTAGGTGCAATTTAGATTGTCCAATTAATAGTGGAAGGAAACCGGAGGAAACCCACGCAGAGACGGGGAGAACATGCAAACAGCACACAGGCGGGTCCGGGATGGAACCCGGGACCTCAGAATTGTGAGGCCAACGTTTTCCTGCTAAGCCACTATGGTGCCTTTAAGGAGACAAGTATTTTTTCTATCATTTAAAATAGGTGTCTCAATAAAAGGCATTATTCACTCATAATAATACACAAGGGATAAAAAAATGTAGACTGCAATTGGCTGCTGAGCAGTCTTGTGTTTACCCTATCTCGATAAAAGTCCGCAAGGATAGGTTGCATCCTAGTGAGGTTAAGGTTTAAGTTAATTGATGGGTTGGGAGGCATCTCAGACACTCAACTATTTATGTACTGTACAAGCAATTTTTAAAAAGTACCATTTTCATAATATATCCCCTTCTCAAGATTCCTTTTTCCTATCCATCATATGTATTTTGGAAACAAAAACAACCTTGTAAATAGAGTGGAATGTGGAAATTATACGTACTTGAAACTACAAAAACATGTTGTCATTTAATCAAATGTTTAATTTTCACACTTAGTGTAAAAAGAAGTTACATTTTGCGAGCTGACTTGCATTAAAACTTGAACAAACTCCGGGACATTCTACTTCAGAGGTTCCACTGTAATGTTTAATAGCAATAAGACTTTTGTAATAGAATTTCCCCTTTTGTGATGCTACAATCCCTCATCTTCTGAAGCTACTACGCCCTGACATTCTGTCTCAAATATTTGTCTACATTCATGCTTGCATAATATGGAGTCCACGCGGATGTAATGACCTCGAAATATGGTCAGTCTTATGTAGATGGATAGGTCCTGTTTGCAACAGTAGAAAGAACATGTATGCACTTGTATGTTGGCTCTTCACACTCGGTGCTGTTATCTCTTGACAAGAGTGTGTCACTGTTACTAAGAATAGACGGTTCAGTGCTCCACCATCCACTTCCATATTTTTATCTTGCACTAGTATGTATCCCGTTGGGGGGATCTCTGCAACCATAAACGCCAACAGGCTGCGAGCAGAAGGCATGGGCTCCAACGAGCATGCGATCCACTTCTCCAACCAGGACTACGAGGCACTGAAACAACAGTGCATTGAGTCTGGCTGCCTCTTTGAAGACCCCTGTTTCCCCGCAGAGCCCCCGTCGCTTGGCTTCAAAGAGCTTGCTCCCTACTCTGCAAAAACCAGAGATGTGGAGTGGATGAGACCTCCGGTAAGACAGCTGAAACATATATACACATTTTCTTTGAAGCCATAACATGATTTGGATTGCATACAGCACAGAAATCACATGTGATCTTATTATAATGTCTCATTTTGTTGCATTTTTTTCAATGGAACGTTATTGTTTTGTTTAACAATTTACAATCTAAGGCTCATAAAAAATTGGAAGACATTCATATTTCTCTTTTCCCCTTAAGTTCAATCGGTTTGCAAACAGTATCCTGTCTTATTTCAATGTGGTGTTTTTTTTTTTTTTTTAACAGAATAATAAGTCAGCAAAAAGAGGACGGCTGGTTTAAACGCTTGTGGTCTTTACTCCTACGCATTTCTTAACTCAAGTGTCATTTCAATTAGGCGAGTCCAGTTCAGCATTTTTTTATATTGTAATTTGTTGTTTATTTTTTTTCATTATCTGAATTTTTAATACATCTCACTGCTTGCTGTGTATGTGATAAAAGCATTGAATAAGGGCAGGTCGAGGTGAATAATTGAATTGTTATTCACTTAAATCTTTATAATTTGCATTTTTTTTTTGTGCGTGCGTTTTTTATGGTATTCTGCTACAGAGATCTAATAATCCACAGTACTGGACATCTGCTGTACAAGTTTATAGAGGTTAACTTCTCTGATTAGCTTCTCATATAACTATTCGTGCAGAATCCAAGTCTGTTTGTAATGATGATTGGAATGTCAACACAGTATCACAGTGACCTGTTTTTTTTATGACTGAAAATGCAGACGCAATCAGACAAGTTGTGGCAGGGACTGAGACCGTTGCAGCTGTCTGCATTCTCCCCCACATTGAGGACATTTGTTTACTTGATTAGTCCCTCATAGCCTGAATGCAAGAATAGTCTGTATGCTTGATGGTGAACCATGTATGCTAGTGTGTCCCACAGTGAAGAAAATAAGTATTTGAATACCCTGCTACATTGCAGGTTCTCCCACTTAGAAATCATGGAGGGGTCTGAAATTTTAATCGTAAGTGCATGTCCATTGTGAGAGTTACAATCTAAAAAGAAAAATCCAGAAATCACAATGTATGATTTTTTTTTTTCTTTTTTTAACAATTTGTGTGATACAGCTGCAAATAAGTATTTGAACACCTGAGAAAACCAATGTTAATATTTGGTACAGTAGTCTTTGCAATTACAAAGGTCAAACATTTCCTGTAGTTGTTCACCAGGTTTGCACGCACTGCAGGAGGGACCCACCCTCTTCAATGCTCTGATTTAGGGAAAGAGGTTGTTCCCCAAAAATCTCACAATACATGGCTGCGGTCGTTCTCTCCTTAATACAGTGCAGTCCTCCTGTCCCATATGGAGAAAAACAGCCCCAAAGCATGATGCTACCTCCCCCATGCTTCACAGTATGGATGGTGTTCTTGGGATGGAACTCATCATTCGTCTTCTTCCAACCACGGTTAGTGGAATTAAAACCAAAAAATTCAATTTTGGTCTCATCTGACCACAAAACCTTCTCCCATGACTCCTCTGTATCATCCAAATGGTCATTGGCAAACTCAAGACGGGCCTTGACATTTGCTGGTTTAAGCAGGGGAACCTTCCGTGCCATGCATGATTTCAAACCATAACGTCTTAGTGTATGACCAACAGTCACCTTGGAAACGGTGGTCGCAGCTCTTTTCAGGTCATTGACCAAGTCCTTTCGTGTATTCCTGGGCTGATTCCTCACCTTTCTAAGGATCATTGAGACCCCACGAGGTGATATCTTGCATGGGGCTCCATTCTGATTGAGATTGACAGTCATGTTTAGCTTCTTCCTTTTTCTAATGATTGCTCCAACAGTGGAGCTTTTTTCACCAAGCTGCTTGGCAATTTCTCCGTAGCCCTTTCCAGCCATGTGGAGTTGTACAATTTTGTCTCTGGTGTCTTTGGATAGCTCTTTGGTCTTGGCCATGTTAAAAGTTTGAGTCTTACTGATTGTATGGGGTGACATGTGTTTTTATACACCTAACGACCTCACACAGGTGCATCTGATTCAGGATAATACATGGAGTGGAGGTGGACTTTTAAAGGCAGACTAACAGGTCTTTGAAGATTCATAATTCTAGCTGATAGGTGTTCAAATACTTATTTGCGGCTGTATCGCACAAATAAATCATTTTAAAAAAATCAGACATTGTGATTTCTGGATTTTTCTTTTTAGATTATCTTTCTCACAGTGGACATGCACCTACAATGAAAATTTCCGGCCCCTCCATGATTTCTAAGTGGGAGAACTTGAAATATAGCACGGTGTTCAAATACTTATTTTCTTCACTGTATATTTGAATTGACATACAAAAAGGGTTTCCTAAATATGTATCTGTCCTCACCTAGACATTTGTTTATATTTCCCCTAAGGAACTAGTGAATCAGCCTCAATTCATTGTAGGTGGTGCCACCAGGACGGACATCTGCCAAGGAGCATTGGGTATGTACGCTTTGGTCTAATTACCTCTCTTTGGCTCTATTAACCATCAACATTCCCTGATGGTTTGTCCCAGTATGTAGTGGTTGATACCAGTGGCGCTTCAAGGATTTGACGTCCAGGAGCATTCATCCCCCTATCAGACTGTTTGTCCCAACAGCATTTAATTGATTGATTGATTGTATTTTATTTCACTGCTTTTAAATAATAACAGAGTTGGCATGGTGAATGAATGGTTTACACATCAACTTATCAGTTCTCAGATTAGAGATTCAAATCCTGGCCTGTGCATGTTCACTCCATGGTTGCATGGCTTTTCTCCATTTAGTCAGTAAGTTCCCTGACGTCCAATGACCAAAGGGTTGGTGGTTAAAATCCCAGTAATGACTCTGTCAAAGTTCCCCAACCTTTTTTGAGCCAAAGAACTTGTTTTATTTGTATAGAAACATCTAACAAAGTTGTCATAGAAGTATATTTACTGAAATAGTAATGATTTTGCCTTAATTTACTCACAAATTGACTGTGCCTTTTCATTTGAACACAAATCTATTTTTCTTCATGAAATGGTCTGGACACACAGGTTTATTGTACCTTCTGCTATCTAGTGGTAGAATTGTTTTTCCTGTCACTATATGTCGCTGGCTTAGATAGTTGAACAAAAGATTATTTGAAGTAAATAGCGTTTTTTCCAGTCGACAAGCCGCTGCTTTTTTTCTGGCGCTGTGAACCCTGAGGAATATTTAACGATGTGGCTAAAATATTGATTTTTGTCGCTAGCGGCTATAGGTTTAAATTAATTTAAACGTAAGGATTCAAATATGGCCATTCCTTATAATGCACTCAGTTTGGGCATTCGTGGATTCCTCCAATGTTTACCAGAAGAAAACCACTTTACCTTCAGTGCACACAGAAGAATTTACCTCAAGCGTGCTTAGAGGAAGAATTTATCACGAGCGCACATAGAAGAAGAAGAATCTATCCCAATTACGCATAGAAAAAGGCGCTGCTAGTTTTTGGTGCGCTCAAATGAAACGCATACAAGAATGCAAAATGTATCTTTTTAAATTTCATTAATTAAAAATCTTCCCCAAAAATTGGGCGCATTCAAAGGTCATCTTTTTCTGAGGTCTGCCAGTGGATCTTAAAAGCCTGGAGGATTGTGAAAGAACCAACCATCACCAACGGCTTTTGAAAGTCCGGACAAGTGAGAACAGCACAACTTCAGTCGGTAAATCGTGATGAAAATCACACTGAGTAAAAGAGAGACTGAAATGGTGTGTGACAAAGACTTTGTGAGGCTCTTCAACTCGGACATTAAAGACGATGAATTTCAGGATTTCAGTGAACAGGAGGTGGATGAATTAAAAATTAACTTTTGTGTTATGTTTTGAGCTGTTTTACTGCCGTGTTACAGTCATTGTTTTGAAACATTTACAAAGTCTTTCAGTGTGAACATCTAATTTCATAATGTACCGGTACGTATGGTAAATTGAGATGCGACGTAGGGCAAAGGTAGAGGTAACGAAGGCTAAATAAGAGGCTTATGATGACATGTACACCAGGTTAGACACGAAAGGAGAAAAGGATCTCAACAACAGGTTGGCCAGAAAGAGGGATAGAGATGGGAAGGATGTGCAACAAGGGTGATTAAGGATAGAGATGGAAATGTGTTGACTGATGCCAGTAGTGTGCTCAGTAGATGGAAAGAGTACTTTGAGAAGTTAATGAATGAAGAAAATGGGAGAGAAGGAAGAGTAGAAGAGGCAAGCGTGAATAACCAGGAAGTGGCAATGATTAGTAAGGGGGAAGTTAGAAAGGCACTACAAAGGATGAAAAATGGAAAGGCAGTTGGTCCTGATGACATACCGGTGGAGGTATGAAAGCAATTTGGAGAGATGGCTATGGAGTTTTTGACCAACTTATTCAACAGAATACTAGCGGGTGAAAATATGCCTGAAAAATGGAGGAAAAGTGTTCTAGTTCCCACTTTTAAGAACAAAGGCGATGTTCAGAGCTGTGGGAATCATACAGGAATAAAGTTGATGAGCCACACAATGAAATTATGGGAAAGAGTCGTGGAGGCTAGACTCAGGACAGAAGTACGTTTCATGCCTAGAAAGAGTACCACAGATACATTATTTGCCTTGAGGATGCTAGTGGAAAAGTACAGAGAAGGTCAGAAGGAGCTATATTGTGTCTTTGTGGAGCTCAAGAAAGCCTATGACAGAGTAGCAAGAGAGGAACTGTGGTACTGCATGCATAAGTCTGCTGTGGTGGAGAAGTATGTTAGAATAGTACAGGACATGTGTGAGGGCAGCAGAACAATGGTGAGGTGTGCCTTACATGTGACATAAGAATTTGAGGTGGAGGTGGGACTCCATCAGGGATAAGCTCTGAGCCCCTTCCTGTTTGCTGTGGTAATGGATAGGCTGACAGATGAGGTTAGATTGGAATCCCCTTGGACCATGATGTTCGCAGATGATATTGTGATATGCAGTGAAAGCAGGGAGCATGCAGAGGAACAATTGGAAAGATGGAGACATGCACTGGAAAGGAGAGGAATGAAGATTAGCCGAAGTAAAACAGAATATATGTGCGTGAATGAGAGGGGTGGGGGAAGAGTGAAGCTCCAGGGAGAAGAGATAGTGAGGGTGGCGGACTTCAAATATTTAGGGTCACCAATCCAGAGCAACGTTGAGTGTGGTAAGGAAGTGAAGAAACGGGTCCAAGCAGGTTGGAACAGCTGGCGAAAGGTGTCTGGTGTGTTATGTGACAGAAGAGTCTCTGCTAGGATGAAGGCCAAAGTTTATAAAACAGTGGTGAGGCTGGCCATGATGTATGGATTAGAGATGGTGGCACTGAAGAGACAACAGGAAGCAGAACTGGAGGTAGTAGAAATGAAGGTGTTGCAGTTCTCGCTCGGAGTGAGCAGGTTGGATAGGATTAGAAATGAGCTCATGAGAGGGACAGCCAAAGTTAGGTGTTTTGGACAAGGTTTGGGAGGGCAAACTCTGTGGTTTGGATATGTCCAGAGGCGAGAATATTGGTTGAAGGGTGCTGAGGATGGAGCTGCCAGGCAAAAGAGCAAGAGGAAGACCAAAGAGAAGAAGACCGGTCTGTACGGTAAATACACAGTAGATTGTGTATTGGGGGGGGCAAAAACGCTAACACAGAGTGGGTAAAGCTTGTTAAATGGTTCTGCTCTGTCATCAGGAAAATACCGTACTTTTTTTTCTGTCCTATTAAATTAATACTTCAGACACTGGTTGGGAATCAGTGAACTGTGAAATATCTTTGACAATATTTGAAACAAGAGGACAATACATGTACAGTATTATGCTCTCCAAATGATACATACATTGGCATATTCTATACAATATATATTAAATATTTGAAAACTATCATAAAATGCACATTGCTTTTCTCAAAGAAATCGCTGTGGTTGAACCTGGGTCAATGGGGGCTAGGAGACTCTCGAATACTATGCTTAAAGCCATTGTTTCTGAATATTTTTTTAAAGTGAAGACCATCAAAAGTAGTTTATAATCATCTTCTCTCACCTACATCTTCAATTATGCTCAAATCCCTCCTCTTCTTCCAATGTAGCATTTTAGTCACCCATGGGCTGATCTTGAAAATTGTAATTACGTCTTGTGATTCAGGGGACTGCTGGCTCTTAGCGGCCATTGCTTCTCTCACCCTAAATGATAAGCTGCTTCATCGTGTAGTCCCACATGGCCAGTCCTTTGATGACAGCTACGCTGGAATTTTTCACTTTCAGGTACGTTTAATGACACGTCATTGTAGGAAAGTTTGTCACATCATTTTAACTGATGTTATTTATACTGTGTTTTAGTTTTGGCAATTTGGCGAATGGGTAGATGTCGTCATAGATGACCGACTTCCTGTCAAAGATGGTGAGCTGATGTTTGTGCATTCTGCTGAGGGCAATGAATTCTGGAGTGCTCTGCTGGAGAAGGCTTATGCCAAGTAAGTTGTTTTGAAGGCTGCCTAGTCTCTGACTTTAAATTATTCAGCTAAGTGCATGTACTCTAAGTGTAAATCTCTAACACATTAGGAAGTGCTGCAGTTTCCTGTCAGTGTATCTGAAGAGTGTCTGGGTTTTTTTTTTTTCTGCATTGTCCATCAGGCTGAATGGCACATATGAGGCTCTGTCTGGAGGAAGCACGACTGAAGGTTTTGAGGACTTTACAGGTGGTGTGTCAGAGTGCTATGAACTCAGCAAAGCTCCCAGAGATCTGTACAAAATCATCCGGAAAGCTCTGGATAGAGGCTCTCTGCTGGGCTGCTCCATTGATGTAAATGCTCAAGTCACTCACATAACTGATGCTGCATTTCTGATCTTGGATGAGGAAAAGTTAATTCGAGTTCCTGCTCAAACTTCGCCAAGATTGAGTAATGTGACGAGATGCAACAATTATAGTGCACACAACTCACTCGAAATTGTACATGTACTGCATAACTGTATTATCTCAGCATGAAATAATTCAGTCAAATGTGTTATAAATTGGGGGGGTTGGATCGTCAATCCATCCATTTTCTTAGCCACTTATCCTCACAAGGGTCACGGGACTGCTGGAGCCTAGCCCAGTTGTCAACGGGCAGGAGGCAGGTACACCCTGAACTGGTTGCCAGCCAATTGCAGGGCACATCGTGACAAACAGCCACACTCACAATCACACCTAGGGGCAATTTGGAGTGTCCAATTAATGTTACATGTTTTTGGGATGTGGGAGGAAACCGGAGTGCCCGGAGAAAACCCATGCAGACATGGGGAGAACATGCAAACTCCACACAGGGAGGGCTGGGATTGAACCTAGTTCTTCAGAACTATGAGGCTAACGCTTTACAGCTGCATCACCGTGCTGCTGTTTTTGGATCATTTGTTTATTAAAGGGACAGGGAATAGAGATTTTTGTGTACTTGTAAAATTTTTTTTCAAATCAAAGACTTGTGAGAGATAATGAATATGCTACGTTAGATATTTTTCGTTTCTTTAAAAGAAAACCAATAGAAAGTAAATTTAAAAAAATAAGAAAGCAAATGAAAATAACGTGACTTGGTAAAAGAAAATACAAGGGGTTATGTTTGAATTAGAAATTTGAGTCATGCAAAGTTGACTTTGATACTGTGTAATTATTCTAAAATGTAATATCTTAAAAACCTTTTCCCGATGACTGAGCACACGGAGTAATTGTCTGTATTAAGGTGTGTCGTAGTGATAATGCATTTGCTTGTGCGGCACTTCCCGCTCCCGTCTGGTCCATGGTGCAATATTATTTTTTTTTATCTTTATTTTTGTTTTTATTGCACCTTGATACTGTTTTAGGGGATTTATTTACAGCAGTACCATTTAATCTTACATCATAGGTTTCACATGGAAAAGCCGTGTCTCATTTTTATTACAGATCACAAGTGCTTTTGACATGGAGGCTGTAACATTCAAGAAACTGGTGAAGGGCCATGCCTATTCAGTCACTGGACTGAAGGAGGTATGTTTGAGTGGGACACAACTGGGCAGCCATTGCGTTTGTCTTTATTGTTTAACTCCTGTCTATTTGATGTAGGTGGATTACCATGGTAGACTGGAGCGTTTAATCCGGATTCGTAATCCTTGGGGACAGGTGGAGTGGACCGGTGCCTGGAGTGACAAGTGAGTCTTCGGAGTTTACAAAATGTCTGCCTATCGAAAAACTCCTCCGTCAATATTTAATTCTGTGGGTCAATAAACAAATAAAGAAAGGTCTGACATTCCACGCTCACTCTTTATAGCTCTTCTGAATGGGAGCAAATTGATCCATCTGAACGAGATGAAGTGCACTTGCAGATGGAAGATGGAGAGTTCTGGTATGTACGACAGGTGCCACAACGATATTCCATTATATAAATGATTAATATGGAACAATGGAAAAGTTATGTAGAAAAAACAAACTACAGAATAAATTGATGTATGCTTTAGTTTTCCATATTTGCTTATGTGAATCTAAATGACTTTACTCTGAGGCAGTAAATCTGTCCTGTATCCATCCATTCAATTTCTTTATTGGTCCTTGTTACGGCCGCGGGGAGATCACACTCACATTCAGACCGATGGACAATTTAGGGTCTTCAATTAACCTAAAATGGAGGCAAATCAATGGCTGAGGAAAGTGGAGCACGCAGAGAAAACCTACACATGCACAAAGAACATTTTAATCTCACAGGAAGTCCAGGGCCAAGATTCAAATCTCCAAACTTTAGAAATGTTGTAGAAGACATGCTAAACAATAGACCACCTTGGTGTGAATGTATTTAGTAAGAATGGGGGCAAAAAAGGTGATCTGATGGAAAATGATATTGCTTATGCATAATCTGTTTATTCAGTATTTACTGTATATAGTGTAGATATGTAATTTTGATAAATACAATGGTAATAGCGGTGGTAAAGACATTCTGGCCTTCCTTTGTGTCGATATTTTTTCTTTTTCTTTCAACATCCCCAAGTACATTGGGTTCCTCCCACATTACAAAGGGATACATGTTAACTTTATTGAAGATGCTAAATTGTCTGTATGTGAATGTGGGGGTGGCTGAATGTTAAGCTACTGTATAGCTGTATACTATATATACTGTGCCCTGCAATTGGCTGGTGACCAGTCCAGGGTGCACCTCATCTCTTGCCAAAGTTAGGTGGGATAGGCTCTATCTACCTACAACCCAACCCTAACAAGGACAAGCGCTGAAGAAATTTGATGTATGGGTTTATGGACAATACAGATTTAAAAAGCTACAAAATATAGTGTAACAGTGAGTTCAATATTGTGACATTTTCAGCTTTTTCTCACCTTGCACCTTTAAAAAAAAAAAAGTGCATTAATCCTTGCTAATTGCACTTACTCTTTGTTTCCAACCAGGATGGCCTTCAGTGAGTTCCTGAGACAGTTTTCCCGACTTGAAATCTGCAACCTAACTGCCGATGCACTGAAGGAGGACACTCTCAGCTACTGGAACACCATCAAGTTTCATGGTACATGGAGGAGAGGCAGCACTGCTGGAGGCTGCAGGAACAATCCCAGTGAGTCTTGTTCTTAAATAGTTTTCCTCAAATTCAGCGATACAATCTTAAAACAGAAATGTCTCAAACGTTTTTTAGACACATTCTGGATCAACCCTCAGTATAAGATCACTTTGCTGGAGGAGGATGATGATCCCGACGATGACGAGGTCGCTTGTAGCTTCTTGGTAGCATTGATGCAGAAGGACCGCCGCAGATACCGCCGACACGGGCAGGATATGCACACCATTGGCTTCGCGCTTTATGAGGTGAGAGCAAAGGCAGCCATTGCTGTTCTTGGGTCAATAATCCGTTATAATTTTATGACTGGTTTTGTCTTTTGTGGATTCTTTCAGATTCCAGAGGAGGTGAGCAGAGCATTACCCATTACAGCAGCATCATGTGTTGTCATTATGGTTTACGACACCAAATTATGAATATTTCTTTACGTGCTATTTTAGTGTGCTTCACTCACAAGACACCAATTAGGTACACCTGCACAATCCATTGAGATCCAATATGAGTTTGGATCACAACTTTGGCCCTTGCAAAGACAATAGTCCTCAAAAGTGTTAGCTTAATCATTTGTTATTGACGTCATTGGCAGTGGTACACTTGCACTTTGTACTGAGGTCTGTATGTTATACTAGAGGAGCAAACTATTAGAAACTGCTCTCAATGTGATGCTGTACATCTACGCTCTCTTAAACATATTGCCAAACTATAAGCAGTAAGCTTCAGTCAAAACTGAACCTTTTCTTCATAGAATCATTTTTGACAATGGATGAGGTTGATTCAGATTGTTGAAGCATCCACCAACAACAACCACTTTTACAAATTTTCATTTAAAAACCTCTCAAATAATAATAGCCAGTGCATTGACTTTTTTCTACTCCCCTCAGTTTAAAGGCTGCCAGAATGTCCACTTAAAGAAGAATTTCTTTTTGAGCAATCAGTCATGTGCTCGCTCTGAGACTTTCATTAACCTGCGTGAGGTGAGCACACGGCTCCGTCTACCTCCTGGAGAGTACCTCATCGTCCCCTCCACCTTTGAGCCCGGTAAAGAGGCTGACTTTGTCCTCCGAGTCTTCACTGAGAAGCAATCAGAAACAGAGTATGTCTTTTTTTTCCACACTCTGTGTTAAAGGGTGTTATTTTCAAGCGATCTAAGAACTTGTCAAAGCCAAGAGTGACATCATTGTTTATTGCAGAGAACTGGACGATGAAATCTCGGCCGATTTAGGTGAAGAGGTATGGATAACTTACAGTGAAGAAAATAAGTATTTCAACACCCTGCTCTATTGCAAGTTCTCCCACTTAGAAATCATGGAGGGGTCTGAAATTTTCATCGTAGGGTGCATGTCCACCGTGAGAGCGATAATCTGAAAAGAAAATTCCAGAAGTCGCAATATATGATTTTTTTTTTTTTTAACGATTTGTGTGATACACCTGCAAATGAGTATTTGAACAACTGTCCATCAGATAAAATTCTGACCCTCAAAAGACTTGTTAGTCCACCTTTAAAAGTCCACCTCCACTCCATGTATTATCCTGAATCAGATGCACCTGTGTGAGGTCGTTAGCTGCAAAGACATCTGTCCACCCCATACAAACAATAAAACTCAAACTTGTAACATGTCCAAGATCAAAGATCTGTCCAAAGACACCAGAGACAAAATTGTACAACTCCACGTGGCTGGAAAGAGCTACGAGAAATTTACAAGCACCTTGGTGAAAAAATGTCCAATGTTGAAAATGGAAGAAGCTAAACATGACGGTCAATCTCAATCGGGGTGGAGCCCCATGCAAGATATCACCTCGTGGGGTCTCAATGATCCTTAGTAAGGTGAGGAATCAGCTCAGGATTACACGACAGGACTTGGTTAATGACCTGAAAAGAGCTGGGACGGCCGTTTCCAAGGTGTTGGTAATACACAGAGATGTCATGGTTTGAAATCATGTATGGCACGGAAAGTTCCCCCGCTTAAACCAGGACATGTCAAGACCCGTCTTAAGTTTCCCAATGACCATTTGGATGATACAGAGGAGTCTTAGAAGAAAGTTTTGTGGTCAGATGAGACCAAAATGTTGCATTTTGGTCATAATTCCACTAACCATGTTTGGAGGAAGACGAATGATGAGTTCCATCCCGAGAACACCATCCCTACTGTGAAGCATAGGGGTGGTAGCATCATGCATTGGGGGTGTTTTTCTGCACATGGGACAGGACGACAGCACTGTATTAAGGAGAGGATGACTGGGGCCATGTATTGTGAGATTTTGGGGAACAACCTCTTCCCCTCAATCAGAGCATTGAAGATAGGTCGTGGCTGGGTCTTTCAACATGACAATGACCCAAAACACACAGCCAGGAAAACCAAGGAGTACCTCCGTACGAAGCATATCAAGGTTCTGTGTGGCCTAATGGGCCAAAATCCCTCCTGCAGTGTGTGCAAACCTGGTGAATACCTACAAGAAACATTTGACCTGTGTAATTGCAAAGAAAGACTGCTGTACCAAATATTAACATTGGTTTTCTCAGGTGTTCAAATACTTAATTTTCAGCTGTATCACACAAATCGTTAAAAAATCATACATTGTGATTTCTGCATTTTTCTTTTTCGATTATCTCTCACAGTGGACATGCAACTGTGATGAAAATTTCAGACCCCTCCATGATTTCTAAGTGGGAGAACTTGCAATATAGCATAGTGTTCAAATATTTATTTTCTTCACTGTACTTGACCGACATTGGAAGCAATTTGAATGTATCAACTTCCTATAATCAACCTGATATATGATTCACTTTCCCACCAGGATGAAATAACTGAAGATGACATTGATGATTCCTTCAAGTCCATGTTTGCACAACTAGCTGGCGAGGTAGGCTGTGGAAAAATTTCACATTCAATGAACCGTATTTGGAAACGGCTCAGTAAAATAAAAGTTACATTTCTGCTAACCAATCATTGAAGAGAAGTAATATTAATCAAAATTATATCCTTGTTAGTAATAGAAAATGTATTTCATTTATTGCACGGTAAAAATTGTGCCAAAACAAATATGTGCGTTCATCTGAGATGACACGCTGTGGCGACCCCGAAAGGGACAAACCGAATAAGATGAATTTGATTTAGATTAGCATCCATGGAAGCCAAGCCATCTAGAAAGGCAAATGGTTGGAATAAAGCACAACGGTCTTTAATGTATTTCCCATGTTAAAAGTATTACATGTTGTTTACGTCAAATACAAAAAGTTGTCAAAAGGTGTGTACATAAATGACAGATCTAATAGATGTCGTAGTACTACAATGTACTAAGTAGTTACCATGGAGTGGTGAGCTCTTAACAGGCCCACCTCCACACCCGAATCAACAAAAGCTGATAGCACACCCTGTAACTTACCAAGCTTTTAACCAAAGGTGTTTTATTATAATTACAGTACTGTATAATTACACTGCTCTTTTTATAATGCCAATATATGCGTAGAAATGATTCCTGAAGATTAATTTTCACCCAGGACATGGAGATTTCCATTCGGGAGCTGAAAACCATTCTGAACAGAGTCGTCTCGCGCCGTGAGTCTGGTTTATTCTCCCTGATAGATTGTTAGCTCCTGGAATGTTGAAATGTTGGCATGCCTCTCCAGTGTATACTCAGTCTATTTCCTGAACGGCTTCTCCTCTGGGCGTCTGTGTAACTCCACTTATGGTGTTCTTTCAGATAAAGATCTGAAGACGGACGGCTTCAGTATGGAGTCCTGCAGAACCATGGTCAACCTTATGGATGTATCCTCTTCCACATGCAACAGATTTATGCAAAGATGATATAATGAATATGGAGTACTGTATTTGCGTCAGACTTTGATTGTTGAGTTAAAAAAACATGACATTTTCATCAGAAAGATGGAAGTGCTCGTTTGGGAGTGGTGGAGTTCCAGGTTCTTTGGAACAAGATCCGAAAATGGCTGGTGAGGGCGTGAAATGTTATGATGCGCATTAAAACCATTTTAATACAGTAAATGTGTCTTCTGTTTGTCTCCAGCTTATTTTTCGACAGTTTGATCTTGACAAGTCTGGTGCCATGAGTTCCTATGAGATGCGTCTTGCTGTGGAGGCAGCAGGTACAAATGCTTTTTTTTTTTTTTTTTGCATTTAAATGAAAGTTAACAATCATACACGGATGTAACTGCTATCCTTTGCAGGTTTTAAACTGAACAACAGACTAAATGAGATTCTGGTGGCCCGGTATGCAGAGAATGAGATGATCGATTTTGATAACTTTATTTGTTGCTTGGTCAAGCTTGAAGCCATGTTTAGTGAGTACTTTTCCCATTGCTGTCTTGTTTTGCATGTAACTTTTTGAATTGGCTGTTTCTATTGTCATCAATGACTCATTTTAACACTGTATTATTTTACACAGGGTCTTTCCTACAATTTGACAAAGAGGCATCAGGAGTGGCTGAATTGACTCTCATCGAAGTGAGTTCCGTTTCAATCTGAATTTGAAAACCTTTCCAACTTTTCACACTCTTAAATACTCTATTTTCCTTTCTAGTGGCTGTACCTGACCATGTGTGGTTGAAGAGGACTACTAATTGAGGGACAGCAGCAGCCTGTTGTGATTGTTTTAACTCAGCCTTGATAATCCAGTAACATTTCCCACCGTGGCGTATCCAAGTAGCAAAGAAACTGCATTAAACACATCAAAAAGTCCATCCAGGCCGAGGGTCTCCCACTAGAAACTATGCAAACCTAAAGTATGCAGCTATCACTCCCGCATGAGTATATGCGTAACCACAGAATAAGTTATTTGCATGGTGGTATTTCTATATTTTAGGTTGGCTGTCTGACCCTATTATAGTATTTTGCAATGAAAACATGTTCAGTTAGTGCTCTGAAATTGTTTTTAATCTCACTGACAGTTTTCCCTACTTGTATGACTTTTTTTTTTTTTAACAGGATTGTGTTAATTCAATTTCACACTCACAGGTGGCAATGCAGACTCAAGCTCATGACTTGTCTTTTTAACTTTCCTTTTGTTGTTAGAAATATGAAGCAGATCTATGGGGGGTTTTAGCCCAAGGTTTTATTTTGCACTGAATCTTTTGAAGGAAGCTCCTCACAAATGCCTCACACTGAGAAGTCACTAACATTTACAGGGATCATATTAAGAATGCCTTACTTGTCATTAGCAATGAATGGCTAAATTAAAAACGTGCCAGTTTTGTGTTCAGAATGTGTTGTGCCTTCAATAAATATTGTCATTAACATTAGTTTTTAAGGTTTCCTCATTGTGTTCACAACATTAGCTTGACCTACATATTGTTGTTAAACAGACTGAACCATGCATTTAAGGTAAAGGTTGTATTTATTGTAAGCAAAGAGATGACTGTCAACAGAAACTTGACCCCATTACATATAGTAATGTAATTGACAAAAAGACTGGGTCGTGAGGAGTCCAATCATACAAAAGAACTAGCAATTGCAAGCACCTTTGAGTAGTCCCCTTCCATTCTTTTACGTAAATGTGTGGGTATAGGAACCTTAATCCTTGTTCCTGTTGGGTTACCATTTTCCTCAATGAGAACGACATTATTTGAATCAAAGCGTGGATTCATGGGTTGTCCGGGCATTTTGTGACCAACAATTAGGGCAGCTTTCTTCTGTCCTTTTATGGCCAGCAGCACTTTGTCACCGACTTTTCCAATGCCGTTCTTAGTGTACACATGGATCACTCTGGGAGGCCGGTGGTAAGGTGTATTCCCGAGAGAGCTGTTATCCACCACTCGAACTCGCGTCATTTTCTGAATGGCCGCTGTGGCAGCAGTCACACTAAAGAGACATATACCATACATTGCGTTGGACAGCACGCTCACTCAATAGTCATGCGGACAACCAATAATGGAAAGACTAATATATCATAAGAACAAAGTGTTGATGTAAAAGATGAATTATAAAATGTCGAGCACAGCTTCATAAACTGTACAGTCACAATGTTCAAAATAGATGGTTGGTGCTTAAGCAACGTTTCAGCATGAGCTATCAAACCTTTCGAACAACAAAAAAGAACCATGCTTTTATGATTTCGTGAGCCGTGTAACATAGCTATGTAAAACTTACCCGAATGTCCTCTGAGGAATCACGGACGATGTATCAGCGAGGAGCCCGGTGACATATCTTGCAAACAGGTGCAAAGCCATAGCTACAAGAAATACTGCGTAGGCTCATTTAATTTGCAAAATATGTTCAGCATGTTGTACAAAAAACCCCAACAACGTGGCTATAGTTAGCGTTGACTAATGACCGCATGGGAGGCGGATAAAAAGCAGCGTCTATTACATTTGATCTGAATCAGAATAATTGTACACAAACAAGTCTATTTGTCCAAAATGCCTTACGCTTTTGTTAGAAATGTGATCTTACCGTTTTTCAGTCCATGCCAATGTCAGATGCGTGACGTCATTTATCAGCGACAAGTAGCGCAAATAACGTTAATCGTACTTTAGAGCAAATGTAGATGTTTGAAACACAAATTTCAGTTTACATATTACCCTTTTGGACCCGGTGATGAAATAGTAGATAAACAGCAGTAATATGTCGAATTTAGGTGGCTTTCTTTTTACTAATTTTACGTCATACTTCTGCGCTCCGTTTAACATAGAAATGTACAGTATAGAAGCAGCATTCGAAAAGTATGCTACGTGATTGAGTTGAAAAGTGCTCCGCCTGTCTATAAGTTGTATAGCTATAGCTGTCATGCTGGAAGCATGATTGGAGTCTCCGCCCGCTTGACTGGTCTCGTCTTGAGAGTTGTCCAACCGGCTGTCTTGACACACACAATAGTCACAGCTTGACTAGCGCGTCGTCGTAAACAGGTTATTGTTACACTGTTTGTCGAACTATATTTTAACTCACAACTTTACGTTGTAACGAAGAAAGTAAAACTTAAAAAAAAAAAAAACAACAAGAAATATTTATATATTTCAGTAGACTCCACCTGTCTTGTGCTACATACAGCAGCTAATAGCGTCAACGCTATGGTTGACTGCTAGCCTTCATTGACGAAGTGATAAGTCCGCTGACTGCACTACTGCGAAGTGAAACGTAAGTTGACCACTGGGGCCGGTGTGGAGTTCTTTTCATTGATACCGTTCTCGTCTGTATTTTAAACGGTTGTGATGTGAGGAAAGTGTCCGTTTGGGTGTTCGAGGTGCAGTTTTCGCTTGACAAGGACAAAAAGTAAACTGAGAAAAGTGATACTGTTAGCGTATTAGCGGCAGGCTAACTAATACGATACTGTCAATAAACGAGTGCGGTAATTTTTTACAACAAATCGCAGGGATAAGACTACAGAATTGTAATAATAGAATGATTCGACTCAATTTCAGGTAAAATTACGTTGGGATATCCATTGATTATTTTGTCGTACTATACAAGTCTCTGTTGGTACAGTGGGATTTATAGTATTAGATGATGACCGTCATAATCATCGGGAGCGCAAGTTAAAACCGTTTCGGCGTCCGTGGTCTGTCAGCAGTTGATTACGTATGCTCACCGGCACTGTAAAGATACGGAACGATTTTATTATGTGCAGACAATATATTAGCTGTAATTTCTGAATGTGGTCTATCTCCATGTAGGAATTTGTCCTGTAACGAGTCAACAGTTCACATGTCGCCCAACTTGACGTGAGCAATTGAGCAATATGCGATCTCGAGACAAACTCCTGACATTTCCACAAACTCACCACAATGCTATAAGTGCATTGTAAGCGGCGTCATTCTCTTTAAATGCGGTGACATGGATGTCCAAGAAGTCTGCAAGTCTACCGTGGAGTTTAGGACGTGTAAGATGAAGGCACAGTAGGGTGTGCTGTGTCTTCCACATCGGCCCATTTGAACCCAGTGCTCTCTATTGGTTTATTGTTGGGCTCTGGCTGCTTTGCTGCAGTGATGTCACAGCACTCCATGGAGCAAATAAACGACTTAGTGTTAGGGCAGATGAGCAGCATCGCGAAGGTTGCTAATAGTGTAGGGGGTCGAAGGGTAAATATGTACCAGCACACTTGTGTTTTTGCCCGAGTCAAAACATAAAAAAAAAGTGAACCTCCAAGGACGGTTGCCTGTACGCTTTTGCAGGTATCTGTTCTTTGAGTAAGTTTTTCTGCTTACATATGAAAGCAGAAAGCAGATGTATGTACTTTCTACTCCTTTTTTTTTTTAAAGGGTTATTTTTTTTTCTTTTTTTTGTCAACTGTGGTTCATATCTTGACTGAGATCTTAGGGACTTAGTAGGTGGAAAAAACAGGGCACAGTATTGACATGAAAAAACATGAACCAAATTGGATTAATGATGACTCAACAGATTGGGGAACAGAGGTATTCTCCATCCACAACCTATTTGAGAAAATTGTTTGTTTCTAAGAATGACATGTAGCGACTGCATTGTCTTATGCCATCCTACAAACATATCAAATTATGAACATCTGATGTTAAAATGATTCCATCTGATATTTAAAAAGGGAAAAAAACGCATGCGGTTAGAGATGTATTTTTTCCTGTTATCACTAGCTAAGTCGGCTCGGTGGAGCAGCTGTAAAGCGTTGGCCTCACAGTTCTGAGGAGGACCCGGGTTCAATCCTGGCCCCGCCTGTGTGGAGTATTGCATGGTTTTCTCCCGGCCACTCCGGTTTTCTCCCACTTCCAAGAAACATGGATTAATTGGACAATTGAAGTTGTTTGTTTTACTCCATGTTAGTATGTACTCTACATACTCTGATCTCCACTCTAGATGGTAGCTATGCCTCTAAAACATTAAGATGCCACCTGCCATAAAACAAGACAACTATATAAAAAGAATGGAAGTAACACAAAATAAATACAATGGAAAAAAATTTCAATTGGGCATTATGCCCTACTGTGTAAACGGAGCCCAAGACCAATGTAAGTACTGACCCTAATGGAACGTTTTTGATACATTAGTTTAGAGTTTTATCAGTCTTACAAAATTTTAGTCTAATCCAACGACAACGAAAACTGTAATTCATGTATATTTGATAGATTTGAATTTGTACATCTTTTAAATAGGAAATATCTTAGGGAAGCTTGATGATTGGTTTTGGAAGTGCTTGAATTTGTTCTCAGAAATGCCAAATTGAAATTGTAGAGAGAGCATAAAATGGGAAGAGCGCTGATTTTAAAAGAGCACCTTTCGGTTGTCGTGTGTTGTCATCAGTTAGGCATGTTGTGATTCTGATGAATGACAACCCCAACTTTGGTGAAAAAGGACAGAAACCTTAAATGTGTTCTTGCTTCTTCCTCTTAGGTCTAATTCTCACATGATTGGCTGGTGTTTGCTACTGTTATTTATTTTTTGTGTACATCGACATACTAAATTTTATTAATGCATTGACTTTCTTTACAGATTTTCAACATGTTGCAGTGAGCGATGCATTTGCTGGTATTAGGAATGGCCATCTGGGGAGCGCAAGCTTGTTCTGACTCTCAGAGCTGCACGACAACACTGCCACCCAATGCCACCTCCAAAGACTACTGCTACTCGGCCAGAATTCGCAGCACAGTGCTGCAGGGCTTGCCCTTTGGTGGTGTACCGACTGTTCTCGCCCTTGACTTTATGTGCTTTTTGGTGAGTTGTTCTGATATTCAGTCCCCTCCAGAGGTGGGTAGTAACGTGCAAAATTTACTCAATTATATTTCCCCAAATAAAATGTACGCATACAGTGGCGTTGCGCCAATCCAACATGGTCAGTAGTGTCATTTGACTCCAATTTAGCAATCAGATGCGACAAGGATCTAGAGACCGCACACAAACCCTCTGTGGGCCTATCAAAGTGGCACATTTGGAGGAAAACAGCCACGCAAATGTTTGTTACCGACTCCTAAAAAACAACAGCTCTGTCATGTGGTGGAGTATATTAAATTGTGACTGCACCAAAGTGGGTATTTCACCTGACCTCTAACTCAAAAAACCTTGCGGTAAGTCTCTCTGCTCTCGCTCAAACACACGATCAATAAGTCTGGTCGGCAAACATCTTCTTCAGTCATTTAAGTGAATAAAGCAAATATTTTCTCTGTACGGCCCAAACCATGTGCTGTTGGTTTTTGGACACTTAAAACTTGAAATTGTGGCGGTTGTGTGTAGACTTTTTTTTTTTTTTTCCCCCTCTCTTTTTTGTTTATTTTTCTGATTTGAAAAAAACAACAAAAACATCAGGTACTAATGAGTTACTTGCAGTTTTCTCTTTCTTCGTCTTACGCCAGTATATAGACTAGTACTTTTGACTTTTACCTGAGTCAGGTTATCATAAAGTACGCTTACTTGAGTATAATATTTGGCAACTCCACCTACTTCTGGTCCACTTCAAAAGTATTGGACCGACAAGGTCAATTCCTTTGTTGTTGTATACTGAAAACATTTGGGTTTTAGATCAAAACATGAATATGCAACAAAACTTGGGAATTCCATCTTTTATTTGCAAGGTATTTACATATGGATGTGTTGAACGACTCACGGCACAGCATCTTGTATTTGAAGCCACCAATTTTCAAGTGAGCATTTATCATTAAATTAACTTTAAGTGACAAACATTTTTTTGGTGGCATGAATCTTATTGCAATCACTACTTCAAGCCTATGAACTGTTGGCTTCACTAGACTTTTGCATTTTTTCATTTGCAGCCTCTTTTAGTTCTTGTTTCTGAGGGTTTCATGCTTTAGTCCTTCCTCCTTTAGTCTTCAGGAGGTCAAATGAATGCTATATTGGGTTAAAGTCCGGTTATTGACTAGGCTAGTCTGAGACCTTCCACCTTTTCCCCAATGAAGTCCTCTCTTGTGTTGGCAGTATTTTGAGTCATTATCTTGTCAAGATGACGCTTCTCCCAATTAGTTTGGATGCGGTTTTCAGTAAATTGCCAGATAAAATGGTTTTGTGAATTTTTGAATTCATTCTGCTGCTACCATCATGAGCAAGATCACCAATAAAGACGATTGAGCCTGTTCCAGAAGCAGCCATGCAAGTCCAAGCCATGACATGACCACCACGCTTCACAGATCAGCTGGTGTCTTTTGGACCAAAAGCAGATCCTTTCTTTCTCCATACTTTGGGTTTTCCATTCCTTTGTTAGAGATTAGACTTCATACAGGTTTTAATCGATCTGATCGTAATCGTCTTTGTGGCCTTTTTATTGGTAATCGGGCAATTGGTTGTTTTTGATACCTTCGCCCCTGGCCTGTGGTGATGGGCAGTGATATCACTAACTGCTGTCTTAAGGTGTTTCTTCACAACGTTTCTGTCAACTGTTATTGATACCATTCACTGACCAGTTTGATGCTTGTTGCTCAGTACACCAGTAGTTTTTCTTTTTCAAGACATTCCAAATTGTTGTATTTGCTATACCCAATGTTTATGCAATAGCTCTGGTCGATTTCCCCTCTCCTGTAAGCTTCAATTTTTGCTTTTCTCACATGGACAGGTGTCTGGTCGTCATGTTTGCTAAACTGGAAATGCACTTTTCACAGATGAAAGCAAAAACCAAGCAAACAAAAGGTGCTATTCTGACTTAACATATGTGGATGTAAATACGATGAAATTAAAGGTGTCATTCTGAACTTTGGTCTCATATCAATCTTTTGATCCTAAAGCCAAATTTTTTCAGTATACAACAAAAACAAAAGAAATTCACGATCCAATACATTTGAAGGAGACTGCAAATGCGATGATGACCTCCTGTTTATTTTCATTTTATATTTTGTAAGATTGCCGTTATTTTGTATATTTTTCAAATATTTCTTGAAAATATTTGTGCCCTTTTAGGGATTGCTGGTTGTGTTCTCCTTCCTGCGAAAAGTTGCATGGGATTACGGACGCCTCGCTCTGGTCACTGACGCTGACAGGTCGGTATGGTTTATAAGGAGTTTAAATAACTTACCCAGTCATAGCCGCTACTTTAGAAATTCACAAAGTATGTAACTAATTTTCCTTGACATTACCATTTATGTTTATGTATTTAAATTTTCCATTTGCTGGGTATCTTGAAATGACGTCCTGTCCTACAAAACCATGCTGTAGAAATTGCATTTGAACATTTTCTGGAAAGGTTTGAAGGGTGGGAGGCAGCCACTCGAGATCTGTTTTTACATTAAGTCCTTGCCATGATTAGGCTACAGACAGGATGTGTTATCAATGGTGATCGTAAGTTCATTACACCAAACGTAGGTCTTGACAGTTTTGTCTCAGACTAGAAATCCATAGAATACACATTTGACGGCAAAAATTAAGCAATCGTGCTTAACACTCTGCTCAAGGATTTGGCTCAGACAGGAAGTTGGTGTCAGTTTTTTTTTTTTTAAATGACCATCACTTATCACATGGTTTGTCTGGTTTAGTCGAACCCAAAAGCTATTATTAGATGTTAATTTTATGAGAAAATTGGGATTAAGAACAGTATATTAAATTAAATTTAATATGAACCCCTAAAGCACTTTAAGGCATTCAAGCATACATTAAATGTAGAACTCTTAACATTTCATGAACTATCATATTTGTTAAAAAAAACATTCTAATTGAAATTCCTGTCAAGCCTGTACTTTCACATTATATTGTCATGTAATTACAATGACTTATTCTTATAATTAAATGACTTTTTTTTTTTTTTTTTTTAAAGAGTAGTCCTGATACTGTCAAATTTATACTCCCAAAATTGAAATTGCACCCCCATTGATATCAAATGCATATGGATGAAAAGAGAAAAATGCAAGGAGAGAACACTTCAAACCTTCTCTGCCAAAAAGATAATTCCTCATTACACGCTGCTTTAAACCCCTGCATCTCCCAGCTGTGGACATTTTGATTTTACTCCACTATTTTTGCAGCTGCGTGTAAACTGGTAATTGGGTTGTCGCGTAGCGGGATGATGGGAGGGGGTGGCAGCTGCCCAAGTCAAATGTTATTTATCGAAGCAGACAATATTTCAATGGTGAAACTCTCATCAAAAACAGATACACTTAGATATTTGTTCATTGAGAGAGTGGTTATGTTGTGTGTTGAGAAGCTACTTAGTATGCCTATCACATAAAATGTTTTCCAGTGTTGCTTTGAGCCTGTATTAGAAAGCAGAATTGCTTCACAGCAACACAACTAAATGTTTTGCCTGTCTTTTCACCAGGAGAATGGATCAGCGTTACAGTCGTCTGGATGATCGGGAATAGTATGTTTGTATATTGTGGCCCTGTATTGTTCTTCTTGCTCCCCTTTTCTGTTGTTAACCTACCTACCATTTATAGGGTTCCCCATTCTTGGTGGTTTAGTGTTTCTCCAGGTGTTTCCCAGTCCCAGCGTCTTAAATGATTCTCCCTCATCTCCTTGCCAATGTCATTCTTATGTTGCTGGGTGTCCTTGTCTTTAATTAGATCTATGTGTACTAATCTCTGTATTAACCTCTTTCTGAAGCATGGCCTCCTCTTGTGTGGCCGCACAGCATGATGCACACAGACAACATCTTTAAGTACTAATGTTTCTTCATCTACACGCCACATTGATTTCTACACTTTTTGATTTTCTACACTTGACCCAACCCTAATTTCCCATTTTTAATGAGGGGGGTCTGGTGACAACTTTCTTGTAATAAACCTGCTTTCAGTCCCAGCAGAGCCCATTTCCTGTTCTTATAATAAAAATTTGGCTCTCACTCAGAGCTTCTTGAAAATGTGTAAATATGAAGTGCTACCGACGAATGTGATACTTTTAAATAATATTAAATTCCCCCAAATTACCTTTACTTGAACAGTATATTCATGATCTTCAGCTATGTGAACCAACAAACAACAATGATTGAACCTAGAAAATGAATATCCATATGCAGATTTTTATAAGTACCTGAAAGTAGTGAAGTTATCTGATGTTTACTTCTTGCAATATTCCAATGAAATCACAATGTCCCATCACTGATGAGCTATTTTGAAAACAGGCCCATGGGCTACTCATGTGGTCCTTGGTGTCAGTAACTCCTGAAAAAAGTAAGGGACAGCATATTGGCTCTGCAGGACAAGCTCAAAAGAATCTGGTTCTTGTTTACCACTGGGTTTGTTCTAGGGTTGGGTAAGTTCTCTTCGATGTGAAAAGAGGTTTTGAATTTGAGACTTTCAACGGTCCATTGTTTTGAAATTTTTGGTCTTAGTCTGACTGCATCAATTATCTAAAAGCTGGATTCCATCTCTGTCTGTGCAAGTGCACACATTCCCTGCAATAAACCACTTGGGGAGATACTGTCTGGAAGGGGCAG
This sequence comes from Syngnathoides biaculeatus, assembly GCF_019802595.1. Lineage (NCBI taxonomy): Eukaryota > Metazoa > Chordata > Actinopteri > Syngnathiformes > Syngnathidae > Syngnathoides > Syngnathoides biaculeatus. The sequence goes on from NC_084651.1 coordinate 21,110,570, forward strand.
GTGAACCAGCCTATGCGCCAATTTACTGGAAATGCAGTGTGGAATAAAAGCTTCTTTGTATGTGTATGAGCTTTCTTATACTACCAATGGCAACCCTAGTGTGTTTGGACACAAGTGTTACACCAAGAAAAGTCTCTGCATTGTGTTTTTGTCACACAGTGCGGCTGCTGATTTGACAACAGACACATCTGAACGCTATGAGCGCCTCACCTCAGTTTCCAGCTCGGTAGACATAGATCAGAGAGACACGGTAAGAATATCATTGCAGTTAGAGTATGAATGATTACCGGTATGTTTGGTGATGTTTCATTCACATGACTACTCTTCTCTTACAGGGATTCTGCTCTTGGCTCACTGCTATATTCCGCATCAAGTGAGTCAACCTGCTTGTTTAACAACAACAACAACAAAAAAAGTAGAAAAATTGAATTTCAAGTGCTTTTTTTTTTTCAAGTAAAATTAAACGAGTTAGCTCACTTCAATAATGTAATTTTCCTGTAGGGACGATGAGATTAGGGAGAAGTGTGGCGAGGACGCAGTACATTATTTGTCCTTCCAGCGTCACATTATCGGCCTGCTGGTAGTGGTGGGTGTGCTTTCTGTGGGCATCATCTTGCCTGTAAACTTTTCAGGAAACCTACTTGGTAAGTTGACTGTTTTTAAAACTAAAGAATAAGACCACTTTCAGTGTCACAAAATTGTCATGTTATACTGATAAACTAGTGTGGCTTGACATGTCGTCTTGAAATAGCATCTAGTAATGATTCATTGAGGAATGTACATGGCCTGCAGACAATAAATCATTATCATAAATGGTCAATTTGTGTCATGGGATATCTCCCTACTCCATATTTTTCCGTTGCTGTTCTTAATATTTTATCTGCTGTATTCTAAACACCACATTTCAGCAAGTCTTCCAAAATAATGATTGTATTTTTCCAACAGAAAACAATGCTTATAATTTTGGAAGAACTACGATAGCAAATCTAGATGCAGAGTGAGTTTGTTTGCAACAATTTTAACACAAATTTGTTTCACAGGCTTTTGCGTAACATTATCAACTTTTTATATTCTATCCAGTAATGCACTTTTGTGGCTGCACACCATCTTTGCATTCCTTTACCTGTTACTGACAGTGTGCAGCATGAGAAGACACACGTCCAAGATGCACTACGCAGAGGATGACCTGGTTAGTTTCGCATTAAGTCACTCCACAGACATACATAAATTTTCTTTTAACTCCTTTTCGCAATTCACTCCAGGTCAAACGAACGTTATTTGTCAATGGCCTCTCCAAATATGCAGAAGAAACTGAAATAAAACAACACTTTGAGTAAGTCCCTTTGAATTTTTTTTTTTTCCATGTGATTTCATAGTATCTCATAACAGCTCTTCTGTAGCTTATCATTTCCTGCCATCTTATGTCCTCTATTTCTGCATTAGAGTATATGAGAGCCATGCCTTTCCTCTTATTAAAGCTGGTACCCAGGATGACAATGGCAGGCCTTTAAGTATAAATGTTCATAATATAAACCAGATGAGTAGAATTATGCAAGTCATGTGTCCTTTGAGGAGGGGTGTTTGGCTCTGATGCCAATTTTATTAGCCAGCCAACTACTCTTACTCTCTTACTAATCTCTCTGTCATTTTGTTTAATAGGGAGGCATATGAAAACTGTGCTGTGCTGGAAGCCCGCATCTGTTACAATGTAGCCAGGCTGATGTATCTTAACTCTGAAAGGTACCAGTTTTCCACAGAGGTTACAATTATTTGGATAGTGTCCTGATTATATATCAGTGATGCCGCAAGTGTATTGCATATTTGTATGCAGGAAGAAGGCAGAGCGCAGCAAGAAATTCTTCCTTGATTTACAGGCCAAAGAGCACATAACCACAATGATAAATCCAAAACCTTGTGGACACCTTTGCTGTTGTATCATCAAAGGCTGTGAGCAGGTCAGTAGAACAATTCCTTACTTTTAATCTCAAATACACTGCTTAAAGTTTCTGGAAATCAAATGTTTTATAGATGCTGATGGACATTTTTATTTTTATTTTTTTTTGCCATCTTGATCATTTTCCTAAACGTGGGGGGGATTTGTTGGGAATATTTATTAAAGATTCCTTAACTATCATTATGGTTCAGATCATAAAAAACATGGCATGGCATTTGAACAGGGCTATGTGGACTTCAGTATGTACTGAAATATTTTAGAAATTAAATGTTAAATTTGCTTCAAATTTGTTATATATTTGGATGTTTATGTCCCTCACAGGAAGAGGCTGTGAGTTATTATACCAAACTAGAGGCTCAATTAAAAGATGGCTACAGGAGGGAGAGAGAGAAGGTCAACAGAAAACCTTTGGGAATGGCATTCGTCACCTTTCAAAATGAATCCATAACTGCTACGTAAGAACTCTACGAATAATTTCTATATTAATAAGTATGTAAATGCAATTTGTTTTTTTTTCTGTGTGTATGTGGTTCATCTCAGAATCTTGAAGGACTTCAATGCTTGCAAATGTCAGGGATGCCACTGTCGCCGAGAGCCACAGAGCTCTGCATTCAGCGAAAAACTCCAGACGCACAACTGGACTGTCAGTTATGCCCCTGATCCGCACAACGTCTATTGGTGAGTGTACATTAACATCTCTGTATTACCAATATAAGATAATTGGTTGGTTGCGTTGGCCACTCTTGACTTTTTTTAATCTAACTGGGAGATGACCTTTTTTCCTCCAGGGAGCATCTCTCACTGGGAGGATTCTCATGGTGGATCCGCTGCTTGATCATAAACTGCGTCCTCTTCCTCCTCCTCTTCTTCCTTACCACTCCTGCCATCATTATCTCCACCATGGACAAGTTTAATGTTACCAAACCGGTGGAATACCTAAATGTAAAGGGATTTATTTGGAATATTAAAGATTCCTTAACTATCATTATTGTTCATCTTCAGCCATCCTCAGACTGTGACACATGTGACTGTTTTTTGTCTAAATTTAAATCTACAAAAGTGTCTGAATCATGATTACATGAATTACAACTGGCACAGATGCGTCTGTAAGCAATCACTACTTGTCTAATTATAAGTCATTAAGTAATGGCCCAAGCTATCTTCAGCATTTGCAGAAAATAGCCATTAAAATCTTGAATCTTCTTATGGAAAAAATAATCACTGAGGATTGACACGAGACTTGTGAATGAAAATTTGATTTTTGACTTCAGATATCAGTAGTCATAGAGCGTAGTCTATCAATGATTTGAAAAATGAGCTGATAATGCTGAAATGAATGTACCTACAGAATGAATCTTTGACATCAGTTCAGACCCTCAATTTAGCCGTCCCGTTCATTTTTCAACATATCAATATCTCTGTTTTGTCCACAGAATCCAATTATCACTCAGTTCTTCCCCACTCTCCTCCTGTGGTCCTTCTCTGCCTTACTTCCTACCATTGTTTACTACTCTGCCTTCTTTGAAGCCCATTGGACGCGGTAAGGTTTTCACTTTCAGTGGTCATTCCAGGAAGTATTAATCTTGTGTGAGTGTGCCATTTATTTTGTTTTTCACAGATTGATAATGCGGCCTTTTGTTCTTACAGGTCAGGAGAAAACAGAACTACTATGCATAAATGCTACACTTTCCTCATCTTCATGGTACTTCTACTACCCTCCCTTGGTCTAAGCAGGTACTGTATATTTCTTTTTATCCCAGAGAACAACGTACTCCAGAAAAATACTTTTGTTTCTTTTAACGCTGTACTTTTACTATTAATACCAATTTTAACATTTGTGTTTTTGTCTTTAGTTTAGATGTTTTCTTCCGGTGGCTTTTTGACAAAAGATTCTTGGCAGATGCTAAAGTGAGATTTGAGTAAGTTGCATCTGTACGTATAATCCAGAGCTGTGCTCCACGTATTCAGTGAATTAAAATTTGTTACCAATTCATCACATTTTTAACAGTCCTCTTTGCATCAGAGCATATAGGATCTGTTCCAAATATTTTATAAATGGATGAATGAATGAAAGAATATTGTCGGTTAAATGATAAGTCACCTCACTCCTGTTTTTTCAGCTCAAACAATCCAGTGTACAAATTTTTTGAATGTGTTACGCACCATGACAGTCTTGTAGTTAAAAGAGGAAGTCTCTGAGGCCTACGCGCGCATACACCAGTGCATAAACAAAGGTCCCCCAGAGCTCCAGGCCGGCAGTTGCGGATGGTTCTTCGGACGGGAATGACGCAAGTCTGACAAGCCACCGGAGCTCGGCTTCAGCGGAGGCCTTTAGCCGAGCTTCGGGGTCCGGGGCTAACAGCCTCCATCGCCTGCAAGCTCGGCTTGCGGCCCGCCACCAGAGCTCACTCGTCAGACTCCGCGTCATTCCCTTCCTTCCCAAGAACCATCCGCGGCTGTCGGCCCGGAGCTCCCGGGGGCCTTTGTTTACGCACTTATGTCGCGCGTAGGCCTCCGAGTAGTCAGACTCCGCGTCATTCCGCCCGAAGAACCATCCGAATAGTCAACATTAATTACAGCCACAGGTTCAAATTCGTATGGAAGTATTCCCCCTTCTTCCCGATCAACAGATACTGCTATTTCTTCATCAGATGAGGATAAAAACGAGAAATCAGCGCTGGGCATAAATGCTTTCCCATGTAATCGAGCCTTTGTTGCGGCACTGTACACGTCACATCCGCGCACGTAGGTCATGTGACTTGCGGAAATGGCAGCGCCCCTGAAAATTTTTAATTGTCGATATAAAAAAAATCTTCTCAAAACACTTTAAAATGAGAGTTAAGATCGCATTATGAAATTAGGGTACATATTGGTACCTATTGGATACACTGTTCAAAGCACTGGATTTCCCCTTTAAGGACCAGAAACTAGAGTGCCAGGATTAAACCTACGTAGGCATGGGGAGAACATGCAAACGCCACAATTCTGCGCGCGCGCGCACACACACACACACACACACACACACACACACACACACACACACACACACACACACACACACACACACACACACACACACACACGCGCGCACGCACGCAAAACTCCACACAAGAAAAAAAAAAAACTCCACAAAAGTCGAACCCGGGTCCTCAGGACTGTAAGGCAGTCAACGCTTTACCAGCTGAGTTTACCTTGCTGCTGTTTGGGAGGCAGTATGAACTTCCACCAAGGTCATTTCATTATCACTTGGACCCCGGCCACCCTCTTGAATAAAACAACCTTTCCTACAACATAAGGCCTACCTTTCACTGATAGGTTCTACCATCCTTCATTGCCACGAGTGCTGTCCTCAGTGCAGTCCTCCGCTGGCTGGCCTAAACGCACTCCAAAATCGATAGGATGGATGAATGGTGTGTCCTGCGTGTCGTCCTCCGCGTAGTCAGACTCACGTCATTCCCATCCAAAGAACCATCCGAATATCCAACATTATTTGCACCCACGGGTATGTATTCCTCTGTCTTCCCGATCTATTTCTTCATCAGAGAGGATAAATCCGAGAAATCAGTGCTGGCCATAATTATGTCCCAAAATAAGCAAGCCTTTGTTGGGGCACGTAATACGTCACATCTGTTTTTTTTTTTTTTTTTGGTTTTTTTAGCATGACCAATAATGAAATAGAATGACCAAGTCTCAAAAATCTACCCACTACAAAAATGCAAAACATACCTATTTTAAAGTATATTGAGGATTCTTTGTATAAATGTATGTTTGTGTGCCTTGCATAAGTGCATGAGCCAATATTGCACAACACAACATAGTGAACCATAAACATTTTTTGTAACTATCTGAGTTCACGTTGGTGATCACTCAACACCATATGAATGAAAATGTACAACTGGGCTGTGTCACTCACGTCAGTGGATTCGTCCAACTGCAGTGAGAAACACTGACAATCTCCGATGTCCTTCCACACATCAGCCATGGGTTCACAACGCTGTGTAACTTTACTCCTTTACAGATGTAGAGATTTTGTTGAAGATAATATTTCCACCTTATTTTTAAAAGATCGGAACGAGTCAGCTATGCCTCTTTATGTGTGATGTGACAAACCCGGAAATGATGCTTCATGGCGGCTTTCGCTGTTGAACTACAGCATATTGTGTGAAAAGTGACTGCTGTACGGCCAGTTGGGATTTTAGTTCACTTTTCTCATACTCAACTTGGTTTTCGGTGGAATGTCGGTGTCGTATTTTCCATAAACAGTTTGATGATACCGTTCCACATTTCACTACAATGGCAGATGAAACAAACGCACTTCGAAAATGACATTGTGGGGGGAAAAAAAGTCCGCCTCACATTCTGTATGAAAGTGATACGTTTTTGTCTTCTGTACTACAGCATCTATACTCATGTTTAAGATTTCTTAACCAAGAGCTGAAAATAGGGGGGGGAACTCACTGACAGCCTCACGATCGACCAACGCATTGAGCACCCCTTTTCTAAATGTTCTGTGACTGTCTAGCAAGCAGTCAATTGTGTGTGCGTCCTGCCGCTTACCTATAATGACATGGCCTCCAGTTATCTCCGACCCCAATGAGGGCTAGCATTATAGATATTGGGTCAATATTAGTTCAAAATACAGCAGACAATGTAAAACAACTGTCATGTCTGTGGCGTCCCTTTTTAAGGTGCGTCTTCCTTCCTGACAATGGAGCCTTTTTTGTGAACTATGTCATTGCATCTGCATTCATTGGAAATGCAATGGACCTGCTCAGGATCCCTGGTCTACTTATGTACATGATCCGCCTTTGCCTCGCTCGATCAGCAGCCGAGCGGAGGAACGTCAAGAGGGTTAGTATGTGACTGCCTTACCAACAATTTTTTTGTGATTTAATTAAAGTTTGGTCATAATATACAGTCAAACTCTAATACAGTATTATTATAAGTCTTACAATGTATAGCACAGGTATATGTAGTATTCCTTATTTTTAATATTTTATGTTGAACAGAAAATGGACTCCACTTACATAGCGCTTTATCCACACCATTACAGTTCCCAAAGCGCTTTACACAATCTCACATTCATATACTAATGGGCAACTGCTGCCATGCTACGTGCTGCCAGGCCCACTGGGTGCCAATTAAGGATTAAGTTTAACTATCTGGTGCAAATAAAGATAATAATAATAATGTTATTTATTCTGTCATTCTGTAGCATCAAGCTTACGAGTTTCAGTTTGGAGCAGCTTATGCTTGGATGATGTGTGTCTTCACGGTGGTTATGACCTACAGCATCACCTGCCCAATCATTGTCCCCTTTGGTTAGTGTTGCCTTTTTTGTTTGTGCTGTTGTGCTGCTGCTTGTGCTGCCTGATGCAATTATGTTGTCCTGTTCTTCATATCCTTGTGCATCAGCTATCTTAATAGGATTTACTATGACTTCATGCCCACTTCTCTGTGCAGGGCTGATGTACATGCTTCTCAAGCACTTAGCAGACAGATACAACATGTACTATGCTTACCTGCCTTCCAAACTGGACAAGAAGATCCATTCCGGAGCTGTCAACCAAGTGGTGGCTGCTCCAATTCTTTGTCTATTTTGGCTTCTTTTCTTCTCCACGATGCGCTCTGGTAGGAAAGCACTCCATCTAGAGGCCAAACATTACGATTACAAATTCCCCCCCCCCCCCCACACACACACGTTTTTTGGGAAGCAATGGCAATTTAAAGCACCTGATTAACAAACGTCCACCAAATTTCCTTTTCCAGGGTTTTCAGCTGCAATCTCAATGTTCACGTTTGTGGTTTTGATCATCACAATCACTGTCTGCCTCTTGCATGTCTGCTTTGGACATTTTAAATATTTGAGTGCGCACAACTACAAGGTAACAAAGTCTGTCAATTTTTAGGTATTTTTTTGTATGTAGATTTTTTTTTTTTTCTTTACTTCATATTTTGTCTGCCCCAGATTGACACTCAAGTATTGGATGTGACCGAGAATGGACCTACAGAATGCACTACTAACTCCAACAAAGCAGCAGTAAGTAGTCAGTCTTATTTTTCTTTTGTGTCGTCAGTTTCTATTAATCTGAAAGGATCTTCTCCCACAGTCCAAATATATTATGGTAGTGTGAAAGGTCATTCCATGACAATTTTATTATTTTTTTTGTATAAATGAGTGGCGCAAAGACATGTTATTTTCCAATGTTTGTTTATTTTTTTTTAGATTTTGGAAATTACTTGTCACAGATTGTAGCTGTGTTTTTTGATGAGTGCGTTCTTTATTTGGAATTTTTTTCCATCAGACAACTTGTGCATTTACCAACAATGATAACTAATTAAGGTAGAAATGCACACCACTATACCACTTCCAAGATGAAGCGCAAATGCAGTGAGGCATAGAACTGTCTTTGTAAGCTCAAATTAAAAAAAAAAACAATGACAACGTTCCGGTTGCCAAGAGTGCTAATTAGCTATTTATTTATTTCTATAGCTAACATTGAAAGATTGAAACAATGACCAATGGGCAAATGGGCACACATACAATTATATAAAATAACATTTACCTTTGGTTCATCATGGACATTATTTTGCGTTTTCAGCCCGTTTCATTTGTCTGCTTGGTGTTCTGAAGCTCCTCTTTTTCGAAGTCTCATTGAGTCCTCAGTAGCCCAATTCTCTGTGACATCAGCTTGAAAGAGTTTCACTGATAAAGCTTTGTGACATTGAGATGATTACCCATGAGTGCACAGCATACGGTATAGTCATATTTTCAGTTGTCATGGTAACTGCATATGTATACCTTTCAAATAAGCAATACATTTAGAACACTGAATATGTAAGGTATTTGGGATACGGAACCTCTTGTCAATATGAAAAATGGAAATGACAAATATTGTTTTCAAAACCTGTAAGGGAACACGCCAAAATGAAGTCTAATTTTTTGCTGTAAGATACCTTGTTCAGTAAATATGAAAACTACTTTTACTAGAAATTTGTCCATTTTACCAGAATAGATTGTTTTGTGAAATTTTTGGTTAGCATTTTTTTGATGGTCGAGAATGTATGTGCTTTTATGTACTTTTTTTAAAACGTTTTTTTTTTACTCATTTAAAATCGGCTGACTTCGGGCTTAAGGCAGACTACACAGTGTTGGTTGCCAGTCAGTTGCAGTGCACTCACTTATAGACAAGACAACCATTCAGACTCATTTGGACCAGTGGCAACTGAACCCATACTGCATGCACCAAAGTGAGGCGAATGTACCCCTACACCATCAGAGACTCATTTAAAACAATTAAGGATTAAAACATTTTCAGGTGTAATATAAATCACAAAACACCTGTAGCTACCCTTCCATCACATCAAAAGATTCAAATCATGCAACAAGCGCATCCGCGTGAAGTTTCTTGCCCAATGTCTATTCTTGTCTATGGTGCTGGCTTGCAAAGTTCCTCTTGACCAAATTTCTGTTTTAATTTTTGTCCTCTTCAATAGCAGATGTACATCGCAGAGGTTCTGCAAGATCCAAATTCAGAGGAGGCCGGATCGGGCAGTGGCGAGGATGACGGCCAGGGGTCATTGCAGGATGAGGAAATAATTAATGTGGAAAATGGCCTGAATGAGGACTTCCAGTCTGGAGAAGACAGCCTCATTGAAAATGAAGTGCGACACTGAGAAAACAAAGATTCAACTTTGAGAAGAATGCACTGAATAAATGAACTAAACTGGACGTGGTTCATCAAGGTCACCAAAGCATCTCAACCTGATCGAGGGACATAAAACTAGCTCAAGGATTCTTATATACTTAAAGCGTGTCTACTTGCAAAAGTAATGAGCAGTAAAGTCCCTCAGAGCCACCACCACAGCGCATGGACTCGGTGAAAAGTCACAAAAGGAGACATGACAAATATGGCCCTATCTTGCACTTGAAACGAGAAGACAAAACTTTCCACAAAGGCACCGTCGATAGCATGCCTTCAAAAAGTGATTCCCCCATGATTGTCTGCTAGTACCCCAAAATGTCCCCACTCAATGCTTCTTATGGAATGCAGCTATCAAGAGAGGTGCAGATTTTTCCACATAGCTCATGCGATCCCTGAGAAGCCTCAAAGAGGGGAGCATTGATTAGAATATGTACATTGCCCTCCCACTCTGCACGATGATTGGTATTTTAGCACACTACGCTGTTAGAAGCAATGCAGCCCATTGGGAATGCTGCTGGACTGCTGCTGCTACTTTAGCCTGCTGCAAGAGGACTTTTGAGTTGAATAGGATGGACAGAAAGTTGGTGGGGTCAGTCTGTTATGATACTCATTGAGTTTCTATTTTTTTGCCAATAGGTTTACATATTTACGCACAGATACTGACATTTGCATTAATTTTTGACGGTAACTGAATATGGAGTAGTTTCTCACTTGTCCTTGTTGACTGTGTATGTAGGCACTTGATCATGTAGGTCCTGATAGGTGTACTGTATTCTAAGATGTTGGCAGCCATGCTACAGCCTCCTGAAGCTGATTTTATTTTAATGAAATATCTATGATAAAACATGAACCATCCTAAAAAAAAGTCAACAGCCACATATGTGGGTATAATGCATTCAACATCTCTATTTATTATTTAATTCAATTTGCAAATCTGAACTGTAAGTACACATTTAAGGCCTTACTCTGCATCAAACTTGTCGTTTTTATCATCTTTTTGAGGAATGATGGGTGCAAACTCATTTTATCTGACCCACCATGCAACTGCTAAAAATTAATTACATAAATTGTTATAAATCACCCTGAAGCATTTAATCTACATAAACTCAAAATCTGTGGTCGTTATTTGTTCAAATCTTTTTTTTTTTTTTAAATAAATATCCTGTAGCAGGCCCCCCCGGTGAGAAAATGTTTCCCAACGCTGTCATTGGGACTCCAGTATGAGTTTGTCGTTTTAGTAGCTGTTGATAAAGTTGAAGTCCCATTGCACAGCATTGACAATAATTCCTGTAAAAGCAGCTGCTCAGATCAACAGAAACTCTCGAAGGCTTCGATCACAACACCAACAGTGACACTAAGCTCTTGTCTGAATGTGTCTAATATTTTGGTACTAAAAAAAGAAATGTTTGACATGTTCAAGTGGCGTTCTCTGACGATTGTAAGGTGACTTTCATACCTCTACATTTGTATACCTCTAATATGTCTCGAAATCTCTGAATGAGTTTCAGAGGGATGCTTTGACAACACTTTCTTTAACTTTGAATGTAGCTGACATGCACAACTTTTGGTAAGATGCAAACAGTGCTCAATAGGTGATCAGCTTTGGCTCACTGGAAAAGCAACCATACGTGTTATTTTGTATTAAAACTGAACTGACAGGTGTAGCGCCACTGCAAGGAGAACACCCATTTGTGTATGAACTCATCCATATTGTGAATCAGATTGTTTTACTTAATTTCCTATTCATCTCTTGACTCACTGGAAATAAAAGTTTTTTTTTTTGTTAACAAAAAAAAAAACAAAAAACAGTTGTCCGGTTGTTCATTCTCAAAATATATTAGTAAATGGATGGATGTTTCCACATCTCAGATTCTCTAATTGAAGTAAAATACTGTATATAGTTAGCCCATCAATTTTTTTCAAAAGAGTCACTGGTGAGCTGGAGCCTATCCCATCTGACTGGGTGAGGAGGGGGGGGCAACTGGAATTGGTATTAATGTACTGTTATCCATGCGGTTTTGTTCAATAAAATGTTCAATAACTATAGGGCAGGGTGTCAAACTCAATTCAGCCCAATTACGAAGCTCTCAAGTGGGCCAACCACGATTGGTGTCTTAAAAATCCATAACTGTTCTCAATGGTCCTCTTTATTTTGGTGCAAATTTCAAGTAATTTTGGAAAATACATATTATTTGTTGCAAATCCTGATTAGTAAGAATTTTTCAACCAAACATTTCAAGAGTATGAATCGGTGAATATCCACCATTCAGTTATGCAGCTTTGTAAATGTATACATAAAAAAAATGTTTGAGAATTGGAAAAAAAAAAAGTTTCTATCTAACAAACCAAAACTCTTTTAACAAGAGGCTTTTGACTGAAATGTAATGTTCAGTGTCTTGAAACATTTCTACAGGAGGTACTTATTTTAACAGTCTGAACATGGCACGCTATTTTATATACGTGTGCTCCTGAAACTTGGCATTTTTTGGCTTTCACAAGTGCCTCAGGATCATTTCAGCGTTGTCATAGGAGGAACTTAGTATTAAAAGTTGCGTTTATTAAAAAATAGCAGTGAATGCCTTCTCTATCGCCATAGGCCGGATTGGACCCCCTGACGGGCCGGTTTTGGCCCGCCGGCCGTACTTTCGAAATTCCTTTTATAGTATATACTGTATATTATAATTATGGGTAATGTGGGGAAACTAAGAGGCGCAAAGACAACATATTGTGTTTTTAAATCTGCTTTCCTGGAGGTGAAAGTGTTCTCCAAGGAGTTCAAAGTTGTGCGGCTGCGTGCGTGGCGTCTTCCTTCTTTTTCGTTGCATGCCGCCGCCGCCACCGCCACCGCCGCCGCTGTTATTCTGTCGTACACGACAGGTACTGTAGCAGTACTTTGGGACGGTCACGAGCGGAAGCAAAAGAGAACACAAGTGTCTTCAAAACAACAAGAACGAGCCGTCGAGATGGACGCCGGGTTGAGCATTATCCCAATATCGATAGCAATGTTTCTCGGTTGTTTCTTGCTCGGATTCATCCCTCTGTTGTTCCGGTTTTCGGGGGTAAATTGTTTCGCTCTACAACAACCTAGCGACATTTTCACCGTGCTTTTGCAAAATTCGAAGTCGAAACGAATGCGCTGCGACTTCTCCTTATACGACTATTTGGTGATGGAAATGTGGTATTTTCAGTTTGAAGTTCGAAACTTCTGACGACGTGTATGTGTGTTGTAGAGAAGCGTGCACTTCGTCTCCATCCTGGGTGCAGGCTTGTTGTGTGGAACAGCCCTCGCCATCACCATCCCCGAAGGAGTGGAACTACTGCAAGGGTCCTGGACGCACCAGAACGGTCATTATCCCATCATAAATGTACATTCTGTACTGTTAGTGTGTATTTGGCCTCATCGTGGTATGTATTTTTTTTTCTTTTTCTTTTTTGGTCTTCTCGCAGCTTCTTTACTTGCTGTGAATGCAACCTCCACACAGAGGGCCCCCACCCCTCAGCTGTGGATCGGGGTGGCTTTGACGTTGGGCTTCACCTTCATGTTTGTAGTGGATCAGCTGGGGAGCTACTTATCCCTGTGTGGTAAGTGCACATTGCATTTAGATACATTTGGCACAATCCGATGGCGGGCACTCGTTTGGTATGTGGTTCTTCAGTCTGGAATAACATGACGAAATCCACTTATCACGGCACGGATGGTGGATGATTTATTTTTTTGTTGGTAATTTCAGGACAAGCGACTCCGAACCGGGACGCCTTTACAGCCACACTGGGGTTGGTCATTCACGCGGCAGGTACTGTTATATTAATATTATTAACTCCATTTCTGTTAGCGTTTCAGCGCACTCAGCCATCAACAAAGTAATGTACACACTTCATGTGACTCGCTTTTATAAAAAAATATATACTTAAAGCCTTGACCTGGAGCGGTGATTCTCAACTGGTGGGTTGTGACCCAAAAGTGTCAATTAGTTCACGACAGCGCCGCCACTCGACATGTTGAGATCGTGAAGGGCACATAGTTAAACTAGTTTAAAAAGTGGATCTTGAAATATTTACTGCAATTATGACTTCGCAACTTTTAGTTTATGGGCGGTGCATTCCGACGACATACAGTACTTACCAACTTGTTAAGTTGCGCCATATGTTTGTTACTCTTTTATAAATGGAGGACCCCTGTACAGTGAACTATTTCAATTCAGTAATTCCACATGTTGTCTGAAAATGAAACTGCTTGCAGACGGGGTAAAGGAAAGTTCAAACATGTCCCAGATTGGTATGCCTTTGACCATATTGAGGAACTCATTTTTGTAAAAGACCATCAGAACATTCCAGGTTGGTCTTGCATTTTATTTTGATAAAAATATAGATTAATATTCATAGGCCTGTCACAATAACACATTTTTTAGAACGATACATGTTCCCAAGGGTAGCACGAAACCTTAGGCCAACTGGTTAGGGCGTCTACCTGACAGTTTTGAGGACTGGGGTTCAAATCCTGGCCCGACTGTGTAGAGTTGGTATTTTCTCCCCGTGCCTGTGTGGGTTTTCTCCAGGCACTCTAGTTTCATCTCCCTTGTCCCCAAAACATACTCAGTAGGTTAATTGAAGACTAAATTGCCTGTAAGTGTGAATGTGAGTGTGAATGGTTGATTGTTTATACTTGCCCATGAATGGCTAGTGAGACGTTCAGGGTGTACCCCACCTTATGCCTGAATATAGCTGAGCTATATCGGGTCCAGCACCCCCGCGACACTTGAGTATAAGTGGCTCAGAAAATGGATGGATATTTTCCCAACAGCTATCACAATAAATAACTTTCTTTTGTTTTTTTTTTAAATACCTCTGGAATAATGGAAAATAAGACCTGTCCTCTTGCAGGACTGTGTGGTTGGTCTGCTGAATGCGTTGGTTGTAGTCGAGCCCTTAACTTGTCAAATATGTTCGCTGCTGTCCACTACTCCCTGAATAACGTGTGCCACAGGTTATATTTCATATACTGTTAAGTTCCTGTGTGAATGTGTTCATTGGAGACTGAGACACACAACAACTCGGAGCGAGGTGCTTACCTTTTCAACTACATTGCCGTGATGGAGTGAGCGGGTTAGCTCCTAGTTTGTGGGCAAGCGGACATAATAAATGGTTAACTTTTGCTTGAGTGTCTCGGTTGTGTGCTATTCTCTGCACAAAGAGCAAGCGTATGAAATCTTGGGTCAGCAGTCCACAGGCCCACCAGTGGCCAATGACACAACCGTTCAACTCGCCGCCGGTTCACCATAACAATGGCAATTTATCAATACTCATCACGTCCATTTTATTTAATAAATAATAATTTGATATAGTAACTATGGTGACACAGCAATGTATTGGCACAGCTTTGTACCGTACAGTTTCCACGGCACATTTTAGTTCGTATCCCACTGGGGCCTCCACTCCCTGAGAAGGGTTGCGTCAGGAAGGGCATCCGGCGTAAAAATTGTCCCAAACATATATGTGCGTTTTATCTGAGATGACACGCTGTGGCAACCCCGAAAGGGAAAAGCCGAAAGAAACTTACTTACTTATCAGTAGTAGTTATGTTCATCAATTTTTAATTGAAGGTGCTCTGAAAGGGATTCTGTAACTGTATTAAGCATGCGCTATGTTTAAAAACATGATAACAGTATGCATACTTTACTGTTTGTTTTCAAACGCTATATTTGAACTCTTTTTTTTTTTTTCCTTTTTACCATCATTTTAAACCTCCATGCAAGTGGCCAGTGACTGGCTGACAGTTAGTGGTTTTATTCCTATTGAAATAGGTTTACCAAATCATTGCTTAGCTGTGGAGAGAGAAAACTGCGTTTGACACCACCAGAGGAAATTGTTTACTTGTGCGAGGGATTGCCCTGTGAGTTGTATGGCGATGTAACATGTAGTCTGCATTTTGCCCGAAGTCAGCTGGAATTGGCTCCCACATGTCATGTCATATTGTTTTCTGCCCAGTGGAGTTGCCATTGCACACTTCATTTTGTTCTCATTTTCAATGAATCTCTGAGGCCTCTGCTGGTTATGTAACACCTCTTCCAAATGGGTGTTACGAGAAGAAAAACGTGCAACTTTATTCTTGCCGTTTATAAAAATGTCAATTAGGTAGGTTTTTTGAATATATATATATATATATATACCTTTTTTTTTGTGTGTGCTGTGTTCCAATGATATAAACACAGAACGGCAGACATAAAGATTCTTTTCAAACACTGAATTTCAAATCACACGTGAGCTCAAAAAAAAAAAAAGAAGAAAAAGAAGAAATACTTCCAGTTGTGTTCCAGTGTTTGTCGAAGGCTCCCAACGGTTGCTGGAGCTGGGAGGCTTCTAATATGTTTTAGTCCTCAAAAACAACTTGCTTTGGGAAATTATTCTTGCGGTTTGGAGAACCGACTTTTACACATAAAACCACATCGGGAAAAAGACATACTTGTATTTAGTGCAGCCATTTCCTTTTGTCGAATGAGGGGCTTTTTGAACGTCACAATTCAATGCGTCAAGACTCGAGAAAGGTTTTTGCCGTAAATATTGAGCATGTTCATTGTTTAAGATATTTGGTGTCCACCTGTTTTGGACCCTAAAATCGGGATGAATCCACACACATCAGACCGAAAGACAATCTTATGGGTTAATCACGATTGGTTAGAATGGGGCACACACAATCCCCAAGAAATGCTGACTATCTTTGTGCTTGTGCTAAGAAAACAAATGGAATGTTGTCATTCAGCACTTTGCTTTTTGTGACTTCTTTTTTCCTTTGCAAACAGCTGACGGATTCGCTTTGGGTGCAGTAGTGGCGGCAGGCCAGGTGACGGTGCAAATCATCGTATTTTTAGCGGTGATTCTTCACAAGGTGAGAGTATTGCGATGGAATTATTCTGCATTGAAGGCCAGTGGGAAGTTGACACGAGTCCCTCTTGGACCTCACTCGATCAAACTTTAAAATGTTCCACTGAAAGGTGAAACAAAAAGCCATGGGTGGTGACATCAGCAAGCTGTTGGCTTTTGTTTGTGGAAAGCCGTCAAACCAGATTTTTCTGTTTTATTGGTAGCCTTAATCATGTTACCAAGTAACTTCAACTACAACTTCCCAGGTTTCTGGAATGCAGAAATGCTTTGAAGCAGCACACAATGCTCCATTTACACTGCAGGTCCAAATGCCCATTCTGACACATCTGTTTTTTTATGTCTTTTTGTCTTATTTCCATGTACATTTCAAGTGACACAAATCTGATATGACTCTTTACTCAGGGAGCCCACATGAAACCAACTTGTATGCGCTGTCGCCAAATTGCTTGTGTAATATTCCACAAGTGTCAACACTGAGCAGTGACAACATGGATTTAACACAGTTTACCTTTGACCTGGGCTGGTCCCTCCAATTTAATCACGATAACCTCCACATTAATCCACTCGCTGCAGCTGGCAATTGTTTTGCTCATTTAATGATCGACACACCTGTAATGTATCATATTATCCCATATCCAGTGCTTTTTGCAGTAAATCATCCCATTTGCAGTGGATAGGGACAGAGCCCTGCTGCGAAAAACCTTGAATAATAAATGCCCTCAAAAATGTTTACATTCCCAATTCAAATATTCCTAAACATTTTGATGTCCTTTCAAACTCATCTTAAACATTATCTTCAAGGGTTTACAGATGCTTAAAATTTTTTTAATAGTGCTTCTGCTTCTTCACCATACAAAGATCTTTTTGTATCACTACAGCATATTTCTTTCACATTACTACTTTCCGAATCATTTTGGCGTTTTAGGGTGTTACAGAAAGACAAAACAAACAAAAAAAAAAACAATTCAGCAAATACCTAAGGTAGGTTCCACAGGAAAAAAACAACAACAAAAACACTGAACATAATTTGTGTACAGCAGTTTTTATGCAGACGTATCCAAAGAGTGCTGCTGGATCCAGCTCAAAATTCTGAATCATGTTGTTGGAATCACAAAAGTGTGAATCCAGCCTGAAAAAATATTTCCCCCTTGTCTTGATAGGTTCCAGCAGCTTTTGGTTTGGTTGCCTTTCTGATGCACGCGGGCCTGGATAATAGGTCCATCCAGGGACATCTGTTGGCCTTTTCCGCTGCGGCACCAATTGTCGCCATCTCTACTTACTTCATCCTACACGCAGTAAGAGCACACAAACTAGTCCTTCTCTGTCGTCCCATAGTAGACGGCGACACTGATTGGGAATGTTTGTGTCTGCAGTCTTCCACGTCACCTCAGAACCAACTCACCGCTACGGGTGTCGGAATGCTCTTTTCGGCTGGGAGTTTCCTCTTTGTTGCCACAGTGCACGTTCTTCCTGACATCATCAGCGGTAACAGTCACGGTCGTGGGGGCCAACAGGCTGATCAGCTCCACCAGAAAAGACACTTGGGCCTCCAGGAGAGCTTCACTCTTGCTCTTGGGGTGGGGCTACCTGTGCTGCTGGCTCTGGAGCTTCATGAGTGAGAAGGACTTGGCAGCCCACACCTGCAAGAAAAACGGAGAATCTGCATAACTACAAATTGTAGTTCACTGAGAATGTGAATGCTGAGCAATGCAGTCACCAAGGTTACAGACCAAATAAGAAATGTACAGAGAACAACTATGGTGACTGCATCACAGCATATCACATAAATCCTGAGAGCAAAAAGGACGACGTCGGAACAGTCTGGATACTGGACGTCATGATTTTGCCTTGTGGACAAGTGGGCCAGTCTCCCAGACTATTTTCGGACAGTGCTGTACATTGAAAAAAAATATGAAATAAAAAAAAAAAAAAAAAAAGGGACTTCAGACAGGCTATGTGGCCAACCTAAACCTAAATCCCTATTTTCATTTAAAATACCACTGAGTCTCAGCTATGACATCATTGCTTTTCTTTCCATCATCTCACCCTCTTGTATAAAAAGCCCATTATTTCAAAACTCCCCCATTCTGAACAACGCACACTTTTTCCATGCTCACATATCTATAGAAAAATATTTCACTAATTTTAGCACTCTGTGAGCGTTCTTTCAGCATTCTAGTGATAATTTTGCCTGTGTGGCACAAAAATGGGACACAAAATATGTGTACCTCAACTATCTTGGGAGGCAACTTATCCATTTTAATTTGGTTCCAGGTAAATTTACCCTTGGGTCTACTTATGGTTGTGGAATACAACAGCTTTCCTTGGGGTGGGGGTGGGGCATGTGTGTGCAAAGAAAGCGATGGCTCATGTCATCCTTGGTGCACAATTTCCATTCCACAATAAAAACCGCGGCTGAAATGTTTTACCTTGATTCACAGGTTTTTCTTCATATCTGTTTATAGCATTCTGAAAATGGCATGGCTTTAGATGGATGAATATCTGTCCGTTTTTGTACAGCACTTGTCCTCATTAGTATCGAGGCTGAGTTGAAAGGTATTCCAGGTACTTCTCTTTGTGTGAGGGTGTGTGTATGTTCAGGTAAAGCCTTATGGGTTTGGACACCTATTGAATTAACAGCATGAGAAAGTGTACACGCATGTTCGACTGGAGTAAATTGTACGTACCCACCCCAATGACACAAGATTAACTGACAAACCATTTAACAACACAACAGTTACAGGAACAGGTTTTTAAATGCCTTGCTTGTCGTTTTATGTGGTAACGTGACACCGCGTGAGAGTGGTTAAAATTGTAGTGCAGTGATTGTAGATCACCCAGCAAATCAGAGATTTTGGTCAATACTCTGTCTAGAAATGTCGGATATACTGGCAAAATAATCTTTTTAAAACAAAGAAACAAAAACGGGACATCTTAAAACAAGTGGGGAAAAATCTGTCAATGGAGCAAGTATGAATTGACTTAAAAAGGGGAAATCCAGTGGTTTGCATGAACAATGTCTCCAATAGGTCATGTAATATGTACTCTATTTTGAGAATGTGACGTTAAATCCTCTCTCATTTAATAGTGTTTTGAGAAGATTTTTATCGCCAATGATGAATTTTCAGGGGCGCTGCCATTTTCGCGAGTCACATGACCTACGTGGGCGGATGTGATGTGTAACGTGCCCTTCCCAACGCTCGATTACGTGGGACACCATTTATGCCCAGCGCTGATTTCTCTGATTTATCCTCATCTGATGAAGAAATAGCAGTATTGGTTGATCGGGAAGACAGAGGAATACTTCCATATGGATTTGAACCTGTGGCTGTAAATAATGTTGAATATTCGGATGGTTCTTTGGGCGGATTGATGTGGAGTCTGACTACTCAGAGGCCTATGTGCAACATAAGTGCGTAAACAAAGGCCCCCGGAGCTACATGCCGGCAGCCACGGATGGTTTTTCGGACGGGAATGACGCGGAGTTGACGAGCGAGCTCCGGCGGAGGCCATTACGCGAGCTTCGGCGTCCGGGGAGGCCGTTAGCCGAGCTTCGGCGTCCGGGGAGGCCGTTAGCCGAGCTTCGGCGTCCGGGGAGGCCGTTAGCCGAGCTTCGGCGGCCGGGGAGGCCGTTAGCCGAGCTTCGGCGGCCGGGGAGGCCGTTAGCCGAGCTTCGGCGGCCGGGGAGGCCGTTAGCCGAGCTTCGGCGGCCGGGGAGTGAGCTAACGGCCTCCCCGGCCGTCGAAGCGGCTCGCTCGCCAGACCCCGCGTCATGCTCGTCTGAAGAACCATCCGCAGCATCCAGGGAGCAAGCTAACGACCTCCCCGGCTGCCAAAGCTCGGCTAATGGCCTCCACCGCCGAAGCTCAGCTAACGGCCCGCTGCAGAAGCTCGGCTCTCGGCCCGCCACCAGAGCTTGCTCGCCTAACTCCTCGTCATTCCCGTCCGAAGAACCATCCGTGGCTGCCATCTCGGAGCTCCACGGGCCTTTGTTTACGCACTTATGTCGCGCAAAGGCCTCCGAGTAGTCAGACTCCGCGACATTCCGTCCGAAGAACCATCCAAATATCCAACATTATTTACAGCCACAGGTTCAAATCTGTATGGAAGTATTCCTCCGTCTTCCTGATCAACCGATACTGCTATTTCTTCATCAGATGAGAATAAATCTGAGAAATAAGCGCTGGGCATAAATGGTGTCCCATGTAATCGAGCGTTTGTAACGGCACGTTTCACGTCACATCCACCCACATAGGTCATGTGACTTGCGAAAATGGCAACCCCCCTGAAAATTCGTAATTGTCGAGAAAAATCTTGAAACACTATTAAATGAGAGAGGATTTAACATCACATTGTCAAAATATAATACATATTACATGACCTATTGGATACATTGTTTATGCAAACCACTGGATTTCCCCTTTAATTATTTTCTTAAACTAAGCTCTTGTACCTTTAGTCTTTTTGTCTTGCTAAAGATTTGAACAAAGTCGAAACTGTTTTTAAATAAGTAGTTTTTTGCTAGAACTAAACTCATTAGGTAATTAGGTGTTTCTGCAGTGTAGTAACAGTATGAAGTTGGTCTATTTTTGTCCAACATGTGAAGTCAGCTGACCAAGAAGCAGGTTTTGCTTTTGCTCACGTTCTTCTTGGTCATTGTTTCTCAGCCTTTATTGAGCCTAGGAAGATATTTTACACACCAAAAATGTCACAAAACACCACCATACAATGTTAAAATATCTATATTTTGTACATGGTAATAATGATCACAAGTTACATATTTACTTACTTCTGTGAAATGTGGGCTTGTTTACATAAGTGGGTAGGAACTGAGCTACATTCACTCAAAAAACATTTTGGATCAATTGTACTTATCAGATTAGTTTTAATGAAGTACGCTTTTTCCATTTACTTGAATATTTATGCCACGAAGGGGTACTTTTACTCCATTACAATACTCTCTATGGCACTCGCTACTTTCATTTAACCATAAGTGCATGTGGGTTCTATTTGTAGACCTGTTTTCGACATCCATGTTGCAGGCTGTTGTTCCAATCCACTGTTATTACCACAGTGATGGTTGACTCAAGTTCACAAATCAAATGACACAAGAAAGTCACGTCTGCACACAAAATCTCCTATTGAGCTTCACGGGGCAATCAAAATGAATCATGACAGCCGCGCGCAACTTGGGTTTACATTACATAATACGAAAAACAACAGCTTTAACATGCTGCGTAGTTTTGTCACTGCCCAGAACACCTTGCTGTAAGATGCAGATGTTTTTGCTGTTGTTTTGGCTGCGCAGAATGCAGCAATGTCAAGTCCAAGTCGGTCACGTTCAAGTTGGTTTCAGTTGTTTATTTTCATCTCTCCTCTCAACCCCCATCCCCCAACCCTCCAAAAAAACCCTGAAAAAACCCAAATGAAAACAAACCAGTTGAGTTGTATATGTTCTAGGTCACATTAATGGTGAAAAAAAGTTTTAAAAGTATATATCTAGGTCAAAAAATAATTTTCAACACCAACCTGGCATTTGGAGTTTTTTCATTAGTTAACTAGCTGCAGGTCACCAATTTATTTCAGAGTACTGTACTTTCTTACTCTTGA
Organism: Syngnathoides biaculeatus; assembly: GCF_019802595.1. Lineage (NCBI taxonomy): Eukaryota > Metazoa > Chordata > Actinopteri > Syngnathiformes > Syngnathidae > Syngnathoides > Syngnathoides biaculeatus. The sequence continues at coordinate 21,132,719 of NC_084651.1, forward strand.
GTAATTATTTGAAGGACTACTTTTTACTTCTACTCAAGTGATGTTACTCTAAAGTATCAGTATTCGAGTACAGTTTCTGGCTACTCTACCCACCTCCGCTTCTTGTAGTCGAATCAAACAATATTGACAATGGTAATATGTCGCGACATCTGTTAATTGTACCTTCTGCCATCAAGAGGAAGGAAGAGCATGTGGGAATCAGTGTTTGAGGGCCTGTTGAAGTTCTTCCATAAGAAACTCACCGAAGATCTCACTTATGTGCACTGTGAAGTTCAAGCACAGGCTTGCGGGAAGACCTTCCGACAGTGTTGTTGCCGTTTCACAGGTTCATGCGGCTGATAGAGGCGGCCAGCTGAGCTTCCTGAGCCATCTGCGCAAAAGAGCGACTTTGAGTCTGCTCCCTCACTCTTTCCTTCAAGTGAAAGGACGCCAGGGCCTGCTTGTGCGCCTCCTGCTGTTTGCGTTCCCGCTCTCGAAGCAGCATCTGGCACCTCCGTTCCTTCATGGCGACGCTGCTTTCCCTGACCTTCCTCAACACCTCCTCGTCTCTCTGCACACTCTCTCGCAGTCGCAGGTGCCGCAGCTGCCTGAGTTTGTTGTGCTGATGCGTCAGCTGGGCTCGCTTCTTTTGCCGGGCTGACGTGTGCTCGGCGGCTCTCTGAGTGCGCTGCTGACTCAGCTTGACCAGGAGCTGCTTGTGTGTGAGCTGCTGGATGCTCTGCAGCCTGGCTTTGAGTTGCGCTCTCAGAATCCGCTTCTCTTCTCGGGCTGCTTGCTCCTGTAGCTCCTGCAGGCGGGCCTCTACATCGCGGGCATGTTTTTCACAAGAATGCTGCGTCTTCCTCTCAAGTGCCCTCCTTAAACGTGACTCCTCCTCCACCACCTGTTTGTCCACTTGCTGTTTTAAGAGGATGTGGCGCAGCAGCTCCTTTCTGTTTTCCTCCTGGAGACGCTTCTTCTCCTTCTCCTCCAGCCGCAGTTTGCTCCTCCTTGCTCTCTGCTCCTTCTCCACAGCCCTCTGTCTTTCCTTGTCTCTCTGCCTTTTGTCCACCTCTTCCATTTCTCTCAGCACTTTCTCTCGGTCGCATTTCCTCCCTTGTGCTTCCTTGTGCGCAGTTGCCATCTGCCCACGACGCTGAGCCTCCACCTGCTCCTTCTGCCTCTTCCAGCGCTCCTCGTGCAACATCATCTCTCTTTTTAGTTGCACAGCTCTCTCTTCTTCCCAACGTGCTCTGAGTCTCCTGCGAGCCTCTAGCTCCTCGTGCCAGCGTTGCACACTTTGCATCAGCTGCTGTGTCCTCAATTTGTCTGCCTGTGCCTGCTGGGCCTCCTCCTGCCTACATGCCTCCTCTCGCTCCTTGTCCCTGCGGTGCCTGTGACAGAGGCGGTCCATCTCCTCCTGGTGCTTCACCAGCATGAGAGCTGCAATCTTGCGGTCCGTCTGAGATATCGGGACACGCATCTCCCTCCTTATGTCTTCAGTTAGCCTCTGCAGCTTCTTCTGGATAGCTGGAGAGTGTCTGAGGTCACCGAGGCTGCAGATTGTGTTCCTGTCTGGCTCCCTCCCAGCAGAGCACAATGTTTTACTCGCACATCTATCCCGAATACACAAATGTGCATATGGAATAGGATCAGTTCTCTCATGACCGATGTCACTTTTCAGCTTGGTGTCATGTCTCGTTTCCAGGCTTGAGACTTTTGTAATGATTGGCCACCTGTCAACCTGCTGGATAATCCTTTCCCTCTCATCTCGGCACATTTGCAAAAGCTTCCGTCTGTCCTTTTCGTAGGATTCGTGCATAATTTTCACTGCCTCTGAAGGCATGTCACACTGAACAGACGATAAATCATTCGGCGATCTCATCAGAAGGTCAACAGGTTTGATGCCAAGTCGTGCACAGGACTCTAAGGAACGGGGACTAGTTAAAACGTACCTGCTCTTTTCTGCGTCAGCAGTTTCAAAGTTGTTCAGATCCAAGTGAGGTAAAGGTGAAGATGACCTCAGCTCCCCCATATTGAAACGAGACCTATGTTACCTGACTGCAAAGGTGCACAAAGAATTGCTTCAAAGTGGACTAGTGCTCAGCCTGTTCACTGGGTTGACAGGATCAAGAAAGGATTAGTGTGTCCATGTGACACGTACCTTTATACCTGAAATAAGAGAGAAATGCAGTCACTCAAAACAAATGCCATTCTTATTCTTTTCCATTCGGCTCTTCCCGTTAGGGGGTCGTCACAGCGTGTCATTTTAGATGAACGCATATTTGTTTGGCACAATTTAACGCCGGATGCCCTTCCTGACACAACCCCTCTGCATTTAGATGGGAGAGAAGCTTACACCACCTGGTATTCCCAGGCGGTCTCCCATCCAAGATAATTTTGTGAAATCAGCATTTAGGAAGGACAAATAATAAAGGGAATAATGAAAAAAAAATGCGGTTCCCCAACTTATATTGTTACATTTCATTAAAATTATTTTGTTGTAAATTCTGATTGCACAGGGTGGCTATATAAGTGTCTTTATAATTAAAATAACAAAAGAACAAATGAAGAGAAATTTGTGGAAATTATTACAAAATAAGTGTGTATATAAATATGCACATTTTGACAAGCTGGCAGGTGTGACAAGAGAGAGTTGTCCAAATCTGAGAAAAATGTTGGAATTGTCATGGTCGAGGTTTTGGTTTATTTAGCTTTTAACATGTTTTACTGTGGCGGCACAGTGGCTCATCGGGTAAAATGTTGGCCTCACAGTTCTGCGGTCCCGGGTTCAACCCCGGACCTACCTGTGTGGAGTTTGCATCTTCTCCCCATGCCTGCGTGGGTTTCCTCTGGGCACTCTGGTTTCCTCCCACATTGCCCAAAACATGCAACATTAATTGGACACTCTAAGTGTGATTGTGAGTGCGGCTGTTTGTCATGTCATGATGTGCCCTGTGATAGGCTGGCAACCAGTTCAGGGTATACCCCGCCTCCTGCCCGTTAACAACTTGGATAGGCTCCAGCACTCCCCGTGACCCACGTGAGGATAAGCGGTTAAAAAAATGCGTGTGTGTATGTGTGTATATATATATATATATATATATATATATATATATATATATACACACACACACATTCTGCCTGTTTTTGTGGCGTAACTACGGAAAACGCTTCCGTTCATAACTGTTTAACTTTTGGAAAAAAAACCAAAAAATATTCAGAATCTAATTAGATTGCTGTGATTTGCCCATAAGATTCACTTGAATGGAACTGCAATTGTACTTATTATTTTATACACATTAATGGCCCATGTAATCACAGAACACGCAACAAAAACATGTATCAAAATGATCTACAGCACCGTAGTCACCTTTTTACGGCAGCTGACAGAGATTTGGGACACGTGTAGTTGCCATGGCAAGACAAAAGACGGCAACAAAAACAAGAGCTGCTTTGCGTTGTCCTGTTCTTTACAACTTTCCTTAGCACCCCACCTAGCGTCCAGTTCATGCTTGGAGGACCGCGAAATTGGGGTTTCCAGAGCAACTGCAGACGAGGAGACGAAGTTTCTCTTCCAGTGGGGTTTGTCTGCAAGATGGCGAAAACCATGCTGGCCTCAGGAGGGGAAAGAAAGGAGTTAATGATCAGTCTTTGCAGGGTGAGTGGTCGTAAAATAGGTAGATTATGTGGTAGATGCTCTTCTTCCCCTCACTGACATGAAATCAAACTAAACACCTGTTTTAGGTAATTTCGGTTACCAAATGTTTGTAAAAACTCCTTTGTTTGCTCAAAGCTAATGTATAGAAGGATTTTTTTAAAGGCAGTGTTTCATTTCTTCAAAGTCAGAAGTTTGTATACATTGTATTCATATTTGCAGCATACCATTGGTTTTGAAGTGTATTACTTGGGTCAAATGTTTTTTTTTTTTTTTTTTAATCCTTCCAGCAGTTTCAAACATTAGTGGGCAGGAATGTTGCCCCATTCCTCCCGACAGAACCTGTGTAGCTGAGGCAAGTTTGTACATGGAGTGCCGAATATTTTTTTTTTAGGTGGTACTTGGTGTCAAAAGTTGGAGAACCATTGCATCATAATGTTTAGTGTGCTTACTTGGCATGATTCAAACAGTCACATATTGAGTACTCAGTCGGTGATTGAATCTGTACACCATCAATGAAGGGACATTGCTTCAGTCACAGGCCTTTTTCTTTCCCCAATCACGTTCCCTGCTCCCATCAGTTGTTTGCATTGGAAGTGAAATGGCAGCAATTGAGTCCTCATTGTTCTGAGGTACACTCTCTCTCTCTGTTGCTCTGACAGGTGTCCTTTGGCATGGATTCACTTGGATGGAAAATGGGGAGAAGGAGCAGATTGGAGATCAAGTGAGTGGTTATCTTGACACACATGCGGTGCCCACCTTCCTCCATGCCTAAGTTGTTATTGACTAGTCCATTTGATAGGAACTTATTTAAAGCCTTTCATATATATATATATATATATATATATATATATATATATTTTTTTTTTTTTTTTTAAGGCAGACAGATGGCAGTTAACTGCCTTTATTACTTAGCTGTTGTTTTCAATGAACACATGGCCAGGGGCTGGGCGGTCATGTGATTTCCTGGTTCCATTTGATTGGTCAAATCAAGTCAAACGTCGTTATCGCTTATGTCTGACTGGTGAAACCGACTCCTGGAACATGACATGAAATGTTCAGCTCAATCTGACAGTAAAAATGTCGTGTCTTTTCTTAAAGGTCAGCTGACATGTAAAGCATAATTTTTAGTGTTTTTTTTTTTTTTATTAAAAAAAAAAAGTCAGCCGGAATGGACCTCTCCGTTTTTTCACCACACATCAGGACGTTGTTGTATATGGATTTTTATATCTCCCGCCATGAAAATCCTCTCGAGGCATTTGTGTTGGAGAAGAACCAGGAAGTGACATTTGTTGCAGTCGCGGGGTCGAGTGTTTATATTGGTTTATATCATTTGTACAGGCGAAAAATTACATGTTTTTTTTCCATTGTGTTAGCCAAAATGCCAGCTCGTCGTATTGCTGGATTTTGCTCGAACACCCGGGAGGATGGATTCACACTCCACACTTTTCCAAAACACCTGGTTCGTCGTGAAAAATGGATTGCACAGGTGCAAAGGGCGAGAGCTTTGTGGGTTCTAAATGACAGGTAGGCATGTATAGAGCTATTAAAAAAAATAATAGTTGGGGGGAACTATTTTGTCTCACAGTTTATAGCATATGTTATGTGTGAATTTAGAATAAATCCCCTTGGTCAAACGGGGGAAACTATAACAAAGCACTCGTATTGCGTTTAAAACAATTTCATCACACACACAATACAATGCAACACAAAACAATAACAAAATAGAAGTGCAAAGACAGTTTAGTAGCGTGTAACATGGGCTAACTAGACGTAGAGTCACCAAACTCGAAAAATGTCTCAGAAAGCAAAAATAATAAAAAGCTCCGTCTGCATCCGACAACGTAATCCTTCTATCACAACGTAACAAAAGATAATAACTTCATAAAGTACATAAGTCAGGGGTGCTAAACGTATCGATGTGACAGGCCGGCATTGTTAATGTCCGCCGGCAGCCCGGCGTTGTTGTCAACCGACGGCAGTCCGGCGTTGTTGTCGCTCGTCGCGCCCCCCCACCACCAGTGAAGTAGTTACTTCGCCCGGAATGGGTCCTCCCGAGTACGCTATGTACATAAGACTTGTAATAGAGATTGGAAATCGAACAATTATAGGCTTGTCATTTTGAATATTTCATCGGGTTCCTCGTCCATCTGTCGGGGAGTCTGTTGTGAGTTAGAAGTGATCCGCATATGATCTAAATATAGCTCGAAACGATAGGGTAATATTGCCCCGGTCACTTCACTCAAATCTGAGATGTTATCTTTTTCGAAATGAGCTTCAGTCTCAGAAGGGTCCTCAGAAAAATCTGAAAATCTCTTTTGTTCGTCTCCCGTAGCATGTGGCACAGCGTCTTCTCGATGGCGACTGTCCCAGTGTGACATCTGCAAATGACGTTGCAGGTAATATTGCCGCCACTGGGATGTCGAGTGGGACTTACGCAACTTTGCGCATTAATGAGATGCTCTCCGCTCATTTTTTTTTTCATATAGACGTTGAAGTGAATAATATTGTACGTAGTTTTCTTAACAATATCAATTTTAGAACGTATATATGGCTGTCAGTTGACATTTAACAGAATTATTCATGTAAAAGTAAAGTATGGTACATTTGAACCACTTTGACCTCTACAATTTTTCCAAGATATTATTTAAGTAAATGTAACTGGGTATATGTAGTACATTACGACCAGTGTTGCCAGAGTTACCTAAAGACTCTTCAATGATAGAGACAGACAAGACTGTAGGAATCCTGCTTATTTTTTGAGTTCTGTGGTTTTTGATTGTGTCGGGGTGCTTGGAGGCAACTGTGTGTGTGTTTATGTATGTGTGTTGAAGCTGAATGGGGCGGGGGTATTTTGGCATGTGTGTGTCTGACAAAAGTGAGAGTGGCGGTTTGATGTTGTTGGGCTTGGGGGAAACAAACAGGACTGTATTTAATGTTTTTAAAAATGCAGCCAGCATTACTCATTATGTTTGCATGATAATGTTTTTGGTAGCTTTTCCTCATTCTATCACCCAACAACTCACACACATGTGCACACAGACACACAATCATATCTGTTCCCACCATCGTAATTTTTAAGCTAAGAGCAAGAAAATCTTTTTGTTCCCGGAGACAGTCACAGTATTGACTTACATTCAGATGATTATATGACAAACACAATTAGCTGTAATTCCACACGGCTCCTCTACCCTGGATATACTCTTATAGGTAGACTGGACTTGTAATACCTTCCATAACCATAGAATGGTATCATTCTCATTGTCTCCTGGAACATTTAAAGAGACAGGCACCCTTTATTCTGCTTCTTATGTTTCCCCCCTCCTTCCCTGTGCGTTTCCCTCCTTGCGCGTCATCCCTGCACTGACGCGAGGTTGAAATGCATCCAAGGCTGGAAAGCATCACTTGTCATCTCACGCTCATATGATTAGGTCGGATTCTTTATGTAATGTAGATTTGTATATAATGATGGCTTGAAAGAATGTCACCGATGTACCACAGGCAATGCAAGGCAGCACATCTATTAGTCATTCAAGCGTGCACGTTTTTTAAAGCTCTTCCTTCCCGGGTGATGCTGTGTCTGACTGACGAGGATGCAGTTCTGCAGGAAGGTCCTCTGCAAGCCTTGTAGTGCCAGAGTCACTTCACCAGAAGAGAATATGGAATACAAGATGGGTGGCTGCATCGGAATTTCACCAAGACAGGTAACCGGCGGGCAAAGCTGCTGTGTTGTGTCAATAACCGTGAGAGAATTCGAAAGGAAAAGAGAATACGAGCGTTGTTGTGATGGAGGAATGGCGACATCACTTGTGGAGAAGCAGAGCGAAAAGTGAGGAAAAGGGGAAGCCAAAAGGAGATGGTGCATGCTGTGCAAATGCTACAAGCAACTGGAGAATAGAGTTGTTCAACATTTAACATTATTAAGACCGCCATAGATTGACACTCGTCATATGAGTGTCTAGAAATGGCTCACAGCGACCTCTGTTTAACCCACTTTTGTATCTGCTTTGTCCAAACTTCACTAGGACCGCATCCTTTCCTCTAATTGGTTGCCTCTATTTAGCAGACCCACTTGGGAGAGCACTTGTTTATGTTGACAGCGCTGGTTCGGAAGCAGAAAGGAAGGCAAACATCTTTGCTCGTGATGTAGAGAAATTTGAGAAAAACGTTTGGAGGTCAGGAATGCGTGGAATATCCATCCATTTTCTTAGCCGCTCATCATCACAAGGGTTGTGGGGAGTGCTGGAGCCTATCCCAGCTGTCAACGGGCAGGAGGCAGGGTACACCCTGAACTGGTTGCCAGCCAATCACAAGGCACATCGAGACAAACAGCCACACTCACAGTCACACCTAGGGGCAATTTAGAGTGTCCAATTAATGTTGCATGTTTTTGGGATGTGGGAGGAAACTGGAGTGCCCGGAGGAAACCCACGCAGGCACGGGGAGAACATGCAAACTCCACACAGGCGGGTCTGGGATTGAACCCGGGACCTCAGAACTGTGAGCCCAACGCTTTACCAGCTGACCACCGTTCCGCCAGTGTGGAATATTTTAATTCATATTTCACGTTTACTGAGGTAGCACAGAGACAATGTTACATTCCAAATACTATAAAATGTTGGTTTAGAGCAGTGCTTCTCAATTATTTTCTGTTAAATAAAATCAATAAATAATAACAACTTCAAATTCAGTTCAGCAACTTTAACTCAGGAGCACAATATATAAAACACTTAAACAATGAATAAATCTGCTATGGTGTGCGTTTTGTTTTTTTTTGCACTGAGCAATTTGGTACGTTACCTTGTATGATGCTAACAGTGCTCGCTGGTTTATTGAAGTAGCTTTCACAAAGCGGGATGATTGTTGGCAATACTCAGCACATTTTCGCTGAAATTAATCCAGCGACTTATCATCGTGACTGGTGTGTAATGTCTTTAAGTAATGCATGAATTTATTTGGCTTCATGCTGTCCTCTGCTAACATTTTTTCCTTTCCCTGGGTCTGTTTCAAGCTCTTATTCTATTGTATGAATGGGAATAGCTGGATATGGAGGTTATCTGTACTTTCTACCATCTAGTGAAAGAGCTATAATTCTTTTGCCTGTCACTCTATGCTACTGGCCTATGTAGGGACACAAAGATGGATTATTTGTAATAAATAATAATTTTTGGACCAATTAAGTGAAAATTGATATTTTCCCGCGGCTGTGGCACACCTGATGATCCCTGGCACAGTGCTTGGAAATCGGTTATTGATCTGCATTGTCGTGAAGCCACAACTCAAGAACAATACAGAACATCCATTCATCCATTTTCCGTACCGCTAGTCGCAGGGGTGCCTATCGCAGCTGTCTTCGGGCGAAGTGCGGGGTACACCCTTAACTAGTCTCTAGCCATTCGCAGAATAAAGAACCTGTCTTGTTAAAAAAAATCGCCTTTAACAACATACTGTGTGTTTAAAACTATCGTTGCACTGATCTCTTCTTGTTAGGAAAGTGCAACATCAATAGTTTGTTGTTGTTGGAAAATAACGATGCAGACAAAAGGAACCGTCACAGTTTGTCAGAAATATTATATTGTAAAAACACCAATGGCTTTTTTTTCAAGTGATAGCCTGAAATGTCGCTGAAAGTTGCAAATTCTCCCCCCCCCCCCCAAGTAATACTGTTTCTGACACATGCCTGTCAAAATAATGTTATTTTCCAAGTAATAGCCAGATCCGTGACAGGATGCACCAAGTATTTCACTGCTCCTATGACAGGGCTGTGACCCATTTTGGATTAGATCATAGTCTATCATTAAACGAGTCTTACACAACATTAAAGTCATAATTACAGTAAATATTTTTTGAAAACCACTGGGACTTAGACATATACTCAAATGGAAAGGGGTAAACTTTGTGCTACATTATCTGTCTGAATAAGAGTAAAGTGCATACTCCAAAGCACACTCGCGCAGGGATAGTGTGAGTGTGTCATAAGCGAGACGTGCAGTTATGGCCTCCTCAGCTCCTCCTTCCAGTGCTGCCTTCCCTCCATTCGATCCCACTCTCCTCACTTCTCCTCCGGTCCACCATTCACCTCGAGCCACCTGTCAAACCCTTTAGCGCCCAGTCCCCACTTGCTCAGCCCACGTGCGATTGCAAAAATAGCATCAGTGAAACTGAGGTGCCACGTAGAAGAGGACAGACTGTCAGTAAATACAAACTGGAGGAGCTTGTCCAGACCTGAAGGAGAGTGTTCTCCTCTTAGCGGTGGTGAGTAGCAAACTGCTGCTTTTTTGGTTTTTGTGGTTCACTTTGGTTAGTGTCCTGTTGAAGATTATGAAGGTAGAAGGTGCGAAGTTTTGAAATTTGTGTGGCTTTAGTTCTTTAAATCATTTTAATGCTCTGCAATGCTAATCTACCATTTTTAATGATGACTGCTGTGCATAATGATTTTTTTCATAATACATTGAATTTATTTGGAATATTGCTATAAATAGATGTTGTGTTTAGGGTTGCGCAAGTGGAGGGGTCACATACAGACCAGTAAATACCAACCTCCATGTTTGGCGCTTGGGTTGAATGGTCAGTGATGACAACACTCCTATCATCCAATTTATAACGTTTGTGCTTTTTGTCATGGCAAAAAGCCCTGAAATGCAACCGCTAGTTAAAGTGTGCACACAATAACGGCTTGGAGGCTGAAATTACATCCCTTTCACCCAAAGACCAAGCAGGCTGGACCAGAGAAGTGTTGCCATGCCACAAAATAAACAGCACAAACCTCACATTACAAGTATAATGATCCTATAAATTATGATCAACACCCACTAGTCATAACACTTAATGGTCAAACATATAATTATGTGAGATTTAATAAGAAAAACTAAAACATTTGCATACATAATTTTGGCTTTATAAAGATTATGATGCCCATTGATGACAATCAAAGAACTGTTAACATAAAGTTTTCACGAGTGTGGTTCGATGTATGTATTATTGCAGTTATTACTTCGTTTTTATTAAAGGAAAGAATTTTGTTACAGCATAACTGGGGAAAATAAGTCAAAAAAGCAGAGTGCCAGGCAGATGGGACTATTTATAAAATCTTGCATTTTCAGGTCAGTGCTTTGTAATTGTGCAGCCGCACTTTTGAGTTGTATCAGCCATGCTCAAACAAGCCTCCCTGTGGGATTAGTGTAGATTTATAAAAAGTAAATAAATAAAAGAGATGACTCCAAAGATTTGGGTTGAAAAGTCCTAATTAGACTCAGAGAGGTACTAGTTTAACTATGTTTGTTGGTGGGAGTGGAGTTTGCTCAAATTGGGTTGTATTGTTCTCCTTTCATGCATAGGTATAGTAAATTAGATAACCAAAATATTTGCAAACGCTGTCTGTATGATGCACTGCAGTGCTACATTCCCAAAATAAACATATTCTTACTAAAAATATCTCTCTGGAAAAAAAAAAGTCAGTCACAAACTTGTGCAGATTTTTAATGCAGTCGGAAGCAACTTAATTAAGTCTAGGTATTGTAATCGGTTATACTCTATGTATCTTTTACCCTTTAGCGAAGGTTGCCAGGATTGAACTTTGCACACTGCATCACAATTTTGTAATCTTTAAAATGACTGTACATACATACAGTAGGCCTATCTACGGTATACATTCATCCATCTATCCATGCAGAACATACTCTCTTCCATTCTGTGTCTGCTGCTCTCATCCTGTGGAGAAGGCGTTCAGTGAGGGACTTCCGCTCTCCTGCACGTTTTGTCTCTCTGTGTTGCGCCCGGGAAGGCCTGGAGGGTCCTCGCTCCACACGGCCTGATGAGACATGGGCAACGAGAGCAGCACCACTGAGGCTTTGGTAAGAAGAGATACGTTTGCTCTCATGCCTTTTAGCAACCCTACGAACGTGACTAACTATTACTAATACTACCAATACTTTACATAGATAGAACTAACAAAACTCAACTAGATGCTCGAACTAAACTACCAATACTAGAAGTACTACCACTACTACAAATAATATGACACCTTTCTATTATGACTACCTACTAATACTACCTCTACTGCGACTACTACTTTTTTATGATACTGAAAATTAGCAAATACGAAATACCGCTTATATTTTGTCAAAGCTAAAACTAGCAGTAATACTCTGACTCCTTGCACTTCTGCTACGATGGCACTATCAATGCTAATACAAATACTACTACTACTTCAACTTCTACTAATTAGCAAGCAAGCAATTTAAAGTCAAAAGCTTTTGTACCCTTGTGAAGCATCACGATCTAAAATGTGTGTGGCTGTTATAAGACTAAATCTCATTTGAAGTACATAAATCTACAGTACGTTTTATTGGGTTGCTCATAAAGGATGTAGAAATTAAGAGATAGAAAGACTTGTGACTCAGGCCCCTCAATGGATTGTCTTGATAGGATTGACATAAATGGACCTCTGAAACAGTCGAGGGTTCCAGGCTGTTGTACTTTATTTTACACGGTGTGCTACTGAAATCAATGAATCAATCTTTCATAATGTCAGCACCCAGCATTTTCTCTGCTCTCAATCCTGAAATATCAAATTTGTAATTTCAGCCAGAAGAGGTCGCTCCTGAACACGTTGTTCTGTTTCCACCCCAACAAAATCACAACGAACCCTTGCAGGTACTAAATAAAAAAAGTGTGGATGTTTTAATTTGAATTTAATTTAATTTTAAATTTGAAGTAAGGAAACCCCATCTGCTTTGCGTGAGTAGAATTTTTTTTTTTTCCACATTTCCCATTAAACAAAGTAAAATGTCCATGTTTATTTAAATGATAACGTAAATCCACATATCCATCCTTAGGAATATCCATCCATTTTCCAAGCCGCTTATCCTCACAAGTGTCACTGGAGCCGTGGAGCCCATCCCAGCTCACAGCTTTTTGAGTATCTTAAAAATAACAATTGAACGTCAAGTATTGTGTATTTTTTATTATTGTTTGGCTGTTAAAAAGCTGCTTGTGAGTGAACCCTGTGGTTTTGCTCTATTCATAGGAGAAATGTTGTCATTGTGATGATGTCACATGTAAACAATGCCAAGGTGTGAGAGAGAAGTTGATTGTGTTTTCTCACACCAACGCATTTTACGGTGTAAGTTGATCCTGTCTTGAGGTTAGCAGAGTCCCGACCCATGGGCCTAATTTTCAACATTCACCTGCAGTACCACTGTTTGTCAGACATTCGCTGCATCCAGCCGGAAAACACAAACCACGGGTGGAGGAGGAGGATGAGGAAAGGGAGGGACTGAGTGCTGCATGAGAGGGGAGGGGGAGGGAGACTTGAGGAAGAGGAGGGAGTAGGAACAGTGCTACAGTAAGATGGAAGGGGGAGGAGAATTCCCGGCCCTTCCCTGTTGCCAGCCAAGTGATTTGGCAGCAGTGTTTGTAGTACCAACACACACGTGCCTGAGGAGGTGCATGGAAACTTAGAAGGCAGGCGAGAAGGAGGAGCGAACCTAACGACTCAGTCAAGGAAAGAAGAGGAGAGCGGCTGCGTGTGTTGCAGCGTGATTGTGTATTCCAAAACAGGACGCGAGCCCTCTGAGGGACCCTGTGGACAACGTGGTCGCTGAACCGACAGAAGGCAAAGTTTATAGAATCTCCTTGAGCATATTGAGTAAGTACATTAGAGCTTGATGAAACTTAATTGCTACTGTGGTGCAAGGTTTTGTTAGTGTCTGCTGTGCAAGGAAAGGCCTGCTTTAGTGAAATCTTGTAGGAAACAACAAATTGACATCAAAACACGGCCAGTGGCACGTTGCTTTGCGATACTTTCAGTTGTGCTCATAAGTGTGTTTGTGTTAGATTGAAGGAAGAGCTGTATTCTCTGGCCTCAACAAGCTTCATACAGTCGAAGTCCCTTTGATTAAAGAGCTGCTTTTATTGCCGAAACCTTGCTGGTGACTCTTATAATGCTGAGTGGACAGTTACTACTTTGACATTGGGTGGTCTTCGGTAAGGCACATGAGAGTTTAAGTAACAGCATCAGCATGCACTCACCGGACGTGGCTCTCGGTTCACCTCCACTTGACCTGACCCATGTCAAGAAAAATAGCAATCTTGACTTTTCGGTGGCATATGTAATTGTAAAAGATAATTGCTTCACATTAATACATTTATTTCGGAAATGCATTGATTTAACAGAAACAACAACAACTGGTTGACTGTGTGACTTGGCAATTTGAAAATGACAATACACATTTAAAAAACGTCAGGAGGTCTACCCCGCAGTTCTGAAGTTGGGTATTCAAATCTCAGGTCAGGCCTTCCTATGTATGGGGGTTGCATGCTGTTGTCATGCTTAAGTTTTTTTTTTTCGAGTTCGGTGTCCTCCAATATTCCCAAAATTAATGTTCGGGTCATTAAATACTCTAAATTGGAATTATGTAATCTCCCCGTGCCGATGTGGGCTTTCTCCATGTATTCCTCCATGTTTGTTTGCATGGTCCCTGCCATTGGCTGGCGACCAGTCCAGGGTGTACTGGACTTCTTCCCCAGAGTCAACCTCTGTGTGATCCGAGTGGGGATAAAGGCAAGAGAAAATGGATGATGTAATCCAAATGTTTAATGCTGACATGGAGTTTAGAGATTCGTATTAGATATGACTAAGCACAAACTAAATTATCTTGGATCACTAGACAGGTGAAGCTGGTTGGCTCACCACATTTTGGACTCCACCTCAACAGACCTGCATACTTGCACTCACTTACTTCACCGCACAAGTGCAGCCTCACTTCAGAGATCTTTGTGTGATGAATGAGGCCTTTGTTTTCAACTGACAAAAGCCCACAAATGATATTTAGTGAAGCATTAGCTCTTAGATAATCTCTTTAACATTTAATCTAGCCACTATTTCTCTCCATGCTGTCTCTGCATCTAACCTTTCATAAATAGTGAAGGAAAATTTTTCACAGCATAATCTACACATTATAGCTGGATGGTATCTTTTTCACATCTATCTTTGTATATAAAAAGGCATTGGAGTGTACCTGAAAGCCTCTGTTTGCGTCACGGATGTTACTATGTGTAGTGCTTTAACGTTGTTGGTGTCATTTAGACAAGTGGTGGTAGTTTAAATAGACCCTCCAACCGTTTCCACAAAATGAAAGCATTAAAGACAAAATCTAGTCTCGTCAAGGATTTTAGTCAACCATCTTATTTGTCTTCAATTCCTATTGTGCCTCCTACCGCTCTTAAACCAATACATCGACTACTCTGAAGTGTAGTTAGCGTAGGTGGGAAAAAAACAGGTAACTTTAATTATATGCCACTTTTGTTTAAAATACTTTTCGACCACTGTTAAAACAGCTGGTGTTTTTAATTTTTATGAATATAAACTGGGAAGGTGTAGTGGAGAAGAGTATAGAGAGTAAATATGAGCTGTGCATCACTGCAGGCTATACACACAAAAGTTTGTGTTATCTTAAATGAAGGTGGAGCTATTTGCTCATCTTTGTTGGCTTAAGAGCTTTATTTTTGCCAGTTTTTGTAGATTTCCTGTAACATACATACACAACTTTAAGGTATTCATCATTGTTTTTAGCCTACATAAATTCAGCAATATTCCATGTGGAACTACTTAAATGTGTTTTTTTTTCATCGAATTATATATTTAGAGTAGGTTATTCTATAACTTCAGACTAATTGAGGAGAATAGCCTCTCTGTCATTGTCTCAGGGACTTCAGTTGATAAAACTTTTTGCGACACAGCTGGGACATCCCTCCTGTTGCGTTAGCATTAGCCTCAGTGCTTAGAACTATGCTTAGAACTTTGCTGCCCTAATCAGATCAGAAGACGTTTATTCAAAGACTTTCAAGATGTTGTTTTGTTAGCCTTAAGCATGTGAATGCACGTTTGCCTTTTTCTGTCTTACCTGTGTTACTTCCATTATCTTTAAGTGAATTATTAATTTTAAAAAACTGAACTAAGCTCTCCTGCCTGAAATTAGCTGGGATAGGCGCCAGCACTCTTTTGAGGATAGGTAGCTCAGGAAATGGATGGATGGATAGATGGATGAACCAGCCTTACTAGAGTCAGCTTGTCAACAAATGCACATTTACAGTACCTGTCTCTTTTATTTATGGACACTTGATTCCAAAGAAACTACACTCACCATAGTTTTTCAGTGGCAATTCTTTATCTGAAACCTATAAAATTGTTTCGTACCTTACTACATATAAATTGAAAAGTTTTAAGTTTATCTAAACTTAAGTCGCTGATGCATGGGTGGGGTGATTTCATGTACGAACGGGATATTATTTTCTGTTTGTTCAATCCAAACTCTCTTTAATTGTCCGTGAAACGGCATTTCCACTGTATTTGCATGTGACCAGGAAAGACATTAAAGCATTTGTCTGCTCAGTAGCGCCGTACAATGAATCAAACACTTATCTGAAATTAGTATTGCTCTATTAGCACCTTTCTATTATGAGTTTGTCAAACATCTTTCAATGGTGATTCATTTTTCTTTGTTTTCATTTTTTTTCCATTTTTTTTGTGGTTCACTTATTTCTACACTCGTATGACAGTTTAGAATGTTGAAATGGTATTTAAAAAGCTCCTGTTGCGTTAATCAAACTTCATAATGGTGACAGTTTGCACTTTTATTTCATAAGGAATTTGTTTCTTCTCAAATTAGAGCAATTTGGAAGTCAGCTACTGGCACAGAATGGATTGTATGTTGGAGGTTTCACTATGCTGTCTGTACAATACTTTTTTCCCCATTTTTTTGTGGGTATTTTGACCGAGACCTGCTGCTGATAATGAAAAACCTTAAGTAATTGACAGCTTGGCTGTATGTTAATACTTCAAACTGTATATTGTGTATAGCAGAAAGCATGATCCCAATGCATGTCATGTCATTATCCAAGCCGCTTATTGTCACAAGGGTTGCAGGAAAGCTGGACCCTATCCCAGCGAGCTTCGGGTGAAAGCCAAACTACACCCTGAACTGAGCGGGAATCGATCCCACGCTGCCTGTACCAAAGGCAGGAGTGTATACCAGAACACCATCAATGACTCCGATTGATCCAAATACAATTTAATATAATTTCATGCTAATCTTAAAATGTTGTGCTTGTAAATGACTTATGGATGATTTGATTAAAAAAAAATGCACATCTATAGTACATGTACATGCAGTGAGAATTCTCCATGATTTCCACTGACAATACAGACTAAACTTACTGTAATTACTCCCTGACCTACCAGTTGCATGTATCATTTCAACATACTTCCTGGACAGCAATTCATATTTGAACAGGGTATTAGTAGCATTCTAGGTTGTTTCAGATGGAGCACAAAAAAAAAAGAAATGGGTTTAACAGGAAAATAAGGGAACAGAGGAAATGGAGAACCAACAATATGAGTGGAATTACGGTATAATGTAGAGTACTGTATTTTCCGCAATATAAGGCGCACCTAAGAGCCTTAAATTTTCCCAAAAGCCGACAGTGCGCCTTATATATGGATCAATATCAAGCCACAACAGGTCTCGCAACTACGGTAAGCAGCCGCCGACTCCACTTTTCCCTGTAGAAGAAGTAGTGTGCGGTGTTGGGATATATGACTGTGTGAAGCGTGCCATTTCATTTCCATTTGTGTGTTTGTGTAAAGACTCCAAAATGACTCCTGTAGTACTACTACTACAATACTACGTCACCGACTTTACCTCGGTGAAAATAGTAAAACAACTGTTTATTCATTTTGGGTGTGAACGGAGTTGTCAGAATGGTGGTCTGTAATCTATTAAT
Source organism: Syngnathoides biaculeatus (assembly GCF_019802595.1). Taxonomy (NCBI): domain Eukaryota; kingdom Metazoa; phylum Chordata; class Actinopteri; order Syngnathiformes; family Syngnathidae; genus Syngnathoides; species Syngnathoides biaculeatus. The sequence continues at coordinate 21,150,141 of NC_084651.1, forward strand.
AGTGATTGACTGACCTATCTGTATTGTTCAGATTCCCTTTAGCGCAGCTCCATCTAATGGATGCATAATGTAACCCCAGCCTGTATGCTATGTGCCTTATAACATGGTGCGCCTTATTTATGAACATTTTTTTAAAATAGGCCATTCATTGAAGGTGCACCTTATAATCCGGTGTGCCTTACCTGTGGAAAATACGGTACTTGTAAGCTACCATTGGTGCACTTTTCTCCATTACAGACTAAAGCACAAAAAGATGCCGGTGTGCTGTTGACTGAGGTGTCCACCAGCCAACAGAGTTTGCTCTCCCAGCCAGTCTTCCTAGATGTCCCAGTCATCACTGGTGTGGAGGAGAGCGGAGGTGCTGCAGGGGCCGCTGAGGACAAGGAGGAGCTGGAATTTCCCCATGACTTGCTGCCCAGTCTAGATTTCAGCAGTGAACTCAACATCTGGGAGGCCTCTCTTGGGTGAGTGTGAGATGGAAATGACATATTCTGATGCAGGCCAGGCCACACAATCATGATCCCATTCCTACTTATGAATGTTTTTTATTAAAAAAAAAAAAAATCACTCACGTGATTTGCAGTGTGTGTATCACAGGTCAGTACAATGTTGCTCATAATAAAGAGCACAACACATTCAGTATCATCCTAACAAACCACTCACATCACTTCTTGTATCAATGAGGGCATATGGGAAGTGGAAAATGTATACACTATCGCACCACAACATTAATTATGGTTAGAATTTGTCTATGTAGATTTCTACTGGATTTTATTAGTACAACAGTTATTTTTAGCTGCCGTATGTTTATTTTGTGTTGTTACAACAAATGTCAACCAGAATAATAAACATCATGCGAGATTAATATCTTTGTAGTACCAATCAATAGTGGATTATTATCACTTTAGTATTTGTAATAAAACATTATAATTACAGTACATCCTTTTAATTTGTGGTGCAAGTTGTCCTGACAGTAGTTACCTCTCAGGGTGTTTTCATAAATACACACAATAAATAAAGTTTTCCTCTCCAATATCCTCGAACAGTGGGTTTAAGGGAACACATCTTTACTGCTCATGAAGTCATGGTAAATACCGGTAGATCTTTATTTGTTTTTCTGTGCTCTGTTTGTCTTTGTGCACGTGTTTTGGGCATGTGTTGACAGATTTAAGACTAGCTCAGGAGAAAGGTCATATGAGCAGGCCAACTCCCTGCTAGCTGGCTTGCAGCATCAAATGGAAGTCAGTCATCCTCTGGTAGTCCTAGATAGCAGGTACTGGACTCTGTATAATGAATGATACAGTATAACCAGAGCGCATGGAGTGACAAAGTACATATAACAAAATATATATTTATGTGTGCACATAATAGATCGCTTTTCCTGTGTAGGGTTTGTCCCATTAAAGGGTTGAGAAATAAGTCCCCTTAATGTTTGGGTGAATTAATATTAATCTGAGTCGATGTATTACATTTAACCAAAACACAAGGTATGATAAGTTTTGTTCCAATCACAGCTGAACAACTAAATACACAACTTGGTAGATTGAGTGTTATGTCTTGAATAGATTGTCCCATTTGGAAAAAAAATAAACTTTGCTTCTTTTTTTGTGCTGCTCCCTTCTAATGAGGCGAATACTGTGCTGTATGAATTAAAAACTGGACTGCGCACTGTCATTGGTTCCGGCATGGTCAACAGGCTCTGACTTCTGGTCAGGGTAAAAAGTATGGTAAACATACACACATTGTTATGGAAAACAATGCGATGAATATATACATCCAGCCATTATCCTCACAAGGGTCACGGGAAAGCTGGAGCCTATCCCAGCTAGCTTTGGGTGAAAGGCATACTACACCCTGAACTGGTCACCAGTCTATTGCAGGGCAGATATTGAGACCATCACTGAGCGGGAATTGATCCCACTCTGCCCGCACCAAAGGCAAGCGTGTGTACCACTACCCCATCAGTGATTCTCATGATAAATATATAATAATTAATTCTGAAGGTTAAGCTGAAACATACTTACCGTTGAAAAGTTCTTTGTGACATGCCGGCATGATTTTGACAGCCAACAGCTCAACAAAAAAGCCTACAGTAAAACTAACGTACTTCAATTTGATGTTATTATGTTTGACAATGTAAGGAACTTTTACGTGAAATAGTACCCAAAGCAATGTTTGACTGGAAGTTGAAGCCGAATTACCACGTGAAAGGGGTTTCTGCGCAGTCAAGTTTTTATCTTACGTCATTGGCTGCACTCATCAGTGAGGTGAGAGACATTTTTGATAGGATGTGTATACAAGAGCACTGATGAAAACCAGTTGCCTTAAGTAACACTTTGTTTCACGTCTTTCAGATAAAAGCGTGAGGCCCTCACTGTCATAATAGATCATGATATGTCATTTCATATTAGACGGCACATCTGCTTCACAGTTCTGAGACCAAAATTCAAAACGTAGCCTGTGTCACCCTTTCTGTGTGTGGGTTTTCTCTTGGGTGCTCCGGTTTCCTCCCATATCCCCAAAACATGCAGGGTAGGTTACTTTAAGACTCTAAATTGCCCATAGGTGTGAGTGTGAATGGTTGTTTCTATGTCCTCTGTGATTGGCTACCGACCAGTTCAGGGTGTACCATTCCTCTCGGCCAGAGTCATCTGGAATAGGTGCCAGCATACCCTGCGACCGTTTTAGGTTAAGCGGTTCAGAAAATAGATTGATGAAATTATCAGGCATAAAAGCAATTTTAGTTGAATAAGTAGTGAGTAAAATACAAATATTATCCATTATCCAAGCGGCTTATCCCCAAAAGGGTCACGGGAAAGCCGGAGCCTATTCCAGCTAGCTTCGGGCGAAAGGCGAACTGCACCATGAACTGGTTGCAGGGCAGATATCAACACCATCACTGACCAGGAATCGATCCCACATGGCTGCATCAAAGTCAGGCGTGTGTACCACTACACCATCAGTGACTCAAAATACAAATATAATTAATAAAATAAGGAGCGCTGGAGCCAGTCACAGATGTTATCGGGCAGGAGGCAGGGTACACCCTGAACTGGTTGGCAGCCAATCACAGGGCACAAGGAGACAGAGAACAGTCACACTCACAATCACATCTAGGGGCAATTCAGAGTCTCCAATTCATGTTTTTGGGATGTGGGAGGAAACCAGAGTGCCCTGAGAAAACCCACGCAGGCACGGTGAGAACAATATGTCCCAACACAAGTTGATAGTTGTCTTTGTAGTCTCAACATTTTATATTGTGTAGGTGTGGCTAATGTTTTGTACAGTAAATGTATTCAGGCTTGTTATGATGATGCGAAGGGTACCTTGGGGGCGTCCCTTTATCTGTCAACTAGCTAATGGATAGCTGCAAAATCACAGAAGTTCAGATGGTCCCACACTGTTCTGTCGTCTGGCGAAGTAGTGCTCAGTTGTGGCATAACTGTTGCAATATTAATATTGGTGTTTTGTTATGCTGGTCACTGCTTTAATAACTGATTTGATTTTTCAAGTTTTATGGAAGTATGATTATGTAACATTTAAAGACAGGCTTTAAAAATAATGTATTCGATATAAAAAGCTGTTATCATATTCTGTATGTAGAGTGGTATATTTTATTAACAACCAACTGCTTTGAAACAGCTGGTATGTGATAGACATTTTGACTAAAGTTGCATTGTGTGTGCACCCGCGTGAGTGGAATGCTAGAGCATGAGCTTTGTCAGCCGCAAGTGGCGTTGTGTGGCATCATGGAATGAGCAGCTGTTTGTCTGCAAGACAGTCCACACTTTTAACTATGTCACCCTACCCTTGTCTCAGGCCTCATGGCACCGACCCACTTCTCACAGATGCCTCACCCTCACCTCAGCCCATTGCCATACCTCACCCAGCTGGCCAGCCCTTGGCCCCTCCTCCGTGTGTGCTTCTTGACCAGGAGCTCCAGACAGCCTTCCAGGAAAGTGAGAAACAAATGGCTTCACTTAGCGTTTCTCATCTCATGGAACCCATCAGCAACAAGCATGAAAAAATTGATGAAGCGGATAAGGAAACTGGACAAGGAACAGTTACAAAGTGTGGTGAGTCATCATCACTGCCTCAAGTTGCAGATCAGTCTGGACATGGAAACAGCAAGGTCATAAACAAAAGTACGCATGGAAACGAGACCGGCCGCAGGCAAATGGAGTCAGTTGTGTTTAGTTTCAGGGACTACATACTTGGAACAAAGACTCCTAAGAAATCCACAAAAGGGGATGAGCAGAATAAATCAGGTCCCGATATCAATTCAGAAAAGACAACAGGGACATTTAAGCAAATGACAGGAGATGCTTTATTGGCATGTGCTGATTGTAACACAATCACTGGAGAAATTAGTTCACAGGACTGTAATTGGGAGAATTCCGAGGAAGACACAGAACTAAAGGAAGAGAGTGTTGACTTGAAAATTGAAAATCTGACTCCTTCATGCAAAATAAATCCTAGTAACACTGACATTAATTATTCTATTAAAGAGTTAGGTGACTCTGGAACTCCTTATTTTGAGAACAAAGATTTGCTTGAGGAATTGCATTCAGAAAAGCAACCAGGATCAAATAGTCATGCTGAGAACACCACACAAATTATTTTTGCGCGCAACAAACAGGTTGAGCCGGTGCAAGACAAAAGGATGAAAAGGAAAGACAAAAAGAAGCACAAGAAAAAGAAGAGGGGGGAGATGAACAAAGAGACGAAAGTGGAGGAGAGGGCCGCAAGACAAGTTGAAAATGAATTACAGGATGTCCCGCTTGTAAGTACAGGAAATCATTGTCACTCCGAGCCATTTGGATCTTCAGTGTCATGCAGAGAGACTGTGATGTGCGATGCAGAGCTTAATGATGCCTTTCGTCGCAAGGGAATGCCAAGCCCCTCCCTATCTTCTCATACCCTGGAGGATCATTTTATTGACTTGGCCTGTTCTGCATCCAGTCTGGTTCCTTCACACTTAATTCAGTCTGATAACATAAATGTAACAAATGCTCAGTGTGGCAAAAATAACAACACTGACAAAATCCTACAGAGGACGCGACATACAACTGCATGTCCAATCAGTAAGCAAACGATAACAGATGTCCAGCCCACAGATGATGTTCTCGATAACGAATCAGAAAAGCAATCACACAAGGATATTATTTGCACTGAAGGACAGATACACAAACTGGAAAGCCCATTTTGCATCATCCCAGCTAGTGTGGGAGAGATTTGTGTGGAGAGGGCCATTGAAGATGCTTTAATACAGGCTGCTGCGTTGCCAGTAACAACACCCACGATGCGAGAAGTGATAAAAAGTGAGGGAGAAAGCGCGAGCTGTGATTCATTGGAGGGAGCAGCTAACGCTAAAGGAGGCATCGGGAAAGGAGAGGCAGAAATACACTCGGAGGGAAACAAAGAGAGGAAAAGACACTTCGATTACAGTGCTCATCTTTCATCTGTCTGTTCCATACTTGATTCTTCAGATGATCAGAGACAAGCCGTTAGTGGGGAAACCTGTGAGAGCAAAATGCCATACACTTCGGTTGAGAGTTGTTCGAAGGGACAGAGGGAGACGAGCAGTGCAGGAGCCACGATCTCTCCGGGAGAAGTGTGTGACAGAGAAATGGACCCACTCTGGTCTGAATGCAATTTTAATAATTTTCCCCATGGGATTCTTGCCAGTGCTGATCATCTGAATGATGGCGCTGCAGGACTGGAGGTAGGAGGAGTGGCTGAGTGTAGTTCATTCAGCCTTCCGGAGGAGGCTGCTAGAGGGGCGTCTGAAGCTAAGAAAAAGCCGTCTACACCCACTGATGTTGCCGAGTCATTTGTGAAGTCATTGAGCAGCGCTGAGACCACCAATACCGTCACAGGCAGTCTGTGCACTGAGGAGGAGCCCGCTGCAGCATTTTCACCTTTGCAACATCGTAGCGAACAAAGCAATTTTAAAAACAGAGCCAGCAAAAAGCAGGATCTGAATTCTGAGGAGCCACCGTGTTCCGGAACCACTTGTGAGGCGGCAGCCATCACAGAGACGTCTCTTACTTTTGCCAGCAAAAATCAACAGGTGCAACCTGAAAGCAGCACACCCAAATCCACAGCAACTAAGAAAGAAGTCGAGATCCAAGAGCAGGCTGAGAACCAAACCATTAGTGCGGGTAAGTCTGCACGTATTAGAAGTGGAGGCAGCAACATAGTTCGCTTTGTAGACAGTGTGAAAGAAGACTGTAGTGCCACTATCGAGGTGAGAAACATGTCAATGCCGGCTTTGGGATGGGCGTCATTGCCACCATTGACGGTACATGAGAGTTTGTACCATCCTGTTGTTGAGGCCAGCTATATTTACACAGACTTCCTCAGCTTAAGGAAGCCGGAAACCAGTACCGACGGTTCTTCCAAGGATGAAGCAGCATTTCAAAGTGCCACATCAAAGTCTGATAATGGTATTCTTTTGAATACAGAAGATGCATCCAAGAATGCTAATAGTGATCCATTAGAAAAAGACAGGAAAAGGCCAACTGAAAAAAATCTTAGTAGTATGGAACATAGTGACACTCTTGAAAAAAACACAGTACCCACAGGTGTTTCTGCAGAACCAGCAAAGTGCACTGAAGAGCCTAGAGAACTCTCCAAGAATGAAGTAAACAAACCAGGAAAGGAGTCATCAGAACACAGTGAGAGGACAACAACTCACCAAGAAAAAGAGAAGTCAACTAGTAAACAAATGGAAGAAAACCTGGATCAAATGGTGACAAAGGAGGGTGAGGTTGTGATCGAAAAGGGCAGTGCAGATTTGTGTCTATTGCCAAAAGAAATGAACACACTTGAGCTCAAAATGGACAGCAACGACCCAACCAAACCTGACAAGCCAGAGGAGACGAAAAGGGATGAGTTAGTGGTTGAAGAAAGAGAAAGTTCCAGTTCTGTCAGTAATGTTACCATTAAGCCAATACAAAGTGTCTTTACCGCGTCTCCTAATGAACAGCTTTCAAGTGAGCTGGTTTCCATCCGTAATTGTGAAACACCAGTGTTAACCTGCTCAGTCTCTCAGACAAAACAAAGAGACCTCAGCTGTCAGCCTCCTGCTGAATATGCGCAACCACCCTCTCACGCACTAGTTAGCACGGAGCCAACTGAATCGAAGAAGCACTCAAAGTCTGTGACCCACATGGATCTGATAAAGGACGAGTCAGTAATTACAGAGGCAAGTGCCACTGAGCAGTCAATTTCTGTTCATGAGGAATGTGCCAATAGTTCTGCATTGATGCTGCAACCTCAAGGCTTTATGTTAAGTAACTTGGAGGCAGTTGATGAACGTGAGGTCTCTCTTTTTGAGGGAATTGGTGGTGACAATTTTGGGTGTGATAGTACCAAGGCACACAAGTCTTTAGTAGATGATGAAGAAAAAACTCATTTGACACAAGGGGATAGAAATGATGTTGACTGTATTTCCTCTCTGGCATTTGACTGCAAACTGACACCTTTACAGAAAAAACAACCTCCAGATTGTGTACTGGCAAGTGATGGCTCTAATTATATAACGACTCAAGCAACAGCTGAGCTCATGAATGACATCTTCCAACTCAATTCTAACACGGCCAATGGGACGTGTGATAACACTGAACTGTGTGATGTCAAGGAAAAACAGAACATGGATGAGAAAACTTCCATGTCACTCAGTGACAAAACCGAGCTGCACAATAATCGAAAGGAAACAGCAGATGGTGGCACACTTCATATAGGAAATGTGACGACTCAACAGAATGAAAAGTCTGATAAAGATGAGAAAGAGGAAACTGGAGATGTGAAGCCATCAAATAAATATGACATTCATAATATTGAACCGCATACGGTTCAAAGTTTGGAGGAAGAAATGGCAAGTGAACATCATGTTTATGACCAGTATTTGCACCAAACTTCGGCAGAAACTGAGCACAAGGAAAACGGGGACACGTCAATAGATTCACATACTGGACTGCACAGTTTGGCTCAGCGAGTGGAGGAATTGGAGCAACCACAGCAGAATGTGCGATCCCAACATTCCACGGATGGATTGCAAGGTGGTTGCGTGGAGGCATTGGAAGAAGGGGGAAAGATTGATAGCCAAATTAAACTGATTCAAGCACCTGTTTCTGAGATTACTGAGGTAGCAGGAGGAGACAATGGATGTTTTGAGACATCAGGTCAGTGGCAGATATCAACAGGTGACAGCTGTATCAGTGAGCATGTGGTAGTTGAAGACAAAGTTGAACGCAAGGAATCACAAATAATTCCAGGAGTTGACATGATTGTTGTTCCTCTTGTGTCTGAGTTAATTGATTGCAGAAACTCAATTGAACAACATGCTTTAGTGCAAACAAAGACACCTCACATGGATGAGTTTAGACATGAAGTGAGTAATGACAAAACCTGTACTTTAACAAAGGAGGGGTCAATAACACATATAATACGTGACAATGAGTTTCTGAATAGTGTGGATAGTAAAGATAACATTGTAAGAAACCAATCAGATTCATTTGGGGAGCTCCAAGGAAATCGTTGTGCCTTTATAAGCAATGCTTTTTCAGCTCAGCCTTTATTAAATGATCAGAAAGTTTCAACTATAGGATTTTCTGTTTATACACATGTTAGTATGAGTGAAAATGAACATCCCAAGATACATGGAAAAATATACAATACTGTCGAAAAGGATGACTGTGCTTCTCAGGCTGTGAAAACCCACAAGAGTGAAACTGAGGCATGTAAAATGCTGGATGCAGTGTGTGAGTCTCCTCAGCCACAATGCTCCAATAAAATCTCTGGCATACAAAATGCTTCGCTGGCACCAACTCCCATAAAAGGCCCTCACGTAGAGGAGATTGCATGGGGGAACAATGCATCTTTAGGTGGAGAAAAGGCACATTTCCCAGTGAAAGGAACAAGTAAGGTTAAAGTAATGGACAGTAAAGCGACACCAAAGAATGTACAAAGTCAAACAGCGGTTCCTCAAGATATCAACCCATCATCTGCTGATGTTTCAAACGTTGTTTGTCACTCTGATGGCAACATTAAGCTTTTGAAGACAGTGGGAAATGACAAAGACCTAACTATCAATCTACAACCCAACATTGCTACAGACACACCCAATGCTTCACCCAAAAACCAAGATGACCATGCATTGTTCTCTCAGGCAGTGCTGTCTCAAAATGAGCAACTTCCCGATCACATCTCCCTGCCAACTCCAGCGGCTGATGATTTGGTGCACTCCCTTGCCTGCAACCCTCATTTTGAACAGGCATCCCTAGACACAGTGGCGTCCCACGTGCCACATGCTTGTCCTGGTGAACTCACAACACAAGAGTCAGTTACCAACTGGATAACAACTTTGAGAGAAGCGGCTTCTCATGCTCCGACTGAACAAGAGAGCACAGAAATACCAAGGTAAACAAAAGAGCATGAGGATGTTTTAAATGTGTTCACAAGTTTATATTCAATAAGGCAAATGTCGTTTGATTTACATGATGGTAAGTGGAATGACGGAAAAACAGACATTTAAAAAAACATTCAAATCTTTTTTTATTTTGACTGTAATTCTTCATGGCGGGATGGTGATGCAACTGGTTGGAGCGTTGGCCTCACAGCTCTGAGGACTGGGGTTCAAATCCAGGCTCCGCCTGTGTGGAGTTTGCATGTTCTCCCCGTGCCGTGTGGGTTTTCACTGGGCACTCGTGTCTCCTCCCTCATCCCAAAAACATGCATTCATTGGAGGCTTTAAGTTGCTCCTAGGTATGTTTGCGAGTGGTTGTTTGTTTCTATGTGCCCTGAGATTGGCTGGCAACCAGTTCAGGTTGCACCCTCACTCCTGCCCGATGACAGCTGGGATAGGTTCCAGCTCTCCCGCGACCCTCCTGAGGATAAACTGCTAAGAAAATGGATGGATGGATAATTCTTTGTTTTTTATCTAATAGGTAGATATTAAAGTTACCTAGTTGCTGGTGTTTGTACATTCTGAATTGGGTTCCTGTAGGTTTTTCAACAATAAAACAAGTCAGAAAATAAAGGACACCAAATGACTTTTGTACAGTACAACCAAATGTCTTTAGAAGTATTAACTACTTTGAAGCAATTTTGCAGTTTTGTAGAGTTACGCTTGTACATGGCCATATGCAATGACACTATGTTAAGCACTTGTGTAGTTTGTTGTTGAAAAGAACTGGCTTACAATGAATATGAATGAGGATGTAAGTACACTGCTGTACATTGTGTTGACTGGAGCTGAGGTCAGATGTTAGTCTAATGGAAGTAATGCAGCTCTTTATATTGGAAGGATGACATCAGCTGCGACATCTCTCCACGACTAGAATGGTGCTTCCCCCCCTCCCTTTCACACAGCACTCATAGCTTGACATAATACAATACACACACATTCACACAGCACTACTGTCAAAACACAAACAAGGAGACACTTCAGGAAACTGCAGCCTACCTTGACATTTGTAGTTTGTCCGTCATTTCTCATGCATGTGGTAAAACTAAATGTCCCACTTCCCTTCTTCTATTGTGTTTTCTCAGACCCCTCCCATCATTGCAGTCTTCTCAAAAAGAGTTTCTTACTCCAAAAGAGGAGGTAGCTGATTCTCTGGGGCGAGAGCAGATCCCTCAGGAGCAGCTAGACATCACAACGCTACATCCTGAAGTAAATCTTGCACAACAGCTAGAAAAGCTTAACGAGCATGTGCAGGAGACAAACGAAATTGCTAAACAAGAAGAGGGTCATATTGAAGAGCATCCGATCAGTAGTATAGAAATATTAGCACATCAAACTGACCTTGCACAATCAACAAAAAACAGAGACAACCTTGTGGAACTCTATAACGACAAAGCGGAGAAGGAATCTTCACAAGAAAGTGAGAAGACAACAAAACACCTAGGACTAGAGAAGAAAACAAAGAGTGTACACCCAGAGGATAAACCTGAAAAACCAAAAGAGGAAAGCACAGAAACGGTGAATGATCCTGCTGCGGTGCTACAGGAAATTGGGTATGTATCTGTACAGAATAATGCCATCCATGCTTAAAATTGTAATAGTGTTCGCACGCGGCCCTAAAAGTCCCTAAAAACCCTACATTTTCGAAGGTGCATTTAGGGGTTCCTTAAAGTCCTTAAAATCCGTGAAAACCGGTCAAGCCCCTAAAAAGGCCTTAAATTAAAAAAAATCAAAGGGAGGACCTCTACCGCCAAATTTCTCCCTAAAAAATAAATTAATCTTTTATTTTAAAAAAAATAGCGATTCGTCTGGTGTCCAAAACAGCTGGAAATTGTCAACGGAAGTCACCGTGTTGACAACTAGTCGCCATCTTGTCGATATTCCATTGTTTGTTTCCGTGAGTAGGCATTTCACTTCGTCTTTGTTACGACGTAGCGTATTTCTTTCATCGATCCAACTTGTATCACGGGGAAGTGCATTTTTCAAGAAGCTTGGGTTGAAAGTAAGGAGTTTGGGAGCTGGGTTCGTCGAGATCCAAAAGATCGGCACATGTTTTACTGCCATCTGTGCAAGCAGAGTTACCAGCTTGAAAAGATGGGCGTCAAAGCGCTGGAGTCGCACCGGAAAAAAAGGAGACATGCTGATTTGGCGAAGACTCTCTCATCTTCTGTTGGTATGAATCTGTTTCTAAAATATCAAGATAGTGAAGCATCAACTTCAGGCAGTGGTACTGGCAGTGCATGCGCACATACAGTTGTCCAGCCATCGACTTCAACCACCCAGAAGTCAGACTTTATGAACGTAGTTCAATACACGAAGACGGACTCGTTAAAGGCAGAGATCGTGTGGACTTTAAAAGTGATATGCAGCCATTACAGTTACAAATCTTGTGAAAATAATTCAAAAGTGTTTGCGGTCATGTTCCCAGACAGTGACAGGGAAAGGAAGACTTCGTACCTGGCTACATTTGGCATCGCTGCCCACTTTTCATCTCTACTGCCTCAAAGCCAAAAAAGCCAGAATAGAGACTGACATATCTACGCTTATTGAGAAGGCTGACAGGCTGTGTGAAGGAGGCAGAAGAAAAGAGGAATCTGAGGTTTATCACCGGGGCCAATGCACTCAGAGGCAGAGCAAAGGACAAGAGAGCCACATTGGCACCTCTGCAGCAACAAATAGAGGAGGCACTGGGTAGGCTCAAGGGGCTAGAGTAGGGGTGCTGAGACAGACAGACAGTAGAAGACATTTGTGTATATAGTTGCAATTGTAGTTAGAATCTTTTTCTGTAGACTGTTATGTGAAGACGTTGACAATGGTCATATCAATGAGAACTACCACAAGGGGCAACAGGTGATCACTGTCACAGGTACTGAGATACTGGAACATTTGATGAACCAAGAACGGTTGATGGCACCATTGGGTGAGTCTTTTTTCCTTACTCTTGATTTCCCACAATGGCCCTAAATTTTTCGTGTCGGCCCTACATTTTTTCAGTGTCAGCCCTCAATTTTTCGTGTCAGCCCCTAAGAATGCCCCTAAAAAGCCCTTAAATTTTTTTGGTCAGACTGAGTTTGAACCCTGTAATAGTTGACTTTCCTAACAGTTGGCTTTAAGTTTGTTTCCTTGAGCGCAATCTGAAATAATGGCAAGAATAAATCTCTTTCATTCATATTACCGGAAGATATACAGAAAAACAAATGTGACATTTGTTATTGTCAGTCTTGAAGTCAGTAAGTCGCCTGCAGTGAGAATAAAGAATGGGCTCAGGCTTCCCTGTAAGGCCTTCACCCTATGAAAGTGAATGGAAAGTCACGTGTGTGTAATCCATAACTAAGGAGTCACTAAAAGTTTACACTAACAATGTGGTCTAACTGACCTTTTGAATAAGTCCCATATGATATTTATGGCCTATTTTTAGTTTTTTATTGAAGATTTTACGTGAACTTCTTTTGGCCAGGAATCATACGCTACCCTGCTTGTCACACCTGAACTTCCAAATGGGATTGGATTGTCCTTTTGGTGCCTGTGCTTGACCTTTTAACGTCTCTCAGACATGCTAGTTTCTTTCCGTCTGACCAATTGAATAATAATTTGTACTTTTTAAAGGCTGAAAACCCATTATTTATCATTATGATAGCTTGGGATATACGTTAGCGCGATTCACAGGGATACAGTACATGTTGACTGCATTATGAGGGTGACTCATGATGTGCATCATCATCTGCATGGCTTGATTTTCATGAGCTTTTATGAGTGACTGCCATCACTGCTGCAATCCCAGCAGGCGTGTGACATGGCATTTGTTGCCTGTCAGTCACAGCACAAGTTCAGTTCTCGCTGGTTGTCACAAAAATATTTGGTAAGAGCATTTTGTTGGACAGTTGTCAACAGAATGACACGCGTTGTCAACTGGACTTAAATGGAGCAGCATTCCTCAAAGCCTTGTTCAGTTGTTCTGAAATCGCCACCTAAAGATTAGTGGGATATTGTAATTTGACTATCAAAAATATATATCAAATGTTCCTTTGTTTTATAGTGCTAAAAATACAACATAAAACATGTTTTTGTGCAGTTACACAGTGTTGAAACTATGTGTAGGAAAATACTCGGATTGACCTCATATTCAAAGGTCAAAAGTGTGCGTTCTTGAAAAATGGTTAAAATATTGAAAATGGTTGTGTACCACTACAGGAATCTTGTAAATAATGGTATTTCAGTCACTCACATTCGAAAAATGTACGTGTGTGGTCAGTCATGCTCGCAGCTAAAGTTGCGGGTGTTATTAGGGAAGGATCTCAAGACCTAAAGGCTCCATCACACTATGACGTTCTGGTCAACGTCCTCTGAACATTTCAATCGTTCTATTTTTCAGCATTCTCAAACGTGGATGACACATCTGGCGTGTGATTAACGTGCGTCTAACGCATGAAAAGCGTGTAACAGCGACCAAATAAGACACCCATAAAAACCATTAGCGTGTGCAACCGCGTCATTGGGGCGCGACAAGCGATTTGTCAACGTAAGACGAGCGTTTTGAGTGAGTGAGCAATGGGTGAATAACGACAGAAAAGCGTTTTGCTGGCGTGTAATTTTTATAGTGGAACCGGCACTAAAACGTTGGAAAGTTCATTGTCACTTCAGTTGTTGTCGTGAGTTGGAACAGTGAGCATCATGCGAGAAGAAAAAAAGTTAAGGCGCCGACTTCAGCAACTAGCGCTGCTAGTAAGAAAGCTAAACCTCTTTCATCACGAGCAATGTGTTTGGGGGAAAAACAACAGCAGGAGGAAGAGCACGTCCGCAAAGTCACGCACCATGGAACACCCCCTGGGGACTCTAAACACCTTGCAAACCCCAGTGAGGACGGTCTGACAGAGAGACAAAAGAAGCAGAGAAAGGATTGCAGGATCCTGGACCGGGCTGTTGAGGATAGTCTGGTGGAGTTTTTCCGCGAAAACGAACTGCTGCTTTCTGGATCTTCCATAGTAGGTGCTCTCTACTGTAGCTTAATATTAAATGGACCTTGCTTTTACAAAGCATCGGTTTATATACCCATATGCATGGAAGTTCGGGAAACGCTCAAATGACGCTCAATGGACACCTAACGACGTTAGTTTCACTTTGGTTACACGCTGTGTGCGCTAGGGGATTATTCAGTGGGCGTTGAAAGGTTGCCAGTGAGTCGTTCACTGCAAAGCAAATGATTAAGTAACAACCAAGTAAAGCTAGAGTTACGACTGACTAACGATAGGCAAACGCGTGCAACGCTCGGCGAACCTTAGTAAAACGCTCCATGGATGTTCTTGAACGTTCTGCAGCATTTAAAATTAAAAGTTGATGAACGCTGGTCTCGGTGAGAACTTTTTTGCATGTTCAAAACTTTTTTTCCGGACCGGCGTTCTCCGCCGATTCCCAGTGATCATTGACGTTCACTGGCGAAGAAACAACGCTACTCTGGAGCTATCCCAACGACCATGGGCGACTACCAACGTTTCCTCAAACGCTAAAGGACGCTGGCCAGAACGTCATAGTGTGACTTGGCCATGAAACTAATTTACTAGCTTAATATAGCATAACTGCAAATTAAAAATAAAATAAATATGTAACCCTAAATTGAAAACAAAGATTTCAAACTCAGAAATGATAATTTCCAATTACAGCTGATATTAGAACATGATATAAAACAGTATTTAAAATTTTTCATCAATTAAAAATTCTTGATCTGCCAAACTTTATCTGAAGAAAAGACCCAAAAACCCAAATCAAGGTTAATCTTATGTTGCCTCATATATTTAAAATACAGAAATAGCTTTTTGTGCACTGTATTGTCTGTGCTTTCATCCTGAATCAGGCTGTGCCAAGGTGGAATTTTAAAATTACACACCATCTCATCCTGTACTTTCTACTATGGCTTCAGACCAGACCTTTCCCACTCGGAAAAGAGAAAATCTCGTCCAGTTTAACCACATTTTCTTCGATTGTTCGCATACTCGTAAAGTCATTGCATCTTAAAACAACAGCATTTCTTTTTTAACTTTCTCCATTAATATCAAAAGTAAACATAAGCAGCATGTGTAGCTCGTCTTTGGTCTACGTTGCCCAGACTGTCACCAGCGGTGGTGGACGCTGTCATTATAAAACACATTGATGGGCTGCGTAAGTATTGTAACATTTGTAATTATGAGTGCACGTTTTTGAGAGGGGGGGGGGTGGTGACCCGGTAACCCCAGTTAAAGAATTACTGATGTAGAATATATATTTCAGGGAAAAGAGCACAGACTGCTGGGCTTGGTGGGGCACAGTTGTGTCCTGTTTTTGTGTGTGCGCGCACATCGTGTGCGTGGGTTCCCCGCCCCTAGCAGGCACCTCCTCCCTCCCCTGACTGTACAGCCCCAGCCTGCCCTCTTCCACTCGAGCCCTCTAAAGTCAGTTGCACAGAGCAGGCATTTGAACAAAAGCCAGAGTTCAAGACAAACACTCGAGCATGTGCTGTCTGCTGAGCGTGCATGACTGACTCGGTCAGAGTGAGAGAGTGACTGGGGGGACTGGGACATACTGTCAAGTGCCTCTGCTCGTTTGGAACTCTCCAGAACTATTTTGTTAACATTAAATGTAGGCTATCTCCATGGAAGAAATATGGGTGAGTTGGTTTAAAGATCACTCCCCTTTGTGTGTAGGTGTGTGTAGGTGTGTGTGTGTGTGTGTGTGTGTGTGTGTGTGTGTGTGTGTGTGTGTGTGTGTGTGTGTGTGTGTGTGTTCGTGCTTGTTTAAGTAGCACCAGGTGGATGTAGCATATGGTCTGTAGGTAACTATTGCACTCTGCTGACCTTGCCAGATGGGTAGAGGGGAGGGTCAAGTAGAAAGACAGAAGGAACGAAGGTGATGAATAGTTGAAATGACTCACACATTTACAACATATCTTATACCTTTCTCACCTGCTTGATAGGGCAGATAAGTGACGCTTGGCCAAATATAACTTGACACGCTTTTGGAATGTCCATTTACTTTTAAAAGTGGGAAGAATTTAGGAAACATCATCTCACTGAGTTTATATTTTCAAAACATATAGAGTTTGTGAGATACACATTTGTCATGTGTTCACTTTAAAAGTAGGTAGTGCTACAGTGAATTGAAAATAAAACTGGTTTCCATGGTGATTAAATTGTAGGTGCATATGCCTCTGCTGTCTTTAGTGACACGGATAATCTCCTGGCTGTAATTTATTTACAAAGCTTTGAGTCATGTTTAAATCCCTTTGAGTGACAGAGTTGGTAATGTTTGTTTTTGATTCATGTAGAGTAAGTTGTATGTATGTAGAGTGCGTGTTTGTGTGTTGAGATACTGACATACAGTACTATAAAGCCACCTCTATTCAATACTATGTGAAGAAATCTGCTTTTCTTCAGCAATCAACATGGCCAAACATGTTCTGACAGCCACACAGTCTCCAGGTGTTAATACAACTTCAACTATGCTTAAAGTGTGTCACTGAAAAGGAGCACATGTTCTCCCTTGTTGTTATGCTGATTTGGAATTTAATCTGGGTCAAGTTGGAAGAGCTGGTGGTCGGGGGGGCTGGTAACTACATTTTATCAGATGGCATTTATAGACATAAGAGAAATCACACTGTCCAGTCAAACTTTTTCTTGAAGTGTTCTGTCTCGATTGTTTTTGTCTGACTTTAGAGCCACAAATATGTCAGTATGTATGACAAGTATATCATCACAGTATAGTTTGACTTGTTTTTTGTCCATTTTCAGCAAGCATTTCCTAAATTACATAGTCATTCAACATAACTTTGTTATTGAAAAGGGTTTGTGATGAAAGGTTTGAGACCAAATAAGATTGAAGAGTTTTAGAATTTTAAAAATCCATTGTTTGAGTCACAATGAAACTGTTCAAACCCTCATTGGCCCAGGTTGACAATGGGAATGTCCCATGTATCTATATATTTTTTTGGGGGGAGTGGGGTCTGAAACAGGAAATGGTTCAAGCAAATTGAAATAAATTCAATATTTACTCAATATATGCATGTATGTTCTGTGCTCTTTGTCAGAGTACACACAGCTGATTGGTTGGACAAACAAATCCAAATACAGTACAGTGCTCCTTTAATATAACAAATTTAAGTTTTACTGAATAGTTGGCTTCACCCAGCACATCCAATGCTTCATTACTCGAAACGTGATTTAGTTCTGTAGACTCTTTGGAATATTTTTAGACCCAAGCAGGAGGCCTCTCCCCAAGTGGTAACAGCTGCATGGGCGTCCATCTTATTGCCTGTCAGATTAGCCTAGCACTGCTGATAAGATGAACCTGGATCAGGGCCAAATCCACTCCCCCAGGTGGCCAATTACGACCGAGCAGGACACATTCGGGCAAGCCTCTCGTTCAGGCGTTCCCTCCAAGTACAAAGAGAGTAACACCTAAGGAGGAGAAGGAGATTCAACTGCATGCGGTTTTAAGACAAAGCTATATTTGGGATGGTTTGAGCAACTTGTCATTCCTCAAGTCAATATTTAGTTATACTGAGGTCACAGAGGTGGTCTGAGGTAAGTCTGCATCACTTGCTAAGAGCCATCTGTTGATCTGTGTTCCGTCTCCTGCAGACCCCTTCTCGCTGAACACACAGAGAGGAGTGCTGCCTTTCCCATAGCTTCACCCAAACACCTCCCTGCTGCTCCCCTTCCTGAGCCCCCCTCTCCTCCACCTGCATCCCCTTCTCCAGAGAAGACTCCATCTGCGTCTCCTCACCGCGCTCCTCTTCCTGCAGCTCCTTCTCCCCTCTCTGCCTCTACCAATCACCAAAGTGGTGACCCCTGCCCCACCTCTGCACCTTGCAACCTCCTTCTAAGGTATCAGTTTTTCCCTAAATGTTCCTTTTGCTCAGTGTGAGAGACACAAAACTGTGTTGTGTTGTGTGGATGTTGGTTAAGCTGTTTCTTTTTGCGCATCCTCTCAGCTCAGATGGTCGCTGTCCCCATATCTGACACTTGTCCTTTCAGCGTGCCAGATGAAAATTGGCTATGTGCTTATCCGCCAAATTCCTATCAGGGCGCATCAAATCTAACTTAAAAGTGTCCCTTCCTTTTTTTTTCCGTTTCATATAAAATGAAAAACAGAAAAAACACCAACGGTAGTCACAATCAGTAATAATATGTAAAAATGTTTTGTATTATAACATTGTGCTTATGGAAGCTGTAATTAATATTAATTATAAACTAAGTCAAACATTTAACCAATATCATTGTACAGTTCAGTTTCCCAAAAGAATTTCAGTTTTTTAAGCTTTCACTTAAGTGTTACTTGAGAAGATTCTTGACACTCCTTATTTCAACAAGTGTTTGTACTTGCAACTTAACAATACTTTTATGATAACAATGAACAAACTCCTCCTATCCTATGCAGTCCTTTCACGACTTGCAAAGCAATGACAGCATTATCATGTTATGTTTTTCACTTTCAAAAGCTTTGCATGATCCAACAATTTTACACATCACACATTCATCATCAGCAAAATGTACTCCACCCTAATGTACTGGGATTGATTTGTTGCAGTGAAAGGTGTCACAAATACACAATTTCAACCCAGACCACAAAGGCTTTTAACTCACACCCACACTGTAATTTGTGCTCTGTACATCTTTCAGCATGTTCATACCGTAGCTTCTTGTAATAGATTTAAAAGGAACTACGCTCTACACAGTGCAGTGCTTTTTTACATCCACCAGATGGAATCCCTTCCTTTATTCATAGTACACAGCCACCCTTCTGCTGCTGTCTACAGTTACACAGAAAAAAGCAGTCACATACCGTACATAAAATATTGTTTTTCAATAGTATACCTCTTGATGGGTGTACTGTATAAAAATATACAAATGATGGAGTTAAGCTCTAATAATTTATTTGTTCTCCCTTAAATCTGTTAAAAAAAACATGTAAAATGACTCAAATATAATGTGTTAAATTGTAAAAAAGTATTGGAGTGGTAGTCTAAATGTGGCTTCTGGAATTTAGTCCCAGTAATTGCCAATAGCAGCGAAGTCTTGACTTAATTAATGCTTGGCTTTCAGTGTCCATATGTCCAAATTTCCCCAAGGGCACCTTTTCATTTTCAGGAAGAGAACATTTTATTTCTATATATATTTTCACTTTCAGCCCTACCATTTTGGTGCGACCCCATTACGATCTTTCTCGACGTTTTGTATTTTTTATGAGCTGTTCCACTATCCCTGCGATATTCACTTAGCTTTATATTTTCAATTATTCTTATTTTTTTCCATGTGGCACTGAAAAGATGACAGATGGTAAAGTTCTGAGGTCCCGGGTTCAATCTCGGACCCGCCTGTGTGGTGTTTGCATGTTCTCCCCGTGCCTGCGTGGGTTTCCTCCGGGCACTCCAGTTTCCTCCCACATCCCAAAAACATGCAACATTAATTGGACACTCTAAATTGCCCCTAGGTGTGATAGTGAGTGCAACTGGCCGGCGACCAGTTCAGGGTGTACCCCGCCTCCTGGCCGTTGACAGCTGGGATAGGCTCCAGCACTCCCCGCGACCCTCGTCTTGATAGCTTGGTAAATCTTACTATTTAATATTAATTTTGTGTTTGCATATTTAAGATTTTATTATTTAAAGTTATTAGGATTTTAATGTAACAAAATTGTCATTACGAGATTAAGTCCCAAGAGATTAATTTTACTGTCAAGAGATTAACGTTACCTTCCACTAAATGTCAACCCCTTTAATGTTGATTGTAAGCCTTTTTATAACAATCCCAAGTAGCAAACATTCTTTTAGGCTCCTCGTAGTGACCTTGATTTCACTCAAGCTGTTATGAATCTTTAAAAAAAAAAACATACCACTGCTGTTTTTCTTACTTCTGAAACGCATTCAATATTTTATTTCCTCATTTGATTTGCATGAGAGATCAGAATCATAGAAAAGACATCATTCATAATGAGTGCATCATAGTAGTACATGCTTTTGTTGCATGGTTTTTTGAACATGGAACTGGCTGTGCCAATCAATAATTTTGCTTTAGCATGTGGGAAACCGTGAGGGGGGGTCACATTTCCACTTGTCCCCTCTGGCTGTTAAAAATCGACTACTAGGGCAGTTGCAAGCATAATTCTGTTAATATTCCCTGAGAACATCCATTAATGGATGGTCTCCATGCAACCCCCATCCCCGCCCTTAAAAAAAATAGTGCCTTTGAAAGGATGGATGTTGCATGCAGTGCAGAGGAACTGATGATTTAAAATTTATGACAGTCGTTATGTCATCATTCATATTTTCAATGGAACATCCGAATCTCTCCTAGTATGATTTCATGTGCTGCATGGAGTACTTTTTGTAGTAGGTCCACACTGCAGACTTTCCAATGAATGCACAACAGATTCACCCTTCTTCTATTTCAGAGCATCCCCATTTTCCCGTTGCTCCTTGGATAAATCAATAGGAACTTTGCGTAACTTGTTCCTACTCTTATTTCATCCCACAGGACTTGTTCTTGATTGTAGATGTCTAAAAAGGACAAATTGGAGTACATTACTGGTCTTTGTAATGCCACTCAAGTTTGATGAGGGGGCCAGTAAATTAGACCAGAACACGGCAGGTCAAGTTGTGTTAATTTGTACACATCACAAAACTTCACAGGCCCTCAATTGTCAATAATTGACGACATTCCCTAATCTAAACTCCACAATTGGGCAAGGATAAAGTCAAAATCCCATTTGGGGGGTGGGGGGACCTTGAGAACGCGGGACAGATGAGGTGGAATTCCCCTTCAAAGATGACAAGGGTGCAACGGATGTCGAGTGGGCAACATTTATCACATAGTCTGGTGCTATACAATTTTCATAGACGGCAAAAGAGTCCATTTAAAGAGAAAAAGACACCGCAGGGTCAATGCATTCTGGTTCTGGCTTAGGACCTGGTAGGGTCGTTTGAGCAGAATCCTCCACGTCAGCAACCCCGGGCAATAAATATTGAAATAATACATACATAAATAATAAAAAAAATAATAAATGCATGATTATGCAACAAAAATCTAATAAAAAAATAAATAAATGCAAATTTAATGTTCTTTTGGACTAAAATAACTAACTGCTGCTATTTTTCTTCCATCCATTCATTTTCTGAGCTGCTAAGCCTCACAAGGGTCACGGGAGTGCTGGACCGAAAGGTGGACTACACCCTGAACTGGTCACCAGTCAGTTACAGGGCACAAATACACACTGTCACTGAGTGGGAACTGAACTCACGCTGTCAGTGACTCTGTTCTTATACATAAAAGATAATAAGTCACAAATTAACCGATGACTGGTGCAATATTAAGAACATTTGCACATCTTATTTCTCATTTACAAATAAGTTAAGTTGTTACTTAAATAACCTCTCTACCCATCCCCACCAAAAAAAAAAAAAACACTAACTTTAATAAGACGTGACAAACTTCAAATACATTCTGCTAGCTGACTGTATATTCTTCTTTGTTGAGGCTGGGCCGGTGCACCATTTGGGGGAAAAAGTGCTGCAAAAAGTTTCTCCTTTTAATGTTCACTCAACTGAGGTCTTGTGATGAACGGCGAGGTCGTGTGTGACGTAATGCACAATGGCAAAAAAGATTTTGTGCAGCATTATTTTTTTCCCCTGAATTAAAGAAAATGTCTGAGAAGACTCTAAATTGTCTAGTTATTTATCTCTCAGTGTCCTGCGATTGACTGACAGCCACTTTTGGGTCTACCCCGCCTTTTGCCTTTCTCTATTTTACAAACAACCCTAGTGAGAATAAGCAGTACAGGAGATGGATGAATATTTGGTTGAAATCCGAGTGGTGATGTGATAGCTAGCCAGTTTATTGGTGGCTGCTGGGACAACAAATTTGGATCATATGTACTGTACATGTTGGTTTAGTTACTGACACGTGGAGTGGGGGAGGGTCAAAAATGGATGAACATAGCTACTGTGCTCTCCTTGGCTTTTGTTTACATCGGGCATCGGAGTGATTGTGGGGAAAAAGAGGCTCAAACAAATTTTTCATGCAATGATAAAGGAGGATATAGGCACAAGATAGCCAAAGCTGTAAGAGGCGTCAATTCTATTGGATGCTAAAAGGAGGGCACTGTGTCTCTTTAAGGGGCTTCTATTGTTTGACGCCGCCCCCCTTCACGTCTGAAAAAAGGCTGTTTGCCTTTCTTTAAATATACAGCCATCAGCTGCTTCTTTTCAGGGGTGGGGGCTTCAAGGGGAATAGAAAGGGGAGGAGGCAATGTGTGCAGCATCAGAGCTCAGCCACATCCAAACAGAGAGGAGGCACCTCATATACATGTGAGATGGCCAGAGAAGTGGATTGTTATTGCATCATTGTGGATTAGTCTGTCTATCTACTTGGATGCTTTAGCATCATTGAATAGATGAACTCCATGGGACGAAAATAAATAATATGTCCACAATGTCTGTGGGAGCTAAGGGTGAGGGACGCTATGCATAAATTGATGAGCATTTAATCGTTCACTGACTCGATGCGAGGAACGAGCCGAGGGTATTGTCTGCAGTGCAGCGTTTGGAGCTGGCACTCGCCTCTGCTGAGACGTTGCTACGAGGTTTAGCGGGAGCAGGTGGATGTGGACGGGAGGTGGAGTGCAAGCCCAGGTGGGGGGAGCAGGGTAAGCTGAGAATGGGAGCCAACGAGTCCATGGAGCAAGGACAGACCTGTCCTACTCTAGAACACATGTGAGTCTCAAGTTTTTTCTTCTTCTTTTTAAATGTAATCAATAATCAGTATCCTCTGCCTTGATATTACTCCGCAAAGTCCAGCCAACTGATCTTTGTTGTCGTTTTGCTTTTGTGATGTAAATAAAGGGATCAGCGCACATGCGCATTCTCATGCACATGCAAGCTCACGTGAATCATTCAGATGTAGGCTACAGAAGCCAGATGGAGGCGATGAGTTCAAGCTGGTGGGCTGATGTTTTGCCCTGCTCCCAGTCATTGCTGGGACCAGGAGCCAGGACTAAAATGGAGCACGGTGTGCACGAATATGACTGGAGGAGAGAGTTCGGGACAGAGCAAGAACGCTCCACTTAGTTTTATTTATAGCTCAGACACTTCTGCACTGGGGAGCAAGGACCCATGCAATGAGAAAGGAGTGAAATGGGGAAGGTGTCATTCATAATGTATAGCTGAATGGTTGATTACAGGAAAGCTTTACTAAATATGGACTGTGGACATTTATTCGTATCTTATTGTTGGATGGTTGTGTGAGTTGTCCTCCACAACACATAACAATGTTTATTTTACTGTGCTCGAACAATTGACATGACAACTAAATACTATGTTTAAAAAAAAAAAAAATCATCTTCTAATGTAATAGCTGTTCTTATGGTCTGTGGTGATGGACGTTGGGAAGTGTGTTCCTGCACCTTCTATCCAATCTCATTAACATAATCTTTTATAACCCTCTCCTTGCTGTTCATGAAACGCTGTTGTTTTTAATGCGCCCGTCTGCCTGGTCTTAATATGTCAGATTTAGGCTCTGTAGGATTACCGGTACCTCATTTTTAAAGCAAGAATCCAGAACCTAAATTTTTTCCCTCATAGTTTTGAAAATCATTCTGAATTTAGTTGTTTTATTCTAGCTATGAACCAGTTTAAAACATTTCTGTGAGTGGTTTTTGACACTAATGTAAGAGTGATTAATCTTTCAAGAAACTGCTGCTGATTCGAGCTCTTGTCTCTTGTTATGAATGAGATCTTTGTGGCCTGATGCCCAAATGTCACCTGTAAACACCATGAATGATTCCTTCTTATACAAAATAGGATGTTTCACTAGAAGCATGATTCCCATTCATCACCTTGGCCACTTTTCAAGAGACAGTCAAAACAAAACAATAGCTCCCTCTGCTGGTGTCTAATTTATAGTACAAAAAGCAAGTGCCGAATGGGCAGTGTAGTCCATACATGTAAGCAGTGCAATACCTATTACTTAAAAATACTCATCGTTACTGTTTACTGTTAGTGTACTACACAATTACAAATTTTAGCCTAACTCACACCTAGTACAGGCATGGGCACAGATTTCTGCTCAGGGCCCACCTTTGATTTTTAAAGCATTGAGACAATCCAAGTAATTTGTAGAAAAGGTTAAAAAGTAAATAAATCTCAAATATGTTAAGTTAAACATTAATACATTTATTTAT
This sequence comes from Syngnathoides biaculeatus, assembly GCF_019802595.1. Taxonomy (NCBI): domain Eukaryota; kingdom Metazoa; phylum Chordata; class Actinopteri; order Syngnathiformes; family Syngnathidae; genus Syngnathoides; species Syngnathoides biaculeatus. The sequence goes on from NC_084651.1 coordinate 21,174,811, forward strand.
GATCTTATTTCTCACAGCGCTTTACAAAGTTACAAAAGACATATAGTCATAGGTTTGTTTAATTTTAGTATACAAAAGTTATTTTAGTTTTTAGGTATTATGATTAATTTAATTGTATACAACTATTCCGGTAAATGAGTCTACTGTCACTATAGGTTGCCATCTAAACTGGTAAAAAGCACGATTATTCTAAAGTGAAAACATCCATTCATTATCTGAGCCGCTTATCCTCACAAGGGTTGTGGACGGTAGTGCTGGAGCCTGTCCCAGCTATCTTTGGAGAGGAGGCGGGGTACAACCCTAAACTGGTTGCCAGCCAATCGCAAGGCACATGGAGACAGACAACAGTCACAATCACACCTCGGGGCAATTTAGACTCCCCAATCAATGCATGTTTTTGGTGACTTGGGAGGAAACTGGAGTGCCCAGAGAAAACCCACACAAGTACGGGGAGAATATGCAAACCCCACACAGGCAGGGCTGAGATTTGAACCTTATTCTTCACAACTGTGAGGCAGATGCTCTCACCAGTCAACCACAGTGCTGCCTCAAAGTGAAAACATTTTTTATTAATTCATCAGCTTCTACCATTTTTACAACATGAATTAGTTGTAGTGCGTGTCCAGCAGAGGGTCTTTATGTTTCACTACCTATAATTTATAGGTACAGTATTGTTGTTGGACACTGGAATTGATCAATTAATAATAATTGGATTAATATTAAAGATGGATAAATTAAATTAAATCACTAATGAGTATTATTTTAGTCACCGCTATCTGTTAAAAATGAAGCATGTAGTATACCAAACAGGATGAGAAGTGATGGCCGATGAATGTTGAAGGACCGATAACAGCATTTAGACCAATTGTGTATTGTATGAAATGATAAAAATGCAAAAAAAACATATAATCAAAGAAGGAGAGTGAAACAGGTTGAGGTTATTGACCATTGGGATCCATGGGGTCGATGTGATTTGGAGGGATCAGCAGGAAGCGCAGCAGCAGGTAATCATGCCTTCCGCATTCTCTCAGAAAGCGTAATGTCGGCTTCCATCATCAAATAAGTGTTTGATTTTGAGGTCTTAGTCCTAGCACTGTGAATTTCGCTTGGAGCTGCACGTCTTCTGTGTCTGAAGCACACCACCTCCCACCACACAGCGTCTGTCTCCAGGCAGGCTGTCTGTCTCCTCTCTCAACATTGGCTGCTGCTCTCTTTGTTTACGTTCGTCAGCATGCTCCGACACACCTGTTCACTCACATCCTGTCTGCCCTCAGGGCATGTTTCAAATGCTAAAATTGCACTAAATACATAGTCAGGTTCTACTCTACAGAAGACTTGTGTCATATTTGTCATATCCATTAGATGAAATATGATTTATCTACACATGCAACTATGGGTACAGATTTCAAATTGGAGAAAGAATGGAAATGTAATACAATATTAAATACTGAAATGCACTGATTTGATACATTTCACTGCTTCATTTAGGTATTCTCCAATGCATTCATGTGTGTGTGTAGCATGCAGCCACAGTTTTTGCCCTCCATATTGAAACATATGGTGGCAATTCCAGTGACCATGGCAATGTTAGTTATGCAGTTGCAGGGGAAAAAAAGGTGACTTGTCTCGAAGGAGGCAAACTGAGCATTGAAATGAGGGATAATAAGCTTTTATCAGTTACTTGTATTCAGCTTTCTCAAAATGTCAAAAGTACTACGTCACAATCAGAAGGTTGCAAATACAAATCTCAGCTCAGACAGTTTGCATGGGGTTTCTGTGGTTACTTGGACTTCCTGCCACATACCACATTTTATTTGTCTATATGCGGTGATTGAATGCATGCAGATGGAGGATGTTCTTTACTTTTGGCCCACCTGGATAAGAGGTAGACGAATGATGCCTTGATAGTTAGAAAGTGAAATAAATCGCCAGCAAAATTTCTTCATACATTGTAAATCATATTTACTACAAATACATTTATAATTTCACTCAGCCATCTCACATCACAGCATTTACTGATGGAAATCAATTGCAGTGCATTGTTCATATCCGGGTGGAGCTTTGTACATTGTCCATTGTGATCTACTCCTTACATTTTCACAGATCTGACTTTGGACCTTCATAATTCGTTTAAAATGATTCTGGTCCATTCATTAGTTCTCTATACTACTTATCCTGTACTACTAGCTGGAGCCTGGCCCAGTTGAGTTCAGGCGAAAGGCACACTATACCTTGGACTAGTTGCCAGTCTACTGCGGGGCATTACAAATTACTGTAATAAAATATTTTTCAGATGGTTGACATTGCATAGCTATACTGACAATAGTATGTTAGATCTCTTTTCAACTTGAAAGTTGTGAAGATGGCAGCTTGCTCTACTCATTGCTTTATTTTTGCCATCTCCATTTTTATTGTTCACTTGGGACTCATTTCATTGCACAATCAGCTCCACTCTTTGTTGAGATCCTCACGTGCCACAACGCCCACATGCCAACATGACAAAATGTGTTTTTGTGTCCATGGTTACCTCATCGCAACATTTTAAATGTCATGAAAATTAATTCTACACTTAGTAATGCGGTGGTGGAGAAAGACAGGCAGGGCGGGGGAATCGATGAAGCGAGGAAGGTTGAGAGACGGGAGAGAGTGCAAGCAGTCTGTAGATAAGTCTCATTCAGATGGGAAGACATCTTTACCTCCTGACCGGCGGGCGGCTATGGGTGACAAATACTGTACAACACTGTCCAATTTGGAAGGAATGAGACTGCAGATGAGAAAAAAGACAGCAAATTATTGAAAATAACAGAGGGGATCGTGCGTCTAGCAAAACGGACAGTGGGCGTCTACCTTTGTATCAGACGCTTGCTGTCATCTTTTGGAGGATATGGCGGTCAGTGCGTGGCAGGCTCTGTCTCCACTGCAGTGGGCTCGCTGGGGCTGGGATACGCTGCTGGGAGGGGCAGCAGGCAGTCCAGACTTGGATCCGGCTTTTGGGCTGTTCCGGCGTCTCTCCTGGAGCTCACATCATGGCAACATGATTAAGACTGCAGGGGAGCTGGTCAGGCAGAGGTGAGACAGCATGGAGTGCGAGACACGTTATTGAATAGCACAATGGTGATCATTGGGGAATCGAGAACAAGATGGGGCTTGTTCTTTTGAGCTCTATCCGGTGGTGATGAAAATACCGGGCCACTGAACAATGAGTTCACAATCAAGGTGATGTCAGAATGATTCATAGCGGCACTGACTCACAATGCAATTGTCTTTTTGTTCTAGGAGCTCTGACTCCGATGGAGCGTTCGAGACTCCTGAATCGACAACTCCTGTGAAGGCTCCTGCAGATCCGCAGAGCCAATTACCAACTATTTATGACAAAGGTGAACAATAAACCTGGTATTAAGGTAGTCTAAAAACAAGTAAAAATGGTATTGTAATCCACCGCTCATTGGAATTAAGTATGTTTTTTTCAAGGTTTCTGGAATTTCTTCATCCTCTTTATTCATCCATGCTTGGGTGGACAGAGGATCTGTCTGTCTATCCATGATTGATTTATTTTTAGGAGATTCATCTTTGCATATCAACCATTAGTGCCCCAAAGAGCACAATGACGATTTTGCTTTTTTTTTTTTTTTTTTTTAACTAACGGGTATTACAAAAAAAAACCAGCATTATGTTGATCAATATATTTATTAGTGCAAATGATTTGTGTAATTGAAGCTGTACTCTCTGTTAAATATGAAGTAACGTGAACCCCTGCTATTCGTGGTTGGAGTAGTGATAATCTGTGTAATTGATACCCGCGCAGAAAGGTTTTTGTAATTACTTGTAGATACCACAAAATGTCATGTCAATGTCCATGAAATGATCTTAGATGACCTGACTAAATTAAAGCCCCTCCCCTCATTTGAACAGAGATGACAGAAAAGTTAAGCTCCCCCCCGCTTCACTACACCCTTCTTCCTTGGTTACAGGATGTGACCACAGTAGTATTTCATATCAGACATGGCTTTGTCCTGAGCAAAAAAATGGTGAAATGGTAATTTATTTTCCTCCCAAAAACCTGAAAATGAGCAAATTTTTATTTTTTGGGGGGAAGAACCCCAACTATGCAAGGGGTTAACTGTACTTATGTCCTGTATGCGTTACCACTCCAAGACAGGCTTGCAGCTTACCCTCATATAAACTGATAAGTGTGATTCAATGAATTGTTAAGTATTTATTTTGAACAACAGCATGAATATCTTCAGGTCGTTGTTTTTTTTTTTCTCTCCCTATTTTTCAGAAGAGACCTCAGTGAGAGATCCCTTGGCTGACTTGATTTCAGATCCAGTTGCCATTGTGTTTGATGAGGACAGGCCAATTGCAGCCAGTGGCACATACAACATTGAAAACTTTACCTCAGAGTCAACAAGTCAACCACTTACTCGTTCCCTCAGCCTCCAGGGAGGAGAACTTGACACTTGTAGCTTTGATGGATCTGTAACACAAGGCTTCCGCCCGCATTCAGAATCCTTCAGTGTAGGGACCGAGAGCAACCCAGGGACTCTCCGGAGGCCCAGAAAAGTCCGTGCTGGATCTGTGAAGAAGCCTCTTCTGAGGCAGAACTCCAACCCGGAGAGGCCAATTTCTGCTTGTAGCACCCCAGAGATCATTAAGAGGGCAACCCCTCAAACTGTGACTCAGGAGGTGGAAGAAGGTGGAAGTCCTGCAGAAGGTGGGAGTCCTGCAGGAACCCTCAGAAAGATTAGAAAGACTCATGTTATCACTCCACCTGTACTACCAGAAGAAAACACTCATACTGAATCAGAGAAGTGTCTTTCTGTTCCTGTCGTACCCTTGTGCCAAGAGGAGAACCATCTCCCCTCTACTCCACCTGTAAAAGAAGAGCCTAGCCCTCCCAGTGGCTCCTATAAATGGGATCCAGAGAACTTTGAGAACATAGACCCTTTCAAGACTGGAGGGAGTAAAATTGCCAACTCACCGGTTCTTGGTCGTAAAGATCTTGCATGTGCTGCAGTTGTCGACCCCCCAGATAGTCCTCTCATCCCTGCTGTGAGACAACCTCCCCATCCAGCTTCCACTGTAGGACCAGTTACCAACCCTGAAGAGCAACCCATTCTACCCAAACGTGAGTCTGTGAGGCTGGAGTTTGATTACTCTGAGGAGAATAGTGAGGCATCTCACGCAGCTTCTCCCCTGACTAAGAAACAGGGCAAAAAACCCGGTGCGAAGATGCCATTGAGGAAGCCAAAGTTGGGCTTAAAGAAGGCCCACCCAGGACAGGCTGAGCAGTTGGACAACAACCTTTCTGTAGAATACAATGGTAACAAAGAGGAAAAAGGAATTTCCGAAGGATCTTACGAGTTGAACAAGTGGGATGATCCAAATTTCAATCCGTTTTTGACCAAGACATCCATGGCTAACTCTCCTTCAGCATCCGGGCCTTCTTACAGTTTTGATTTTGATGACTCTGGAGTCGACCCTTTTAAATCCTCCAACAAAATTTCAACTACGCCCCCTAAGGCCTCGGCCTCATTTGAGTTGTCGTCCAATGACGACATTGAAAACGACAACGACAATATTGGGGACCTGGAAGATCAAAATCAGAACAAACCGCTCAAAAAAAAGAAAACTCCTATGAAATCGTAAGTTCACTGTACCGTACTCACGCGCAGTGGTTGAGTTGAACTTGTTTTGATTTTTTTTTTTGCTTCTGAGGATTGGTTTGTGTTGGATGTGGCCAACTGCTCTGTTATGTCAGTGCCTTTTGTCTGTCTCGTCACTTGTACCAGTGAATATGAAGCGTCTACATACCAAGGGTGTACACTTTCAATATTAAGAAAAATGAGACCAAAATCATTTCAAAACTTTTTTTTTTTTTTTACACCATTTCTCTGGTGTTCAGGAGGGGAAGTAAAATCAAATACCTGAGATGATGATGGACAGGTGTGCACACCATCTCGTATCTGGGATCTGAAGAATGAGATCTCTTTCATACTGTAGAAATTCTCTGCAGACCATGACTTAAGCTGTATGATGTGGGGAAAAAAATACCAAAACAGCAGAACCTTGTGTTTATTTTTACTTCCCATATTGAAAATATAATTTTTTTTTCCAGTTGAAGTGTGCAGGTCACATAAATGGTGTGAATTTTCTTTAGATGATTTATCTTGGTCACATTTTTTATAATACAAAATGGGGCATTTGAACAGCAGTGTGTAGACTTTTTATATCCACTGTACCTGTATTCTCATATGTCACAGGAAGTCCAGAGGTGTCTCCACTCTTTGTTGTTTTTTGTAAGTACAGGGACAACACAACAATCCACCATATTCCATTCCCAGTTCCATGTGGATTCCTGTAAACCAGCATGTCAACTATTCTTTTTTTTTTTTTTTTTTTTGGTCATCAGTCAACTTTGAACTTTTCATATTTTGACACCACATCCTCTTTACAGTAATTAATACACAAACTAACTGACATTCAAAAAGTAAAGATTTTGTATTCATACAGAGATATGTTTATTAACTTCATATTATTAAACCAGGAGCAAAACCAGGAACAGATGAGCATCTACAGTTGTGGACTGCTTAATACATGAATTTGGTGTCCATTTGAAGGAATTGTCAGTTGCCATTTTCACAAAGCAACTTGTTCTACTAAAAGAGACCATTACCTGAATGTAATTTAAGAATAAATTACTTTTTTTTTAGTTTATTAGTAGCAGTTTATTTTGGATTACTGCTGAAAGTGCTTTATGATGACTAAGCAGTGAAAAGCCTTCCTGCAGCCTTAAGGATATCAATCATTTCAGACACAATTTTACATACTCATTCCTTTATCATGGGTTAATTCCAATTTTTCCGATGGTGCAATGATTATATAATACAAAATTATTCCATCACTGATGGTGTAGTCGTACACACACCTGACTTTGGTGCGGGGAGTGTGGGATCGATTCCTGCTCAGTGGTGATGTCGCTATGTACCCTGTGACTGACTGGCGTGCGGTTCAGGGTGTACGTAGTCCGCCTTTCGCCTCAAGTTATCTAGGAGAGGGTCCAGCACTCCCCCTGTGAGGATAAGCAGTGGGTAATATGGATGGATGTTAATTATCTTCTCTAATTATAAACATGATTTAGTGTTTAAATATTAGAGATTTAGTTTTGTCAACTTTTTTCCCCCCATCATGCTTCTAACAATTGCTCATCAATGTTTTCATCAATGTCCTCCTGACCAACCTGCTACCTTAATAAGTATTGCTTCCATCATGGGTTTTTCTTGCAAATGTGTGAAAGAATCATGGGTGTAAATCTATGTAAAGTAGAATTACTTTATAAAATTGAAATGTTGTCCAAATTTGAGGGTTTAATTGGCAGCTGTTACACATCATCTGAATCTGTGACTATAGATTTTTTTTTTTTTTCCTCAGTAACACTTTTAGGGTGAAGAGGTCACCAAAGAAATCACAGTTGTCCGACAACTCACAGGTGTGTTCATCTGTGCATAAGTAACTTACTTGACTCCATGAGTTGTCTCACCTGCTTCTTTGCATGTCAGGATGCAGACGACCCCGCCTCCCTACCTCCACAGGAAGACCATGCCACAGATGAGGAGAAGCTGGCTTCCACCACCAGTCACATGTGGGCAGGCTTGCATGACGTCGGTCCAGAATTGAACTCTGACCAGCAGGACTTCCCTCACCCGTCAGATCTGACATCATTCGTTAATGAGAGCAATCTTCAGTCTTCAGGTGAGATCTGTATATACTGTCTAGTAGTTGTTTGAGTCTCTTGAATTCACCTTTCAGCTTTTTCAATAAAACCCATCAGAGGGATTGTTTTATTTTTTTCAGTTGATTTTCATTGTCACTGACAATAGCACTTTGTCCCAGTTCTTTACAACTCTTCCTATTTGCTGTGTAGCTCAATCCATCAGTGGTATTGTATGTTGGCAGTGTCAGCCATCTGCAGTAAATGCTTCATCTGCATCTATTTTTAAATTTCTGTGCCTTTCAGCGCAAGACTATGAAATAGAATACATGGAAAAGATTGGCTCTTCTTCACCTGTGAGTATTTGATCTAAGTTCCGACATCAACTGTATTAACACATGTTCCACGATTGCTGAACAGAAACGGTTTCTTTGTTTGATATCCCTTGTAGCCACTGTCTGTGAAGAAGCCGTCATTATACCTAAATTTGGACTCATTATCAAACACTGTAACCAAGGATATACATGCGAATGGATCTGAACCCAACTCCCCATGCACAGGGTAATACTTTCATAGTTAAGTTGATGCTTGAAAATGTGGTTTTGTTTGCGGAACAAACTTAAAATATTTAGATTGAATGTTTTTTTTCTTTCTCCCCAGAAGCTTTGAGGAAATGGAGGCGCAGATAACAGCCAGCATGAAGACCCCAGTCCCAAGTTCCAGGCCTGGTCCTGAAAGCTCTGCGGGGGAAAAGGGCAGGAAAAGAGAGAGTGAAGTGCTTAGTCGAACACAAAGTACAGAAAGGGATGAGCAGGTGTGTTAAAAAAAAGTCTGTCTTTATAAATGTTATAGTTCAGTGTACTGATCAGCTCATTGCATGTTGGTTAAAAAAAACATCACTGTGTCTTCACCATTATTTAATTTAATTTCCAGTACGTGTACCATGTCTGTCTGATTACAAATAGATAGATAGTCACAAAATTTGCTGAATGATCCCTATTAGTCAGGTTGACAGAAATCAGGATCTGGAAATCCACACTAAACTCAATTCACCAACAAGTCTGCCACTCAGTTGCTCAGTGCTTGCTTTGCTATGCTGACCTCAACCCCCCCTGCCCTCTGTACACCTCCTCCTGGTCACCCACTGTAGCTCAGTAGCCAAGAGGTCCCTTCTTCAGCCCTGACCATTTCCCTGTTAGAAAGACTGTCTGAGTCTGACAACCCTGTGCAGTACCTGGAGCCTGACCTCGCTGAGACCAACCCTAATGCATTCGCCCAAAAACTACAGGTGTGTTGACAACCTGATACATTTCGTGACCTGTAGTCCCTTTTCTGTTTTCCTTGTGTTTCTGTTCAAACATTTCACCTTTGTCTTTTCATTCCTCCCTATTTGTGAGAGCTGGTGAGTGAAGTGTAGATTGGATCATGCGTGGTGTGTGATCAACTTAAGTGTTCTATATGCTTTTCCCTTCCACTCTCATCCTTGGGCCGCACCCCCAACATTCAACGATAACCCCCAATTTGTGCGGCCCAGGAGGAGCTGGTGCTTGCGTCCCTGCGGATAGAGGCTCTGCAAGTAGCCCAAAACATCTCTCAGTGCCCCTTCCTCTCCACTGTAACCCCTCAGGTACTGCGCTGATTTAGCTTGCACCTGCTGTAAGTGTGTGTGTGTGTGTGTGTGTGTTGTGCTGGTGGGGTTGTTGGTTGCCAGGATGCGTCTTGATAACCACAACTCCAGAAATGGTGCACGAGTATCCCTCTCCTTAAACACGCCGTTTTGAGTGAACTCACGAGCTTCCCAACATGGCGGCTGCACCGCTGCATTGTCGGCCCTGTAACCTGGAGTATGGATCCCCACTTCATCACAAATCTAACATGGCTTAAAATATGCAGTAAACACTCTCAGGCTGAACCCCAAGGTTCAGAGTGTCGTATCATTATCGTCCCCTGCCGCTCTTTTGCATGTTGCCTGTTCACAAGAGGCTTGAATGTGTACTGTAGAAGAGGTTAAGGCATTCAATTCACATCATGGATGTGACTTGTCAGGCTGTTCAAAATACTGCTCACAATCTGTATGTGTAGTGTTAACAAAACTGACAAATATCTCTTACAGGCTGGAGTCTGTAATATTTTTTTGGCTGTTAATTACATGCTGTTTTTTCTTCATAATGGCCAACTGTATCATGCTGCGGTACTTAGTTATTGAGATGAGTTTTTTTTTAAGGGTAACCTCCCTTTTGTAAGATAAAGAAATCCCTGGAATATTCATTGTTGACTGATTACATATTCAGAACATCTGTTTTTGCTGTAGAAGGTATCGCTAGACGTTCGCTGACAAACTCACTCAGCCCTGTTTTTCAATTTTTTTCTCATGCTCTTTCTGAAACACTCTATGATGCAGCCACACCCCCGTCTAAACAGGAATTGGTATCAAGGAAAGGATGTACTGCATGGTGAAGCAATACAACTTAACAGTAACAAAGGCACATGCATTGTATGTGTTCAGCCTGGGTCGTTAGGGGAAGTAACGAAGAGCCGTAGCCATGTGTAGAATTCCATTTCTGATCCAGTTTTTCAAACTGCAAATTACATTTTAAGGGTAATGCAAGATAAGTTTGAAATTATTATAAACTGTTTTTGGACCATAATGTGTTTTACATTTAGAGTTAAAACTATGAATGCAAGCAATTATTTAAAAAGAATTTCAAGGGGATGTCAATTACTCGCAATTCACGGCAAGGGACGACCCTTATCTCATGACTTAAATAATATTTTTAAGTCACAAAACAGCGAGGTGTAGTCTTTTCTTGTCAGCAGGCATCCAATGATTCTTCGTTTTTTTTTAATCCCCAATTTTGTGTCAGTGTTGAAATATTTAGCAATTTTTCCTCTGTATACAGCAGTACTCAGACTTCAGTTTTACAAATCCCATATATGCTACAATATGTACAGTGCAACATTCTCCTGGTGCTTCCAATCCATCATCTCATCTCAAAGCGTTTGTTCCACACATTTCACAGTCCCGCCTTAAGAAACCCAGCACACGGCGGTGGAATGTCAACGGTTCACCCTTACTGAAAGTAAGACGAATACTTACTGTATGTGTCCTGTCCTTGTAGCACACCTCCTGCTCAGTCCTTCGATATTTTGACAGTAGTACTTTTTAATCCACTATTTTTGTATCTCACTACACTGGAAAGAGAAGCATACAATACAGATACATTACAGAGCAGTGATTTCCAACTAAGCCGTGGCAAAATAATGTGTTGCCATCAGCCCATAGATCAGGACTGGTGTGGAAAATTGTCCAATTTGACCCATTTGGTGTAAAATGTCACTCTGAAGAAGTAAACGTGTGACATTTTGTTTGGAGGATTTCTCTAATGTAAAATATGTACGCCTATGTTCAATAAAAGTTGGGAAACACTAAAGAACCAATACCACCAAGTGAATATTGTAGTTCTAGACATATTTTTATCATTTATAGTACTGAATCTTCTTTATAAAAGGCTAAACATTGGAACCATGAGTTTTTACTGTACATGATATGTCTGATGCATTGTGCATTTGCATGTTTCTGGAAAATGTGCTTTTTCCATTAGCAAAATTAATCAAGAAATTTATAGAGTATAAAAAGCCAAAAATAAGTCCTAAATGCACCTAAAAATCCATTCAACAGACATATAGTACAAAAAAGGCCAAATCTGAAATCTACACAGTAGAAGTATTCAAATTTATGACTGACTGCTAATATCAAGGTTGTCAACACATTTAACTCACACAATAGAGTAGCTGGTGATGTTATATTTTCTGCTATAATATGTTCACAGCTCACCTGACAATATACACTACTGTAAGAAATCCAATAAAAACATTTTTTTTCAATTTAAAACCACGCTACAGAGTCTAAAAACAACTGTCCAAATACCAAGAGACTGGACTGTATACCCTTCGCTGTAGACCACCCTAATGTCTTAACTTCTCTACTATAACTAGCTGTAATGTTCCACAAGTAGAACAAGTACCCAAAGATCTGCTGTGTTCTTTAATAATAGTTTTCTATATTCTGCCACATGCAGTAACAGGCCAAATTGAACTGGAGTATTGGATTCAAGTTGGTATTGTATGTTGCCGATGTACTGACGGAGGTGCTCTTTCTATAATGTGAAACAATGCAACATACTATCAGCACAATAAATAAAAGAAAACGACTTTTGTAGACAATAGGAATGACACTCACACTATCACAAGGCCACCTGGCCTTGGAGCATAAATCCAAACCCCAAAAATTGAGAATATTGGTCTTCACCTGCCTGGTCCAACATTTTACTGTCCTTTTTGCATAATAGTCTCAATATCTTTTTCATCTGGCTCCCTGTGATCTCAACCTAATCTGATAAATCCTGTTGAATTTAGTAGTTTTAGGAGACTGCAGAGGTCCTGAAAGATTATCAAGATTTATTTTGGTCTGTATCTGGTAATGTTTGCGTCATGTAATCAAAGACAAAGTAAGCAATCCGTGCTTAATTGTGGAAATGGGAGTTAAATAATGTCATGAGCTTTAACATGAGACTAACATGTTTTCCATGCTGTGCACTCTGCTGTTCTGTCCTTCTTGTAAATGAAGCTTTTTTTGTTTTGGGTGGGGGGGACTTATCCCCCCCTCCTCCTTGCCTGTACCAATTGCAAACAAGCTACGCTCTCTGCCAAGCCAATCACTTGGCTATGAAGACTGTTCCATCACTTCATACTGCAGCTGACCAAGTCTTCAGGACCATTGCAAGCCCACCCATTTACATACTGATTTTTCTCTGTGGTACCTTTTGATGCTATTGGATGCAGCCTAGTAGTTCCAGGTTCAGGTATCCTGTTGAGAACATTAGGCCCAGCCAATGTGTGGCGGTCTGTTCCATCCAGTCTGGAATGTAACTGGCTATGTTTCCTTTTTTCTCGCTCCTCTCATTGGAATTTTGGAAGCAGCACAGAGATGTTTCTTCACAGTCAGAGAATTCGTTATCCAAGAACTCGCTGTACGTCCGGACCGCTACCAGCTACATCGATGGGGAGAGTCCACATCTTCCCAAAGATCTGGACCACTCGCTGGGAATTGCAAAAAAAGAGGTGCAAAAAAATGTATCTATTTTTTTTAACACACTCACCAGTACAACAGACATCCAAAACGTAAAACATGTCTATAATAATCCTGTTTTTCCTAATGCTGCCAGAGATATTATTTCACTAAATGCTTCAAAATTTTGATTTTTGCCTGGTTGTTAATTTGCCTGATGAAGAAAATCCAAACCACAGACTAACCAACATGCTGCAATTTAAGTAATTTACTAAGTCTTTTTTTTTTCACCTCAAGGTATTAGGATCAGCTGTCAGGATGATGCAGTTTTACCTCATCCGTTAATGGCAACCACAACAATACACATATCACATTAATCAAGTAATTAGAATCTCAAGTGCATGTTTTGTATTTGATTATGCAGCAGCTGTGTCCAGTATTCACATGGTATCATATTTGTATGCACGAGCATTTCACACTTAATTTAAACCAATATGCTTCCTGGTTCAGATTGTGGTAAAAGAGAGGGAGGTGCTGGAGTGGAAGAGGAAATACGAAGACAGCCGACAGGAGGTGCAGGAGATGAGGTATTAGGCTGTGCTCTCAATTGTCACTTTGCTAATAATGCCTTGACAAAAATAGCACTGCCTTCTTTCTAAACTCAACCCATTTTTGAGCTGTCAACTAGTAAAAGTGACTTCAACTATAACCCCAAACCATTGATTAACTGCAGCTCGTGAGTAAAGAGGTCAACATATTAGCTGGAGGAAAGTAAAAAAAAAAAAAAGTACATCATTGTTAGTACTTGTAACATGGATTTGAAAAATTAGTCCTGCATATGTTACAGGTTTTATACCACTCCTGTTCAACAACTCAATATGCCAACAATTGCCCAAATGTATGTACAGTTTATGTTTAACTATCTGCTCATGAGTTTATTAAGATATCGCAATAGAAAACATTGATGTTGGTCAAAAGTAGGTGGGCCGGGGTCCAGCTGGCAAAAGCGTTGATTAGACATAGCTTCCTTTGTCTGATTGAGAGAAGGATAAGGAGGGGACTAAGGATGGGGGCAACGTTAATCAATCCTCTTACATTTGTAACCTGCTTTTTCCCAAACAAGGCTAGAAAAGGCAAATAGACGCAATGAGATCACTGAACTGTCCAAAAAAATATTTAATCCTGTATTTTACTTTTTGGGTTGTCAAAATCAGTGGTTCCCAAACTTTTTTGATAGATAACGCTTCTTATGACAGGGGTAGGGCGTGGTGCCCCCCAGTTTGACAACCACTGGTCTCAATAATGTTTACTCCAAATTTCATTGGTATTGCTATTATGTTTATCAAGCTGCACTGTGAATGTTGAAAATATATGAAGCCTGGAGTCACCTCTGCATAGTTAAATTTCTACTTCAAATTTCTAATCTGTAGGAGGATTGTTTCTGAGTATGAGAAGACTATTGCGCAGATGATAGGTGAGTTGTTTGTGATTCTGTACAAACATGTCAATATGACTGCAAGCCATTATGTGCACATTAATATTGTTTTGAGTCACAACTCCTGACACCACTTTTTGCAACACTGCAAATTGGGAGTACACCTCCACATTATGTCAATCCATTGCCACAGATTGTCAAGGTGCTTCAGCTCAAAAGCCAGCTCCACTGCTTGCACTTGTCCCACTTCACGGGACTTTTTAAATTAGTAACTCGAGTCGCATTCTGCTAATGCTCGGCTCTCACATGCCTTGGGCTCCCAGCTTGACCTAACACACTCCTTTTTGTTTCTGTTCCTATGTTTGCCCCTTACTATTTGATAACCCTGACAGGCATGCCAGGTGAGTACTGCAGACTTGTGCTTCAATGTGTGTGCCCGCTCACATCTCTCCCTCCATTTGTCAAAGAAGGTGGCCAACAAAGCTCACAGCATGCCTGCCTTACGTCCGCTCACATTTGCTTGTCCGTTTTTTAATTTCACTTCATTCTTCATACTCATTTGTGTACAACCTCAGCGTTTTCATTCAGTCTGGCCTCTTGCCGGCATCATATGGTCAAAATGTCTCTGAAAACGCATGCCACAACTTTTGTGGTGACAACAAAAGCACGAGAAGAGTTTTTGGAAGTTAATTATATTATGAGAAATATTTTGGTGTGTGTCATTTAATCTGACTTAAGAGTCACCGCAAATTCGTTCCCTGCTCTGTGACACATCACGGTGAAAGTAACCAAGCTTTCTCTCTATCAGTGACGTTGCCATTTTTCATTCAGTCCTTGTTTTTAGTTCACATGACCAAACATGTGGATGTAAATGTATTTTTTTCCCCAAAACATTTTAACATTTTGATGTACCCAATTTGAATCTCTTTACCAGATACCATGAATCACATTATTTTTTAATGTGTGTTGGTTAGAAGATGACCAAAAAGAAAAGTCTCTCTCCCACCACACCATTCAACAGCTGATTGTGGAAAAGGACCAGGCCTTGGCTGACCTCAACTCCGTGGAAAAGTCGCTGGCCGACCTCTTCCGGCGCTATGAGAAAATGAAAGATGTATTAGAGGGTTTCCGCAAGGTAATTTTTTTTTTTTTGGGGGGGGGGGTAAACTCGACCCAAGTGGGGATAAGCGGTAGAAAAGATGGATGGAAAGATGGATACTTTCACTATTACGGACCTTGTCAGTGACAAGGTAGCTTCAAAATGTAGATGAATGATATAAAATGATCATGTTTGCCACTCGCTGTAGAATGAAGACGTTTTGAAGAAGTGCGCTCAAGAGTACCTGTCCAGGGTGCGTAAAGAGGAACAGCGGTACCAAGCACTGAAGATTCACGCAGAGGAGAAGCTAGACAAGTAAATCATTTTGCTTGTTTGTGAATATGAAGTGATGCTAACGATGCAGTAAGTCGCAGAGTTTAAATTTGCATAAACGTGAAAGTTCATACAGCCGTACAATGAAGTGTTTCCAAACCTCAGGCTTTGCTTCCCTCAGATGCCTCACAGAGTTTCCAGAAAAAATTTGTGTGTGTTTCCAGGGCCAATTCAGAAATAGCACAGGTGAGGGCCAAGTCCAAGCAGGAGCAGGCTGCCCACCAAGCCAGCCTGAGGAAGGAGCAGATGAAAGTGGACTCCCTGGAGCGCACATTGGAGCAAAAGGTCAGTTGCATAAGTGCTTCATCTTACCAGGAAGTATATTTGGGACTTAGGTGGTGGTTCATAATGGACGTCGCACACACCTCAGTAGGAACTGTCATTTTTGCATGAGAATTAGAAAACAGAATAAAGAAAACAATATTAATGAAGTGAAATGTAATTGGGTACGGCGCCCAGTATTGTTCAAAAGTGACATTTTGAACATTCATCATTTGCAAACCCTGGCCACTGCATATGACTCAATATACAGTGGTACTTCTACTTACGAAATAAATTTGTTCCGGAAGTCGGTTTGTAACGTCAATTTTTCCCCAAGTAGTAGCACTTTTTACATGTAAATAGCCTAATCCATTCCAGGGATGTAAAACATGACATTGGACATTGATGCAAATATTTGAGGCTTATATCATATTCCGATGTTGTGAGTTGTAAAACTGTTTTCCAGAACAAAGAGATTGAGGAGCTAACGAAGATCTGCGACGAGCTAATCGCCAAAATGGGCAAGTGTTAGCATGTATATGCTGTTCTGGGTCAGTCTCACACAAACAAGCCTTGGTCACATGTAAAAGGATGAGTTGTGTGGGTGGGGGAACATACATCGAAGGACTCATGAAGCCACACTGAGCTTAACTTTTCTACTGACCTTGTGTATACAAGACGCGCACAAATGGCTTCCTCTTAATCATGCTGTATATTTTTATGTCACTGTATTGGAGCATATCAAACGTCTAGTTTAAAGTTTTAGAACGTGTTCCATGTCATTAATTTGTATATCTGTGTATGTGTGTGTGTGTGTGAGCAAATAACGATGAGGATTGCTTATGGGTTTCATTGTTGTTTATGATGTTGCCATGACAGCCACTGCGGGAGAAGACTGTTTTACCCACTCCTCTGGATGCCTCCTCCTAAAAAAATTAATTTAAAAAAAAAAGGAGTGACATCCCATTTTATAAAATCATTCACCTCTAAGAAAATAAAAAAAATACTGAGTATAGCTTATGCATGAAAGAGAAGAACCCTTGTTTTGTCCGTTTTGTACGCAATGTAGAAAATGTTAATTATGGAAGAGACTTTTTTTTCATGTGTCCACTGTGTAAAACACATGATTATGGATTTGTTTGAATTATTTATAGGTCCTGTATTGTGCTTCCCTTATGTAATCTTGTAGATATTTGTTATACTTGTCATAGCCGTCTTGATGAGATCATGGGAATTTATTTTTCTCATTTTATTTTGATATAAACTGAATTAATCGTGACTATCCAGATGTTCCCCAGTCCTACTTAGGTTATTGTCACATTGACGAGTAACATGTCTGCACAGCTGCTGTACAGCATCTGCTTACAAAGTGCAATAAAAGATGGCAATCAATGGCTCATGCTGATTAATTTCTATTCAAGTAAGAAATATTTAATATCAATACCATGAGTTCATCCTGCTGCAATGGATCTGTCTCCTGTCTGCCAAAAGATATTCCAGTGACACCCCTCCCCCAAAAGACACACACACGTACACACCGATTTTAAAACGTTTTCCAGGTGTCTTCTTGAAGTTACTTGATGTTCATGGGTCAAAATACACACAAGATAAAGAATTAAAGTTTTAGTTTAACAAACCCAAATTGCTGGATGCAATTCGGTTTCCACCGTTTAAAAGAGGGCAAGTTGTGTCATTATTAAAATGCACCCTAAATTATCAATAAAACATCTTGCAAAATACCCATGTATGGTAATGAAACCAAATGCAATCAGGCCTTTATTAGGATATCCTTGAAAATTCTGCTATTCTCAATATAAAATTTCATTAACAACGTTAACCTGGTGTATTGGTGTATTGCTTTGCTAAAGAAACCACCGTGTGATTACATTTGTCAGTATTGGGGTTGATGGAGGAGAAGAAATAAGATTTGACTTAGTTCATATTTTACATGGCTGGGTTAGCATGCCACAAAGAATAAAGATGTTTTCTTTAGTCCTTTGTGAAGTACCATGATTGTTTAGTGGAAACATGACAAAATAAATTATTATACTCGTGAGTATAATACAGGATGGGCAAAGTATGTCCTGGGGGCCACATACAATCCACTGTTTTTCAATCTGGTGAATTGAGCATTTACATAATCATAAATCCTGTAATATTTGTTAGCTTGATTTTCCCCAAATGTGTTGACTGAAATTTTATTTATTTTAATAATTAATTGTTAATACAAAGGGGTCTAGTAGACTTTACAGTTTGTCATATTGTTTTTAAACTGTTTGTTAATGGTTGATATTTTTGACTAAACAGTTTTACCTTTTACAGGGAGAGTGGATCATTAAAATATTTTACTCGATAAACTGATGTATGAAAAATTGAATTCAAACCAAAAACAAAAAAAAAACTAACAAAATTAATCTACATCCGCGCAGAAACTTTATTTAATCACATGAGGAATGCCGCTGGGTGGCGCTGGACCTCTAAACGCCGACAAACTCAACATTATTTCCGGTTCCGGTCATTGTTTTGATGCCATTTTGCATCAAGATGGACCGAAGTCAGTCTTTACCTGAGTGGAACGAAAGGTTTCATTCCCCACCTTCACGTTTGGCTCGCCCACCCTATAGAGGACCCGGACATCGCGGTGCTTCTCCCCAGGGCTACCACCCTTTCTCGCCCAATTCTCCGCCGTATTCCCATGGTTTTAACCGTGGACACAGGGGAGGTTCGCCAGGAGGATCGGGCGGGGGGAGACGGAGCTTCGGAGGGTCTCCGGCTATGTTCGGCAGCGGTGGCCGAAACTTCGGAGAGAAACAACGAAGGGGAAACAGTTTCGGCAGGCCAACAAACTTCAGTCCGTCGGCTTCGAATGTACAGGTAAACTAGAAAGTGCTTCATCTGTCCTGCAAACATTTGTTGACGATCGGCCCACATGGCACCTACCCTTCTAATTGCTGTCCCGCAAATAGCCAGCAGTAAATAGATAACTATATAAAACAACGTAAAACACAGTAGAGTAGTACGGAGCTCTAAAAAGCTGGTGATACAAACGAGCCAAAGATCAACAGCCAGGTCTCATGTGACCCCACAGTGTTGCATTGAGAGCAGAGTTCTATTACGTCCATGACCACATCGTAATTCAAAACGCTCGTGCCACGTACTCATGTATTTATCGGGGTCACAAAGCTACATCTGAACAGACGGATGGAACAACACGGATTCGCCAACTCGTCACGTCAAGAATCCGTTGTCTACCCGCATCTCAAAGAGAAACAGCACTCCTTTGAGTATGGACAAAAATGCATATTCTTGACAGAGAAGACTGTTTGGAGGAGCAGTGGTAGAGGCTTTTTAGAACCCATCACAGTCAGTAATAAGCAACACCAGCCTCATTTGTTTATGCTACCCTGGACAGCAATAGAAACACAAACCACTTGTGCCACAGCAAAGTTTACCTACCAGGAAAGTTCCTGGGCTGTTTGGTAGAAAAGAAAAGCTGCTTTGGCGGAATGACCATCTCTAAACAGACCTATGACACCTCCTATCTCATGTCCAATGGCTCAGCTTGTATAAGAAATCAAAGTCACCCTTCAAATGGCTCCAACACAATGTGAGTGAGGAAATTTCCAGCCACTCCATTTATAGGTGGAGGCCTTTCTGCAAGGCATTTAACGACTGTCATTTGCTTCCCAAAATAGGGATACCATGGGGTGTACCTTCAATTTGGAGCATAAATAGGTGGGTTCTCACTCTGGCTAGTGCTGTCCAAACTAGTTTGTTGCTTGGACTGATGAAGCCTCCTTGCCAGGGAGGTGAAACATATTCTAGGAATTGATAGGTTTCCAGTCCGCCATCTTGTGTATCATAGAGGTCAGAGAACATAGGTGAAGGGTGAATTTTTTTTTTCCATCGTTAATTTATCCTATTGGCATAAGAGTTCTAATGTCGTAGAAAAAGGGAATCCTGGGACTGTGGAGACGTCATCGGAAACCTATCCATACCAGAACAGTCGGTTTGGAGTCAACTCTATGCTGCGTAAATGTGACATGGATGATAAATGACAATGTTCACATACTGTAATATCCGGCCTACAGAGTGCACCTGGTTATAAGCCTCACCCAGTACATTAGCAAAGGAAATACCATTTGGTACATACATACGTTGCAGCTGTGTAAAAGTCGCAAGTGCCCACATTGAAACACTTAAGATATTTACAAAGAAAAACGGGGCACAGAGAGTTTAACGCTAGCGCCGCGCCAACGGGGCCAGACCGGTAAAAGTCACTACCTCAGCACATATATTCCACCTCACTCTTAGTTTTTCCGCTGTAGTGCCCCCTTGCGGCCGTTAGAAAAAAATGGGCAAATTTGCCACATCACCGCATAAACCGCAGGGTTGAAAGCGTGTGAAAAAAGTCACGGCTCATGGGCCGGAAATTACGGTACACATTCAAACCTCCACTGAGCAAGTCTTGAACCCACGCTTCTGGTGAGTGTATGATACATTACACCACGAGTGACTTCTTCAATTAATTGAACAACATAGAAAAGGGGAAAAGGTTGAAAAGTGGTTGCAACTCTTTTTTGGAAACAATAACCTCCACCAAACTTTTCTCGTAGTTTCAAATCAGACGAGCATAACGCTGAGGAAGAATTTTGGGCCTAGTTGTGACAAAACAGATTCAGTTCAGCAATATTTTTGGAATGTAAACTGAACTAGTTGGCTGTCAATAGCAGGGCACATGGAGACAGACAACAGTCGCACTCACAATCCCACCTAGCAATTGGTGGATATTTTTTATCAAATTTGATTAATTAGTCGTTGATTCATTCTTGCACCTATTTACTCAAAATCAGCTGGTTCCTAGCTATCTTTAGAAGTTATTACACCAGGTGTTTGTAAGGTTTTTCCAGCCTGCGGTGTGAAATGTGCATGTTATGGAAAAACATTTGCATTGCGTTGGTTAGCATTAGCAAATCAAATGAATATGATGAATAAATGCAGAAATCCAGAAAATATGTGCGCAAATAAAGTGGCAACCTACTTTCTCTTTTGTTTTCAGTGTGAATCTTCTGACTCGATTGAGAGATACTTCAGTCCGTCCATGTTGGAGGATCCTTGGGCAACACTGCAGCAAAAGCACACCCAGACGTCCACCACCAACAATCCATAAACGGGATCAATATCACGTAGCTGGGAGGTTTCTGGTTAATGCAAGAATCATTCCATTTGTTTGGGTGCGTGTACATAATGCCAGGTGCAAGTTTATGCACCGTTTGTGGGATTTTTACACATTGTTTGGGTCAGGAAAAGGGCAACATTTGGAGGTTGCTTGCCATTCTTGATGTGTTAAAAGTGTGGAGTTTGACTTGATATTTGTACATGAAATGCATAAAATGCATATATTTTGTCTTCTTTTAACCTGTAAACTTAATTCAGGAAGTAGTTTGTCTTCCTCATGCAAAAAAAGCTGTTTGGTTGGATTTTTGTACACCTATGTGTTCTAAGCGCACATAATGAATATGTTTTTACACTGTATTTGATTTTTTTTTTTTTTAAACCAAAACTATGTATTTGAAGTGTACAAAGTTCTTATTAAATTGATGCTGAACAAAAAATTTTTCTGGGATTTCCAAATACCCACTGTCCTTGATTTACCTCTCTCTGGATGTTAAAAATGATATTGAAAATAGAGGGCATGTTTTTCTTTTTGTTCATGAAAGCCATCCATTTTTAAGAACGCCTATCCTCTAAATATAAACGGGAAAACAAGAAAAGACTGCCTTAGAAACTTAATGAGTCCTTAGGTCTTTACTGGACAGCCACAGTTCAGAGAGGATGAAGTAGTGACCACTCACACTGAGGATGGGTGTGGCTCAAGGAGAGAGGCGCAAGCTCCAGGATGCAACTCCCACAACTAGAAAAGTCTGACCAGAGGAGAGCATCTTGAGGGTCTCCTAATCTTGTCTGGACAAGAGATATTATCTTGTCTGTGAGATCAGATTAAGTTTTTAAATGGAGGTTGGGGGCATTCTTTGCACACAAACAACCTGTTTTTAATCTTCAGATCAAGACAAAGACAGCAGCACCATGAGAGCTTTGCCGTCCAGTTTGGTGATTCTGCTTCACGTGGTTCTCCTCATATCAAAAGGTAAGAAATCATCAGTTCTGTGTCTCATTATTCTTTTCACTCCTGAGATTGTTCTACCTTCTGGTCACTTTATATACATGTTGCCACATTTCCCGTGAATTGTTTTTGTTTTCTATACTTTTATCCGTGGTCATAAATGAGTCCTAGATAGACGGGAATACATAAAATTCTAGATCATATTCATCAGGGGTTATTAAAAATGCACACCAGAACATGCAACTAGACTACATAATAAAAGTCAGATTTGTAGTTTTTGCCTCCGTGCAGGACTCGTCGGTCAACTAGCATGCAATCCCAGCATCTAATCCTTTAATTGGCCTGCGGGCTAATGCTTTCATCGTGTGTGTAGACCTCTTGTGTTGTGAGGATTGTTTGGAGTCAGCATGAGGCATGAAATATACCAAGTAGAACACCTGCGCTACACTAGTAGGGACTCTTCACATTATACACTGCTAAGATATTCTTTCAAATAACACTTTAAGACTCTGGTCTCTCATACTCCCTACACATTGATTTTCGGCAGTCATCCAGAAGTGTTGAAATGATGTTCGGGCACATGGTACTGCAGTGGTTTGTATGACTGCCTCACAATCAAGAGGTCCAGGGTATGATTCCTACCACATGCCCAAATGTGAAGTTTGCATGTTCTTCTTGTGGTGTTCTGCCCACATTTCCAATGCTGTATATGCTTATGAGACATTTGAGGTCACTTAAAGACTGAATTGAACTTAGTAGAGTACATCTGAGTGTCGATACTGTAGTTGCATGCATTAGCGTACCCTGCTCTTTCCCAAAGTCAGCTGGGTTAGGTTCTTAATGAGCACAAGGACCATAGTAGATGGATGTATGAAGCCAGGAATACGCTGCCTCTCGCCCAGAAGCGACAGCTGGGATCGGCTCCAGCATGCCCGCGATCGTATAGGATAAACTTTACGGCCAATGGCTGTATGGATGGATATCAACGTGAAAGAAACTAATCGATAAATGTTGTCTATTACGCATGTATAATACACTAAATTGTATTTTTGCTCCCTCCATCCATTTTATGAGCTGCTTATCCTCACTTGGACTATCTGAGCTACCAGGAGGTGTCCAGCTCATCACAGAATTTATTTTTCCCCAAAATGTATATTAAATTAAATCCAACTTTTTCATTACAGTGAGATGAAACTATAAAATGCATATTAATTTGGCATGTTGGAATACTAAATTTCCCAATATTAATAAATACTACTACTATTCTGTTTCAACATTTCCATTTTAAAGATCTAATCCAGAGGACCTGTATTTTATTTGTCTATCATACAAATGTAGCTAAAATTTCATTAATTTTTTTTTTTTAATTCTCAACACAACGGAAATTAATTATATTAGCCTCAAAACCTGTCTCAAGATTTTGTTTGAGATGTCACTTAGATTCGGCAAGTTCCGGTACTTTCCGGAATGTGACGTCACGTCATTACAACATATAGCCAAAAAAAGGTAGCAAAGATGGTGAGGAAGTGTGTTGTATACGGCTGTTTTGCCTGAAACGCTGACGGAGTCAGTTTACATGAATGGCTGAAAGATGAACAGATAGGCAGGTTATGGACCAAATTTGTGAAGATAAAGCAGGCACACTGGACTTACAAATCAAAGTGGACAGGGTTCCAAGCAGCTTATGAAGGACTGCTTTGAAAACCCGCTACAGCGTTCACTTGGCTTTGGTAGCAAGCAAGTACATACATGTTCAATTGTTTAGTATTGACAAGTATCTACCTCGTTCTAAATGTATGCACAATACCGATACAAATATATATGTCAGCTAATATTCGTATCCATGTGATGTTTAGGAGGTGATGAAATTTGGACATTGTATAAACTTAGTGTACGCTGAGATCTTCCTGAAATTTGACTACGGCGGTGTGTGCTCTCAAGTGTTAGGTGCATTATTTCAAATGCAAACGCAGAACGACACCGAAGGTTTCGATTTTTGTTTTACGCCTCGCCTACATTGTTAAATTCTAATTCGGTTGGAGACGACACAAAAATATGTCTAGAAGCACGACGCCCAGAGTCTTGTCTGATATGTCAGATATTGACAAGGTGAAAATAAACGACGGTACGTGGAAAAATTAGATAAACTCGGCATAGAGGACCCATATTTAATGCCGATGTCGATGTTTTCGCTGATAAGAAATTGGACTGTTAATTCGCTTGGGCAACTGTTTCTACATATGTATCTGGTTAATGAGTCGTCGAGATTTACACGGAAAAGTATGAAAGCGTATAAAAGTCTGGACACATATGAATACTTTGTTGCTGGATCTGTTCTCATCAGGAATAAATCCCACATAGTGACGGGTTGACAGCTCGTGTTCGGCGACACGTTAACCTTTGCCTTTTCAGATACTATTCAAAACAAATACCAACATTTAAATAAATGACCCCTGGTTTTACTCAAACTCGCATTCATTAACTATGATTGGAAAAGAAAAAAAGGATGGAGTTGTCTCCACAGAACGTACACAGAAGCGATTGTGGCTAGATTTAACCTCAGTAAACCTCTGCGACAGTTTTTTTTAATGCATTGTTCTCAAATGAGCCAATTTGGCATTATAAATACTTTTTGGTCATTTGCGATTGAAAAGAATAATCCATCCATTTTCTTAGCCGCTTATCCTAACAAGGGTCGCGGGGAGTGCTGGAGCCTATCCCAGCTGTCAACGGGCAGGAAGCGGAGTACACCCTCAACTGGTTGCCAGCCAATCACATGGAGATAAACAGCCACACTCACAATCACACTTAGGGGCAATTTAGAATGTCCAATTAATGTTGCATGTTTCTGGGATGTGGGAGGAAACTGTAGTGCCCGGAGAAACCCACACAGGCACGGGGAGAACATGCAAACTCCACACAGGCGTGTCCGGGATTGAACCCGGGACCTCAGAACCAGTGAGCCCAACGCTTTACCAGCTGATTCACCGTGCCGGCAAAAGTTTCATTCCTACCTGGAATGAAGTGATCGCTACACAGGCGTGTGTGTATTTTGATTGGGCACCATGCATTATGTTTAATTGCCGAAATACATTGATATTTTCTGGTCTTTCCATCTGGTATTCCATAGAATGATCTTGTTGAATATCTGTCTCGTCTGTAGTAACAACCAACAGCACAACAGGTCTCGGGCATTGTAAATATTCTCCTCCAGTTCAATGTCTCCCACAATGTCAAGCAGCTCTGTTTGACCGGCAATATGGCGCTGTGAAAATTATGTCATGTGCACGAGCTCTATATAGGAAGCCATTGTGTTTACTGGGGTTGTTTGAATGTGACGTCACATGGCAGCAGCTTCGACAGAGCTTCGTTTTGAAATGGCCATCTGAGGCATTCGGATTACAAAAAAAATGTGCACTTTGGCGCAAATTTAATTCTTAGCTGTTATGTTGAGAATTTTTAAAATATTTTTTTATGAAAAGTTAGCTACGTTTGTGTGATGCAAAAATAAAATACAGGTACTCTGGATTAGATCTTTAATAGTAAATCCCGTTACTTTTTTTTTTTCTCCTGAATATTATGGTATCCCCTGGCAGTCATGGCATCCATAGCACATGCTATTTGAAATGGAACTTGTAATTGTGTGTTGATAAGTTTTGGTTTTTCGATTGAATAAAATTAATTATGTTTGTGTCTATCTGCTGCACGTCTATAATTATCATGCATCCATTCAGGACATTCTTTGAGTAGAACTCGTCTGTTTTCCTCAGGTATGGCTCTTCAATGTTACACGTGTATAGGGTCCAATAACGAAGACTGCAACCGACAAGGCTCCAGAACATGTCCCAGCTACGCTGATGCCTGTGCTGTGGTGGTGGGTCCTTACAGTAAGTCCAACACTGATCGTGTTGTAGCCCTCCCTTTTTTATGCTTTAAACTCTGCGACTAAAAATGTGTGTTTTTAGCTGAACATTTGTTTTTCAAATGGAACGTAAAGTCCAAGCTCAATGCCACTCAGCAGGGATCTTAATAATTTGAAACGCAGCATAAATAAAAACGTGATTCTATTTATCCATACATTTTCCGAGTATATTTTTGCCTTGCCGATTGCCTTCGAAACATTGGAAGTGCAGCTCTGCAATTACCAAGATATCTTTCAACCCACATACAGTGGATATAAAAAGTCTACATACTGCTATTTGAATGCTAGGTTTTGGTGATGTAAAAAAACGAGAATGAGATAAATGATTTCAAAAGTTTTTCCACCAATAATGCATGCGACCAAACACTACTGCAACTTGGTGATGAATAATGTTGCGTTTACACTAAACATGAGCAATGTTGTGACCTTACCTTTTGGCAATGGTGCTTCTAAAAATGTGTCAACATCCCAACGCCAAGTATTTGGTAATATGTTTATGGTGAATGCTGATTGTCTTAGCCCCCCTAAACAAAATAATATTCCATCACTCCTATTGACGATCAGGTGTATGAAGAATTTTAATATCCACTGTACTTCAGTAGTATAATAGTATTACCAGTCGATTGTCGAGGCACTATTGGTCGATTGTGTGGCCGTGTGCCCCCCCCCCCCCCAAAAAAAAGACGTCAGCCAAGCATCCACTTGATTCCACCATGGGCGGCGATGCCCTTCCCCCACCCTAAAGATCGCAAGAGCCTGGCAATATTTTAAAAATTAAATACAGGTAGGTGTATTTGTGCATTTATGTAAGAACAACATTTTCAAAGTACAATAAGTCTGAAATATTTTAATAATAATATTAAATAATCTAAAAAGAAAAATCCAGAAATCCCAATGTATGATTTTTTAACAATTTATTTGTGTGATACAGCTGCAAATAAGTATTTGAACACCTGAGAAAACCAATGTTAATATTTGGTACAGTAGCCTTTGTTTGCAATTACAGAGGTCAAACATTTCCTTTCACCAAGTTTGCACACGCTGCAGGAGAGATTTTGGCCAACTCCTCCACACAGATCTTTATATCAGACAGGTTTCTGGGCTGTCCCTGAGAAACACAGAGTTTCAGCTCCCTCCAAAGATTTTGTGTTTGGTTTAGGTTTTTGAGACTGGCTAGGCCACGCCAGAACATTTATATGATATGATACCACTCCTTGGTTTTCCTTGCTGTGTGCTACAGGTCATTGCTCTGACTGAGGGAAAAAGGATGTTACCCAAAGTCTCACAATACATGGCCGTGGTCATCCTCTCTTTAATACAGTGCAGTTGTTCTATCCCATGTGCAGAAAAACACACCCAAAGCGTGGTGCTACCACCCCCATGCTTCACAGTAGGGATGGTGTTCTTGGGATGGAACTCATCATTCGTTTTCCTCCAAACACAGTTAGTGGATTTATGACCAAAAAGTTCCATTCTGGTCTCATCCGACCACAACCTTCTCCCATGACTCCTCTGTATCATCCAAATGTTCATTGGCAAACTCAAGACAGGCCTTGACGTGCTGGTTTAAGAAGGGAAACCTTCCGTGCCATGCATGATTTCAAACTATGACGTCTAAGTGTATTCCCAACAGTTACCTTGGAAACGGTGGTCCCAGCTCTTTTCAGGTCATTGACCAAGTCCTGTCATGTAGTCCCGGGCTGTATCTTGCATGGGGCTCCACTCCGATTGAGATTGACCGTCATGTTTAGCTTCTTCCATTTTCTAATGATTCTTCCAACACTGGACCTTTTTTCAGCAAGCTGCTTGGCAATTTCTTCGTAGCCTTTCCAGCCGTGTGGAGTTGTACAATTTTGTACCTGGTGTCTTTGGAGAGCTCTTTGGTCTTGGCCATGTTACAAGTTTGAGTCTTACTGATTGTATGGGGTGGACAGGTGTCTTTATGCAGCTAACGACCTCACACAGGTGCATCTGAGTCAGGATAATACATGGAGTGGAGGTGGACTTTTAAAGGCAGACTAACAGGTCTTTGAAGATTCATAATTCTAGCTGATAGGTGTTCAAATACTTATTTGCGGCTGTATCGCACAAATAAATCGTTTAAAAAAACCATACATTGTGATTTCTGGATTTTTGTTTTAGATTATCTCTCTCACAGTGGACATGGACCTACAATAAAAAATTCAGACCACTCCATGATTTGTAAGTGGGAGAATTTGCAATATAGCAGGGTGTTCAAATACCTTTTTTCTTCACTGTAAATAACATTGTTATGCTCTTGCTAACCACTGATGACAAATGTGCTTCTTACCATTATTGCGACTTCTGGGGCTCCTTGGTTTTTCTGATTGCTTTGGAGTCTGTTTCATACCTCGTTAGATTAATTGTCATGCGGCCATTGAGACTTCCATCCATTAAACCTGAACGTGATTCAATTTGATTTGCCATCATTATGGTACGATGGTGAACAGTTCTTGCCGACAAAGGCATGTCTTTTATCCACTTATCTTTTAGCTTTTATTTTGTCTTTATTACAAAGTTGTCAAAATATTTATTGGCAACATTAGGTACGGATGCTTTGGTATACTCCCCATCTGTGAATGGCTTTCCATTTCTCACAATTGCTAACGCGCCAGCAAAGCTATCAGAATTCCATTCACCTTGTTGGGTCCAAACACGGATTTGCTGCTGACTAACTTGGACTCAGGAAAGTAGCTCTTCACATGCTTTCTTCCAGCTGCCCTCGCAGGATATTTAAATGCAAACGTAGTATGGCGCGTGTCACAGTGGCAGTTTATAGTTGAGTATTTCATCGTTGCAATTTTGTCATTATAATTTAGACACACAGCAGAACCTTCTCCCACCACCAAGGTGAATTCCTCTGTCCATTCTTGCCGAAAACTGTGGTAGTCATCTGTTTTTCTTTAAGCGATCTTTGTCAAAGGTGTTTCGACCACTCGTTGCTACGACACGAGCTGCCTTTGACCCTTCTGCAGCTGCGCACATCGACTGCCATTTTGAACAGCAAACTACGGCTACCCTACTAGGACAAACTGTCACTGCCGTATTTGCGTTGCCTACGTGACAGAAATGACAATAACAGTATGTTGTTATGCGGGCTCTGCGAGCCATATGCAACCATCAAAAGAACCAGATATGGCATGCGAGCCATAGGTTCCCAACCCCTGCTATAAATACTTTAAGTAGGGTTCACACATACTGATAATCGGACCGCAATTGAGTATTTTCCTCCCTTTTCCG
Source organism: Syngnathoides biaculeatus (assembly GCF_019802595.1). Taxonomy (NCBI): domain Eukaryota; kingdom Metazoa; phylum Chordata; class Actinopteri; order Syngnathiformes; family Syngnathidae; genus Syngnathoides; species Syngnathoides biaculeatus. Next base: position 21,204,025 of record NC_084651.1, read on the forward strand.
GTCAAAGTCAGCACAGGCTTGATTCTCTAAGATTTCCAATGTCTATCAAAGACTATCCTGACCAATTCTCTAGTGCTGTGAGGTGTCTTGAGTGTTTTTCCCCCTCTCCCATTGGAAAGTGGTCGTGGCTGAAAATCTTAAATGATCAACCTGTTTAATTGTTCCCGTCTCAAAACCTGATTTGTTTGGTCAACACCAAGTAGGATAATACCTCAGTGTTGTCAATCTTCTAGTGTGGGAGAGGGGATTTATGTTGTTGGTGGGGATATTGTTTTATTTGTGTTTTTCTGTTTGGTCATCTTCAGTACAACCAACACTTTAGAGCTGTAAGAAAACAGTAGCCCTTTCTTTCTATGTCTGATTTTTAATAATTGGTTTACATGTTAAAAATGTGTGCGCATGTACCACATTTGAGTCATAAAGTATGTTTGCTCTTCTTTTTAACTTAAAAAAAAAAGAGTAATTAATTGATGCCTTTCTTAACCATTCAACACCCAAGCTCAAGTTTTACTGTTCCTAATCAAAGAAGACAAAAAAAAAGGTTAACAAGTGGACCTGAATTGTCTTTTGTCAGGTGGGATGATGAAGTCCTGCTCCTATAAGTCCTTCTGCACTCAGGCTAACAGCCAGAGCTCCAGAAGACCTGGGGTCAGAGTGCACTGCTGCTACAGCAACGACTGCAATATCACAAGCGCTGCCGACCGGCTGCACACACTCAGCTCCTTGTTGCTCTTTTTAACTTTGTTCTACCACTGCTTTTTCAGGTAGACACTAAAAAAAAAAGTCTAGCATGTAGTTCACGCGTACACTTCAACCTCCTCACTATTACCACTGAAAGACATACAGTATTTATAGTTCTCGGAAAGTAATTGTGCTAAGATGCACGCCACATCGGATTAAAGCCATTAAGATCCCACGTGGCTCTGGCTTTTCCTAAACCTATAAGGTAATGAAAAAGTGAAGTGCTGAAATAATATTTCTTAATCTTATATTTGTCCCGAAAATGAAGTGAGAACAGGCCCATTGACGACCCAGAGATTTCAACCACTCTATGCCTCACAGGCAATGTTTAAAATTCAGTTGGCGTGCCGTTGCATCTTCACCCGGCAGCCATTTGATGAGCTATTTTGGAATGCGGTGAGAAAGTCATTAGCACAAACGCAAATCCACATAAGTCTTTAACCTGTAGCTCGGTGTGTTGCACGCAGGAGGCTTTCACACTTTGCTCATTAAAGTGAGAGATATACTGGTAAATACAGTACATGGAAGTAGATGCATGCATCCACTGCCTTCATTCATGTTAAAATTAATATTAAGAATTGTTAGTGTAAACTGAAACTCCCAAGAGAACACTTTAAGCACTACTGTAATGTCAATAAAATCACAGATACAAGTCCTCACAATTCTGTACCTGTATATATTGTACTGACATTAATTTCCATGATGCCATCGTTCACTCTTAAGTGGGTTGATGCTGCTGGATGAATTTGTAATACTTATTATTCATAAATAAATCTAAATGCAAATTCTTGTTGCTATGTACATGTTTTCAATATAAAGTGAAGAAACAAAATCTGAGCAGAATTCTGAATTGTGTCCTTTTTTCAAAATAATTACATTTAAATTTTGTGTTCATTGTTGCTGGTTAATTTCACGTATTTCAGATCCCTTCTCTAAAATCAACGACAACACGCAAACCCAATTTGGTGAACGCGCTGAAAGAAGAGGACTTTTCTCTTCCCTTAAAAACATGTAAGCTTGGGTTGCAATCAAGCGATAATCGCCGCCATTTCTACAGACAAGCTAGTCGTTGCAGACATCGCCAAGGCAACCTCCACAGAACCACGTGTAAGCGGCGAGCGGCGGATGTTTTTCTGCCTACTTTAATTCACTCGATGATGTCGCCAAAGCTTGATATGTACAGAAGATCAATCTCTGCGAAGATATCGATCCGTATACTCTCCACAACGACGTACTTTCAACGGATCTGAAAGACTTCCGTGAAGTAAAATATCCGGACACTGGAAATACACATGCTTACCGGCGCTTACAAAATGATCAGAATAGATTTTCAAATAACCATTTGCCCTTTGTGTACTCGAGTTTCGAACAATTCTACACGTCGTATATATTTGCAAGCCACTTTTGTTGCTGTGGTGTTTACATAATTCACCCGCGGAACCTCGAGTTGGGGTGCGGGGTTCCGCACGGACTGTTTTTGTTGTTGCGCTTCCGGAGGAAAGGTTAACAGAGTTCCCGCCGTTATGCGAGTAGTTTGGTGATGTCGAACAATAAAGCAAGTTCTGTTCCTGTGTCCGACACTCCGCCTCCGACTCCTTTTCTCCGGCGCTACACTGGTGACCCCGACGTCAGTCCCGGCGTTTTCGAGACTGAAACGAACATGGCAACCGCCATCCTCAAATTGCCGGAGTTTTGGGAGACGTCCGCGGCAGCGTGGTTCGCACAGACTGAGGCTCAGTTCGCCCTCCGCGGGATCTCAGATGATTCCACGCGTTACTACCACGTTGTCTCAGCACTCGGGAGCTCAACGGCGGCCAGAGCAGTGAACTTCATCACCTCTCCCCCGGCCCGAGATAAGTATGCTGGGATCAAGGCTCACCTTCTCAAGGTTTTTGAGCTTTCACGGCCGGAACGTGCCCGACGTCTGTTGGCTATTAATGGACTGGGGGACAGCAAACCTTCCGAACTCATGGAAATGATGCTAAACCTGCTGGGCACGGAAGAGCCCAATTTCATTTTCATGGAACTGTTTCTCAGGCATATGCCACCGCATGTTCAGACGGCGCTCGCAAACAGTACTGCCACTGAGCCCCGGGCCCTGGCCGAGGAGGCCGACCGTTTCTTCCTGGCAACCGAGCGCTTCTCCCCTGAGACGCTGGCCGCGACGCGCAGTTAATCACCTTCGGGCGCGGGGGTGGCATCCAGCAGGGGCCCCTTCGGCACCGACGGCCGTGCTGGCACAGGCTTGTGCTACTTCCATGCCCGTTTCGGTGCGAAAGCGAAGAGGTGCCGCGCCCCTTGCAACTACGACGCGTCGGGAAACACCAAAGCCCACGCTTCGCAGCGGCCGTGAGCGTGGGCGCGAAGAGCCGGCTGCTGTTCGTCAAGGACAACCTTTCCGGGCGCAAATTCCTTTGCGACACCGGCGCCCAGAGGAGCGTCCTGACGGCCACTGCGGAGGACGCCGCTGGCGGGACTCATGGGCCACCCCTACTGTCCGCTAATGGCTCCCCTATCCGCTCTTATGGCATGAGGACTGTGGACTTGTGTTTCGGGAGTCAGCGCTTCACATGGGACTTTGTCACTGCGGATGTCTCATTCCCTCTCCTCGGCGCTGATTTTTTTTGTGCCCACGGGCTGCTGGTGGATGTTAAGAGGGGCCGTCTGGTGGATGCACTGACTTTTTCCACGGTCGCCTGCGTCCGCAATGAGGCGACTTATGGTGGTCTCTCCAGTTCGCTATCGGACGGCACCAAGTACCAACTCCTCCTTGGTGAGTTCCCTGGCTTGACACGGCCCACTTTCTCCTCTGCCACGACTAAACATGGGGTCGAGCACCACATTGAGACCAAGGGCCCCCCGATCCACGCGAGGGCCCGACGGCTTGATCCCGAGAAGCTAGCAGTCGCTAAGTCCGAGTTTGCCAACATGGAGCGTCTGGGCATCGTCCGCCGCTCGGATAGCCCGTGGGCCTCGCCACTACACATCGTCCCTAAACCGAGTGGTGGGTGGCGACCGTGTGGTGACTACCGCCGCCTTAACGACGCCACTGCGCCCGACCGCTACCCTGTTCCACACATTCAGGACTTCTCAGCCCACCTGGCAGGCAAAATCTTGTTCTCCAAGGTCGACCTGGTGCGCGGGTATCGCCAGGTTCCCGTGCACCCCTCAGACGTTCCCAAGACAGCTGTAATCACTCCGTTTTGACTGTTCGAGTTTCTGAGGATGCCGTTTGGTCTTAAAAACGCGGCACAATCTTTCCAGCGTTTAATGGATTCTGTGCTCAGGGACTTGCCATTTGTGTTCGTCTATTTGGATGACATCCTCGTCGCCAGCTCCTCGGAGGATGAACATCTGATGCACCTCCGCGACCTCTTCGCAAGACTTGAGCAGGATGGCCTGATCATCAACAGGCAAAGTGTGTTTTCGGGGTGCCCTCTATCCAGTTCCTCGGGCACCTCATAGACAAGAACGGCGCCGCCCCCCTTCCGGCAAAGGTGGAGGCCGTCTCCGCTTTTCCCCGACCTCACTCGGCTCGGGGCCTCCGGGAGTTCCTGGGGATGGTGACTTTCTACCACCGGTTCATCCGCCGGGCGGCCCACATCATGCGCCCGCTCTATGAGGCTCTGAAAGACAAGGCCCCCAACCGGGACGTTGAATGGACGGCCGAGAGGATGGAAGCCTTCGAGGCTACGAAGGCCGCACTGAGTCGTGCCGCTATGCTGGCCCACCCGACCCACGGGGCCCCTGTCGCTCTCACTACCGATGCATCGGACTACGCTGTTGGAGCCGTATTCGAACAGTGGGTCGGCGGCGCCTGGCAACCGCTTGCCTTTTTCAGCCGTCAGCTGGTCCCCAGGGAGCGCAAATACAGCACGTTCGATAGAGAGCTCCTCGGCCTCTGGCTGGCGATCCGCCACTTCCGCTCCCTATTGGAAGGCCGTGAGTTCACGGCATATGTGGACCATAAACCCCTCACTTTCGCCATGTCCAAGGTGGCCGAGCCGTGGTCCGCCCGCCAGCAACGGCAACTGTCGTTCATCTCTGAGTACACTACGGACATCCAACACATCGCCGGCAAATCCAATGTGGTCGCGGACTGCCTCTCCAGGGCGATCGTCGGCACTGTGCATCTGGGTCTCGACTACTCCCGCATGAGCGCAGACCAGGCCTCGCACCACGGGGTGCAGGCCCTCAAGACTTCTGACACGGGTTTGCGCCTGGAGGAAGTCGCGGTTGGTGACTCGGGCGTCAGGTTGCTGTGCGACCTCTCAGCTGACAAGCCTCGGCCGCTGGTCCCTGCAAACTGGCGAAGATCTGTTTTCGAGGCGGTCCACAACCTCTCCCACCCCGGAAGGAAACCGTCCGTGAGGCTGGTGGCCCAGAAGTTCATGTGGCGCGGTCTCAAGAAAGATGTGCAGGCCTGGGTCCTAGTCAGCGGGCTAAGGTGCATCGCCACACAAAAGCCCCCTTGGAGCCCTTTGCTGTCCCCGAGAGGAGGTTTGACCACGTCAACGTTGACTTGGTAGGTCCACTTCCTCCCTCGCACGGATTCACCTACTTGCTCACCATGGTGGACAGGACGACCCGCTGGCCCGAAGCCGTTCCCCTCTCCTCGACAACGTCGTCAGACGTGGCCCGGGCGTTCATCGGCACGTGGGTTGCACGCTTCGGGACACCGTGCGACCTTTCCTCAGATCGTGGCCCTCAGTTTACCTCTGAACTCTGGAACGCAGTCGCTGAGAGTTTGGGGGTCAAGCTGCACCGCACTTCCGCCTATCACCCCCAGGCGAACGGTCTTTGCGAGCGGTTCCACCGCTCCATGAAAGCAGCCCTGCGTGCCGGCTTGACGGACGGCAACTGGTTGGATAAGCTCCCGTGGGTCATGCTCGGCCTCAGGTGCGCCCCCAAGGAGGACCTGTTGTCCTCATCCGCCGAACTCGTCTACGGCCAGCCACTGCGGGTCCCCGGCGAATTCATCCCGGACGCCACAGCGCCCTGGTCCGCAGCCAGGCAACGGTCCTCCCTGCTGGAGGCCGCAAAAGGGTTCGCGCCGGTTCCCACGTCGCAACATGGCACCCCAGCCGCCCGGCTGCCCCGTCACCTGCGCTCTCCGGATTTTGTGTTTGTTCGTCATGACGCCCACCGTGGACCTCTCCGCCCCCCATACGACGGGCCGTTCAGGGTCCTGGAGCACGGGGATAAGAGCCTGCTCATGGACATTGGCGGCAGACCCGAGACTGTTTCCGTGGACAGGGTCAAACCCGCGCACCTGGACATTGCCCAGCCTTTGGGGTTGGCCCCCCCCCCCCGCGCCGGGGTCGTCCCCCTTTGCCCTGTGCCCCTGCGCCCGCCGGGGTACCCTTGACCCCGCCTGAGCCCTTGTCCCGTGACTCAATGGACAGTGCGGCCCCGCCCCCCTCGGCCCCTACAGTGCACACCCGCCGGGGTCGGGTCATCATCCCTCCACGGCACAAGGATTTTGACTATGGGTGAATTCTGGGGGGGCTTGTGTGGTGTTTACATAATTCACCCGCGGAACCTCGAGTTGGGGTGCGGGGTTCCGCACGGACTGTTTTTGTTGTTGCGCTTCCGGAGGAAAGGTTAACAGAGTTCCCGCCGTTATGCGAGTAGTTTGGTGATGTCGAACAATAAAGCAAGTTCTGTTCCTGTGTCCGACACTCTGCCTCCGACTCCTTTTCTCCGGCGCTACATTGCGATTTTTTTCGATATCTCCGTTGTAGCTTCTCCTTCATGCAATCTAATCTTTGGAACACGGAAAAGTCGCTTTCCAATATCTCCGTTTCCGCGATTTCCACATCTGTAGACGCAGCAAAAATCCGCCACGATGACGACGGACAGGTGACTGCTTGTCGGCAACAATGGCGGTCAAGTACCCGGATGAACAAGCGTGACGTCACGCGCAACCCAGCCTATAAAAAGCCATGAATTTAGAAACGTGTGAAAAGCAGGGGGACGTTTATTTGTCTGATTGCAGCAACAGTGCCTTTTTTTCCACTCATGTAGGTCTGCCTAACCACCACTGGGGGGCAGTCTAACCGCACTTTTCTCCCACATGCACGCACCAACCACTTGTAATTCCAATTTCGGGACTTTCGCTGTGGCTTTCGGTCACTGTTAGGAATGTCAATAAGGAGGATATTTGACAATTTTTTCCTCTTTTAATTTACATTCTCAGTTGCTGTCTTCGACTCTTACTCACGATTTGGTCCCCAAGAAGGATTTGGGTTCAAGCTGTTGACAAAAGTGGAGAGTCATAGGGGTAAATGTGCTGCTTTGGGGACAAACTTCAGACAGAGTTACAAACAGTCTATTTTTTTCATTTTGAGTCGTTTTTCTTGGCTGCACTGGTCAAATTCTAGTTTGTTACTTTTTAGACAAATCAGATTTCAGCCTCTATGTTGCGTCACATTAAAAGTAATCTGCCGGGAGGCCTCAGAATCTGTAGAAAAGTAACGTAAAATTAAAGGAAAGGAAACATTTGTGTTTAACCAATCATCTTTAAATTTGTCTCTACGGGGGCAAAATGTTGGCCCTTGATGACCTCAGCATCTTCCTGGCCTCTGGTTGGTTGGTCACTACAAAACATTTTACAGGTAACTTCAACTAGCAAAACACATCACGGTCATTACACATTGATTATAAAAATTATAATCTGCATCGGTGGTAAGTATGTCTTTTTTTCACATTTTTTATATTTTTGTCTCTGTATTAGATGTTAAGTATTGATTTTAGACTGCTCCAAATGATCGATGTGCTGTTACAGTGCATTTTTTGTGTCATGTTGATGATGTGATAGTGGTGGCATTAAGACATGGGTCAAGTCGAATGAATCCCCGCTTCTGGCCCAGGTACAAAATGCCAGCTCGCAACTCCACAACTCCTGAGTTTTGGATGAGCCCATTCTAGGTTGGGGTCAATGATAATGGTATACTGGTCGACTTGCCTGTTTATTGTGTCGGCTGTGTGGGTTCAATTCGCATTCAGTGACGGTGTGACCTGATCATGACAGCGTGCCCTGCGATTGACTGGAGACCAGACCAGTCCAGTCCAGTACATTACGGTATGTCGTCTACCGTAAGCAAAAGGTCATCACCATAGCAGTTGCGCTGCTTCACTCAGAATGTACTTTAAGCCCCAAATCTCTGGCACCCAAGGATAATTATCACCAGGAATCCAGCCTGCCTTTTAAGGAAGTTATTGGAAAAATAAAAGGCAAAATAAAAAAACAAGGCTGACAGTAGATATTAACCTGCAACAGTTTACAGACTTGGGATGCATGGCCAGTTTGTGATTACACCAAGCGGCAGTGAAGCAGATGTCAAACAGTAAATATTGGCAGTAAATGTCGGAAAGCTCCAAGCGAAAGGATATTACAGGGATGACACTGATGTATGGCTCTCGTTTATTTACTGTACGGAAAGAAAGAACATCTCCCTCTTCTGTTGACAAGTCTGACTGTCTCTGCAAGATGCACTTTGTGAGTTACTACAGTATATGCTGGCCATGTACCTTTAAATCATTAAGCAGCCTCTCTGTACATGTGTGTAATGTGACAGCCAACAAGATCAGACACTGTGACAAGTGGTTGCAAACAATCAAATACTGATCCTTTTGGAGGCCAGGGGAGGGGAACAACAACAACAACAACAACAAAAAAACCCACCAAGATTCTTTAGGAGGGGAATAAGAGCGTGTGAGACGACGGCTGTGTTTACAAGTACCCACAACCCGGCCGGTCGGCCCGAGTTCATCTAACGGTCAGTGGTTCTGAGGTCCCCGGGTCTTGGGACTTTTTGAAAAAGATCTGTGAAGCAGAATTAAAGTGATCTACCTCCGGACTCGGGCCGAAAGCGCAGAAAGGCTTTTCAGTCTGTGAAACAAGGAAGAGGAGAGGAAAGAAAGCACGGGCAGGCAAGGGAGGGGGCTCATAATGAAGAGGGGAGAGGAAGAATTGTGTTTGATGAGCGTGTTCCCCTGCCTGAGCTACTTTGAAACATAACTAACTGGCCCACCTTGTGTGACGCCGGCCGGCTTCAGGCCAGGGACAAAGTCAAGCATACGCTCCACGGAGGCCAAGTGCCTGAAGCAATACTTCCATCAAGTCCTCATTGAGTCTATAACTTTGATGATATCATCTTCACTTTAAGGTGGCCACTTAAACCATTTTACGTAACTAAGTTTAGTCTTCCAGATGTTCAAGAAAGCAAATATGTAATGTTTTCACGATCTGAGATGGCAGCGCAACTGTCAGGTACGCTGTTTAAAAAAAAAGAATAAAATCTATAATGTAAGGGTTATTTATGTTAATGTGTTTGAACAAACTCTAATTTAGATGAAGTTGCGATATTGTGTAAAATGTGGATAAAACTAGAATAGAATGATTTGCAAAACACTATTCAACATATATTCATTGGATTACGCAACAATTTCAAACGAAAAATCTCATTTTTTTGCGTGTGTGAAAATATTCACTTATTTTTATTTTGGTGCCTGCAACGTGTTCCCACAATGCTGGGACAGGGGGATCCGAATCTGAATCATTTTCATTTGCTAAGTATGTCAAAAACACAGTGAATCTGCCTCCGGTATTTGGAGCCGCTCTAGTACGACAGCAGACAGAGATTTGACGCAATACTTTTGAGACATGAAACGTAGGTGCAGTCAATCACCAACGAAAAGTTGGTTGTGATGAATTTGTTGCAAACGAAATGGCTCTAAGAGTCGAATCTTTGAAGCGAACAATGCAACATTGTCATCGTCCATCTAAGGGAGCCTGCACATCAATATGCGGCAAAGCGAGAGAAGATGTGGAGCGGCACACAGACGGTGGAAGGAAGACGAGTTACTTGTGATATTTCATTTTCTCTTATTTTAATAAATCTGCAAAAAAAAAAAAAAAGCTGATTTTAAGGCAAATGGCTTTATTTTGGAAAAAAAGGGGAAAGGATCTGCGAATAGGTGAAACCCTATATATTTACTTTTCTTCTTAATGCAATTACTGGCTATTGACGGCAGGCCTTGGTCCTTTTCTCATGCCAACAAATTCAACATTAGCTTCTTGTGCTACCACTTAGCTAGCTAGGCAGACTTTTATTGACATTGATACTGACACCGTATAAATGCATCTCAGTATAAACACATCTCGACAACCTTGCAAAAGTCATTGGGTTGCTCATTTTCCATTCATTTTCGATGAGTACATTATTAATAACTAATAACTAACTTTTTTTTAACTAACAGCTATCAATAGGACATTTCTTTGGGGGGGTCATTTATGGATGATGAAATGGATGATTTTTAGTAATTTATTAATGAAAAAACGGCAGTCAATATGGGCCCATGCGTTTTTTCACCACAAAACATGATTTTGACTTATACGGCTTTTTGTAACTCCCGCCATGAATATCCTCTCAAGGGATTTGTTTTCAAGACGAAGCAGGAAGTGACGTAAAGGACAGAGGCGCCCCCAAGTGGACTCGTTTTTTTTTCCATTAGTTTTACCTGCGGGAAGGTAGCTCGTTGTTCCTTCGTGTTAGCTAAAATGCCGGCTCCTTGCATTGCTGGACATTGCTTGAACACTCGGGAGAATGGATTTACCCTTCAGAAGTTTGCAAGAGACCCGGTTCGTCGTGAAAAATGGATTGCACAGGTGGAGAGGACGAGAGCTTCGTGGGTTCCAAATGACAGGTAGGTGTGTATGCAGATACAAAAAAAAATAATAGTTTGGGGCGGACCACGTAATTGGTCTCTCATAACATAACAAAAAATCCGCGTACAAAATATGTCGATGTGCGCGTCGGACGGCGTCGGGCTGCTGCGTCGCTTTGCCAGCGAAGGCTACGCTTTGGGCTCGAGGACGGCAGCCAAGAATGCCTCACTCAGCCGCGTGCGCGCAGTAAAGCGCCCCGGCTCGACGGTGTTGTTCCTCGCGTACTGTAGCATCTATGAACAACCACCTAAAGCAGCACGGCTCGGCTCTCCCTCACTCAGCCGCGTGCGACCACAATGCAGTAAAGTGGAAGTGGATCGGACGGGGATGCGGTTTGGCCGTGATCGGATCCCATCTGAATATGGCTTGAAACAGTAGTGTAATATTGCCCTGAGGGCTCGAAACAATAGTGTAACATTGCCCCGGAAACTTCACTCAGTTGTGTGGTGTACTCCATTTCGAAAAGAGCTTCTGTGTCAGAAGGGGCGTGTTTGTCTCCCATAGTTAGGGTGCACCGGCGTGTTTTCATTGGCGAATGTCCGGGTGACGTCACAGACGGAGGATGCAGCCAATATGGCGACCACTTGGATATCGTAGAATGACGTTTCTGCATCTTTGCACATGGATGACGCTCACATTTATTTTTTTGTATAGACATTGAAGTGAATAATGTTATATGTATTTTTCATTACAATGTCTATTTTAGAATGTTTATAGGGATGATGATACTTGGGCGTTAAGAAAAGGTTTCCTCCCACATCCCAAAAACATGCAACATTAATTGTACACTCTAAATTGCCCCTAGGCGTGATTGTGAGTGCGGCTGTTTGTCTCGATGTGCCCTGCGATTGGCTGGCAACCAGTTCAGGGTGTACCCCGCCTCCTGCCCGTTGACAGCTGGGATAGGCTCCAGCACTCCCCGTGACCTTTGTGAGGATAAGGAGCTAAGAAAATGGTTGGATGGATGAATTCTTTTACATTTTATTTTCATTACAGAGGGCCACGTGATTGGTGACATTCATGTAAGCTTACCGATATTAAATAGAGATCCCTTAGTTATGCTTTGGAAAGGTGAGGCTTTTAGATCAACTCTTGTGACAAGTTTATATATACAGGGTATATCTATCTATCTATCTATCTATCTATCTATCTATCTATCTATCTATCTATCTATCTATCTATCTATCTATCTATCTATCTATCTATCTATAACATTGCCTTTGTTGTGTATTCAATTGAATTAATTGTGTGTGTGTCACATATATATACACACACACAATTGAGAATGTGTGTATATATAAACTTATACCCTTTCTTCAGTCACAAAACCCCAAGCCCCTAAACCCCACTGAGGAGCATTTCTTAATTAAACCTTTATATTTGTATTTGAGGAGGTCAAGTCCGAGATCATCCAATCTCATATATGGACTAGAAAGGTTTAAGCCTTGAGGGAATATGTAGGTGTTTATTACACGAGCATCAGGCCCAAAAAGGGCTGCAGTTTTTGCTTGTCTAAGATGGAGGCTTAACAAGGAGGAGGCGAGCCAGTTGTCATGTGAATAAGAGGAAACTAATGACATGAGCCTTGTTTGATAGAAGAGGATAAAACCAGCACGGAGGAGGTGAATTGATTTTCAAAACAAGTAGTTTAGTACTTTTTAAACATTTATTTTCAGGAATTTGATCGTTTGAGCATTTGATGCATTGAGCAGACACATCTGTCTGGGACTGAACTGTCCTTGTAGTTTGACAATTCAACAGCCACATCCTTATTAACATGGACATTTAGTTTCAGCTGCCGTGCAGAAAGCAATTATAATATAACAGCAGTCACAGCAAATCTTTTGAAGGTGAACACTGAGTTTAACAATCCCAAATTGGGGAGCGATGCATTTTGCCCACTTTGAGATATAAAATTTTACTCATTTGTTCACCACCTCACTATTTTATTGCCATTTACTTTTAAAATGTTCTGAAGAGAGAACCCTCAAATATCGTTTTATCATGTAATCCAATTTGTCCCACACCTCAAAAATATACAATCTTCTTAGAGTACAGTATCTTTCTTCCATGAGAAGTCTGACAGTTTTTGAATGCTGACGGAGAAGCGTTAAAACCATTGTGTTGTGCATTTCACGACCTTTATGTGATGGATTATTGGAAAAAGAAGCACATATTTATTAAATGTTCATTTGATAATGCAGTTGTTCCTTAGCAATAAGACTGACTGCACTGTTAGTTTTTCGAAATACAAGACACTGTTTGGCTGATTTGTTTTGCTTTGACATACAAACGAAACTTTGAAAGATGATATGAGAGCTGTCTTGTGCCAGTGAATTCAACTCAGCTGAATTCACAATAAGAAGCAGTTTGGGATAATGACTGAACAAATAAGAGGCTTTGAACGGCTAAATGCCACTCCGGTTAAAGTTTACTGTCAAACTAAACCATAAAATCAAGACAATTACACAATTTAAGTCTGCTTGCTTAACCATATCACACAATTAGAAGTGGCATAGAGCCATAAAGATAGGATCTATGTGGTGGTGTTATAATGCTTTAAAGGTCAAGTGTCATCCCTATAAACATTCTAAAATATATATTGTAATGACAAATATGTACATATTACATTCACTTCAATGTCTATACGAAAAAATAAATATTAGCGGAGAACGCGTCATCCATGCGCAAAGTTGCGGAAGTGTCATTCGACGACATGCAAGTGGTCGCCATATTGGGTGAATCCTCCGTCCGTGACGTCACCCCAGACATTCGCCATTAAAAACGCGTGGTGGACGCTACTACGGGAGACAAACATGCCCCTTCTGACATGGAAGCTCTTTTCGAAGAAGAGAACATCACACAACCGAGTGAAGTTACCGGGGCAATATTACCCTATTGTTTCGAGCCATATTCAGATGATATGCGATCACGGCCAAACTGCCTCCCCATTCGATCCACTTCCAAGGCGTAGATGAGCCATCGCGACCCGGCGCCGCGATGAGCCACCCGGGCCGACAAGGCCGGCAGCGACGAGTTATTTCGGTCGACAAGGCCGGCGGCCTCCTCTACCTTGTCGACAAGGCCAGGAGGGCCGAGCCAGCTGGCTTGCCCTTGTTGACAAGGCCGGGAAGGCTGCCGGCCTTGTTGGCAGTTGTGGCTCATTTTTGCAACAACACACATAAACAGAAAAAGACAACACTGCATCATTTTAAATGGGTACGAGAATAGAATTATTCTGACCTGAAGTTGCTATGCCAGAACAGAATAGGTATGACAGAATGTGTGACACTCACTTCAATTTCCCACAGCTGCTGACATTTGTTTTTCATTAGATTGAAAAGTAGTGGAGACTGAATTAAATGCCTCTCTCCCCATTGTGACCAAAATTGCTTCAAGACACAATTGAATTCTAAATCGGTTACTTAATTGTCATTACTAACAAAACTATTGGTACATTTTCTATAAGGAGAGAAAACCTCAAAAATGGTTCGTCGACTCACTTGAAACTAATGAGACTGGAACTTACAAAAATTAGAGGCTGCAGCATGTCTTAAATCAATTTTCTTTAAGTGGGTGTTTCCATCCCTTCTCGTCACTAATTGCTATGACTGGTGTCAATTTCTATTGCATTAGAAAGAGGAAGGTAAAGTGTCACGATAATGAGGACTTGCTGACTGTGACATCGTAGAAATGACCAATGTAGGTTGGTCCCCTGGTTATACCTGGTAATAAATACTACATCCTCCTTCTCATTAAACAATATTCTAGTGCCATTCTTTAGCCTTCACACACCAACCGGCTTCCTCCTCCTACCCCCCCCACAGGGAACAGTTTAGGTCATTACAGTCTGCTGTCAAAACCTGTGACCACTTAGTGTTGGAGGCCGGGATTAAAGGCTGTGAAAACAAGAACAAGCAGGGAAGTGAGGTGAAAGCTGACAGAAGGAGCAGGGCCTTAAATATTTTCTTTTTTCTCTCTTCGCTACCACAGTTGACCACATGCTGTTTTTTGCAGCTACTTTGCAGAGAGCTGCACTAATGTGAAGGGATATGGGGTCACATGGAAAAACAAAGAAAAGGAGTCTAGTGAGGCAAATTCCATCTTTTTCAGTGTGGTGATCAAGACTTCCCTTTCATGATCTATCACCTTATTGTGGTGGAAGGGGCTTTGTGTCTCCATGAGCCTAGGAGCAACGTTATTGGAGGCTTTTGCTGCTAGTAGGGTCACGCGTGGCAAACAGGTCCCAGGTGAGGGACCAGACAAAGTACAAGCCCAGAGCCGCTATGATGAATAAAATGAATCGATCTAAGTTTCTCTCACCTGGACGTGAGTCACCAGGGCCCCCTATGGAGCCACGCCTATAGGTGGGGGTAGATGGTAGGTGAATGGTGGCAGGCCTCACCCGTAGGACCCAGCCAGCAGCACCCGAAGGCGCAACATGGGCCACACTTTTAATGAGCTCATTACCTGTGGGAGAGGCCAAGGGGGCTGGGTGCGTAGTGAGCTGAGTGGTGGCTGAAAGCAGGGACCTGGGGGTTTCATTTCCAGGTATAGAAGCTACAGTAGCTACCGTTGCTCTAGGGACATGGGATGCTTCCGCTCTGGCGGAGAAGCAGCCCAAGCTAGTACGCAAGCTTGAGAAGCTCGGGAAATAACACACTTGTAATTCCTTTTACTGTGCTTGCTTTTTAAGTTAGCACATGGCAGTTAGCACTGTAAAGCCTACTTTCTGCCTCTTCTAGTTTCTTCTTCTTTTTCTTTTTACATCCCTCATATAGTCAACAGTTTCCATAGTGCCCCAAGTGGTTGAATGAGACACCACAGCGTGTGTGTGTGGTTTTTAAGTCCGTCAGACATCCATCTGTCTGGTGTATAGCAGTGTACTGATACTGATATAAACGTACTTTATTTTAATTCCATTTTTAAATTCTAATTCCATTCTTTACACGTTTTAAAAAATTTCAAGTCTTTGACAGAGTTGATAAAAGGCCTTAAAAAAAAATCTCGTGTAAAATCAATCAACTACGAATGCATAAAAGCCCAGCTTGTGGTGTAATTCTTTTTGGTTCATATTCATAACCATGTTATTTAACATCACTCAATTATGTATTTTTCTCTTGACATATTTACAATGCGATGCGATTAGAAAAGGCTTATGGAGCCATGCAGCTGTCAGCAGGATTGAGGATACTATTTGTCATTATTACACGTGGTTACCGGGCATATTTTCATCTTAACAAATGATTGCCATCTGAGTTTCATATTTCAGCAATTTTTTTTTTCAAGGGATCATCTTAGCTTGATACCCTTGCTCTGCATATTCATTTAAACCATGACTGCATTTCTTCATTCATTTCATATGAGACTGGAATTTTGGGTGCGTGTGTCCGTGTGGCCGTGCATCTCCTGCTGAGCAGACATATTTGGCATTTTATTTACCATGACCCCGATCTACACACAAGTCAGTTAATCCTCTCTTATGTTGTGTTGTGAGGTGTTCAAACACCTCATTGGAGTTCATCACAGTGTATGCTGAGAACGCACTGTCATTGAGGGTGCTTAATGACGGTAATGTGACAGCAGAGTTCAGGACAATGTTTGAGTGACGTGAGTCACAAATAGTGGCTTGAAAATGCCCCCTGTCATAAAACCGTAATGACCTGTGCAGGCATTATTTAAAGTACCACCCCCCAATCCCCGATTTATTGCTAAATGTTTGAACATATATGTGAAAAACTCAATTAGCCGTCCACTGATCCAATTTTTATACTGCTTGCTTTCATTAGTCAATCGTTGGTAGACAAGCAACCATCCACCCTCTCATTCACACCTATAGGCATTGTCACGTCCCATCGGAAACGAGAGTAGGACCCAAATGCAGGAACTCGGAAGACGCAAGGTAGTTCAAGAAGAGACACGTTTATTGTATGCAGAGGTCGGGGATCGAGCAGGCAGTCCAGTGCAGCAGCGGTAGTTGTGACGTCGGGCGAAGAGAGCAGATGAGCAGACAGGCAGGAGTCGGTACACAGGGGAACAATCCACGCAGGCAGAAGTATCAAAGGAGTCAGGCTTACAAGGTTGGTCGGAGAACGGACGAAGGTCGGTACACACAGGTTCAATCAGGGATACCGGAGCACACGAATGGGACATGAAGATCATACGAACTGGCGCCGGCCAGTTGTCATCGCGGTCATATAAATCCATAGCATAATCAGGCTGCATGAGGCGCAAGTGTGCACCTTCCAATCAGCGCACCTGCGCGGACACCCGCGCAGCTCGTGCTGAAGCGGCAGAATCATGACATTTAGAGTCTTTAAATAAACTATCGTGGATGTTTTTGAAATATTGGCGAAAGGAAGGAAGCTCTTGATTCAAAACCATAAACACAGCAAAGACATGCACGCTTCCATAGAAATCTAAGCTGAAATTTGAAGTGGTACCTCTTAGATATGGGCAGATATGATAACAATAGCAATACATTTTATTCATTCCAGTTTACACATCTATTTTTATTTAATTATACCTTGCTTTTATATTTGCACTGAAACAGGAGAAGCTCTCTAATTTCATTCTACTATTCGACTATAATGACAATAAATCAGATTCATTCAACTAGCTCACCATGGTAAGCTTCTGTTAAATATTTGAAATACAGCAATAAAACATTCTAAAGCATTAAGAATGAATGGTCGTGTTAAGGAATGGTTTGAATAGATATCTGAATTCCCCATTCCTGAAAAAGGAAGTATTGTGTCACAAAATGTCACAACCAACAGTCAAACAAAACAAAAAAAGAAGTTGTCATGGTCCTGCCGGTCCAGCCCTGGCTGGACAGGTCCCAGCACCGTGTACCGACCTCCGCCGGTCCTCCAACCGACCCCGTAAGCTTGACATCTTTGATACTCCTACCTTCTCTGATCGATCTCCCGTGTACCCCTGCCTGCCCACGGACCTGCTCTCCACGCCCGACGTTCTGACTACCGCTGCTCCACTTGACTGTCTGCCTGATCCCCGACTTTGGACACTTTTCCCGAACTACCTCTGCGTTCCCGGAGTCCTGCATTTAGGTCCTCCTCCATACCGATGGGTCTTGACAGAACAATCTGGCCAAACCAGGACCCAGCAGGAAGGACCCGGCATCGCCGGGACCGAGGCGAGGTAAACCGACTCCCGAAGGACCAAGCCTGTCCTATCCGGGTAGGCTCCATAATGCCATTCGCGTCTTCCCTGTCACACGCACTGCCTGCATGTCATGATTACGTCCCGACCAGGACCCGCTGCCACCTTGTAATCTTTCGGATTCTGATTTTTTGGATTTTGAGGAAGACTGTGATTTATATGACCTTGCTGCCTGACTACGATTCAGATTATGACTGTGAATTTCCTCTCCCTATCTTTAATTCCAGTCAGTTTGTTTCACCTCCCCGTGTTTCCAGCTCCCGAGTGTCTTCGCCCGGTAGGTCCAAGTCCTCCAATCCATTTTAGGGAACCCGCTTGGCCATCTACCTGGGTCCTTCGCTGCGCGGCGACAAAGACACCGTCCTCGTCCATTCATTCCCCACCGGCAACGGCCAAACCAGCAGATCCGGAGCTGGTGGCGAAACTTCCAGTTCAGAGGGAGGAGGAGTCCGCTAATCCGGAGATGCTGCGACTCGAGAATCACGAGGTCTTCTATCGCGAAATTCGGGTGGAAATAGAGCTACGCTCATGTCGCGGTTGCAACAGACTCACTGCTGACTCACGCTCAAGCTGCGGTTGCAACTGACCCGCTCCCGAGTCACGGCCACGTCGCGGTTTCAACAGACTCGTTGCTGGCTCGTGTTCACGCTGCAGTGGCAACGGACCCGCGACCGAGCAAGGTTCATGTCGCTGTGGAAACCGATCCACCGCCGCGCCATTCCCGCGTCGCGGTGGTAACAAATTCACTGCAAGCGCACGCTGGGGTAGCCACTGATCCGCTACCGGGCTGAACTCACGTGGCAGTGGAAACCGATCCGCCGCCTCGCCACACTCACGTTGCGGCTTTCACAGACGCGCTGCTCACCCAGGCTCATGCCACGGTATCCTTCGACCCCTTTTCGAACTGAGCTCACGTCGCAGGTGGCAACAGATTCACTGCTGCGTCACACCTACCTCGCGGTGGTGACAGGCGTCCAGGCGACCGTTGTAGGAAAGGGGTGGAATTGGCGATCGAGGATGAGCCTGCCAGAGCACCTGCCACGTGCGTGTTCCTAAGGAACAAGACCCAGAAGCGAATTGCAGAGGGCTTAAGTTCAGAGGCTGGAGTGAATTCAGACAAAGACGAGGTGAACTATTTTCCTCCAGTTAAGAGGGGGAGGACCTTATCATTCCCGTCACTCCGTGCCGTGCCCAAGAATGATCTATTCACACCCTCTAGTGTCTGCCAGTTCTCCTCCGGGATCCCTGACTATGAGCCAGTCGCTGATTAGGAGGCGCACACCTGCACCCCATCCTTGTTGATTAACCCCTGTATTTATAGGACCCAGGGGACGACTGGTCTTCGCCAGATTGTCGCGACTCATGCCCCGTGATCAAAACTACTATATGTCATGGTCCTGCTGGTCCAGCCCTGGCTGTGCGGGTTCCCACGCGGCCGCACTGATTGGGAGGCGCACACCTGCGCCTCATGTTGGCTCAGTGGCCCGGTGTATATAGGACCATGGGGACGACTGATCGGGCGCCAGATTGTTGCAACCCATGGCCCGTTCCTGCACTCCCATATCTCTGTTCGACAACCCGTGTGTACCAACCTCCGCCAGGTCTCCGACCGACCCCGTAAGCCTGACTCCCTTGACACTCCTGCCTTCCCTGATTGATCTCCCGTGTACCGAATCCTGCCTGCCCGCAGACCTGCACTCCACGCCCAATGTCCTGACTACCGCTGCTGCACCTGACTGCTTGCCCGATCCCCGACCTTGGAATAATAAACGTTTTTCCCAAATTACCACTGCGTCTCCTGACTCTGGCATTTGGGTCCTACCTCCGTTTCGATGGGTCGTGACAGAACGATCTGGCCAAAACAGGACCCAGCAGGAAAGACCCGGCGTCGCCGGGACCGACGCAAGGTAGACCGACTGCCGGAGGACCAAGCCTGTCTGATCCGTGATCCATGACGTCCTCCACTCCCGTGTCACAGACTCCGCCGGCGAGCTATGAATATGTCCCGACCACGACCCATCCAGCACCTCAGATTTTTTTGGACTCTGATTTTTCGGACTATGAGGAGGACCTTGATTTATATGACCGGCTGCCTGACTACGACTCGGATTATTTCGACTATGAATCTCTTTGCCCGATCTTTAATCCCAGTCAGTTTGTTTCACCTCCCCACGTTTCCAGCACCCGAGCGTCTGGTAGGTCCGAGTCCACCAATCCATTTCTGGGAACCCACTTGGCCATCTCGCCGGGTCCTCCGCGTGGCGGCCAGAGGAGACGCCCAGGCCGGGCGCTCCCTTGTGGCACCTGCTGCGCGGCAACAAAGACACCGTCCTCGTCCTCCCACTCCTTGCCAGCAATGGTGAAAACAGCAGACCCACAGCCGGTGGAAAAGCTTCCAGTTCAGAGGAAGGAGGGGTCGCCAAATCACAAGGTATTCAGCCGCAAAATGCGGCCGGAGATAGAGTGGTAGAGCGCCGAACTGGCGGCCTTCACGGCCCAGGTCCAGCATGGATTAGAGAAACAGCTGAGCTATGCTGACATCGCAGTAGCAACGGACCTCCTACCAAGCAAGGCCCATGTCGCTGTCGCAACGGATCCGCTCCCGAGACACGCCAATGTCGCGGTTTCAACTGACTCGTTGCTGACTTATGCTCACGCGGCAGTGGCAACTGATCCGCTACCGAGCCAAGCGCACGTTGCAGTGGAAACGGATCCGCCAACCCGCCACGCCCACGTCGCGGTTTTGGCTGTTTCACTGAAGGCTTACGCTGCGGTGGCCACTGATCTGCTGCTGAGCAGAGTTCACGTGGCAGTGGAGACCGATCCGCCGCCGCTACACGTTGGTGTCTAGGAGGTGGCGACGTCTCCGCAGCCGCTTCTCGGCCGTGTCCAGGAGTACTGGTGGCGACCGATCCGCGGCCGCTCCACGCTCCTGCTTTGTCGGCGACCGGTCCACCGTCGCCCCCCGTTCCTGCTTCTTCACAGGAGTGCCAAGGCTAACACAGAAAGAGCAACAACGCAGCGTTCTGCCGCCTCTGGGGTTTCAGGAGGCAATCTCAAAATCCCACGTTCCTATCCAGGAGGTGGCGGCGGCGCCGCAGCCACCTCACGTTCCTGTCCACGAGGTGGCCATGGTGCCGCAGCCGCCTCACGTTCCTATCAGGAGGTGGAGATGGTTCTGCAGCTGCCTCATGTTCCTGTCCAGGAGGTGGCGATGGTTCTGCAGCCGCTTTTCGTTCTGGTCCAGGAGGTGGCGACGACCCGTCGGCATCCTCGTGGCCCTGTCCAGCAGACGGCAGTGGCGTCACAGTCCCACGCTTCTGCTCCGACGGCGACCAGTCCGCAGCCATCCTACACTTCTACTTCGACGGCGACTGGCACGCGGTCGTTCCACGCCCCTGTCTCGACGGCAATTGAGGATGGCGACGGCTCATCATCATCCTCACGTTCCTGTCCAGCAGACGGCGACAGTCCCACAGTCCTCTTCGTTCCAGTCCCGGAGGCGACCGGTCCGCGGCCGTCCCACGCCCCTGTCCCGACGGCGTCAGGAGCTGGGGAGTTCAGACAGGCCACCCCGGAACTAGAAGGGCATCGGGATGGCTATGATGATGATCATGGCGGTCATGGCATTGGTCCTTCTCTCCTTCGTCCTCCTTACGCCTGATGATTCCCAACCGCTTCATGGCCTAGCCTCGGCAGGGACTGATTCCCGGCCGCCTCATGAAGCCTCGTTGGCGATTGGCCCCTGGCCACCTTCCGACCGAGCCGTGGCGGCGACCGATGCCCGGTTGTCTCGCGGCCGCCTGCATGCGTTGCATGCTTTGGTCTGGTTCCTCCCCGAGGACGTCTACCTGAATCACCCCGTGGGGATCCTGGTGCTTGGCGTCCCGGTCGTCCTGCTGACCTGTCCAGACGCCTCGCTTTTGGTGGCCTGGACAGCCACCAGACAGACTAGGGTTGAGGGGGGGATCCCCTTCACCCGCCACTGGAAATGTTAATTTTTGTCTGTGTGTTTCTTTTGTTTAGGCACGTCTGGGAGCCGCGCCTTAGTGGAGGGGGGGTTAAAGAGGGTTTGACTAACCCCTGTATTTATAGGACCCAGGGGACGACTGGTCTTCGCCAGATTGTCGCAACTCATGCCCTGTTCCTGCACTCCCATATTCTTGATCGTGTACCGACCTCCAGCTGTCCTCCGACTGACCCTGTAAGCTTCACATCATTGATACTCCTGCCTTCTCTGATCGATTTCCCGTGTACCGACCCCTGCCTGCCCGCAGACCTGCTCTCTACGCCCGACGTCCTGACTACCGCTGCTCCACTTGACTGTCTGCCTGATCCCAGACTTTGGACCGAATAAACACTGCCTCTGCGTTTCCTGAGTCCTTCATATGGGTCCTCCTCTGTACCGATGGGTCCTGACAGAAGTAGACAATTGGTAGGTCACCATTTTAGGTTGTACTGTGCTTTTCTCCCAGAGTTCGAGAAGGTAAAAAAAAAAAAAAATATATATATATATATATTCTATTATATATATATATATTCACAGTTACTGGCCCGTTGTGAAAAAGTACATACTCCATATGGTAATGAATGAATTGATTGTGGTTAATCACAGTTTTTGGTTAATTTTCACTGATCACACCAATGCCTGATTACCTCTAGATCTGTTCAATCACAAAATTACTTAAACACAATCTCTTGACAAAATCAAATTGGGAAAAAAAAAAATCTAAAAATGCTGCAACAAAATGAAGCGATCCAAGGAAATTCCAGAACAGTCAAAAAGAATTGACCTCTTTTTTTCTGGACTGGAGAAAACATGAAACTGTGGTGAACTCTCCCAGGAGTGTTTTCTTAGCTGAGTTAGGTAGACTGAATACTACGTTTTTTACGTTAGAATTTACCTGGCTTCTCACCCCAAATCAAGTGTGGTAGGTTCCATCTTATTATCCAGCCAATTCGGATGATGAGACTTTTGAATGACAAAATAGCATCTTTAATGAACCATCCCTTTCACATGGTGTATTTTAATGGGTTTTACTTTTTGCTTAGTCCTACTAAGACAATAAAACAAAAAGAAATATATACGGCAGATCCAATGATACAAAATTTAATATTTCAATTTTCTGGGAGGATTAAGTCTCCTTTCAGTCTTTTGCACCCTACAGTACAAAAGTGTAGATCCTTTTCCACAGACCCATCAGGGTCATGAGCAGGCCCTATGTTTTTGCTCAGGACCCCCACATCCCTGCCCTTATGCTCCTGAATGGTTCCCCCTGATCGCCTCAGTTTTGCTGGATATTCTCTTGTCCCGGCTTTAAAAAGATCTACATTACTTCCAGCTCGCCAAACTTGTCAAAACCAATTTGCTCTCCTATTATTCCCTCAACTGATTTCACCAGCACCCCTCCTCACAGCCCCTCACTTCACAAATCCTTGACCCTCCACTTTCCTTAATCGAAACTCCCAACACGACCTGTGCAACCCCTATCCTCTCTCCATTCCCGTCATGTGGACTCTTTTGATTTTTTTCTTCTTCTTTACTACAAGATCTATTTTTCCACCCTCTATGCTAAGTTCTTTCATGTGAGGGTAAACGATGGCGAAGCAGCTTCTCACACACATTAACGGGCCTTTGTGCGACTGAAAGCAGACAGCGAGTCACTGGCGAAACTAAATAAAACCTGTCTGATGAAAAGCAACCAAGCTGAAAAATGTGTGTTTGTCTGTGCGAGCAGCACTTCCATCATCATATCCTGGCCCAAACCCCGCTCCGCTTTCCCCCCCTTCATTCTCCCATCAATTAGCGCCTCACCAGTGACAACACAGAGGATCTTCATTAGTGGAGAATGCTCAATTATATCAGTTGATATTGCGCTCCAAAATTAATTATACCACTTGCATGGTACGACTGACTGAGTCTGCCTTCACCCCTGGCTGTGGCAGTTACTGATGCGATTTGCTTTTGGCTCCAAGCTCTACTTTCCCATCGTCTGTCTATGTTATCCTCCTTTTCCTCACCATTCATTCTGCACTCAGTACAATTGATCACTAAGGACAGCAAACCCCATTTTCCACTAACACTACACACTTATATTTGGCTCCTTCAAATTGTTCCCAGAATTTTCTGTTCTGGTACCATGAAAACAAATGTGCCCCAACAGAAAGATGCAGACTATGTGCTCATCCTGTAAGGCAGATCAAATTAGTGGAGAGGAGGTAATTCTACAAAAAGCTCATCAAAAGAGCTCTTTCTCTGTGTAATCCGGATCCTATTGGGAATAACAAAAATAGACAGCCTTTACTTCAGCAATAACTGAAAGAGAAGTGGTGCAAACACTGTCATCTCCTGAGAGCAGAACGTGAAGGAGGTGGAAACCGCAGAGAACCTAAGGTGATGTGCTGGTGCCTCAAAATAATGTTTACTTTTGCAATTTATACCCAAATGAGTTGCTCCTATATCTGAAATGTTTTTTTTTTTATCATGGAAATCTCCAGGGGGAGTCTTAACACCTTTTCTATGTTCATTGTTTCTCTTGAAACAAAAAAATACAGCTTTTCAGCAAAGAAAAATCTAGCTTTGAAAATAAATGCAGATTTACTACCATGAAACCTTAAAGGTCAAGTGTCGTCAGACGGATAATTTTTGGTATATTATTAATGAAAACCCCACAGCCAATATGGTCCCGTGTGTTTTTTCACCACAAAACATGATTTCGACGTATACAGGTTTTTGTAACTCCCGCCATGAAAATCCATAAGTTTGAAAGAGACCCTGTTCGTTATGAAAAATGGATTGCACGGGTGCAGAGGACGAGAGCTTCGTGGGTTCCAAATAACAGGTAGGTGTGTATCCAGCTACTAAAAAAAAAAATAGTTTGGGGCGGACCACATAATCGGTCTCTCTCATAACATAGCAAAAGATCTGCATATGAAATGTGTTGATGTGTGCATACAGCTACTAAAAAAAAAAGTAATAGTTTGGAGCGGACCACGTAATCAGTCTCTCTCATCACGTGACAAAAGATCCGCGTATGAAATGTGTCGATGTGCGCGTCGCCCACCCAACAATGTCTTACTCAGCCTTGTCTCGATAGTGTTCATTGCGTACTGCGGCAACTTTGAACATACCCCTAAAAGCAGCATAGCTTGGCTCCACCTCCTCCTTATATGCGCCCACGGGCGCCGAAACTCTGCCACACCGGCTGAGGTGCAGCGTTCGGCGGTCACAGCTTCTGCGAAGTCTGCGCGTCGGGCTTTGCGACGGTGGCGGCTCTGAAGAACCCAGCCGAGAATGTGTTACTCAGTCGCATGCGCGCATAAAGCGCCCCGGCTCAACTGTGAATACCCCCCTAAAGCAGCACTGCTCAGCTCTGTCATAAGCCACACCGGCCGGCCGCGATGAGCCGCGATGGCTCATCTCCGCCGTGGAAGTGGATCGGACGGGATGCGGTTTCGCCGTGATTGGATATTATCTGAATATGGCTCAAAACAATAGTGTAATATTGCCCTGAGGGCTTGAAACAATAGTGTAATATTGCCCCGGTAACTTCACTCGGTTGTGTGGTGTTGTCCTTTTCGAAAAGAGCTTCGGTGTCAGAAAGAGTGTCGGAAAAATCCGAATATCTCTGTTGTTCGGCTTCCATAGTAGCAGGCACTGCGTGTTTTCAATGGCGGAAATGACGATGATGTCAAGGACAGTGGACGTGATTAATATGGCGACCACTTGGATGTCGAGGGACACTCAATTGGGCAACTTTGTGCATGGATGATGTTTTCTCCGCTCACTTTTTTTTTCCGTGTAGACATTGAAGTGAATACTGTTATATGTATTTTTCATTGCAATATCTATTTTAGAATGTTTATAGGGATGACAGTCCCGCTTTAAAGACCTAAAAACTTTAAACATGTAACCATGATGTGTTCAATGTGTCTTCTCCCCTCGACTCTTCTCGTTTTACACGGACGACTTCACCTCGTGGCATCCGACTGTCAAACTCCTGAAGTTCGCAGACGAGACCACGGTCATTGGCTTCATCAAAGACGGCGACGAGTCTGCGTATCAACAGGAAGTGTTGAGACTGGAGCTTTGGTGTGGTCAACACAACCTGTCGTTGAACACTCTAAAAACTGTGGAGATGATTGTGAACTTCAGGAGGCATCCTTCAACATATCTGCCCCTGACGCTGCCCAACTGTCTTGTGTCAGCCGTCGAGACCTTCAGGTTTTTGGGAATTACAGTCTCAGAGGACCTGAAGTGGGGAACCAACATCAACTCCATCCCCAAAAAAAGCCCAGCAAAGGATGTACTTCTTGCGGCTTCTGAGGAAGCACGGCCTGTCACAAGGGACAGTTCTACACAGCGGTTATCCAATCAGTACTGAGTACCTCCGTCACACTCTGGTTTGGGGCCGCCACAAAAAAGGACAAACTCAGACTGTAACGGACAATCAAAACCGCTGAATGGATTGTCGGCAACACGCTACCCACTATCGAGGGCTTGCATGCAACGCAACCTAGGTCCAGAGCAGGCAGGATCCATTTGGATCCTCCACATCCTGGCCACCAGCTCTTCCAGTTCCTTCCATCGGGAAAGCGATAGAGATCAATGAAAGTCAAAAGTAGCAGGCATTCAAACAGTTTTTTCCCTTCTGGCAATTAAGTCAATTCTTGATCAGCGAACCTACTGTATTTCTGCCTTGCGCCATGTTAGGACACTCACTCACATCCTGCTGGTCCAATCTGTATTAGTATTAATAATATATATTGTAGACTATCGCACGACTCGTCACTTTAAACTGCTCCCTTTGCACAATTGTCATTAGCCGCTTACCCTCACGAGGGTCGTGGGAGTGCTGGAGCCTATCCCAGCTGTCAACTGGCAGGAGGCGGGGTACACCCTGAACTGGTTGGCAGCCAATTGCAGGGCACATGAAGACAGACAACAGTTGCACTCACAGTCACACCTAGGAGCAATTTAGAGTATCCAATTAATGTTGCATGTTTTTGGGATGTGGAACCTCAGAACTGTGAGGTCAACGCTTTCAAGCTAAGCCACAATGCCCCCTGTGAAAAACAATAGTTTCTAAAGCTGAGCTATACTATGGGTGTGAATGAGATGCATGGTGAAGGTATGTCAACAACAAACACAACACCTGACACAAGGATGGGTGCCTGTTTTTTTTTTTAAATGAGCATTAAGTGAAAAAGTATTAACCACCAATTTCATGCAAAATGTGATAAAAATACATAATTTTACAAATGGTGATATGTGGCGAAATATAGCAGCTAGCAGCTAATGTTAACAGTTGACTCCACGATTTAGAAGTAACCACCTCTTGTGTCTTAAAACCAATAAAACTAAAAATATTTATAATTAGCTTAAAAAAAACAATTAAGAAGAAAAATCTGTAGTCTGCATTACCTGACAGTAGAATAATAGTAAATTGATCTTTAAAAAAAAAAAAAACCATTCCTCTCTATCCTGCCATCTAATCCCTCAAATTTAATTATTAATTTACAATTTACAATTGGTCACTTTTCACTTTTTTCTTCTTCTGTAGTATCTTGGCTGGATTATTTAACTTCAGTTGGCACAAAGGTTGAAAAGGACTTGGACAGCTATAATATGTCGGGTAATGTGTAGAGTATCTATAGCAGGGGTGCCCAGACTTTTTTTTTTTTTACCACAAAATCTAGTTTTCAAGCACCCAGCCTCTCGCGAACGACGGGGGCCTGACGTCTTTTTTTTTTTTTAGAATGACCAATAATGAAATAGAATTGCCAAGTCACAAAGCTCTACCCACTACAAAAATGCAAAATATGTTTATTTTAAAGTATATTGAGTATTCTTCATGTGTAAATGTATGTTTGTGTGCCTTGCATAACTCCATGAACCAATATTGCACAACACAACATAGTGAAACATCAACATTTTTTGTAACTATCTGAGTTCACGATGATCACTAAACGCCATACGAATGAAAATGCACACCTGGGCTGTGTCACTCACGTCAGTGGATTCGTCCAACTGCAGTGAGAAACACACAATCTGAGATGTCCTTCCACGCATCAGCCATGGTTTCACAGCGCCGTGTAACTGTGCTCCTTTACACAGTAGAGATTTTGTTGTGCGGCCAGTTGGGATTTTAGTTCGTTCACTTTTCTCATTCTCAGTTTGCTTTTCGGTGGAATATTGGTGTCGCATTTTCCTTAAACAGTTCGAAAATGCCGTGACACATTTCACTACACTATCAGATGAGGCAAACGCACAATTACATCGTTAAAAAGTTGTCTCATTCCGGATGAAAGTGATCCATTTTTGTCTTCTTAACTGCAGCTTCAATACTCATGTTTGATAAAATTTCTTATGCGAGGGCTTAAAATGTGAATTGTTGTTAATTGAAATATGTCCTGCGATTGACAACTTCAGGGTGTACGCTGCCTCTCAACGAGTCAACTGGAATAGGCTCCAGTATGCCCGCCACCCGAGTGAGGCTAGGACGTACTGTACAGTGAATGCATGGATACCCAGGAGACCGTGAGACGGGTCAAGAGAGTTTTACTGAGGAGTACATTTGTTTTCAGTGATCATTCTCCACGTGAGAACATGAGCAAAATAGTACTCTGGCTTCCAATTTGTATTATTATCATCACAAATACTCTACATTTCTCAACATCTCGCAATGGTGTATCCTGTTATGATCCTGCTGCTCCAGTCCAGGCTGTGCGGGTGCCCGTGCGGTCGCGCTAATTGACCCCTCCGTACAGGGCACTTAACCACGCCTCCTGAAGTTACGTCACCCCACGTGTGCTAACCTCAGACAAACAATTAGCAAAAATGGCGGCGCAGCAAGAAAAGACTAGAGCGAAACTGTCCGATTTGCCAGCTGATTTCTCACTCGCATTCTTAGCTAACAGTGAAATATCATTGAAAAGCGGACAGCAGGGCTTCAAGTATTTCAGCGAGCGGTATTTCAATGGTATTTACATGCATATCGACGTAGAAACCATTGATATTAGCGCGAGATCTTTCCGGAGTCAGAGGAAGACCAAGAAGCCACATAATATGATATATTATAACCCAAAGACAAATTCGTCATTGACAGTTTCTGTCAGGTTCACCAATCAGACATTCATTAAACAGGACAAAAAAAGGGTGCAAAGACACCAGTTCAAGTCTCGTGAGGAGAGAGGAGAGGAACTGTCTCGTACAATTCACCACTGCACTCTCTGATTATCCTCTCCTCAGCACCTCTATTTATTTAGTTTTAAGATGCCCCTTATTTACATGGATGTTAGAAAAAGGAGACGACAAGCAAAACAGTTTGAAACAAGGTGTACATGTTTGTTCATGTGCGTGTGCATGTGTGGAAGATTGCTGAATACATGTGTGGTCATCATTTCTTTAACAGGCAGCAGTTCTAACAGTTCTGATGATTAGATGTTTTTGTTCTTGCTATCTCCTGCTAGGAGGCTGCCACGCTATCTAGGGAATGTCATGAGTGAGGTTGCAGCTGGTTGTTCCCTTTTGGCAATAAAGCCTGCTTCCGTATAATTACCTAGTTTCTGTACATTGTAATGTATGCAGTTGATTCTGTCAACATTTTTATTCGGGGTTATCCATAACAAGATGGATTCCCATCCTGCAGGAATCTCGTTAACCAACTTATACTCATCTGGTATTCCGTTGGGATGCCATTTGCATCAATGTATGTCAGATCTCCATCTTTCCAAGAGGACCTTCGCCTTCGGGAGAACCCAAGGGGAGGTCCAAAGATGGATGCGGCCAATTGTATATCCTCTGCTTTTGATGGAAACACAGTCACAGATAAGAGCAGGGATACCAGTGCACACGTTCCTGCTGCATTTATCAGTGTGTCATACAACTTTTGACCAACACACCACCACAACAAATCGCTGCATGGGAGCAGTGGGGCAGTTTGCAGATGGATATCATGACACCACGTTTTCTTGAGACTTCCCACCTTAAAATCTGTCCCTGTAAAGCTAACATAGGAGAAATTAGCCAATGCAACATGAGTAGAAAATATCAGTTTATCATTTAGTGCCTTAGTTGTTGGATAAACACTTTTCCATTTCTGAGAAGTGGTGTTAGGAGTTGTTTTAGTCATTACCTCGAGGGTACATTGTGTTGGGATTTCTGTTGGAATGACACGCATTAGTGGCCTAGGGCCCATGCATGTGATGTAACTATAGTTTACCTTGTTAGCTGCATTCTACATTAACAACAACCAGTTTTGTTTCCTATTTGTAAAAAAAAGATAATCATAATAATGATAAAATTTTCCTCAGGATTTTTCAGGTAAAATACTCCCTCCATAGTATACGTACTCTTTTGTATGGCATTCAGGTTTAAGGTAGCATTAAATTGGCAAATGGTGAGAAGAAAGTGGGGGTTTCCTTTAGTACAGACATGTCCAAAGTCCGGCCCCCGGGCCAATTGCGGCCCGTGGACAAATTTTTACCGGCCCGCGGCCTCTATCATGAAATCAATAATATGCGGCCCGCCAGCACTGTTGACCACAGTATAAAATACATGTGTACAAAAAGCTATTTTTCATATTTTTCATTTCACCAGAAGATGGCAGTAGCCCTGTGGCCGCACTCTGGCCGCCGTGACCCTTGACCTTGCGTGATCGTTTCAGCCCAGCCCATTTCTAACATGGCGTCTGTAAACAAAAAAAGGAAAGTTGACCGCGAGGGCCGCCGCTTCCAGGACAAGTGGAAATTTGAGTATTTTTTCACTGAAATACGAAACAACTGTGTCTGCCTAATTTGCCAAGAGACTGTGGCTGTTTTCAAGGAATTCAACATCAAGAGGCACTACCAGACGAAACATGCTAGCTACGACAAGCTAACTGGGAACAAACGCGGTGAAAAAGTGAAGCAACCGGAAGCTGTTTTAACGGCACAGCAAAGCTTTTTCACAAGAGTCCGTGAGTCAAATGAAAATGCCACAAAGGCAAGCTACGAAGTGGCAACGCTGATTGCAAAGCACTGCAAACCTTTCACTGAGGGTGAATTTATTAAAGACTGTGTAATGGAAATGGTTGAGAAAATTTGTCCCGCGAAGAAGCAAGAGTTTGCCAATATTTGCCTGGCTCGTAATACTGTGGTACGGAGAATTGAAGACGTTTCATTAGATATTAAGAGACAGTTAGAGGCAAAAGGAACTGAGTTTGACTTTTTCTCGTTAGCGTGCGATGAAAGCACGGATGCGTCCGACACCGCTCAGTTACTGATCTTTTTAAGAGGAGTGGACAATGACATGAACGTGAGTGAAGAGCTTCTGGACCTCCAGAGTCTGAAGGGCCAAACAAGAGGAACGGATTTATTTGTTTCTGTTTGTTCCACCGTAGATGACATGAAACTACAGTGGAATAAAGTCACCGGGATTATTACGGACGGCGCACCTGCCATGGCTGGCGAGCGGAGTGGATTATCAAGCCTTGTCTGTAACAAAGTCAGCGAAGAAGGAGGCAGCGCTATTAAACTCCACTGTATTATTCATCAAGAAGTTCTCTGTGCCAAATATATGAAATATGATAATGTTATGAAACCGGTGATAAAGACTATTAATTATATTCGCTCCAAAGCGCTGTGCCACCGCCAGTTTCAACAGTTTCTTCTCGACATCCAGGCTGAATACGGAGATGTTTTGTATCACACACACGTAAGGTGGCTCAGTCGGGGGTCTGCGCTGCAGCGCTTCTTCTCTCCCAGGGAGGAAATTGGACAATTCTTGACTAAAAAGGGACAACCCATGCCACAATTAAATGATCCTGTTTGGCTGGCTGATTTGGGATTTTTAGTTGACATAACGCGACATCTGAATGCGCTGAACACAAGCCTTCAAGGGCAAAATGCAGTGGTAAGCCAACTGTATTCACACATCAAAGCCTTTCGGACCAAGCTGCTACTTTTCCAAAGACACCTGTCACAGGCGCAGCCCAATACCGCACATTTCCCGTCGCTGCAGGAAATTGTGACCAGTTTCCCACAGATCAATATCAGTGCGCAAATGACAAAGTATGCAGCAGACATCTCATCTCTGGTTGAGGAGTTTCAGCAGCGCTTTCGGGACTTTGCAGCTATTGAAAAGGAGATCACGCTTTTTTCCTCTCCTTTCTCCGTGGACCCTGATGACGCTCCAGACCACCTGCAACTGGAGCTCATTGAGCTGCAGTGTGACGCCGAGCATCGCAGTCGGCACCAACAGTTCCCTCTTCTCAACTTCTACCGCCAGCTGGATGAAGGCAGGTTCCAAGCAATTCGGACATTTGCTAAGAAAATGCTGAGCTTGTTTGGCTCCACATACATGTGCGAGAAGACATTCTCCGTTATGAACATTAACAAGAGCCGCATGAGGACGAGACTGAGTGACTCTCACCTGCGTGACGTCTTGCGCATCAAAACCACTGCTCTTGAGCCAGACATGGACTACATACTGCAGTCAAGATCCCAGTATCACCCTTCACATTAGTGCAGGCAAGACCTTTGTTAAGTCCTCTGAGTTGAATAAATTCTTAAATCTCAGTTAATTAATTTTTTTGTGATGGTCAAAATCACAGTTTGAATATGCAGTGATCATTGTTTTGTTTTCAGCACTTTTCCTACAGTGAGCATATAATAGTGAATAATATGTAATGTTTCACATGAACTTAGATATCCTTTATAGTTTTCTTAATTTTTTGTGGTTTGTGATTTCGGTAAAAACCTAAATGTAAAAAAAAATGTAAAAGTAAAAGTATGCCATTTGTAATTAAATAAAAAAAAATCCCAAAAAGTTAATTTGTATTTAATGTTAATGGTTCAAAGAATGTCAGGCTAAATAGTCGGCCCCCACACATTTTCACCTTACCAAATCTGGCCCTCTTTGCAAAAAGTTTGGACACCCCTGCTTTAGTATAAGCCCATTGATGGAATCCCCAGCAATTAGACTCTGCCAAGGAATTGAAAAAGTGCTGAACTGTTTCACTGGGAGGCACACATGGAGTCCTCCTCTAATGCCTCGGTGACTCCCGCATAGTTGTTTACCAATGTTATTTGAAATGAGGTTGCGCTTCTTTATCTTATGTGTGGTAAGCATAGTTGACTGAGTATAATTATTTGTTCTGTTGTTATGTATTTTTATCAGCTTTACAGGTGTCCAAAAGTATCATATGAACAAAAATATCATTCCGGCTGTCAATGTTGCAGCCCAACATGCTATCATATTATTTAGCCATTTTGAAGTCATGTCAACCAAATCACCCCTAAATGAGTCAAGTGTCTTTTAAATCTTCACCAGCCTTCAGGTATTTTCAATTACTATAAATCTGCACCCACCGTATGGTGGTCTTTGCTCACCTTTCCCCTTGGATGACTCAGCTGAGATGACCTTTTACAGTGTGTAAGGTGTATCCACGTGTTTCTTTCTGCTATTTTGTCCATGTCATTCAGCTCTTGCTCAGTCTACGCCAGTGTTCGGGTAAAACTGCATGTACAGTAGATGTTAATTCATAAACAGACATATGATGAATAGACATGGCAGTAATAAGGTTATTAAAGGAGAGTAACTTGTTACATTTTTTTTTCTTTCTGATGGTGTAGTGCAAGGATGTCAAACTCATTTCTCTTGCGGGCCACGTTGTAGTTCGGGTTTCCCTCAGAGGGACATTTCGAGTGAAGGCAGTGTGGGATCGATTTCCGCTCAGTGATGGTGTCGACATCTGCACTGAGACTGGCTGGTGACCAGTTCGGGGTGTAGTCTGCTGCTGCCCGAAGTTAGCTGGGATTGGCTCCAGCTCTCTCTCCGAATAAATGCAGAAGGGTTGCATCAGGAAAGGCATCCGGCGTAAAAAAAAATCAAAAAACAGTTACTGCCGCACCACCATGACAATGGCACAAAAATGGCTTTACACATCCATGCTGATAAAATTCCCAATTTGTTTCTAGATCTATCAAATTGATGCATGTGAAATTTCCTAGTGACACGCCATTAGAAAACAATATTTTTTTGCTTTTCAAAAGAAGTTAATGGATACACAGAATCCCTCAACTTTTTTTTTTTTGCATTCGTTATCAATTAATAGCATTGGTATTATCTCTGGATCAGGGCAAATAACACAATCTTTTGGACACGTCTTTTGTAAGTAGTTATCCATTTTGTTTTGTTTTTATTTTATTTTATCTATTTTTGGGGGGTGGGACCTTGAGTGGTTCCCACAGGTACCACTCGAACAGAAAAATTAAAATAACGGGTAGCGTTTTCATCCAGCACCCAACAGTAAAATTTAACTGTTTAGTTGCCATTATGACAGCAGTCTCACTCCCATGTGTAACCGGACTACAGCGACCTTGGCAGTGGGAATGAGAACAGCTATCTTACAAGTGGCCAATAAAAACAAATTAGTTTTGTTTGTGTTAACAATGGTTTTAAAAGCAAAAAACTTTCCTACAATGAACAATGAACTCAAGTACCCATTTTTTTGCATTTTTTTAAGATGATTGGAGTTGTTAATAACTCCTGAAAGGGACCCACTTGTGTTTTTTTTTCCTTCATCATTTGTCTATCTCTCATTGTGTGGAAATTATTGGTAATTTGTAGGGTCTCCCAAACAGTGTTTTGAATGGAATGAGATCCTTACGTGCTTGTAATGTATGTATAGTTCGACTAAATCTATCATTGTGTCCAAATTGCCCCTACATGTGATTGTGAGTGCGGCTGTTTGTCTCCATGTGACCTGCAATTGGCTGGCAACCAGGTCAGGGTGTACCCCGCCTCCTGGCCGTTGACAGCTGGGATAGGCTCCAGCCCTCCCCGCGACCCTTGTGAGGATAAGCTAAGAAAATGGATGGAGGGATGAATGGATGTGTAGTTTGAGGAAACTGACCACGTTTTGGATGCACATTCCCTTGTGGATAATGTCGCACACAGATCAAACAAGCCCTACAAAAAAAAGTTTTTTGCATACAAGTTAAATCCATGGATCATGTAATGCCTTTGTACCAGGGCTACCATTCCCCCTGTTGAGACCTGAGACTTCCCATGGCTCAAGATTGCCGCCCACTTAAAAATGTTTTTGGTAGATTTTTTTTTTTTGTATCTGTGCTGACATAATTCCCATTTTTTAACGTAGTACCTTATTTTTATCCACATTTTTAGTTCTGCTGGTTTAACACATCATCTCAAAGTATGTCTTCATTTGTTACATGGTCAGCTAATCCCACCCCAAGGTTTTGGCTGCTGCTTCTTTTGCTGTTTTATCTGTAAATCAATTTCCTAATGATTGTTTGTCTGTATTTAATGTGTGTACTGCACTTTTACATATGGGTATTCCTTTTGGTATATGAACTGCTATGAGCAAATTTTGTAGTAGCTCTGCATGTGTCACTGGGTTCCCTGTAGTTGTCGCTATTCCTCTTTTTTTCCAGTATTGTCTGTGTAGATTGTGATACCACCGTGAATACAGCAGCATCTGGTCTCAGATTGTTTAAGACTGTCCAATAATATATTGTCTGTACAGTTCAGTCGTCCCAATCCAAATCTGGTTCTTTTTCTGTCCAATCAGGAACATTTCGTACTACCAAAACAAATTGTCCCAACTCTTCCACTCCTGTTGTAATGACGTGTGTGGTGGTGTCCAGTCCTTGTGTAGTGCATTTAGTTTGTTAGTCAGTCTTGTTCCTGTCACCACGACTGATATACCATCTGAGTACAAATAATCATGATTTTGTCTGGTGTGGGCTGTTATAATTTATCTTATACTACATTGTCACATGCAATGAGTCACCTTCCTACATCATTTTGTGGTTGTTCAATCACGTCTTGAGCTGTTTGCAGGCAAGAAATCTGCTGTTCTTGTGGGAGGTTTGTTTGGAATATGTAAGGTGTAATAATAGAGTGCTGGATTCCTATTTTGTAAGATATTTAACTGTCCTCCCAGTAATTCCTTTTTTTTCTTTTTACTTCTATTTTTCCTGTCAGAGAGGGAATTAAGCCCAGTCCTAGTTTCAGCAAGCCATCTCTTCCCAAAAAACATACGGGGCAAATTAAAACGTTGCATTTTGGGAGCATTAGTTGACATTTTTGATGGGGAGGAGACTGCTCTCTTCCTCATCTGTGGCCACAATTATTAAATGTTTCGCATAAAGCTCCATAAATTTCTCCTTCCTCTGTCAGAAACGTGTCAACTTTCTTTTTCTTATTTTGTAGCACTCTTTCTGCGTGTAGTGCTTGGTTAGCGTAATGTTACAGGCTGCCAGTCGGTTTGTCAACCCAATGTTTTTCAATCCATTGTTTTGTAGGATTATTTTAATTTGCATGAAGAGCATTTTTTTTAATTGCCCTTGATACACACTCCCTGGAGTGTGAGCTTCAGGAATGCCACTGTTTGCTTTAAAACATGCAGTCATTCCAATTATATATTCTTCAAATGGTTCATTGTTATTTTATTTTGCTCTTCCAATGACAGAACAATTTGTTTTTTTTTTCTAAATCTCGCAGAGGTGCGCAATATTAACCCTCAAACTCCCTGCTGCTGTGAGAAAGTACTTTGCTGTCATCCAAATTTATTGTACTTCCACACCATTTAAGTGGTAAGATTTTCTCAAGTCTTGCGTTCCCTGGATGAATTATGTTACATCAATTTTATGAGACGTGATACCTTTTATGGCCGTTTTCATATCATCTTGAGTCCAGCCTTTTTTTGTTGTTGTTGTTTTTTTTTTTTGCATGTGTGTTTCTCTTATTTTATCTTGCAGGTTAACTATATATATTTTTGTGTGTGTATGTTGAGCTGGCCAGCAAAGTCATATTGTGTTATCCACAAATTTAGATGTTTTGTTTTAGTAGGACATTTGCTTTCTACAAACTTCTAGTCCTTTCACATCATTATTATTTTTTTTTTTCAGATGTTGTGTTTCAACTTTAAGGCTATTTATCAACTATTTTGCTATTTGTTTTTCCTCTGTTGGAGTCAGTGGTTCACCGAGGGTGACTATACTGACTTCCCCCTGAACAGTGTGACAATTACGTTCCGTTT
The DNA here is from genome assembly GCF_019802595.1 of Syngnathoides biaculeatus. Classification (NCBI taxonomy): domain Eukaryota; kingdom Metazoa; phylum Chordata; class Actinopteri; order Syngnathiformes; family Syngnathidae; genus Syngnathoides; species Syngnathoides biaculeatus. Next base: position 21,240,730 of record NC_084651.1, read on the forward strand.
GAGGCAATTCTCAAGCTTCTACCACAAGTGGCGGAGAATTCTTACCTGTGCATCCTCAAACAGTTGTCACTCAATTTCCTGTTCAAATGAGGTAGCGAACCTCCACTCACACTTTTGCGCATGCACACGTTTCACGGAGCTCACGTACAGGACACACCTTGCCCTTTTCTCAGTTTTCTAGACTAATTAGTCTGCTCAATAGTGACTAGTATTCTCGAGGTTTGGTTCTGCCGCAGTCACCCAGACGCGCATTCACTCATTCCTCATGAGTGTGGGAGTTTCCTACTCACCAAAGATGTCTTCACTTCCTTCGGCTTCTCGTCAACCCTCAGCCTCCAGGCGCAAAGTCGAGGCCCAGTCCCGGAAAGGGTCTCAAGTGCCGTGGCCACGGTCTTTGCCTGGACGTCGACTCGGCCCCTGGAAACCTCCGGTATCTTGAGATCCGGCTCGAAGGACCAAGTAAATGTCAGGTTCACCAATCAGACATTCATTAAACAGGACAAAAAAGGAAGCAAAGACACCAGTTCAAGTCTCGCGAGGAGAGAGGAGAGGAACTGTCTCGTACAATTCACCACTGCACTCTCTGATTATCCTCTCCTCAGCACCTCCATTTATTTAGTTTTAAGATGCCCCTTATTTACATGGATGTTACAAAAAGGAGACGACAAGCAAAACAGTTTGAAACAAGGTGTACATGTTTGTTCATGTGCGTGTGCATGTGTGGAAGATTGCTGAATACATGTGTGGTCATCATTTCTTTAACAGGCAGCAGTTCTAACAGTTCTGATGATTAGATGTTTTTGTTCTTGCTATCTACTGCTAGGAGGCTGCCACGTTATTTAGGGCAGAGCAAAGCATTTCTTTATAGGAAGCAAATGTATGGTAATTATGATCACAATTATTCCTACAGTTTCCTATTTTCGTGTTACATATCACACTTGTGTGCAGAATCTGTATGTGTATCTGTATAGCCGTTTGTGAACCGCCGTATGAAGGAAAAGAAGGCGAGGCTTGATTTACGAGTTGTTTCTCTCGTTTTCTTTGTGTAACGTCACGCGCTCCCCTCAATAATTATTCTTGAATTAGTGCCGAACCTACGTAAGTCCCGACCAGGTACGACAATCACTTTAAAGTGTCCTCAAACATACTTCCTTCAGTCTTGGTGTCTCGGTGCACGTCGAAGGCTTTTAGGACTCGCTATTCCGGTTTAGCTTAGCTCGGTAGCCGACAACAGAGACACGTTTGTGCAATCAGATCATTGCAAAATATCGCTCAACACAGATCAAGTGTGTCAATCATTCACACGTAGCTATGTTATGCAAGCGAAGAACTGCTAATTCATTTATATGAGACATGTATTGAAAATCAAATATAGAGCTTACCTTCGTGCAAACATATCTGTTCCGGTTGATGGATTCAGTTGATCATGCGGTCTTCCACAAAGTTTGATCCATCGAAGACATTTTTCCCACTCTGTCTTCTGTTCCGGTTGATTTTAGATAGATTCAGTTGATGATGCGGTCTTCCACACAGTTTGATCCATCAAAGACATTTTTCGTACTGGGTCTTCGGTTTTGGAAAGGGTACGAATTGAACTCCACCAACTAGCCTTTCAGGATACCTGTCGTCACTATTACAAAGTCCGTGACTACACCTCTTAACCATATCTATTGTTAAAGAACCCAAATACAAGATAAAACGCTAACAAAAGCTATACTGGACCATGCGACGTTGTCTGAGTGAACGACAGGTGCAAAAAAGGGGTGTGGTTTATGCAGATCTCTGGCCTCTGATTGGTCAGCGACGCGGATGACGCAATTTCTACGGAGGGGTCAATTGGGAGGCACACACCTGCGCCTCATGCAGGCTGATTATCCCCTGTATATATAGGACCCGGTGACGACTTATTCTCGGCCAGATCGTTGAGGTTCATGTCCCGTTCCAGCACTCTCGTATCCCTGATCGACAACCCGTGTGTACCGACCTTCACCTGTTCTCCGACCAACCCCGTAAGCCTGACTCCTTTAATGCTCTTGCCTGCTCTGATCGATCTCCCGTGTACCGACTCCTGCCTGCCCGCTGACCTGCTCTCTACGCCCGACGTCCCAACTACCGCTGCTGCACCTGACTGCCTGCCCAATCCCCGACCATTCAATAAAAAAAGTTTTTTTCCCGAATTCCATCTGCATCTCCTGTGTACCCCTGCATTTGGGTCCTACATTTGTTCCGATGGGTCGTGACAGAACGATCTGGCCCAAAACAGGACCCAGCAGGAAAGACCCAGCGTCACCGGGACCGATGCAAGGTAGACCGACTCCCGGAAGACCAAGACTGTCCGATCCGGGTAGACTCCATGATGTCCTCCGCTCCCGTGTCACATGCTCCGCTGGCAAGCTATGATTACGTCCCGGGAACGACCCGTCCAGCACCGCATATTAATCTGGACTCTGATTTTTCGGACTATGAGGAGACTCAGATTATTTCGATTATGAATCTCTTCGCCGCATTTCCAGGACCCGAGCGTCTTCGCCGGGTAGGTCCGAGTACACCAATCAGTTTGTGGGAACCCGCTTGGCCATCTACCCGGGCCCTCCGCGTGGCGGCCAGAGGAGACGTCCAGGCCGGGCGCTCCCTTGTGCCTCCCGCTGCGCGGCAACAAAGACGCCGTCCTCGTCCTCCCACTCCTCGCCGGCAACGGTGAAACCGGCAGACCCGCAGCTGGTGGCGAAGCTTCCAGCCCAGGGGTAGGAGGAGCCGCCAAATCACGAGGTGTTCTGCCGCGAGTTGCGGGAGGAGATAGAGTGGTAGAGTGCCGAACTGGCGGCTCTCACGGCCCAGGTTCAGCAAGGATTGAAGAACCAGCCAAGCTACGCTGACGTCGCGACTACTACTGACTCCCTGCTGACACAGATTCACGCTGCAGTGGGAATGGATCCGCCCCCTCGCCAAGTGCACGTTGCAGTGGGAACGGATCCGCCACCTTGACACGGCCACGTTGCAGTTTTGACGGACTCGTTACTGACTTTTGCTCACGCTGCAGTGGCAACTGATCCGCTACCAAGCCAAGCACACGTTGCAGTGGGAACGGATCCTCCTCCTCGCCATTCCCATGTCGCTGTGGGAACGGATCCGCCTCCTCGCCATTCCCACGTCGCAGTTTTGGCTGTTCCGAGCAGAGCTCACGTGGCAGTGGAGACCGATCCGCCGCCGCCTCACCTTGCTGTCCAGGAAGTGGCGACATCTCCGCAGCCGCTTCTCGTAGGTGCCCAGGAGTACCAGTGGCGACCGGTCCGCGGCCACTCCACGCACCTGCTTCATCTGCGACCGGTCCGCGGTTGCCCACGGTTCCTGCTCCCACGGCAACTGGCACGCGCATACCTTCCCGTCCCGGAGGAGGTGGCGAGGACGCCGACGCCGCCTTCTCACGTTCCCATCCAGGAGGAGGTGGCGAGGGTTGCGCTGCCGCCTTCTCACGTTTCTGTCCAGGAGGTGGCGACGGTTCCCCAGCAGCCTCATGTTCCTGTCCAGGAGTACCAGCGGCGACCGCTCCGTGGCCGTCCCACGCCCCTGTCTCCACGGCGACAGGAGCTGGGGAGTTCTGATGAGCCACTCCGGAGCTGGAGAGACTTCGGGATGGCTGTGATGATGATGGTGGCGGTCATGGCTTTGGTCCTTCTCTCCGTCATCCTCTTCGCTCCTGTTGACTCCCAGCCGCTTCATGACCTGGCCTCGTTGGTGACCAGTCCACGGCTGCCTCCTGACCAAGCCTCGGTGGCGACCAATCCCTGGTCATCTCGCAACCATGGCATGGGAGGTCCTCATCCGGAGCAGTTGCCTGCCTTGGTCTGGTTCCTGCTTCGCCGTTTGGTTTCTCACTGAGGTCGTCCACCCGAATCGCCCCGTAGGGATCCTGGTGCTTGGCGTCCGGGTCGTCCTCCTGACCTGTGCACCTGGACGCCTCACGTTTGGTGGTCTGGATGGCCACCAGACTGGGGTTGGGGGGGGGGGGGTGTGGCGTGCCCGCCTCCGGAAACGCTTTCCGCCCATCCCTGGATGTGTTAATTATTGTCTCTGTGTTTCTTTCGTTTAGGCACGTCTGGGAGCCGTGCCTTAGAGGGGGGGGGGGGGTACTGTCATGATCCTGCCGCTCCAGTCCACACTGTGCGGGTCCTCGCGCGGTCGCACTAATTGGGAGGCACAGACCTGTGCCTCATGCGGGCTGATTATCCCCTGTGTATATATAGGACCCGGTGACGACTGGTTCTCGGCCAGATCGTTGAGGTTCATGTCCCGTTCCAGCACTCTCGTATCCCTGATTGACAACCTGTGTGTACCGACCTTCGCCTGTTCTCTGACCAACCCCGTAAGCCTGACTCCTTTGATGCTCTTGCCTGCTCTGATCGATCTCCCGTGTACCGACTCCTGCCTGCCCGCTGACCTGCTCTCTACGCCCGACGTCCCAACCTTGCTGCTGCACCTGACCGCCTGCCCGATCCTGACCATTGAATAATAAACGTTTTTCCCGATTTACATCTGCGTCTCCCGTGTACCCCTGCATTTGGGTCCTACCTTCGTTCCGATGGGTCGTGACATATCCTTTTTAATTCGTACAACATGTGTTTACACCTACCATAGTCCAGTATATAACATGGTTACTATGATGATCAATATTGAGCTATTAATTATAAATATTTTATGTTTATCGATTAAAACCAGATCCTGAAATGTAGATGCAATGTGACGTTTCCTAATGTTGATGTTGGAAATAATCCAATATTTATTGTTTTCATACGCATTGATTTCTACCAGTTACAAATCAACTAATAGTTTATTTTAATAAATATTTTTAAAAAGAATTTCTAAAGGTCACTCATGGTGTAGTGGTACACACGCCTGCCTTTGGTGTGGGCAGTGCAGGATCAATTCCCGCTCAGTGATGGTGTCGATATCTGACCTGCGACTGACTGGCGACCAGTTCAGGGTGCAGTATGCCTTTCGCCCGAAGCTAGCTGGGATAGACTCCAGCTTTCCCGTGACCCTTGTGAGGATAAGTGGCTTGGATAATTATATGACAAATCATTTCTAATGAATCACTCTATATAGGCCAGTAGAACAGTTTTCCCTCCTGACATCTTGTCTTCTTTTGACCTCCCACCTCCCAGAAACATCTATATTGCCGATAGGTGTGATTGTGAGTGTGGCTGTTTGTTTCTCTGTGCCCTGCGATTGACTGGCAACTAGTTCAGGGTGTACCCCGTCTAGTGCCAGAAGATAGCTTGAAAAGGCTCCAGCACTCCTATGAGCCTTGTGAGGATAACCGGCTCAGATACTGGATGAATGGAAAAGGTAAAAGCAGTACTAGCTCAGTGAGAGAGTACCCTCCACGGGAAGCCAAGAGAGACAGAAAAGGTGGAAGGAAAACACAAAGCAAATCTGGAAAACATGGAGAACAAGCAAGAAGACTTATCATTCTAAAGCTACAGTAGATACAAAGCAATATATATATATATTTTTCATTAAATTTTTCATGTATTTATTTTTAGTACTGTACTTTAATCGCAATTCCAAAGAGAGGTGCTCTGACAGAGTGAAACATTAGGATAGAGACAGAAGTAGACAGAATATTATGAGGACGACACAGTCTGAATATAAAATAGCACCCAAAGCAATTAAATAGCTGCTTGTGCCTACAGCTCACATTTACCAGCAATGCAACACTGTTTGTTTTGTCATTCTACACCGAATTAACATTAAAAGACAGCAATGGCAGTTGCGGGCCAAATGTGTCCCAACATAAACATTTCATATTCAAATCAACAAATGGAATAATTGGCAGTCCATAGAACTTTTTGAACTTGTAATGGAATTTTTACAATTATAGATGCTGTTCATTTGCATATGCACATTGCAACATTCTCCAAATTGTCTCTTCTGGAATGGCATGAATGGAATGGGGTGAATTGAAAAAACTGTTAGAGATATAATTTGAGATACAATGATGGTTCATACGGTAGAAACAATCCACTGTGGGTATAAAGTACACTGGTAACACAACAAATCAATGTTAGTGTGCACCTAAAACAGCACACGATGAACACAAAGTGTTTTGTCTCAGCTTAAGATCTGACTCCAGCTATGAGCTCCAGCAGTACCTCTTCTTTGAAAACCAGTGAACAACTTTTTATGTCCCCACATGCAGCTCGGTTCATTCTAAGACTAAAGATATCCAGTAAGTTATGCGGGGTAATGTTGTAATTTAGATTAAGTGACTTCCCTTTGGGACAGTACCACAGACTACTGCGTACCACAGTTCAGATTAAAAAAAAGCTTTCTGAGGGTCTTGGTTGGAAACGTGGCTCCTGTTCTCCCACATTCTACAAAAAAAAAAAGTTTCCTCGAGCCCTGTGATTCCCAAACAGTGTGCCAGGGTACATTTGTGTGCCGTGAGCGCTCTTAAGGTGTGCCGTGGGAAGTTATCCAATTTTATGTAATTGCTAAAAAAAACATTTATTTCCAAGAAATAATGTATCTTTATTCATCTATTTATGCCAGCGAGGCATAATGACAGACAAAACGAAAAAATCCTCTTCCATTAGATGGCAGGAAGTACATACAGTTATTAATCTATCCACTTTTGGTGACATTTACTTTTGTTGGTATGCCGTGGGATTTCTCAATTGTAAAATATGTGCCTTGGCTCTATAAAGTTTAGAAATCACTGCTCTAGCCATGCTATTAATGTAAAGGGACACCAATTTCAACATATTTTGCAATACATTTTATATATTCTGTTTTCCACATCTATTTGTATTCATTTTTACTTGTTTTTAAATTTATTTTTACCTTGATTTTATGTATGCAAAGAGAAGGAGAAATTCTCATATTTCGTTGTACAGTAGTATAATGACAAATTTTTAAATATTCGTTTTAGGTTGATTGAAGACTAAATTGACCATAAGCATGATTGTGTGTGTGAATGGTTGTCCATTTGAGATCTGTCCTCTGTGATTGGCTAGAAACCAATCTCACAGTTCCAAACATTGTACTTTTAAAGTTGAATTAATATTAGATGCAGTTAAAATGATCTTTTGTGGCAAACGTCTCACGAGATCCTAATTTAAACAGCCTCGCTGCTATTTTGCTCCAGCTAGTACTTCACGCAGATTGAAGCACTTTACCCCATTGTCGCCAGTGATTACAAAGTCAGGATCGTGGTCCCTTTCTACTCGTGTTTCAATGGACGGCAAGTGAGCAAGCAGCTTCTCACGCTTGTGTATACCGCGACTTGCTAAGTGAGGAGATGCATCTTGTACAAGTAAATTGGTTTTATTCTCAATCTGTGTATGCATCCAAGGTGAAAAATTTTTCCCCTTACATTGGGACACATCCATGTGTTGTCAGCCATTACCAGTCTGGAAGCTGGAAAAGGCACCTAGTAGAATACACCTCGATCCGACAACCCCAACCAAGTGATATGTTCAAATCAAGCTTGCAAATGAACTCACACATTGTGTGCCCGCCACCAGTGTCTCTTTTGTTCTTCTCACTCAGATGTGCGCTCATCACAGTTCTTGTGTTTGGTTCCCGCTACTGCTTCACTAGTTTAGTGAGCTAGTTTTCAAAACCCTTCAAAAAGGCAATGACGGCACTCTAACAACAAATTTTATTATTTAGTGGGCTGACCACTTGAAAAAATGCGGTTTTCAAGAGGTTGAAATATTGAATATGCAGAAACAAGTGTTACGCCCTTCACCAAGTAGGTTATGTTTCATCACCGTTTAATTGTTAGTCTGCAGGATTAAGGAAAAACAATTTTAGTTGAGCAATCCATATGGTGATGTAAGCGGTATAGAAAATGGACAGAAGTATTGTTCCTCAACACTGGTGGATCAACATTGTCGTAGTTTGATTAAAACCACATTTACGCAGTTGCTGGATCAGGTGGCGTTGTATGTGGTTAAAATATCTGCGTCACAGTTTAAAGGTTCCAAGTTATTATCTGGCGTTGGAGGAGGTGGTTCCATCCAATGGTGTAGAGTGTGGTATGGACCCGAATCAGGATTGTTTGGCCTTGCTGAAGGACAGGCTTTTCATTACTGGCACTTCTAGTTTATAGATTTATAAGCAGAACAAGTGAGCAAATGGCCTAGTTGGCCTTTGCCTGAGGAAATCATGGACCTCCATTTGTTCGGGCCCATCTCTTGAACCCAAGTCCCTGCGCCATCCCTCCTGGGGGCCCTGGGGTCCCGCTGACCCACCTCCATCTTCAGTTCTTCCATCTCTGTCCACAGCAATACTGTACAAAGCAAACTGCAGCTTCGGGCCACATCTGACTTTCTTTTCAGTTTTCCAGGATGTAACAGGCGGTGCAGACAAGCCCCCTCATGCGCCCCTGCTGTTTCTCGGGTTGACCGATTTAACTGCTGCTAGGTAATGCACATAGTCATTTTTTTTTAAATCTAATTGATTGCTCCATTTCCACCTCTAAATTCAGTGGATATTCTATTTACTTTATGTATGGATGGATAAACAAAGAAATGTGACTTCTTTGCTTACAATGTAGTTTATAAAACAGCTTACCATATATGACTTGGAACAGTCATTTATTTTAAAATCTTTCTTAACAAAGGCTGTTTTGTGACACTTTTTATTATGCAGAGTGTGGTTTTATCTTTGCTGTACAATTTTTATTCACAAGACCATTATATACAGTACAGCGTAACCTGTAACGTTGAACTGGTTGACCTGCTTTTTTTTGGAAACATTGATGCGTTTCCTCACGTTAAGACTAAACACAATGGACTTTTTGGTGAGGGATGTGTTACCCTTATTTTCATATTGTTGCTGATTTTTTTTTTTTTTTTTTTACTGAGCAGCCAGGAAAAAGACATGGGTACCACTTTCATGTTTTACAATAAATTGTGGTCATCGTCACGGTTTTCCTTTTTGCCATGACCAGTAACCTTCTACAGTTGCATCAGGAAAAGAAAATTATTCCAAATAATCATGAAAACATGCTTGGAGTTCATCCTGAAACTTTGATTTGCTAAAACGTGTAATGTGGTTAAATTACACAAAAGTAAAGGTTACCATTATTAAAGAAATATATCCAAAAACTGCACTTAGACTTTAACGGCAAGTGATAGCTTTCTTCAAGAAAGACAGAATGCTCACTTTATGTGAAAAATGTGTTGCTCTATTACTGTTGTGGTTGACATTTTCTGTGGGGTTCGGTCAGTTTGTTGATTCTGATATACCTCCATCCATCCCCCCACAGTATCTGCCTTTCTACAGTACCTACCTGTCCAAAAGTGGCAAACAAGAACTTGCTAAAACTCTGGTTAAAAAAGACTTGCCTATTTCATTTTCACCTTTTTGCCCGAGAAAGGTGCTTCTGTCAACGGATTTCTTGCAGCTGCAACCAACATTCGCACTTTCCCATAACAAATGTAGGTACCAACAGCTATATGTGCCTCCTGGCCAGATGGGTGACCTAAGACAGGGCTAACCACGCCAAGCCAGTGGTTTGCTTGCCTCAAAGCCACTTAAAACACAATCATTTCGCATCAAAGCAATCAGGCAACAGCCCCAGGCCCAATTCTCACCCACCGAGCTGCGAGACAGTGAGCGCTATCAACACATGATGGCGAGACCGCCTTCCCCTTCTTCTGTCACCTCACTCCAGCTTAGAAGTGTGAAATCAAGTCAACACATCACACCACACTATTATCATCAGTGGTGGCTTGCTTGCATATGCCACATATCTGCCAAGTAATATAAATCCAGATAAAGAGAGAGAGAGAGACTCCTGGCACGTTGAAGGGAGTGAGCAAGTGGCTAATTATAAAACCACTCCGGCTGCCTTCTTGTTTGGAGCCATTGCTACTGAGCTGCTCCATGTAGAGTGGGGAAAATGAGCCTGTCAGTCCAGACCTAAGTCGCCATGATCAGGGCAAATGAGGCAAGGCCCTCGAAGGCTCTCGGGGGCCATACCAAATAAGAGGTGGCACAAAAGGGCGTGAAAACACACATAGGCGCACACATTGCTTGATTGCCTCTATGTGTGAGCTGTCAGGCAAAGTGGGTCAGTATGTGATAGACAAAAGTGAAGGACTTTCAGATCGTAATGCTAGCCAGACCAGTGACCAAAGCATCAGTGGGACTGAGCTACTTACTAATGATTACATTTACAAACTTTCTGTTGCATTTTTGGCACTTGTGACATTAACTTCAAATTGTGTTGCCTTTGTTGTGCTTGCTGCTTGTCAAGTGCGCGATTGATTCCTTGGCTCCATTTACCTGTTTTTATCCATCCATCCATTCATTTTCAACGCTGCATATCACAGTGGGACGCTGGAGCCTATCCCACCTGACTTTGGACAAAAGACGGACTACACCCAGAATGGGTCGCCAGTCAGTCGCAGGGCACATATACACACGGACACCCTTTTGCACTTTCATTCACACCATCACTGAAGGGGCAACTGAACGCACGCTGCCTGCACCAACAGCAATACCATTATTGACCTTAATTGTTTTTATTTCTTCTTTTTTTTTTTTTTTTTAGATAATTTTAGTTGTTATACTCATTCAGGTCTGTGGTATATTTATGCTGCACACCACTCAGAAAACTATATCACACACATGCAGACATATGAGGAGAGACCCATCTGTCAATTTTCTACAGTTAACCGAAAAGCTCAGGGGCCTTGGACAGTTGTTCTACCCCCCTCCCTGCCATTTGAAAGCCGTGGGCATGTCATCAAAGTGTACGTCTTGTACAAGAAACAGCCCAAGGCTTTGTAAAACACAAAATACCCTTCACCGAATCTGGAGTCATAAACCTAGTTGACACATCTGTGCGTCAGCTTCTTTTGACATAGATTTTAAAATTGTTTATTCATAGCACAATAATAAAAAACAATCTAAATAAAGTAGTTTTGTTTTAGTTTAGATGATTTTATTATTTTATAGTATCTTAAGTACCTACAATTACAGCTTACAGCTTAGCTCCAACATTCTGCAAGAAGCTTGGCCAACACTGGCTAATGGACAGGCAGTTGTGTGATGGAACAAACAAATCTGACGGAGACAGTTACAAAATGCATCCAAAAGTCATCCCTGTCATTAGCTACAGTATGTACAGAATTCAGAATGCTGGCTTTTATATTAATGCTGGCGTTTACAAGACATCATTATGTGCATATTAGAATGTCAGGATGAAAGAATGGGGATGAAAATAACTATGTCTGATTTTCCCTAACTGGTGTGCCTGTGTAATCACAGTCATCACATTCTGTGGAGACCACTTGGCTTTGATTCGATGCTACTTTTATATTATATATCCTTCAATAGATTTCTCTCATCTGGTCAGGCGTCACATTATGGTGGTCATTGATTTCGCCCCCCCGCCATAATTCTTTCCATGATCGACAGAGATGTTGATTCTATCCTTTCATTTACATATCATGCCGTTTACGCTATATCTTCTCGTGGTGATTCCCAAACTACCATTCCTAAATTATTGTCCACACTGGGACTCAGGATTACTAATGAGAATCTGGGGTGAGAGGAGAAGGATGTCTTCAAATTGCATCCTTTTGAGTCAACAGGAGGTGCAGATGAAAGTTTGACATCCCATTGTTTTCCTCGGAGCTGGGCTGGTTTTTTTAGATTGCCAGTGACAGTACCCCGCTTACCTCTGAGACACCCACTAGAGCATCTCCAATTAAAAGCTCTCTGTGATTCCCTCTATTAATAATAAATGGCTCCGCACTCAGGGGAGACACGATTGGTACGTATCTGAGAGTTCTAAGCACGAGCATTGGACATATATTCATTTCCTAGAAATCATTTCCCGGAAAGCTTTTATGTACAGTATCTGTGTCACTTTCCTTGAGATCATCCTTTGCTGCAGCTTGTCAAATAGCGCTACTGAATTGTTTAGTATCACACACACACACACACACACACACACACACACACACACACACACACACACACACAATCCCATGCATGCACACACCAACAAAAAAAGTAAGACTCTGGAAACTGAAGATGCCACATTGGATTTCAGTTAGAAATCTGAAGATGTGCTGATGACGATGACAGTAAGACAGACCCATTTTTCCAGGAAAAATGTGTTGCGGCAAGCATGTATTCTACTTGACCAAGAAAACAATACATTCAAAACCACGTGGAGTGCATATTTAAGGGGCAAGTGTCATTATCATTTTCATCAGTGAATTTAAAGGTCATCATTGAGCAGACAGAAGAGGAAAACCAACATGTCACAGTACCAATCATTGACATGAATTACATTTGAGTCTTTTTGAGGGATTCAGTTTAATCTTTGCCCTGTCAGAATGTGAGAATATATTAACAAAATATTAACTCTAATAATAATAATATTCTTTGAATATCTTTGCCTATTTTTGAGTTTTGTTTTTTGACAGGACACTTGTTTGTACAAGTTAGTGATCTTGGAAAAAATATTTCACCTTCATGTCTACAAAAACAAAAAACAAACAAACAATCGCTTCAGCACACTCACAAGCCTTATGAGGATAAGTGGCTCAGAAAATGGATGAATGGCTCCAGCACGTCCGTGACCCGAGTGAGGATAAGCGGTAAAGAAAATGGATGGATGAATATTGGTGCCTTTCAAACCACTCGTCACTGCAGAAATATAGTCAAAAGAAATCCATCCAGTTTCTTAGCCGCTTATCCTCACGAGGGTTTTGGTAGTGCTGAAGCAAATCCCACCTGTCATCGGGCAGATAGTTAGGTCCACCCTGAACTGGTTGCCAGCCAATCGCAGGCCATATGGAGACAGACACCAGTCGCACTCACATTCCCACCTACGGGCAATTTAGGGTCTCCAATGAATGCTTGTTTTTGGGATGTGGGAGGAAACTGGAGCGCCTGAAGAAAACCCACGCAGACATGCGGAGAACATGCAAACTGCACACATGGAGGGCTGGGAATTGAATCCCGGTTCTCAGAAATGCGAGCCCAACACACTACAGTTACTGCACCGTGCCGTCTCAAAATAAATTATATAATACAATAAAAATAACAAAACATACAACATAAAAAAATAGAAAATCATATGTGAAAAATTATATGAAGGCAAATCCCAAATATAGAGGTTGGAAAAGCGCAAACAAGAGGCATATGATGACATGTATCCAGTTTGGACATGAAAGAAGGTGAAAAGGATCAACCTGTATACAGGTTAGCCAGACAGAGGGACAGAAATGGAAAGGATGTACAGCAGGCTAGGGTGATTAAGGATAGAGATGGAAATGTGTTGACTGATGCCAGAAGTGTGCTACATAGATGGAAAGAATAGTTTGAGAAGTTGATGAATGAAGAAAATGAGAGACAAGGAAGAGGAGAAGAAGCAAGTGTGGTGGACCAGGGAGTAGTAATGATTAGTCAGGGGGAAGTTAGAAAGACACTAGAAAGGATGGAAAATGGAAAGGCAGTCGCTCCTGATGACATATTGTACCTGTGGAGGTATGGGACCATTCACGAAAGGTGACTGAGGAGGTGTTTTTTTTTTTTTTTTTTTTTTTTAGCAACTTGTTCAACAGAATTTTAGAAGATGTGAAATGCCTATGGAATGGAGGGAAAGGGTGCTGGTTCCCATTTTTCAGAGTAAGGGTGACATGATAGTGTGGGTCTCCTCTACCGTGACCTCCCTCTCCAACCTGAATCATGCAAACTCAAACCACGCTTCATTGAGCCTTTTCCTGTCACCAAAATTATTAACTTCACATCAGTACAGTCAAAGCTTCCCCAGTCTCTCAAGATCCATCCCACGCATCTCCACCCAGCTCAAGCCTTGGAATTCTTGACCTCACCCTTCACCCTAATCAACCCCTTCCAGCTGCTTCCTCGGTCTCAGTCTGCTTTTGGTTCCAATCCATCACGGTTTGGTTCTTTCTTCCTGTTTGTACTCCATTTTGCTTAATCTCTACAGAGTCAGTTTTCAATCTTTACTCATTATGTGACCTGTCCATTGCAAGTGAACTTTTTGTGAGACATTGTAGGGTATTATTAATAAAAGAAACTTTAAAATTGCACAAAACTTTCATTTGAGTCTTTATTGAAAATTTTTGACAGGAAAAAAAGACCTTGGTTTTGCCATCGTTCACTCATAGTGTTTCTTATAAATGCAATTTTAATGCAAAATGACTCCCTAGACCTCAATTACAAATGGATGTTGTGAGTGGATGTGGACTGTTGCTCAGGTTGTTGAGGTTTTGTTCATTAGCAAACTGAAAAGACCTTGGAGAAACATATTTTGAAGATCACTGTTTATTTGTCTTTACAGAAAATAAACTTCTCAGCACGATTCATGGTAAAATTCCTCGTGTGTTTTTACCCACTTGGCCATTAAAGATGATTCTTGTTCTGATCCAAACTTTGGTACAGAATTTCATAAGAATCAAAGAAATTGACACACTAGAGTTGCCTTCGTGGGCCTCAGGATCTGGCTCCCAGCCCTTGAGTTTGACACATGTACATTAGAGAATGAACACTAAATCACATACATGCTGGTCAACTGGTGTACGGGGATGTTGAGCCGGCCCATTGAGGAAGGGGGCCCCAACAACCAGCAGGGCCCAATGTAAGAGGCAGCTGCCACCCGAAAAACACACAGCCCACCAAAATTGAGCCCATGTCAATCATCTGCCACGAGCAATGACGGGTGAGGGCACCAAAAGAGGAGAAACCAATGGGCGGGGTGAGATGACTGCCATTTGTCCACAGCCCAACAACCAGAAGGGTGGCCTGTCCCCAGGAGTCAAACCAAGACAAATCTGAATACTCACCACCCACCCTAATACTATGATTACCTAGTCCCTAATTGGCACATATTGTCCCTGCTGTGTGTGGTGGGGTGTTGTGCATTAAAATCGGGGAGACTGGTGAGAGTGAGGCAAGACGGTCATGGGGCAATGATGACCCACAACCGTCAACCAAAACCAGGCCAAGGATGTGTGAATATATGAAGTGCATTAAAAATACATTGGAGAAAGGCATGGTGGACCAGTGAGCAGTGGAGTGCCCTGGCTGAGAGTGTTCCCTCGGCCTAACACTGCCCCCCCCACCCCCCACTGACAGGTGTATAAGGTGTATGAAGCATATTATTTTTTTCTATAATACTCTATATTTGATAGATTTTATATATTTTGACTGTTGACCAGTCCATCAGGTGTCTCTCCCTGCAAGAGGACAAGTGCTGCACAAAATGAATGGGTGGACTTTTTTTTTTTTTTAAACTGGGAAAGTACAATACTCTGACATCCAATTTCAATGTCAGTGTCTCAATGAGCAGAAAAACGCTGTCCTTGCTGAACCATTAATTGCCACGTTGGTTGGAGCCAAGTGGTGCACTCCAATTTGGCACTAGTGCTTCAAGTAGAAATACTTATCAACAATCAATTCCATAAAATATCATGAAGAGTTTAGGGAGGACATCAGAGCAATCCGATGGGACGCTTCATCATTTTTTCACATTACCATGGTATCATTTTCTTCCCAAGTATTATTAAAAGTGTATTTCTCCCCCTTCCCTTTTTTTTTTTAACCAATAACCTAACTTAAATAAAAGGTACATTTTCGAAAGACACCAATTATCAAAACATTTCTAAACGAGTGAACTGTTAAATAAAATATCTGTAAAGCGGAAATGATATCTTCGTAATATAACGTGAGTGAGTGTTTTTGTTTGAGGAAATATCCTGGCAGAGCCCTTTGTCGTCGTCTTTGTCTACATTGAGTAGTCTGCCGTGACCTTTAGCAAGTGGCAGCCCTGAGGAGGGGACAAGGACTTATAAGAAACGGCAGAGCTGCAGGTGACCTTTGCAAAGCCCTCATATTGCATTAAGACCACTTGATGACTTGGATTATTCACAGCTGTCTGGAGGCCCAGTGGATCACATGGCAAGATGTCTGCCTAAAAAAAGAAACATTTTCAAAATACAAAAACAATAACGATAATAATAGATGGACAAGTGAATGAATGTTTGGTTTTTAATTTCGTTTTTCCAACCTCTCATCAGAGTAGAAAGTAAAGCATTTGAACTATGATCAAAACACGATCACAGTTGCTTTCACATGGCTGAACCTGCTAATCAAGTTTCTCATCCTAGCAGGCTGGAAAATAGCATTTTTCTTTCTCGAAAAGAAAATATAAATACTAGTTGTCTTTATGTCCCAGTAATTGCTTTTTACATTCAATGAAATCGAATTCTCTATGTGCGTATATTGTGCAGCTAATGTCATGGATACTGACAAGGCTTTTCACTTATTCATAGCCTTGGTAAACCACCTACGGATAACTCACCCACTCTGTCCCTTTTTTTCATACGATTTTTAAAATTAGCCACTTAAAAGCAAACTGCATGGATAGTGTAGTGTAGTGAGTAGTGTATAAACACTACTGAAAGATAAATAGTCTTTATGTAACATGTGACATCATGTGACCACTCGTAGAATAGCATACAGTAGACTGAGGTTTACACAACCTTTTTTTATAGTCCATGGTCGATCTTTGAAGATCGTTGTCTTCTGGTGATTTAATATATTAACCATCAGTAGATTCCTAATAACAAAATCAAACACCATCACCAAAACCCAGAATACAAAGACTATGTAATATGCTTGCAATATTTACAATAAATCATTACAACGTGTGCCAAAATCCAGTTTCTCGTGATATGAACTATGTAGTGTATGATTTGTTTCACAGTATTTTGACTTTTCAAAATATCATTTCCAACTCTTTTTTGTGTGTGTAATATAACTGTTTCATATTAGAATTTGGCTGGATATTTACTATCAATTTTTCATTCAAAGCTGGATCGGTTTAACAGTATTTATTTGCATCACATTTTTCAAAAATATAGTCACCGATATCACACGAGAGTGTCTTAAGTATCGTAGGGTTGTCAGACAGAAAAGAACATATTTTAAGGTGCGGTGATGTGAATTTAGTACTCTGAGCCCCTTATTAGCACTTTAGTAGTCTTGGACCAGGTGCTCAGTCTCCGTCTCATTTGAAACCTTGAACTCTGCTAAAACTATCACAGGAAGCACACAGCCACAAATCAACGAGTCAGGTGTTCATAAAGATTGCCTTTAGGGACATTTTCTGGTTTGGGTGGGGGTGGGGGCACGAGGGGCCTTTGAGATATTCTCTTCACACCCAACTCTGCTGTTCTTTCATACCTAAATCACTGTTGCACCATATGGACGAGCTAATTGACTGAGTCATTTCAAAGCAAGCGAACCACATCTGTGTGTGTTTCAGTGATAAAACACAAAAGCTTGCTCTGTTAATCTATTCCAAGGCCGTTTCCATCTTTGCTATACACATCCAGTGACCCACTGGCAAATGTAGATTACAATTATAGGAAAATCTTAAGCATCCGCCTCAGTTCCTATGTTGTAAAGGGTTCTTTTAAATTGTTCAGGGACCCGATGTAACCCGGGCTACTTACCAATTTGTATATGTCAGTTTGATCTCAGACATGTATGAACATTAATCAGGAGTAAAAGGTAGCGATGATCTCATATATGTGTGCCCTTAAATACAGGTTGCTAAAAATACTGAATCATTATTGATGGCGCTTGTTCTTATCGGGTGAGCAGGACTTGAGTGTGTCCCGGCTGAATTTGGGCAACTGGCGGTCTGATGGCAAATTGGTCACCAGCCAATTGCTTTAGTTTGTTCGACACATTTTCAATAAATGTTCTACAGAAAGAGAACAACAACGAGTAGAGTCTGGTTTACAGTTACTTAACAAGGAAGACAAATGATACAACTTTTTTCACACTGAGTACAAGTAGAAGTACTTTGATTTGAGTCCTCGTTGATATTTATAACTGAAGATCATACAATTGCGTCTTGCAGTTTTGATGAAAATGTTTTGTTTTAATTAAATATTGTTCAAAAACAAATTTCTTCAACAGAGTATACTTTTCATTTAAATGCAACATTTTTATACACAGAATGAAGTTAAGGCAGCAGACTTTCACGAAATGAAATGTAATGCTTTGGTTGAACATTTTTGTGTTGAAAGTACAATATTTCATTTTGTTTCGTTTAATGTCTGGTTTACAGACAACTTTAACCGGAAGTGACAAATTAAGTGCTTCGAGGAAATGGACTTATTGGCAGAACTGCTAAGATAGACTGTATACTCAATAAAATGTTTTTAAATCACTTTAACTGTGTTTTAATGCATTTGAATGTGTTTAAAGCATGCGATTGGTGTAAAAGTAGATTTAAAATATTTCTTGCTCTCTATTTATCAGATTTTCACGTATCGTGTGTGGGTCTGGAATGTATCCCCCACGATAAACATGGAGGTTCGTTGTATTAACGATTTGTACAAAATTAGAAAAATAAAACCATTTTGTCTACTGCTCAGTTCCCCCCATATTGGAATTTTAAATATGTCTAAAAATAAATAATATAAATGAAAATTTGGGTGATAAAACTTTAAAGGTCTTCTTCCACTTGCTGTTCTGCATTTGAATGCAAATCCATTCTGAGTGCCTGTGATGAGAGTCGGTGCATGCTTTTGGTGTCTACAGCAGGTCATAGGCGCTCCTTTTTAATTGCAGCTTTGGGAAGTACAGTATTCCACGCTCGTGGCAAATTTTGACCTGCACTAAAATGAGAGCCATTCAAACGCAATGAATTTCAGTCACCTTTTCTTGTCGTGCTGCCGGATTGGTTCTTCATCAAAGTGTCATTTTGCTCACTCAAGCCAGCATTTCATAAGATTCGGGCGGTGACTTCATTCATGTGGACTTGATTAATCACTCATATAATACAGGGTGAAATAGCACAGAGGTGGACCGAGATTATCGACAATGGTGAAAATATTCTGTGTGCACGGAAGAGACAGTGGTGCGTGTACTAGTGTACGATGCACTTGATAAGTGTCTCAGATGATAAATAAAATAAATAAATATGCATTAATTTACGGTGGTACAAGTGGTTAGAGTAATGGTCTCACAGTTCTGAGGACTGGCGTTCGAATCCCGAACTGTGTGGCGTTTGCATGTTCTCCCCATGGCTGTGTGGGTTTTCTCCTGGCACTCCGGTTTCCTCCCACAGCCCAAAAACATGAATGGTTGGTTATTTGAAGCCTTTGAAATTGCCCCAAGGTGTGATTGTGAGTGCAGCTGTTGTCTGTCTCCATATGCCCTGTGACTGGTTGTCAACTCCGCCATCTGCCCGATGACAGCTGAGATTGGCTCCAGCACTCCCGTGACTCTCATGAGGATAAGTGGCTCAGAGAATGGATGGATGGATGCATTAATTTACAAGATTATCTTAAATATTCAGTTAAAACGTTTTTGGACAATGTACTCACCAAATTTTCAAATGTTTAGCATCCATCCATCCATCCATCCATGTTCCATGCCGCTTATCCTCACAAGGGTCGCTGATGCACTGGAGTATGTCCTCACTTCCTTTGGGTGAGAGAAGCAGGGTACAACGTAAACTGGTCGCCTGTCAATCACAGAGCACATATCGACAATCTTTTGCAATCATATTTATACCTATGGGCAATTTAAAGTCTTCAAACAACCTACCGTGGATGTTTTTGGAATGCAAGTGAAAACCAGAGTACCTGAAGAAAACCCACAAAAGCATGGGGAGTACATGCAAATACAACACAGGCGAGCCTGGAGTTGAACCTGGATCCTGAAAACTCTGAGCCACGCATGCTAACCCTTCTTACACTGTGCAGCCCTTCTAGAACAGCAGCATTTACGACCGGTAATTTATTGATATCTATTCATCAATTCTGCTTTAACATAACTTGTGGCTTAATTATTAGGGTTTGTAATTGGGCAACTAGAATACATGTGACTTGTAAACCTGTTTGTACTTTGTAGCGAAGCTTAATATCAATGGTAATATCGTAAATTAATCAAGTGTCATTTTGAATGTTATTTTGTTTTGTTTTTTTGAACATGCATACTGCATGCAGAAGATGTAAATAATTCTCTCTACTCACATTTTAATGCATTTTGTGTTCACCCTCAGGACCATGCAATATACCAAAGGACAGTCTATTAAATTGACAAATTCAATTTTAATTTTAGTTTAATTGAATATTAAAGGTTCTGGCATATCTTTTTTTTAAATTATTAATAACAGGCACAATTGATTGTCATTCACCAAACAGGACGAGGTTATTGACTCATTTCAACATGTCAATCCAATATGTGGAAATCCATTTGTACACACTTCCAGTCACCACCAAATCACATCACTTGAACCATTCAGAGGAAACAGGAAAACAGAGAGTGAGAGATTAACAAATGTCAAATGGAAAATATGCATAGATTTCTCCTGTAACTTACACAAAATAAAAATAATCATGCTTAATAAATATTAAAATAACTCAAATACGCATATATTCTTATATCAAACGTCCCGTCCCCCCCACATATGGCACCAATCTGTATGCTGTACATCAATAAAGTGAAAGGAAATTGGATAGCAAGGAGACTGCAATGGTTTCACCTTTATCAAATTCAGATAAATGATTACCTCTTTGTGACAAACATAACACATATGGTGAATAATTTCTGATACTCCAGAGCAGAGCACTAAACTTTCCACTTGTGTAATGGAGTGGCGTGTCAGTGCTAAAATGGCCGAATGTGGCTGTAATGCAATGAGGCAGGACGCTGTTGGAAGTTTGGGCCCCGTGGAAAAAAACAGTTTGAGCATGTGTATAGACAACAACACAGAGAGTTTCAGAAGCCTGCTGAACTATGCTGGTCTTATTCTTGTATGATTACGACTCGTCGGTCTCCAGATAAATCGAATCAGTCTGCATGGCTCTCAGACTGAAAGGTTCTGACAGATCAATGGGTATCATAGTTAATACCCACTTGTTTTTCTCGAGCTCTGGAATGTTTGCTGCTGGCCGACACACCCTATGGCCGTTTTTTTTTTTTCACAGCCAGATCAAAACCATCCTTCGCCTCGAGAAGCCTTGTCGATCCGAGGCTGTTCAAAGCCATCAGAGTCACTGTCCCGCAAAATCAATAAACTCCTGCAGCCCCTGTTTTACTTGTTCACTGCCGCCGCCTTCAATGGTGGACAAAGTTTTCCTATACATCCTAATGGAAAGAACATCAACCCGATCAATAGTTCACATATTCAATGAGCTCTGGCAAGCAGGCAGAATAAAGTCCCTGGAAGGATCAACCCAGGAAGTAATATGTTGTCTTCTGTGCCTGAAAATGCCTCTGTGTTGCAGGCAAAACATAAATGAGTGAATGTTTACACGGACACACACAAAAAAACAAAAACAATGAAGCTGGTTTGTTTGAAAAATTGAAAATTAAATATACTGTATAGTCTTTGCAGTCTATTAAATTGAATACAGGTTGAAAAAGATTTGCAAAACATTGCATTGTGTTTCTATTTATATTTTGCACAATTTACCAACTTCATTGGAATTGGACTTTGTAATTGTTCTGCATTGGCCACGATATGCTGCCAAAAATAGATGGTCAAAGTTACATTATTTGTAGTACAGTATATGAATAATATTTGGACCAATTAACCATAGAAAGTGTGGATAGAGCAAAGACGAGGATAGAGCAGGAAATGCCACCAGATAGTAGTCCCATTCCTGTCCGCCGTATCTAAATGTAATGTGTCATCTTAATTACAAAAAGAAAAGTTTTGTCTGCATGTGAAGAGGCTCACCTCTTAGGCATGACAAGACAACATCAGTACAACCACATATTTATTTGTGGTGCAACCATTATTGCTCCTGTGATTGACATCTCAGTGGACAAATGAGAAGTTTACACCAAGAAAACGTACCGTGTGCAATATTTCAATAGTCTTTATTTTGGCGTGTTGAAGTTATTGTTAGTCTTCTGAGGGCAGTTGTGCAATGCTTTAAGTGTATTTTGTATTAATTTTGCTGAGACACTTCAGTTCATATTAACTGCATTAGGCTCAGTAAGTCTTGACATCATACAAAGAGGCCATTGAGAAAGATTATTCTCCTTCCACACTTCATAATGTTTATAGTCTTCCTAATGAAAAGGTCAAGCTATGTCTTTGTTTCAAATGGTTCAGGACAAAATGGAGATATCCAGTATATTTCATTGGGATTGGCGTGGCACAATTTCATTTGTGTGTTGAGTGCTTTCATTCTAATTGGATCAGAACATTTACACCATTTATTCATTCACATCTCCAAAAGCAGTGGAACTACCTTGCAAGTAGAAGATTAGGCCTCAATTGACAGGCCTCTTCACATAGATGTAGTAACCACATTTCATTCTCTCTTCTATGATGTAATTAAGGATGTCTCCGGGTTTATTAAATATCAGTGTCAGTGATTTTCAAGAAAAATTCTCTGTCGATGTTTTAGATATGAACAGCAGCATAACCAATGTTCACGCATCATCCATTGCTGCTACCTTTTTCAAACAAAACATCACTCATGCTAAAAGAGCTTAAAGGATTAAATCACCATATTAAATCACCATGTGTCCCGACATCTTAACAGATCTGACTCTGCTTGGATACACAATTAAATTTATTGTCTTTTTATTTTTATTTATTTATTGAATAAATCTTTGTGTCACGGTCGGGGTTAGCGAAGGTGTGGAGGGCCCAAGTGCAGGAACGCAGGGATGCCAGCCAGGAATCCAAGAATCCCAAAAAATACTTAACTTGATAAAACAACAAATTAAACAGTCCAACAACCAAATAATCAACGTAAGAAATTAGACCTTAAAGGTCAAGTGTCATCCCTATAAACATTCAAAAATAGATATTGGAATGAAAAATTCACTTCAATGTCTATCCCAAAAAAATAAATATGTGCAGAGAGCGCGTCATCCATGCGCAAAGTCATTCAACAACATCCATGTGGTCGCCATATTGTCTGCATCCCCTGTCCGTGACGTCAACCCGGACATTTGCCATTGAAAACACGCGGTGGACCCTGCTATGGGAGACAAACATGCCCCTTGTGACACGGAAGGTCTTTTCGAAGAAGAGAACATCACACAACCGAGCCGGCGAAGGCTGCTGCGTCGCCTCGCCAGTGAGCCCAATGCCGTCCGACATGCACATAGCCACATTTAGCACGTCTGTCATACATACGCGTATCTTTTGTTAAGTTATGAGAGACCGATTACGTGGTCCACCCCAAACTATTATTTTTTTTCGTACCTGTATACACACCTTACTGTCATTAGGAACTCACAAAGCTCTCGTTCTTTGCACCCGTGCAACCCATTTTTCACGACAAACCGGGTCTCTTTCAAACTTATGAAGGGTAATTCCATTCTCCCGAGTGTTCAAGCAATGTCCAGCAATGCAACGAGCCGGCATTTTAGCTAACACGAAGGAACAACGAGCTACCTTCCCAGAGGTAAAACAAATAGAAACAAATGAGTCCACTTGAAGGCGGTCCTGTCATGTACGTCACTTCCTGCTTCTTCTCGAAAACAAATCCCTCGAGAGGATTTTCATGGCGGGAGTTACAAAAAGGTGTATACGTCTAAATCATGTTTTGTGGTGAAAAAAACGCATG
This sequence comes from Syngnathoides biaculeatus, assembly GCF_019802595.1. Lineage (NCBI taxonomy): Eukaryota > Metazoa > Chordata > Actinopteri > Syngnathiformes > Syngnathidae > Syngnathoides > Syngnathoides biaculeatus. The sequence goes on from NC_084651.1 coordinate 21,264,348, forward strand.
GGTCCACGTCGGCTGCCGCTTTTTCATTAATAACATGGTAAAAATCATGCATTTCATGACAGTGGTCCTTTAAATAAACCTAAACTAGACAAGGTGTGGCACAGAGACATAGTGGCATGGGCAGTACAGACATGATGTCAACAATGCAACAGACTGACAAGAACTGAACAAAAAAAAACGGAGAGTTAAATACACAAAGATTGACGAGACAACGTGGAACACCTGGACAAGACATGAGTGGATGGAGGGAGCTGATTTGTCAACACATGGAAGGAAGGTAACCCAACACAACCAAAATGGCAGCCAGAACAGTTTTGATAAGCGTCATTATAAATATCTATGTCAAGTTTTACAGCATCTTCTTTTGCTAACTCACTTGTCTCCTTCTATGTGATAACAGACACTGAAAAATATCAAATAGTTAATGAAATATACTCAGGTCTCATGTGTGCGATGTTTCAGTTCGTATGTCGTTTTTCTTTAGCGTGTGGTCAGTCACGCTTCCTGAGTGGCATTCTCAGTGTCAGCGCTGTAGTCATTTTGGCTGCAGGCATCCTGTCGCTGTGGTGGATTTACTGGCAACATGACCCCCACCCCCTCTCGTCGGCTCTTTAATTACCCTGGACTATTGATCCTCCATGGGACACAGCACTCCGGAGCTGAGGCTGGGCCTGCACCAGTTAATGACTGATTATTCCCATGTTGGTCCCACGGGAACCGACAGCCGCTGCCGGAACAGAAGGAGCCTGACACCACTGGAACTGTTCAGCCGTGTTCCAAGCTGACTTGAGGTAAGCGGTGGGGTTCACCCTGTTCTGGTCACTAGCCAATTACAAAGCACATGAGGGTAAACAACTTTTTTGACACTCACTTTCACACCACTATACAATATAGTTTGCAATTGACATAAAATGGATGTTTTTGAAAGTGGGAGGAAGCCAGCTAAAAAAACAAAAAAAAAAACCCCAAACTCATACGTGTAGACTCCACACAGAGGGAGACGGGATTCGAATCCCCAACCTTAGAAGTGTGAACGAGAGCTGCTAACCACTACACCACAGTGACGCTGAATTTTAATCGCCTTTCAAGTTGAAACAATAATTCTGTAACTATCAGCATCCAATTTTAGTGTGCTATTTAAAATATCCATTTGTTTTCATCCAGTAGTTTGTTTGGTTGCTGACATTCACCCGTACATGCATGAGAACACAGAGAATGTAATTATGTTAAAAAAGAATCATAAATTCCAGAAGCTTAACTCTAAATGAATATTTAAGTCATTCATCAATCTGACAAAAATGCATACATTGAGATAGAATCATTACATTTGCAGTATCAGAATTATCTTTTTGATTGTTTTTTTTTTGTGATGGGTGTATATAGACCGCATCCTTTGAGATATAATTGTGGTTAAATCCTCTTTTATATACTGTGATAGGATTCAGCACAAACGCGGTGAAAGACACGTTGTGTACCTGAACAAAAACTTATACAAGGTAAGTGCGTCAGACAGTAAATGAAGACGTGAGCGTGGAGAACGAATAAGAAAGGCTTGTGAACGTGAGGTGTGATCTCGAGACTCCTACAAAAACATTTTTTTTGTCCAAACATCACAAGAGTAATTTCACAACCCTCATCATGCATTGTTTGAACCTGACACTTACTCGCTTTTCTTTCTTGGCATTTTTGCAAGGTGCTGATTGGAGAGGATGTGATGACTGACACGTGACTGACACTTTCGATGATAGTCGTCTCTTTCTTTTCCTTTCTTCACATCCTCTTTTCTTTTCCTATTCCTTTTCCCGTCTTTCGTCAGGGGCGATCTTCCATTGACCAATCAGTCGAAGAGAGGAGAGACATGTCAAGGCAGTCAGGATAGGCCTGGGAGCTACCCTGACCCTTTCCTTTACAACACAACTGGTTCAGTCTTATTGATTTAGAGAATTCAATTTTTTTTAAACATTTACAATAAAAACCAATTAAACTGCCGTTTTGGTACCTCATTTACTACAACTGTCAGAAACTGGATGTTTTAAACTGGACTCAAAAGCAGACAGAAACAGAAGTGGTTAGAGCGGGGGATTTATTGTGAATGATGCTAGATCCTGAATCCAGAGTTGTGGCGGTGGTCCGTGAGGACAGGAGTGAGCGGGAGGCTGAAGGGTGAGAAAGTGAGTGAGCTTGGCAGTGTGCACAGGAGACACAGAAACGCATTGGAGGAAAAGGAGAACGCAGGAGGTTCAACAGAAGCACAGGTAATCAAGCAACTTTCTTCAAATGATGACCGATTGGCCAGTGTACCACACAGATGCAGGAATACATTGGCGCTGGAACACTGGGACTACCGGGTTTGAGTGCAGGCTGAGATTAGTACTGATTGAAGGCCAGTGCGCAGGCAAGGACGTGATCAGTGTTGGGGAGGGAGGCAGCGAGAGGAACAGGGGAGGCACAGGGTTCTGATACATGCAATACTGTAACAGCGAATTGTGAAACCCCCCCCACCCTAAAAAAAAAAAACAAAACTTTTTTTTTTGGGCACCTGAACGTTAACTGAAGATTATCCACCTGACTTTGGAGGAGAGGCACTGAAGTGCAAATGGTATTGGTCACCAATCTGTCGCAGTGCACAATAATTCAGTTTATATTTATACCTATGTAAAATTTAGTGTCTGCAATGAACTGAAGATGCACACTTTTGTTATGTGAGAGGAAGCCACAGTACCGGAGAAAATTCAAAACCGCTGGACTGTGAGGTAGATATGATAACCACACCACTGTGCTTCCCAAATATCATTATCATTCATCATATATTGCAGCGCTTCTCAATTGTTGTCACCCCGGGGCTTGTGTTATCCTGTTGTTGCTAAATCGCAACCCACTTTTACAAAAGTCAAGAAAAATAACGACCATATAGCCTTTAAAACGTCTAATATTTTGAAACATAACATCACATGCTTTAATGTTAAAACTGCCAACCAGATCAACTTATTAAAAAGCTGAGGATAAAATGGCAACTTTATTTACAAAAATGAATTGTTTGGTATTGATCACTTCTTTTTAGAAAAGTAAAACAGACCAGATGCGAGACACAGACCAAACCAGCCGTAACAGTTTGACAGTCTGAATTGTTTTGCTATAAAACCGCCAATGGCATTTAAAATTAGAGGCAGTTTAAATGTTGCCAGAAGTTTTGTTTACAACCCAAGTAATATTTCTGACACGTCTGTCAAAATCATCAAATTACTTCCAAATAAAAACCAAGTCCAACTTGGGATACATATTAACTATTTTACTACATCCACGGTGGCAATGTATCTTGAATCTGTATGCAAGTCAAAATGGGCCCGAGTCTACAAATATTTGTATGAAAAACACTTCTAGGTCATAGTACAGTATGTACAGTTAGTAAAATATTCCAATGAACGACGGTAAACATGGCACCAAGTGTGACATTTTGTTACTCTTCTGCAACTGAATACAAACGTACACGAGTGCAGCTTTGGCCATTGGAGAGCTCGCACCAAGTTTCACTTGGAGGTTTTTTTTTTGGTTTCTTTCCACTTTCCAAGTCTGATGTTAATAATGCTCGCCCATCCCACGCCTCCCATATCCAAATGTGGAGTCTCTCATTCTGACAGCCAATTTAGTCTGGAGTTCACATCCTCATTTTTGAAGTGAGTGAGGATCATGAGGTATCATAGATTTATTGATCATATGTCCTACTTGCTGTCTGCCTCCATGCTGTTATCTGTCAAATATGTGAGGCTTCTAATAGGTGCTAGACTGGAAAATCTTCTTTAACACATCCAAGTTAGAGCTCAAAAAAATATGAAGGTTTGTTGTATATTCGAGGTGTTTTCAATATTTTCCCTTCTTATGTAGAAAAATTGGTTGGGCCAAACGATCAAATAGATATGACTTGATGACTTTAAAATATATGATGATCTTTTTCCACTGTTTTTTAAGGTTTCCTAAAGCAGAATAGATTTAGTTTAAAAAAACTCTAATAATTAATCCCACTGGAAATATTTACACTATTTCATAATTTGATGGCACAAATGTTTTTTAAGCACGTTCTCTTCATCAGCAGGCGTAGTTTGTTGCCGGTGGACCGGCTTGCAATGTGAATTATGCGATAAGGCAACGTTAGTTGGCTGTGCTTGTAATTGTTGATAAAAAGATGCGTAGTGCTGTTTGTCTGTTTCCATGTCTATGAATTTGTAATTATTATGTGCCATTCCTAATCATTATTAGTCCCCAACAAAAACAGCAGCCATTGCTTAATTGACTGTCTTCATAATTAGTTGTTTGAGCCCACTTCTTCTCTCTCCCTACTCTAGTCTTTATTCTTTATTTTGTTGTGACAATACAAAATGTTCAGCGAGGCAAAGTATCATTAGTTCACAATGTTTATTCATACACCCACCTTATGCGGGGACTGCTTAATTGACTTCTGAGTGCGAGTGAATAAAACAGTGGCTGAATTAAATTGAATCTCATATGTAGAAATTCACACAATGTTTCATTAACAGCCGTGCTAGCCTCATGTATAAAGAGAGGAAATAATTTGTGTGTGGATTGGCTACGTGATGAGACGGAGATGACGGGAGCCGAACTGACTTTAGCACTTGCAAAAAAGATGGGTCCATCATAGCCAGTTATACAAAAGTACATAATATTTTTACAACCCCCCCCCCCCCACCTCCTTTCCGTATGATTCACGATGACCCGAGGGGGAAGCGACACAGACAGTGTGTACAGATACTGGCTGGACTTTTAATGATGTTGTGTGCAGTGCGAGCGATGATGAGATGTGCAGACTGACAAACTGAGCGAGGCTCACGGGGTGACAATACCTGAAGCCCCTAATGCAGGAATAGCAGTTTCAAATGAATGCTACTTACGTTGTTGTCTGCCTATATTTTTAATTGCCTTGAACAGTATAATTGTTTCGAACACATATTACATTTCTTTGAAATGTTTTTTTTCTCTAATTAAAAAAAATGAAAGAAAAAAATGTCATGTTGTGGTTTAGATTATATATAGTTTTGTTCCATGTTTTTCATGGCCTGTGTGCTCTTTGAGTTATTTTGTCCACCTGTCCTCCTCAACCACCTCGCTTGTGTCAACCAATCAGCTCCCTCCAGCCACTCGTGTCTTGTCCAGGTCTTCCTCGTCACTTTCCTTGTACTGTATTATGTTTCTTTCAGTCTTTGTCGTTTCATTGTTGATAATTGTTGATTCTCATGTCGTTGTTTCCCGATCCCGCCATCTTTGTGAGTTCTTTAGTCTTACTTTGCGTTTAGATTTTTGGACTTTTTTTTCTTTCCATTTGCCACTATGATCTTCTTGTTTGGCTTTTATGTTTTGCAATTTGAAATTATATTTTATTGAGTTCTGCACTACTGCATTTGAGTCCTCCACCTTTTTGTCTTCAAAACCTTGAAACCCCAGACAGAATGCAAATACCATGAAAGAAACCAAGATGGTACACAGAAAAACAAGACATAAACAAAAACATAAGCTAAACTAAAACATGCACCATGACATAAACACTACAACTGTATGTCCAATTAGTTTTTCCAGGAGTACGTCTTTCAGAATACCAAAACAAAAAGTACACTATTAACAATAATATAAATCTCTATTTTCAGTGTCTTCGTTGTATGTCCTCAGACGTGATCATTTATTAATGTGTGCTTCAGCGGATGCTTCAGAACTCACACAAACAGCAGTAAGTCCTCTATTTATGTTTTGTCTCTTGTAAAAATGAATAGCAGAGGTCCATCATTGCATTTTCTGTCACACTTTATTCCATTCAGAGGCACAGACAACTGGAGCCTATAGAGCTTGTGCATGTGACGTCACCATTTTCACGGCGCCATATTGCCAGTCAAAAAGAGCTGCTCGACAATGTGGGGGACATTGAACCGGAGCAGAATATTCACAATGCTGGAGAATTGTTGTGCTGTTGGTTGTTACTACAGACGAGACAGATATTCAAAGAGCTCATTCTATGGAATACCTGCTGAAAAGACGAGAAAAGATCGATGGATTTTGGCAATTAAACGTGATTGATGGTCCCCAACCAAATACACACGACTGTGTAGCGATCACTTTACTTCAGGTAGTAATTATTCTTCTCAATCTCAAATACCCAAGAAGTATTTATAATGCCAAGTTGGCTAATTTGAGAACAATGCGTTGGAAAAAAAAAAAACGACAGGGAGTTGTCTCCAACGTACACGAAGCGTGTTGCAGCCACACGTTAATCTTCGGTAAACCTCTCCCCGACAGACTTTTTTTTACCCTTCGAATATGCATTGTTCTCAAATGAGTCCAATGCGTATTTAAAAAAAGAAAATAAACCGTCGATCACACAGAGATTTACCGAAGTTCGTGTGGCCACAACACGCTTCCATGTACGGGGGCTTGAGTCTATCCCAGCGGTTTGTTTTCTTTTTTTAAAGCCCGGGTGTCATCCCTATAAACATTCTAAAATAGATATTCTAATGAAAAATACATACAACAGTATTCACTTTGATGTCTATACGTAAAAAAAAAAAAAACATGCACAAAGTTGCGCAATTGAGTGTCCCTCGACATCCGAGTGGTCGCCGTATTCGTGGCGTCCTCTGTCCTTGACGTCATCGTCCCTTCCGCTGTTGAAAACGCACAAGTGCCTGCTACTATGGAAGCCGAACAACAGAGATATTCGCATTTTTCCGACGCCCTTTCTGACACCGAAGCTCTTTTCGAAAAGGACAATAGCACACAACCGATTGAAGTTGCCGGGAAAATATTACACTATTGTTTCGAGCCCTCAGGACAATATTACACTATTGTTTCGAGCCATATTCAGTTGATATCCGATCATCCTGTCCGATCCACTCCCGCGGCGGAGATGAGCCATTGCGGCTCATCGCAGCCGGCCGGTGTGGCTTATGACAGAGCCGAGCGGTGCTGCTTTAGTCACAGTTGAGCCGGGGCGCTTTATGCGCGCAGGCGACTGAGTAATGCATTCTCGGCTGGGTTCTTCAGAGCCGGCCCCGTCGCAAAGCCCGACGCGCAGCCTTCGCAGGAGCAATGACCGCCGAATGCAGTGCCTCAGCCGGTGTGGGTGAGTTTCTTTGCCCGTGGTGGAATATGAGGAGGTGGACCCTAGCTATGTTGCTTTTAGGTGTATGTTCAAAGTCGCCGCAGTACTCGAACACTATCGAGACATTGTTGGCTGGGCGATGCACATATCGACACATTTCATACGCGGATCTTTTGTTAAGTTATGAGAGAGACCGATTACGTGGTCCGCCCCAAACTGTATACACACCTACTCGTTATTTAAACCCACCAAGCTCTCGTCCTCTCCACCCGTGCAATCCATTTTTAACAACGAACAGGGTCGCTTTCAAACTTATGAAGGGTAATTCCATTCTCCCGAGTGTTCAAGCAATGTCCAGCAATGCAATGAGCCGGCATTTTGGCTAACAGGAAGGAACAACGAGCTACCTTCCCGGAGGTAAAACTAATGGAAACAAACGAGTCCACTAGGGGGCGCCTCTGTCCTGTACGTCACTTCCTGCTTCTTCTCGAAAACAAATCCCTCGAGAGGATTTTCATGGCGGGAGTTACAAAAAGCTGTATATGTCAAATTCATGTTTTGTGGTGAAAAAACACATGGGACCATATTGGCTGTGGGTTTTTCATTAATAATATACCAAAAATCATCCGTTTGACGACACTTGACCTTTAAATACGCATTGGACTCATTAGAGAACAATGCATGTTACAAAAAAACATCTGTCACGGAGAAGTTTACCCAAGTTTAATGTGTGGCCGCAACACGCTTCGTGTACGAGGAGCTGACTCCCTGTCGTTTTTTCTTTTTAAACACATTTTTCTCAAATGAGCCAATTTGGCATTATAAATACTTCTTGGGAATTTGAGATTGAGAAGAATAATTCCTATGTGAAGTGAAGTGATAGCTACACAGTCGTGTGTATTTGGTTGGGCACCATCCATCACGCTTTTTTTTCCCAATCATAGTTAATGAATGTGTGTTTGAGTAAAACCAGGGGTCATTTATTTAAATATTGGTATTTCTATTGAAAAACTTTGTGGGATTTATTCTTGATTGAGAACAGATTCAGTAATGAAGTATTTGTATGCGTCCAGACTTTTCTATGCTTTCAAACTCTTCCGTGTAAATCTTGACGATTTACTCACTAGATACATGTGTAGATCCAGTTGTCCAAGACAAGTGGAAGCGAATTAACAGTCCAATTTCTTATCGGAGAAAACATTGATTTTCGCATTAAATACGGGTCCTCTATGCCGAGTTTATCTAATTTTTTCATGTACCGTCGTTTGTGTTCACCTTCTAAATGTTTAACGGTGTTGGACAAAACACTGGGCGTTGTGCAATAAGACATATTTTCACGTCGTCTTCAACCGACTTTCAAGAATGGTTTGTTTGACTGACACTTCCGGCGAATGACGGATTTGGTGATGTAGGTGCACAAGCTCTTTAACCTTTGTGACTTCAGGCGACAGGCAGATTATGCCGAACTGGTTGCCAGAGACTGTCACGGACGAGACTCGGGGGTGGACCCAAATGCACGACTCAGGTGAGAGGTAAGCAGTGCGGAATAAGCCTTTATTCGTTCCAATGTCGGTTACCAGGGAGTCAGTCCAAACAAGCAGCAAGATCAGTAACGGCAGGCTTACGGGGTAGGTCGGGAGACAGGCGTTGGTCGGTACACGGGAGGTAGACGTCAGGAGTACGGTAGTGCGGGAACGAGGCATGAGAGGCAACGATCTAGCAGAGTCTCTGTCGTCCCCCGGGACCTATATGTACTGGGTCTAATCGGAGGTCATGAGGCGCAGGTGTGACCCTTCCGATTAGACGGCCACGCCCAGCCCTGGCTGGAATCCAGGATCATGACAGTCCCCCCCCCTAAACGGCCGGCTCTGGACGGCCCAGGCGCATCAGGGTGAGCCGCGTGGAAGTCCCTGATGAGGGAGCGGTCCACGACGAAGCGGGAGGGGATCCAAGAGCGCTCCTCCGGGCCATATCCCTCCCAGTCCACCAGGTACTGGACCCCCCTCCCTCTGCGGCGGGAAGACAGCAACCGGCGCACGGTGTACACCAACCCACCGTCGACCATGCAGGGGGGCGGGGGGGACTTGAGCGGAGGAGCCTGCGACGACGTGCGATTCGGGCGAAGTCTGCTGACGTGGAACGTAGGGTGCACCCTCATCGACCTGGGCAGTTTCAACGAGACGGCGACCGGGTTAATAACCTTGGAAACAGGGAACGGGCCAACGAACCTGGGAGCAAGTTTGCGGGATTCCGTCCGCAGCGGGAGATCTTTGGTGGAGAGCCACACTCGCTGTCCCACTCTGAGCTCTGGTGCGGCCCTCCTCTTGCGGTCTGCTGCGGCCTTGTAGGCGCTGCTCATGCGCAGCAGTGTCCTCCGAGCTGCTTCCCAGGTCCGTTTGCAGCGTCGCACCACGGCCAGGGCCGACGGAACTGTGGATTCTGTGACCAGTGGAGGAAACAGGGACGGAGGATACCCATGCACAACATGGAGTGGAGCCATACCTGTTGAAGCGGAGGGTAGAGAATTGTGGGCATACTCCACCCACTTGATGTGCTGGCTCCACGTGCTCTGGTCCCTGGATGCCAGACATCGAAGACCGGTCTCTAATTCCTGGTTAATCCTCTCAGTCTGGCCGTTAGACTCTGGGTGATGACCCGATGTCCGACTTGCTGAAGCGCCGATGAGGTTGCAGAACTCCTTCCAGAAACGGGCGCTGAATTGCGGACCCCTGTCCGAAACGATGTCCTGGGGTAGGCCGTGGTAACGGACGACCTCGTCTAATACCAACTGGGCTGTCTGCTTGGCCGACGGGATCTTCGGAAGCGGCACGAAGTGGACCATCTTGGAAAAACGGTCCACTATGGACAGCACCACTGTGTTCCCTTGAGAAGGCGGCAGGCCGGTGACGAAGTCCAGCGCGATGTGTGACCACGGACGAAAGGGGATGGACAGGGGTTGCAACTCACCAACAGGCCGTAGGCGGGAAGTCTTATTGGCAGCACACACCGGGCAGGCGTTGACGAACTCCCTTACGTCCTTGCTGAGGTTAGGCCACCAGAACCTTTGTTCGACCACTGAACGTGTCTTCGCCATACCCGGGTGGCAGACCGTCCTGTTGGTATGGGCCCAGTTGATGACGTCTCCCCGCAGAGATGGGATGACGAACAGGCGGCCCGACGGACAATCCGCGGGTGAAGGAGGCTCTGGGAGAGACACCGATCTAGCAGAGTCTCTGTCGTCCCCCGGGTCCTATATGTACTGGGTCTAATCGGAGGTCATGAGGCGCAGGTGTGACCCTTCCGATTAGACGGCCACGCCCAGCCCTGGCTGGAATCCAGGATCATGACAGAGACAAGCAACCTTACAGCAGAAGTTGAGTTAGCATTGAATTTCTACGGAAATCTACAGCATCCAGCGTTCAATATGAATGTACAATTTTGAGCAAATTTCATTTCAGTAAAAATATACTTCTGTTTCAGTTTTCACTTGAAAGGGGTTTCATATGTACATGTTTTGTCTCATGTACCACCCAGCGCATAGAGTTTTCTTGAGATTTGTGAATGTAATAGAAATTAATTTGGAAAATACATGTGTGAAAATACCTTCAGTAGCAGATGTCTCATCAACAGTGCTGCATGTGAGCCATTCCGTATAACACGTAACACCTTGAAGGAGAACATTGATGATTAACATGAAAGCAAAAAAAAAAATAATAATAATAATAATTCAATATCAACCTTATCAATTCGCCATTACAATGACTGCAGTTGTAGTTAATGTGAGGCCTACAGATTCCCCAGAAACCCGAGGTGCCAGCAGCATGTTTGAAACAGAAACTCTTTGTCAATGGGGTGAAAATAATTCAAGATGGCTATTTTTAACAAATTAATTTGATATATGTCGGCTGCCGTCATTATAAAATGCACTTCAAAGGTATATGTCGCCACGCCATTGCCACTGAATCAAAACATCCAATGTGATGTTTCACTTTCACGGGGCGCTGGAATTACTACAAGCCTCTGGAGTGCAGAGGAGGAAAAGTGCTGCGATCCATGGGAGAATTTGCTTAGTCTGCGCCCAGGCCCACATTTGACAAGGAACACCCACATCAGGGTTGCTCCTCCCAGGATGCGTATCTGGTTTGAGGGTGTAGGAATAATTGTGATCATAATTATCATACATTTGCTTCCAATAAAGAAAGGCTTTGCTCTGCCCTAGATAACGTGGCAGCCTCCTAGAAGGAGATAGCAAGAACAAAAACATCTAATCATCAGAACTGTTTGAACTGCTGCCTGGTAAAGAAATGATGACCACACATGTATTCAGCAATCTTCCACACATGCACATGAACAAACATGTACACCTTGTTTTGCTTGTCGTCTCCTTATTGTAACATCCATATAAATAAGGGGCGTCTTAAAACTAAATAAATAGAAGTGCTGAGGAGAGGATAATCAGAGAGTGCAGTGGTGAATTGTACGAGACAGTTCCTCTCCTCACCATTTATATAAATGTCTGACGGGCGAGCTCTGGTGGCGGGCCGAGAGTCGAGCTTCCAGGTGGCCGAGGCGGTTAGCTCCAGATGCCGAAGCTAGGCTAAAGGCCTCCGCCGCCACCGAAGCTTAGCTAAATGCCTCCCCGGACGTCGAAGGTCGGCTCGCGGCCCGCTGGAGCTTGCGGCCGGCCTTTGGCGGTGGCGGAGGCCTTTAGCTGAGCTCCGGCGGCAGCAGAAGCCTTTAGCTGAGCTTTGGCGTCCAGGGCTAATGGCCTCTGCCGCCTGGAAACTTGGCTCGCGGCCCGCCACCGGAGCTTGCCCGTCAGACTCCATATCATTCCTGTCCCACGAACCATCCGCGGCTGCCGGCCTGGGGGCTTTTGTTTACACACTTATGTCGCGCGTAGGCCTCTGAGTAGTCAGACTCCGCGTCATTTCGCCCGAAGAACCATCCAAATATTCAACATTAATTACAGCCACAGGTTCAAATCTGTATGGAAGTATTCCTCCGTCTTCCCGATCAACCGATACTGCTATTTCTTCATCAGATGAGGATAAATCCGAAAAATTGGCGCTGGGCATAAATGGTGTCCCATGTTATCGAGCCTTTGTTGCGGCACGGTCCACGTCACATCCGGGCACGTAGGTCATGTGACTAGCGAAAATGGCAGCGCCCCTGAAAATTCACAATTGTCAATAAAAATCTTCTCAAAACACTATTAAATGAGAGAGGATTTAACATCACATTGTCAAAATAGGGTACATATTACATGACCTATTGGATACACTGTTCATGCAAAGCACTGGATTTCACCTTTAACAATGTTAACAAGGAAAATGTACTTACCTCTAAATGAACATGTTCCGCAGCTACGAGAGAGTAAGATCCTTTTTTGATACGCTACAAAGTCAGAAGGGTTTTGCTTCAAAGTAGGGTTATTATTGCTGAAAGTTGGTCATTATGTTGAACGTTCATAGTCAATATGCATCATGCTTGGATATAACCAAGTTTAAAGAATTGAGAATTAGGGAGCGCTGGCAGAACACATGAATTGAAACAATTTTTCAAAGTAAATTGTAAATTTTTAAGTTAACTTTATTTCTTGAGATGCAAAAATCTTCTCTTTGTACTTGGAAAATAAAAAGTTGAGCATCAAAGCGTATCCAAAGAGAGAGAATGGAGAAGCATTTCCTGATCAAGACTCAAAGCAGTGCTATGAACCAATATAATCTTCTGAGTCATTTTTCATCCTCTTCAGATTCTGAGGAGAGCTAAAAGATTCTTTCAGCCCTCAATGTCTGATGCCGACTGCTAAACATGGCAACGGAAATGTAATAGAAGAAGCCGACATCTACCGGGGATCATTAGGTTTGCTGATTATGCTACGAGATTGCATAACAGCCACCGAATGTGGCGCTGCTTTACAGAACCAAGGGCACCCTGTAGTGCAGACGCACTTCCCATGCGGGACTAGCATGCAGCGAAATTATGATGCTATGCTGCAAACTGTTATATGATTTACAAAGTAATTCCAGGAACACCAGCAAGAAATCATACACTGATTTAATTCTAAGATGCTAGCATGATATGCAAGTCTTTTTCAAAACATAGACCGTCGTCAAAATTTGGGGTGTTCAAGGTGTACGGAGGCACGCTGGAGGCATACGTGATTCAATTTTTATTTTTGCTTTGTCCAAACAAAAGTGGAAAGCATGAAACACAATACAATGTGCTTGTGACAATTAATAACAGATCAGAAGAAGTATTTATCTACAAGAGCCAGGGTGTGACATTGGTATCACGAAACAGTTAACCGTCAACGTATAGCTTGTCGACAACTAGCCACGGTCGTTTGCCTTTCTCACGGTGGTTCTTCATCATCGGGTACTTTACGCATCTCGTTGATTTTAGTCACTCATTCCAAATGAAGTCCTTTGATCTTACAATCTTTTAATTTCACAAACACTTTTTTCCTGAAAGTGTTTAAACTTTGGAACAATGGGACATGGTCAGTTTCCTGGACAAGGGTTTGCCAATCTATGAACACTGTAAAAGGTAATCTTGTTGACTATATCTTGAGAGTGGACATCGTGAACTCTTGTGCAGTGTGCAACTCGGTGTCTTCCAGTCTTTTTTTTTCTGAAATGCTTGAGAAAATTAGATTGTCACATATGCTTCGTGATTGACTGTCTAGCTTAGTTTCTTTCATGATTTTATATTCCAGTCTAGGAGTTTGTAACTCCGCTGAGGTTGACATTAAGTTTGATTGGCGTGCAGTATTATCTTAGTTCCTTGACCTGTTGCTGCGTGAACTCCAAACTGTTTCCGAGTTTAGTGATCTCTTGGCGAAGCAAGTCAAGTGTAATTAACCATTTCTTGTGGATTGAGAGGAGGACACTAGTCTGCATCTGTCGAATCAAGTAAATCCTCAGTCGAAGTGGAAGAATCCACCTTTTATCTCTTCAGCAGCAGCAGCTGAACGCGGGGGTCTGCACTCCTCCATAAAAGACGAGACTGCGTTGACGTAGTTGAGCGAATCTCAAGGGGCTCTCTCATTTGAAAAAGGAAAAAGACTTATGAAAAAAATTTGTCTCGTAATAGCAGCTTTTCCAAATCTACGCAAAGGGTGCTGACATGTTTTTCGTCTTTGGATATCACGTCATCTCTTCGTCATGCTCACAGGAGTTCACTAACTATGTTTGACTGTTTTTATCGGATTGACTTTTATATATTTTGCAGCACTTTGTGTGCATCTGAGGGTGTTTTTAATCTGATCTGTAAATACAGCTGAGTGGAGATTGTACTCAAGTCCAACATTTAATATAGGCTCCACACCCATGCATGCAGGTTTAAGTTATTAACAGTGTTATAAAGAAGCTGAAATTGTCCCATTACTGTATTCAACTGGTGTACTTCATATTCTTCCATAAGGTACATCTTTTGTCTGTGTGTCAGGGGCTTGTTATAACTTAGTCAATTATTAGGCAATGGCAGTTTGCATTTCACCCAGCATGAATAGGTACCTGTCTTTTTCTGATGGGTAATTTGTAAGAAAGTTTCTGAATGTCCTCTATTTGCAGAATGTTAGCATTAGAATGACCTGAACTTGTTACTTTAAAGTTTAATACTGGAAATTATTCGTAGCTCTCTGACGTTTACAAGGTAGCTAAATTCAGATTAAATCAGATCAGTTTTTCCTTTGAAATGCTCAGACAGGCAGAATTATCTTGATCTTTAACTTATCTTCATAAATATTTAGTTATTATTCCAACATACACTACTCCCAAAATTTTAGGTACATTCAGCTTTTGAGTGATTTTTTTTTTTTTAGGACGAATGTAAAAGGCACTAACTTTAACAACTGGGGTTTTTAAAAAGGAGGTGAAAGGAAATATTCCCTCTTTTTTTCCCCTGAGGATGTTGACTTCTTTGTCTTTCTGTGGCTCTTCCAGTCTCTGCATCCTTGTTGCAGCCCGCTGATGACATTTGATGACACTTTCAGTTCAAGCTGCTGTTGCTCAATTGTAAAGTGTCATATGAACAATATCATCTTATAAACAGCATCATGAAGAGTTCTGCTTAAAGGTCAAGTGTCATGCCTGTAAACATTCTAAAATAGATATTGTAATGAAAAATACATATAACATTATTCACTTGAATGTTTATACGAAAAAATAAATATGAGCGGAGAGCGCGTCAACCATGGGCAAAGTTTCAGAAGTCTCATTCGACATTCAAGTGGTAGCCATATTGGTTGCATCTTCTGTCCACGACGTCACACAAACTGCATGCGGCCAAACCACCTCCCCGCCCGATCCACCTCCGCGGCATTGATAAACAACGCCGCCCGCGAGCGACGATGAGGCCGCGGCCAAACCGCCTCCCCGTCCGATCCACCT
The DNA here is from genome assembly GCF_019802595.1 of Syngnathoides biaculeatus. Lineage (NCBI taxonomy): Eukaryota > Metazoa > Chordata > Actinopteri > Syngnathiformes > Syngnathidae > Syngnathoides > Syngnathoides biaculeatus. Next base: position 21,279,843 of record NC_084651.1, read on the forward strand.
CCGAGGCGGTAATAAACAATTTCGCTCGCGAGCAATGATGATGCGGTGGCCAAACCGCCTCCCTGTCTGATCCACCTCTGCAGTGGACATAAGCCACTGTGGCTCAGCGCCGGGATGAGCCACCCCGGTGGGGCTGCGTTCGTCGATCACGACTTCAGCCGGGGTGGTACATCGACACATTTAGCACCCCTGATTTATGGATTACGTCACCCCCCCCAACTATTATTTTTTTTTTAGTAGCTGTATACACACCTACCTGTCATTTGGAACCCATGAAACTTGTCGTTTGCACCTGTGCAATCCATTTTTCACGAGGAACCGGGTCTTTTGGAAAAGTATGAAGACCGAATCCATCCCACCGAGTTGTTTGAGCAATCTCCAGCAACATAACGAGCCGGCATTTTGGCTAACACGAAGGAACAAAGCGCTACCTTCCCGCAAGTCAAACTAATAGAAGCAGACGAGCCCGCCTGAGTGTGCTACTGCCCTGTACATCACTTCCTGCTTCTTCTCGAAAACAAATTCCTCGAGACGATTTTCATGGTGGGAGTGACAAAAAGCCATATACATCAAAATAATGTTTTGTGGTGAAAAAACAGATCAGTCCATACCAGCTGCCATTTTTCATTAATAATATACTAAAAATCATGCATTTCATGACAGTTGACCTTTAAATACCAATTACAGAACCAAGAAATGTTTTGGTTGACTCATTCATTAAACAGCTGTTGTGAATTTTGCCTTTCAGATCATTATAAGAGAACTACAAAAGTTGTACAAGTACTGAAAGGGTGAACAGTTGGATATTTCAATTCAAACATAAATATAAGTTCAAAGTTCATCTCTAAAAGGTTATAATGTAGTTTAAAGGAGGACTTTGTTGAAAATATTAGGAATGGGAGTTAAATTAGAAGTTAGTAGGTGAGGGTTCAATGTTTCTTTTAATGTCAAAATCATCCACAGATTTCACCTAGAAACATCTCTAAATTGGAAAAGTTTTCTCAAAATTCCTCTCTCAACATTCCAATGACCCCGGCTGGAAAACTGTCAGCCAATTAGCGTTTCCCACATCTGCAATGCTTCCTGTCCTGACCCCGCCACTTCTCGTGGATATGTTTCACCGAACAGAGAATGTCCACTATCTGGCATTTCGTGGCCGATTTTTGGGAAAAATAATTACAAACAAACAAAACAAAAACAACACAATGTACAATGTTCTAACCTATGCATTTGAGCCGGAATACACACAAGCGGAACTTGACACGTTGGAGAGGGGGCGTGGTGCTGACGACGAACAATAACAACACTCTCAATATTTGGATCGTGCAGATTTTCCAGAAAGGCTCGTTTCGAAAGACAATTTACGTATTGTATCGAGCATGACATGGCGTTTGATTTGTATGATGTTTCGATGTGTCTGATGCGTATAAGGAGCATTCGGGAGTGTGTGGTCCTGGAGCAGCAGCTAACGTCCTAAACAGTTTGAATTCCTTAGAACACGAACATTACATTGGAGACGAGGAGTAAACTGAGTCGTGGGCGGTGTCAAAAGAAAAGTGAAACGAGGGGAAAAGACGGACTAGGAGGAAATACGAACAAAGACGAACTATCAAGATGCAAGAGCTAATAGCTAAGAAGCTAAAGCTCAAAACATTTCAGCTAACGGCAAAGAAGCTAAAGCTAATGACGTTTGGTGCTTATGATTCATTCAAAAAAGGTTACCTGAAGAAGATGCTATATACTAAGGATATGACAAAGCCATATATTGATAATGTATTAGAGTAACATAAAGACTATTACCCTGTTATATCTGTTTGTACACTCATACACTCGTGACTGAAGTTTATTTAGGATGAACCAAGTTTTACATACATGCAATTAATGTCCAAACAATATTGGTTTTGTAGCACATACATGACTACCGTAGTTTGCTGGTCTGTTGCAAAACGAGTACACAGTGTCACGACCCATCGATGCAGGAGAAGACCCAAATGCAGGACTCCAGAGATGCAGAGGCAGTTTGGGAAAAGCGTTTATTCGTTCCAAGGTCGGGGATCAGGCCGACAGTCACCTGGAGCAGCGGTAACCCGGACGTCAGGCGTAGAAGGCACGTCAGCAGGCAAGCAGGGATCGGTACACAGGAGATCAGTCAGAGAGAGCAGGAGTGTCAAGGGCGTTAAGCTTACGGGGTTGGTTGGAGGACAGGCGGAGGTCGGTACACAAGGGATCAGGATCAGAAACGAGAAAGTGGAGGAACGAGGCATGGATAGCAACGATCTGGCGAAGCCAGACCGTCAGCTGGGTCCTATATATACTGGGGTTAATTATCAGCGATGAGGCGCAGGAGTGCGCCTCCTAATCAACGCAGGTGTGTAGGGGACCTGCCCAGCCAGGGCTGGGACTGGCAGGACCATGACACACAGGCAACATAATGACATTCATATTACGGTCCAACTTTCAACACTTCTTTAACCACATTACTGCTTGGGAAATTACACATTATCTGGACTGCATTTTTCATTTCAAAATTTGAGAAAAAAAAGCAAAATAAAGTCTGAACTACATTATTCTGTTACAAGAAAGAAAAGAATACTAAAAGCTAGTCCCATTATTATATGTATGTATATGTATATATATGTATATGTATATCCTAGCAATAAACTTGTTTTCAAGGGATGAATGACCAAAAATTGTGGTCAAATCCTTATTTCATTTCAGATCTCTACCAATCATAGTCGTTATCAAATTACTGCTCAGTCAACACATGAGCACAATTGATGTCCAAGGGTTTCTTAGCTAAAAAGCTCTGCAGGAGTGCAGTTCTTCTGCCCAGTTGCTCTTTTGTGTTGTGTCACCAATTCTGCGGATCCAAATTGTAACGGCGACCCGTTCTGCTGTGATTGCTCCAAAAGACTGAGGTGAGGTGAGCTTGCCAACGTTCAAGATGCAGAATGTGTGGGTGCAGTGAAGTGATGGAGTGTAGGGTGGGGGCATAATTATGCTATTGTGAGCCATGGTGATAATGGCCGTGCTCCAGAGCAAAGGAGCACAGGGAAAGCACTTTAATTGAGATATAAAAGACATGGTTCCAAGGGCACTTTGCAAGAGCAGAGATAGCACCTCACGTGCTTGAGATGCTTGTGCAGTGTAAATACTAAACCACCGTTCAAAAGCGCTTTAGTCCCTATTTAGAGCAGTGTTTGCTAGAATTGATTTGTGCTACATTGTTATCAACTAATTCCAACTTGCTTCCAGAGGGAAAAGGATTCATCAGACAATGTTTGAAAAAAAAAAAAAAAAAAAACACACATTTGTCAACCTTCAAACAAGGGTAAGCGTTTCCTGCTATGTGTGTATGTTGAGGTAGTAGATGGACTAAACCGACAGCTGTGGGCAGGATACGACACAAGGAAAGATGCTTGCGTTTCCTCTTCTTCCTCCTACAGGGCGCTGACCACAGTTCATGACTCTGAGACATAACGGAATAGAGGAAGAAAAGCTTGAGCGAGTAACCGCAAATTCAATTAATCCGGAATTCAGAACATGTTAATTCACATTATTTTGTCGTTTCTAATGAAAAAGAGAGGATATTTATGAATGGTGTTCAGATGAACTTGATTGCAAATATTACAATTCTCTGCTTGCCAGAAACGAAACCATGGAAGAGCTGATCATTTCTGTCATTGCAAACTGGACCTTTACCAAATACATAGGGGAATAAAACAGTTTTATGGTGGTAGAACATTTCATTTTTTTCCTTCCATAAAACATTCAACAAAAACACAGTTAATAATTATTGTCAAATACAATACATCCCATTATGTGCTCTGTTGTTCCACTGTGTGAACCAGGCCATCAGTGGAGCTTTCTGTCTTGGAAAGGAGTAAGCACATGAACAACAAAAGATTTCCCGCCAACACATCTTGTCTTCTGTGTACTCAAGGTGCTCGCTTCAAATTTAAAGGCTTTTGCCTCTGGCACTTTCTCTCTGTTGTGAGGTGAGAGGGCTGTGTCACAAAACAAACGCCACGCCAGCAAGAAACCTCATAGAGTCACAGGAGAAATGTTTCCATAGCAGCCAAGCTCAAGTTCACCTGGCCAACCAAATAAAATTAGCCCACCTGGAACTGAACCTCCTTTGACACATCCACTTACGAATCCAATTTTGCCATTGGTGGTCTTTCATATCTGTGGCCCTTTTCAGCACAGGACACACACAAGCACATTAGATTTCCTCATAGTTTTCCAGTGGGAACTGGCTGAGCAGGAGTTGGCACATGCAGTGAGCGGGTCTGGAGCATCTTGGCATGAGTGGGTGCTCAGATCTCTCAGATTTGGTCTAATGGCCCGGGTTGGCCCAAACTGCTGCTGGTCGTCAGCTGGCCTGTTCCACAAAGGCAACAAGGCCAGGGGCAATTTTCACGCCACCAGTCTTTGTCAAAGACACTCAATGACTTTTCAAAAGTAGGCAATCGGGAATTCAACAGGGGGATCAATGAGTACGGTGGTGAGAAGAGAGAGGAACAAGAGTTGTAAGTGCAGCTATGCAGGCGAGGAGCATATGTTGTTTTATTGCTATCACTTCGGGCCCTTCTTTCTCCCCTACATGCCATCACGCAGGCCCATCAGTTTACAACAGGCTCCAAAATGACTCCTGCTTTGGAGTGGGCGGCCGAAGGGAGCACTTACCTTACACATTTTCATCAGCAGCAGCACCAGCAGCAGCAACGAGGTGACCAGTGTTGTATATGCAAGGATACTGCTTGAAACAAAAGGACAGGACCCACATGGTTTCTTAAGACGGCAACATGTCTCAGCATGGTGCAGGCCATCTTTTCAAACTGTTATTCTGAACTGCCAATTATGAGTAATCTTTGTAATCTGTAATACATTTGCCCTGCAGGCAATGTTTATCTTAATGTGTCAGACCGGTGTTCAAGATGAAGACATTAGGCGCTTAACAACCACTGTGGCGCTTCCTCCTGCTTCGCCTCAGGACCCCACTGTCCCCCATCACTCACACATCCCAGGAGCACAAGGCTAATCATTGTTTGAATTCCCAGAAGGCAGCGTTGGTGGGTTAATCTACCATAGCTTTAATCCTTGCGCGCTCTCTAGTAGTGAACGGCCTTCAACACACCTGCAGTGCCCCATAGCTTCTTCAGAAAAAAAGGAGGGGAGAAGGCTTTCAACTATAGGCTGGACTTTGAATCCACATTGTACTCACGTCTACCTGAGAGAGTCAACCTGTCATATTTAGTCAGGTGAGGCGAAAATAGGAGAAAATGAGCTGCACCAGAAATGTGGATTTGCCAGAGATGATGATTAAAAAAAAATGGCTTTGGGGAATAAGAGATTGTGACAGTGACCTTTGTGACCACCACATTTCAGCTTGGCTGGTACCTAGCAGCCAAAAGAACTGCCTTAAGGGCTGGAAAATATTTTGCTCCTGGAGCTCTGTGAAAAAGATCATTAAGGTGTTATGTTTGAATAGTTGCCGTGTTTCCTAATTCATTACAAAAAAATCTGCATGTTTTGTGTACATTTTTACAGAGGTCAAGAAGAACAAACTTTTCATTTTACAAAACTGACAACATGCTGCATTTACATCTGATCAAAACTACTATATCTCATGGTCCTGCCGGTCCAGCCCTGGTTGTGTGTGTTCCCATGGGGCCGCGCTGATTGGGAGGCGCACACCTCCACCTCATGCTGGCTGATTGGCCCTGATGTATATAGGACCATGGGGACGACTGGTCCGGCGCCAGATCGTTGCAACTCATGCCCCGTTCCTGCACTCCCATATCTCTGATCAACAACCCGTGTGTACCGAACTCCGCCTGTTCTCCGACCGACCCCATGAGCCTGACTCCCTTGACACTCCTGCCTTCCCTGATTGATCTCCGTGTGCCGACTCCTGCCTGCCCGCGGACCTACTCTCTACGCCCGACGTCCTGACTACCACTGCTGCACCTGACTGCCTGCCTGATCCCCGACCGTGGAACAATCAACCTTTTTCCCGAATTACCTCTGCGTCTCCCGACTCCTGCATTTGAGTCCTACCTCCGTATCGATGTGTCGTGACACTATATATCAAAGAATAACATGTCAATCAAACAACTTGTCGATGCTAATTCCAAACTAAGTTGCAACATAATTAGATGCTGTTTGGACCGGATAGGCTGGAGTGTCATTAAAAATTCAACTTGCAGCCTTGGTACAGACACTGCTACATCCTCTATCAGTTTCTGTGAAGAGGTGTGTATACCAACCACAACATTTCACAGGTTCAATAACAACAAGCCGTGGTTCACTGCCAAATTCAAGCCAGGCTAAAGAGGAAGCATTTCGAAGTGGCCATAGACCGCAGCTGATTAAAGATATTAACATCACAAAGAGAAATTCTGAACAAAAGTTAGAAAAACAGTTTACCCCGAACGACTAAATCAGTTTGGCATACATTACAATCTCTAAGAAATGACAATCAACCATCCTCCCAAAATAAGAATAATAAAGGACTAGCCCATGACTTGAACACTTTCTATATTGCAGATTTGAAAATGACACTTTCGCATGCCACACCCACACACCCGCACCACCGACGACCATCACCCCAAGGACTGCCCATCCTGTGTTGACAATCCACGAACACATGGTGAGGTGCATCTTTAAACAACCAAAGATCAACAAGCCCAGACCTCGTGTCTTCATCTTGCCTCAAACTCTGTGCAGACCATCCTGCTCCAGATTTCATACATTTCTTCAATAGGTCTCTGGAATTGTGTGAAGTACCATGCTGTCTCAAAGGCTCCACCATCATCATCCCACTCACCAAGAAACCTGCAATCTCGGCTCTGAATGACGAAAAGGCCTGCCGCCCTGAAATTTGTGCCCATGAACTCCTTTGAACACTTCATCCTCGACCACCTCAAGAGCATTGCAGGTTCCCTGGTGGATCTCCCAAAGTTTACCTACCGAGTGAACAGGTCTGTGGATAACAGTCAACATGGGACTGCGCTTCATCTTCGAACACCTCAGTGGCACAGAGACCTTCAGATCTGCGTACAACACAATCATCCTTGAAATCCTCTCCTCCAACCTTCTCCTGCTCAGTATCTCGTCTGTCATCTACCAGTCGATTGATAGCTTCCTGATGGGCAGGACACAGCAGGTGAGGCTGGGGGAGACCACATCATTTACCCACATCACCAGCACCGGGGCGCCCCAATGTTGTGTCCTCTCTCCGCTGCTCTTCTGTCTCTACATGAACGCCTGCACAACAACGCACCTGATTGATTATTTTGTCTTTATGCAAAGTTGGTAAGATGTTGATTGGCAACGTCAAGTGCGAGTGCTTTGGCATACTCTCCATCTGTGACTTTAAACACACAGCAGAACTCTCCCTCTCCTCAAAAGCTGTTAATTTTTGTAGGAAACTTCGGTGGTACTCATATTTATTTCTTTGTTCTTTTGACCTTTGTCAAAAGTTTCCATAATTATTGTTCCACACAATTGGTGTTCGACCGTTCTGCACCTACAATTAGTTTGCCAGTCAGACTCCGTATCATTCCCATCCGAAAATCCATCCAAATATTCACCATTATTTACAGCCACACGTTCAAATCTGTATGAACGTATTCCTCTGTCTTCCCGATCAACCGATACTGCTATTTCTTCATCACATGAGGATAAATCCAAGAAATCAGCGATGTCCGTGATTGTGTATTCCTTTGTTTGCACACAGGAGACATCGCTTCATGTTTTTTTCAAGTCATGTGACTCCGCAAAACGACGGTGCCCATGAAAATTTGTAATTGCCGATAAAAATCTTTCAAAACACCATTAAATGATATCAGATTAAACTCAAATTTTCAAGGTACAGTACATATGACATGACCTATTGGATTAAGGCTTTTTGTTATTCACCGGAGTATTCCTTTAAAAAAAAATTGAAAATTGAAATTCCACAAAATTGCCTCATAGCCTTGTACCCATTTTATACCCCAGTTATAATTATGCCAACACCAGATTTGGAATTTTTAGATCATGAGGCCCACTGTTTGCAGAGTTTTGTTTTGTTTTTTAAATATTTTTCAGGTTGTATATATTCCATCCACAACCCCACCACCAGCGTTAACATCTCCATGTATAGTTTTTGTGTTTGCAAAGGCGTCAACACTCTTACAATAAAGGAGTCTCCGTGAATGATGGCAGAAGCACAGCAGTACTCCACCGCACTGCAACAGTACACCTTTGGGGGACGTTTTTAGGGGTGCTACAGACTCATTATCTTGTCATATATCATAAAAATACAGCAAAGGCTGCCATCGTGATCCCATGCTCCACGGGCTCATCCTCAGCCGGACTTTGCTGCTGCTTTCCATAAAAGAAAAATAGCCTCCAACGTATTGACTGTCCACCATTGATGTGAGGTCTCATTCTGTCTTTCACACAGTTGATACTAACACACACACACATAAAAACAAAAGCATACAAAAAAGAAAGTCTGCACATAAGCCACCCAGGATAGCTCGGCTATTTGACATTTATGTTCAATTAAGCAGTAAATGTGTGCGGTTTAAACTTTAAGTAGTAGATTTTGACTGTGAAAGATTACTTTACTGAACCTCTTGTGTGACTTTGACACTTTCTAGTTTGCCTGTGGTGCCTAATCTATGTCAACATTAAACAAAAAGGTTTTGAAAAAAATCCAGTCTCCACCATTCAGACTGAAAATTCTCCCCATTAAAGTGGAAAGAATGGAGATGATTTCTTGTGCATTCACGGCAGCAGTCACGCTGTCTGCTTTGTGTTTGTTGATCTGAAATGAGTGCAATTAATTTGCTGAGAACTTTTGTCTGCCCCGCCCCCCACAAAGAATTTTCATTTCACTCAAAATGTTTTTCATTGGTTATATTAGTCAACAATGTAACCCTTTTAAATGAAGCCCCTTTCTGCTTTTATGGCCTAGTAATTTCAAAGTGCGCATAAAAGTCATGCATGCTTGCTGATATTGACATCCTCTTGTGTAATTAGCATTTCCTTAATGTGTTGACTGTTCTTGTAAAGGGACAAAATTAACGCATATCGTAGCTCACTAAATAAAGGTGCAATATTAACGTGCACATGCAGATCGGGACACGTGTGCAGGGAAACGTGTTAATTGACCAACCTGCCAGGCAATTATTGTCGGTTGACCTCATAACCAAAATGTGTTTCTGATTATCATGCTTCAGAGCGTCTGTTGTCAAGGAAGCCATGTTTTAAACTGTTTGGACAGCACCTTCCAGAGTCCACAGGGGACTGTTCTCAGTCAGGCAAAAATGTAATCTAAGATAGAAACCAATCGAGGGGGAGCAGAACCTCAGTTATGCATAATAATTTTGGAAAAAGTCAATTTCATTACCAAATTGTAATTACATGAACTCATTAAATGAAAAGATGATTTCCAATTAAACTAAATGGATGCCTAGCAGACCACAGATCTCACTAGAATTCAAAGGTAACATCCTCTTCTAACACTGACAGTTTACATTTTCAAATTGACGTATCTGTGTGACAAAATAAACACCATCAAAAAAATTGCTACTAACATTAATGTACAGTCGAACCCCTTAGGACAAACCAGTGTCGGTGTCATGGGGGGGCATGGGTGTACCACGCCCCACTAAATGACATTATGTGCCCTGACGCAGGTCCCTGCAGTGTAGCCTCGTGCCATTCTTTATAATTTCATAAAATTCTAAATTGATTTAATACAACCAATAATGGTGAGATAAGATTATGAAAACAAAGTCAGAAAAATGGTGCTGATCCATTGCATCTTGTCACATCACTTTCTGTCAAAGTGCCGTCAGATCATTAATGACCTGTCTGCTTTTGAACTCAGCCTAGCATTTGGCACCTCCACAGCGATAGCCTATACGAGAATTCATTCTTATGTAATTTGACAAATGCATTTTCAGACCACAAGTGCACAAGACTCCATAAAATTAAAGGCCACACCATGTTGGTTCAGCTGCCGTTTGAGGGGTGCAACGTGAGCGGAGCGAGTGGAAGGATGCAGTTCGCTGTCATCACATACAGAAAAATGCTTAGCTGAAGCCGATGATTGGTATACTCCGGGGGTGAGTCAAACGTCGTGACCTGAGGCAACTTCAACTGCCAGTTTTAGGACTTGCGATTTCATTGCCAAATACTTCAGAAAGACTGGACTTTGACTTGGTAGGCAAGACACTTGACTTTGAGTTGAACTGCATGACCCAACAAGTAAAATAATTTGGAGTTGGAAATTTACATTTTAATTGAGGGCATTTGCCTTATTTTTTAAACTAAGAAAGTTTTGGGGAGGTTATTCCTAGCAACGTTGTCATGGGTTATTTTGCACTTGCCAGCGCGACATTGCCATTTATATGAATGATGATGGAAGAAGTGCCAAAGCTAATATGATCTGGACTCACACATAGAGGTGTGTGTGTTTCTTTCGGCTTGTCCCTTTCAGGGTCGCCACAGGTGTCATCTCAGATGAACGCACATATGTTTGGCACAATTTTTACGCCGGATGCCCTTCCTGACGCAACCCTTCTCAGGGAGTGGAGGCCCCAGTGGGATATGAACCCACAACCCCTGGTTTTCCAAACCAGTGCTCTAACCACTGAGCTACGGGGCCTCTGACTCACACATAGAGGAATAAAGTCATTTCAAACTTTAGCTAGCATTAGCATTAAACTGGTTTGGGGCGCTTAAAAATAAAAATTATGTGATTCTAAACATTTTACTACAGCTAAGCCATAAAACTAGGGATGGAATGTTTTATGATAATTGTCGGAATCTGATGTTTTAGTTTATGTAGGCACGCAAAAGTATTTTTTTTTAAATTTAATTTTTTTCTCCCTCTCGTCACTTTGCATTCTGATCACGGTGACAAAAGTACGCTTCACTATTAATAAGTACAGTGCACATTCTGAGTAGCCACAGTACATGTGAATGTAATTTTCATAAGACTTAATCTGTTTATTGAAGTGTCGCCGTCAAGATGTTATCTGTTGTGTCGGCTCTGTGACGAAGCTGTCTGCATTATGTTTTTAAAATTGAGACCACAGCATTTGAAACATGACCTTTGGTCTAATGATGATTGTCAGTTGTCCAGAGTCAGTGCTTTTAAAATTAATGTACTAACCCGACTGAGTGATTGAAATTTAATTAAAATAGAGGACACGAGAGGAATGCAGATTTTGATTACATTACTTTTTTCTGTTTGAGGGATAGCGAGATTTTTATGTGATGTAGAATGAAAGGACCTACGAGCAAACAGAAAAAAATAATTATGGAAATACCCTTAATTGTGAATGTCTTTTATTGTCCTTTAGCACATTAGGTGCACATCTAATAATATTTGACCAATTCAAACAGTGTTGAATTTTGCTTAGATGTCCTCTATTAAGATCTGTAAGAGTTACAAGACTGTCACCAAAAAGTACACCGTATATTTTGTTCAGAAATATCCAACCATTTTCAACACTGCTTATCCTCACTTGGGTCGCTAGTAAACTAGCTCCCATCACAGTGAACTCCAGGCAGGAGGTGGCGTACAATAAATGCACAAATAAGTAGACGACCATTTGCACTCACGTTCATACGCCGGGACAATTTAAGGTCTTCTTTTAACTTACCATGCAGGTTTTTGGGATGTGGGAGGAAACCAGGGGCCGGATTTGAACCTGGGACCTCAGAACCGTGAGCCGGATTTACTTACCAGTTGGTCAGCTTGCTGCGGTATTTAGAAATAGTGAGCTTGAAATACAACTTTAAAGCAATTCATTATCATTGGTTGTTGTTCTTTTAGCTCGTATAAGACGTGAATAAATTTTCCGCTCTCATGATGTATCCGGGGGAAAAATTTGTGACAAAATGTTTTATGACCACTGCAAAATATGGGATGTGACTATCTTTAACCATCTCAGTGACTCGACTTGACTTGGTAGAATTTTTTTTTTTTCCCCTGCAGTGACTTGGGACTTGTGAGAAAGTTGAAAGTTTGACTTGAGATTTGCTTGTGCAGGTCTACTGTACACATACTGTATGTGACTTATTCGCACCACCTCAGGTTTGACGCATACTCTATGTGTGGTCCTTTGTTCAGGAAAACTTGCTCAGTAATTTTAATGGGAACAAAAAGCTGTTGTAATGCTGCAAAAAGTTGAAGCCTATCAAACTAAAATCAGGCCCAAACATCGCTTAACGCAATCTGTCAAGTGACTAACTAAGCATCGTCTAACGCTGACCCAAAGTACTTGGCTGTGGCTGGAACTCTTTCTATTCATGAATCCTGTTATATTACAGAAATGTCAGATGTATATTTTTCACCTTATCTCACATTCTAGTGACTACCTCTTTAATACCATCTACAGTGAGAGGTGTTGGAAAAATCCAAGAGAGTGGATTTTGTGTTTTCCTTTCATGTAATGCCTATTTTCCAAGAAACGTTTTGGCCACTGTGTCAATTCAACTCTATAAACTATAATGTGCACAAAATGTAATGTTCCATTGTTGTCATCGAACATGAGTGGACACCCATCAGTTATTTTTCCCTATTCGAATGGCCAGAGACACAAATGAATATTAGTTTAGTGATCTGAAAATTCTCAGAAGCGATTTCAGTGTGTTTGTTCGGGAGATTATAATCCACACGCTCCCTAGAGATTAACACCGGCGTGACAGTATTCTAATAATGTTCTGCTTTTATCAGGATGTACAAATGTTGCGCTTTTGGACGTATTTCCTGAAGCACAAGTTACAGCGCAAATGGGGGCAAACATCAAGTGGTGCAGTAAATTGGAAATTCTTTCCCCCCCGTATCTAAATCTTGAGAATTCTCCAGGTCCCCAACGTAATTAGAGTCTCAGGCGAGAGGGGCTCATAGGGGCGTCCACAGTCACTTTATTCAAATAGAGGGAATGCCCTATGTAGGGTTTTGTTGCCCACCCTCTCCATCAATTACTTCCTTACAATTCAAATGAGGTGCAGACCCCCCCAAGAAAAAAAAAGTGCAATCTCACACACACCCTGCAGCGCTGAACCAACTTGGGCCTCATACAGTGGCTGATGTGTCCAGACCGGGAGGACATTAGCCATAGCCACAGTGGCTGCTGGGTGCTTGTTATCTCGCTGCTCGTAGCTAGGCGATGTCTAACAGGCTCTTTAGTTGGCCTCAGGCACAGCATCAAACTCCTTGTCAAATAAGACGAAATAAACACTGGAATTCTGACCTGGGTTAATAGCACTAAAAATAAGGGTCAGACCTTTCATTATGGACCAGTGCCTTATCTAACTAGAAGCACTCATCTGTCAATCACCTCACTTACCTGCTATCCTTCTGAGGAGGCTTCAATTAAAAAATGACACCCTTGTTCAAAGTAGCGCCATATCAGTAAGAAGCAGATGGTCATTTCCCCCCTGTCAGAATATGGCGGAACCTCCAAAGTCAAATGTTAAAAAAACATTGCATCAATTGAAGCGGAACCATTTTTTCTGGAGGGGGTGATCTGCCAAGAAAATAATTTGTTTGATTTCTCACGAGATTTCAACTCACTAAGCATCTACAACACGGTAATACACAAGTTTGCGTGTTCTCTTTTTTTTTTTAATGATTACATCGCAGAGGAATGATATCCTTGCGGAAAAGTGTAACAATAACCACAGAACAGGAACTGGAATATATTCTGATCTAGGAAAATGCACAGCTGCTCCCTGAGAAGTCGACCAATGTAACTGAATCTTAATTACTTTACACAAATGGATCATTACTAGGGACGTAACAGTATTCACAACATGGTGACATCGTGAAATTTAAAGTGTCTCCATTTAGCTGTGGTGTTGTTTTGGTACAAAATGACGAGCCGCTACATTTGGAATTTTGTTTTGGGCCAGCAATACGCAGCCACTCCGCATAGCCGGGGTGCTTGAGTCACACGACAGCGCTCCGCTTCCTCTTTTAAGAGTATAAACCCGCCCGACTGCTGAATTATTCATACGTATTATAATAGTATCAGTCTTCAGTGGTGTACTACTGTTAACTTCAAGTTGAAAGTTGTGAGTAAACAAACACCACATGGAGAGATAATAACAATCTTGACACCTTTAAGAGTGCTCCTACCTTTATGACTTCACTTGAATTTTTGGACTCAAGCAAAGAAACACTGTGAGTATGCGGTATCCTTTTTCAGACCTTTTAAATCTTCTATACTAATGTAAGCTTTCCCACGATTTCGCGTCATTATCGTACTCTGAGATTAATACCATGATGAGACTGAACTGAGATATCGTTACTTCTTCAGCTGTTACCAAAACAACGCTGACATGTAGCAAAAGCCATAACTGCTAATATTTAGCAGGATTACGGTTAGTGCTTGCCCATTTTTACTCTGCTGAAAATACCCTTCAGTTTTGGTTTGAATTGACAATTAACTTCTTGTTCATGCTTTTATGACAGAAATGTTAAGATACCAAACGCCACCCCTTGCCCAAAAACAGCAGGGATGGGCTCCAGTTTACCACCAACCGTTATGAGAACACATGCATTAAGTACGAAAATGTTTCTTGAATAGCTAGCTCCCTTTAGAACAGCTATTTTTTTTTAAAATGTATGATTTCTTGAGTTGGTCATCTTAAAATCCTTAGGTCTCCTATTATCTGTTGCTGAATTTCTATCCACAATAAAATGCCGAGTGTACCTTCAAGTGGACCCCATTAAAATTGCACTCCACTTCTTTCAGCCTTCCTCATATCCGTATAGCCAGCGTTCTCCTTTACCTCTTTGTTCTTATTTTTCATTCTTCCGTGGCCCTGTCGCTCTTTTCCAATTTTCCTGTCAATGGTCTGATTCCTTTTTATCCAGGAGCATAGCAGATTAACAGATATTGTATCATGGCCAAGACAGGCAAAGCCCCTCTCTGTCCCTGACATCTAATTAATGGTAATCCTCTAATCTGCTGCTTGTAGTGCAGACCCCTTGGTCGCTGTCCCATTTGCAGCAACACAAGTGAGTCTGATGAAGGGACACAAGTTGGGGGAGCGCAATTTTGCTCACTCTGCAGGTCATTATACCGGCTGGTGTGGTTGAGAACACACAGGACATAATAAGAGACCATAAATCATTCTAGGGATTATTCATATTTCATTTGCACTTCACAGTTGTCCGTCTCAGCTCTGAAAAGAAAAAAAAGTAGTGACTAACTCACAGCATGCCTGCTGACACTGGTGACAGATATTAAAATCTGTTCGTAATGTCCATATAATGCCAATGTTCTGAAAATGTGTTTGTCTGGTGAGATATGACATTTGGATTTACAGCAGCGACCCTGTGCCGAAGACAGATTTAATTAATATCTGGGGCGAGGAAAGCAAATCGTCCTTTTTTCATTAACTTAATTAACAGAAATAAATAAACACGTTCAGTCCATCTTTGCTTGTTAAGCAATAAAACTGGGTATTAAAATTTCATCTTGGTTGTGTTATAACCAATATGAAGTCAACCCACAGATGGTGTTTGAATCAGTCGGCACAGCTGTCGCATACATTGAACAACGCCGACTTGACAATTCTGTGTGCAACCACATGGTTTTAGTGTGACCGAAGATAAGGGAAATCCATTTTCCGTACTGCTTATCCTCACAAGGTTCCCGGGCGTGCTAGAGCCTACCCCAGCCGACTGTGGGCAAGAGGCGCAGTACACCCTGAACTGGTCACCGCTCAAATGCTGTGATCATGAAAATGCACGTGTTGAAACTTAAATTTGGAACAAAAATTATTGTCAAATTATTTTAGAGCACAATAACACTTTTTAACGTGGAACGGCATTCACACACACCTTGGGTGAGATTCCCTGCTTTATGCCATATTGTTTTGTCCCTTTTTTTTTTCCTTTGGCTCATCATCACTGACACCGATGCGAAATAAACATGTACACACACATTTGAATGTTTAGGTCAATTGTTCCACCGCAGAACAATTTAAATTCTGTGGGTCCTGTCTACTATTATTTGGGGAATTTAATAGTCAGTATGAGAGCAGCATCTTTGCCTTCCTGCCACGCTCAAGTTCATCGTCATTTACTAGCATGGTCACAGAGGTGCTGGACCATTTACCGGGGCCAAAAACAAAGACGACAATGGAACTTTACCTATGCATTTCCCTATCAAATGCATGCTAACTCACATAATCAAGCACAGGTCGCTTTGTGCCTCAACCACAGCAGCATGTGTGTACGTAGAGTGTGTGTTTGAAGACTTGTAGACAGTGATGGTGATGAATGTATGAGGCGCAGGTCCCTGACACTGTAGGCGTCTGTGTCTTAATCATTCTTTCCCCGAGTTTCATTAGCTCCTGATAGCCTCCAATGAATGGCCTTGCCCCGGGTGTCCCAGCCCCTGACACGCTTGCCTAATGGATCCCGTCCACGATAGTTAGCCCGCCTCGAGCACTCCCCTTCTCCTCGCTTTCCCCCACTGGCAGGTGCATCCGTCAGGTAGTAAAAGATGCGATGCTCACCAGCATGCCCTGCTCCTGAATTCATTAACCTACATTTGAAGGATAATTCCGTCACCAGTCGCCAGCCATATGTGCTTTGATTGCTGGACTCGTTCCACCGCTGGGATTTAGTGCAAAGCAATGGCCGTGCAGATGGCCTCTGGCACTTTTTCATTCTTACTACAGTCTTTTGCTTATCTCATCTGATAATGCTGAACTTGTGTGGCACCCATCAGATGCTACTCTTTATGCTAATATATGACAAATCACCACAAATAAGGTGGAAGTTATACTAATGAAGTTGTGGTTCCACTTAGAGAGCATGGCTTAAATTCCCCCCACAGTCCCACCCCATAATGCTGTTATATATCAGGAGTAACACGCAATTCCTAATCTTCTTTACTTGCATAATGTGGAGATATCATGTTTGGAGGGAAGGAAACTTTACCTGAGCGAGCTGTTTTCTTTTAGAATATCACCTTCCTTGCTTTGCTTGATTGTAAACATGGCACCTGAGGGCAGTGGAGGCTGTGTCAGCTAAAATACAAATGGGGCAAAGCAATAGTCAGCAGCAGAGCTCTGTAGGATCCTAAGCCAAAATTAATGAAAAAAAAAAAAAAACATGTATGAGGAACTAAATTATACTGCAATTTGCAGAGAATGCTGCAGACTGAGGCAGTGAGTACTTTATTAAGTTTGGACTTGGCATTGGCATACAGATCTTCAATGTGAGGAGGAGAATTTGAAAAAGAGGATAGCGAAAGCTTCCAGCTAGGGCTCCAAAGGTCAGTCAACACTCAAGAATCACTGAAGTCATGAATTCAACATTCCTCTCTTGAACTGTAAAAGTCATTTTGTGAAAGCAAATTCAATGCCATTACAGATGGAAAATGATTGTAACTTGCTTGACAAAACCAATTGCTGGAGAGATCTTAGTCCATTTCCTTGGGTACTCTTGACAAGACTCCAAAGCTGATACGATGAGACCGCTCACATCTCTCATTTTTCTTCAAAATATTGAGATAAAATCCCCTCAGAAAGGAAAAAAAAACTCATCTATCCTTCTTATTTTAATTGTATTTTATTGGTCATCATCTTTGGGCTGGCGTCTATCGCAGTTGATTTCGGGTGAATAGCAGAGTAGCCCTGCATAGATCACGATCCTTACTTGGTTGATACATCGAGACACGCAACCATTAAAATTCACATTTACAACTGTGGACTCTTTAATGAAACTCAATATATGACGTCCCCAAATTGTGCAATTCTGCCTACCAATTTTTTTATGGGCTCAAATTCAAGTTCTTTTCAAATCCGCCAAGTCATCACTAATGACTAATGACATTAGCATATTACATGAACCGTCAGTACATTTCAGGTGGCCTTTTCTGTGTTCTTCTGTTGTGAGTTGGTGCTTGCTACACCTTCAATGAAAATGACAAGGGGGCAAAAAAAGAAACCTCATATTGACTAGAATCCAAGGATTATTTCTGCACGTGTGCTTTGCTGTGTTGTCAAGACAATGTTCGGTCAAAGCCAAGGACTTCATCTATGTTATGTAAAAGGAACACTACCCCATTAGGAAGTTTACAAGCATATAACCAAGTCATTTACTGTCCAGTCATTCACTGCAATAAATATGACATGGCGAAGAGTTTGCAGCCACCCAATAAATTAACAGTGTAGCTACTTTTATTTCTTCTTCTCCTGCTGCCATTGTCTTATTCTGTTGCTGGTGAAGATTTTCCTCAGGGGCAGCTTAGTGGAAACAAAACAAATTTCCATCCATCCATCCATCCATTGTCAACACCGCTTATCCTGGTTGGGGTCACGGGGGGCTGAATTTGGGCAAAAGGCCCCCTAACTATCAAGTGGATCTGTTGTTTTATTTGATAACACTCTGGCCTTTTCTCTGCCACACTACACACAAGCGACAAGCACTTGTTGTCACAGTCTTAAGCTGTTTCAAAAAGTAGTTTGAGCAATCCACCATGCAAATCTGCCTCAGAACACAATGGGAGGTCAACCATCATTCCTGAAATGGGTTGCCTACCCTCAGGGCTGCACTGTGACTGATGGAGGCGACTGAACAATGACGCGAGTTGGAAACTTGTGACAATTTATTGTTATGATATGTTGTTCGCAGGCTGCACTTTTAACCCATATAAAAACGGGGGGATTTTTTGAGCTGAAGATCAGTCAAATTGAACATACCATTCTTTTTTTTACACTTGTGGATGAACTATAAAGGAATCACTTAGAACTTATCTTAGTCAGGCGAAAAGATGAATATACAGAGTAGAAGATACAAAAATAGTGCGAGGCAACAAAAAAAATATTAAAAAATCTCCATCTTCATCTCAGCTATCTTATCACCTCCTGTTGCAGTTCAGTTTCCCCCTCATTATCGCTTCTCTCTCTTCTTCCTCTTATCTTTGGGTTCAGTGCTGGTCTCATTGCTAAGATCCAGGTGTTGTACAGGGTCATGAAGAGCTGTGCTGAAAATGAAGGATTGCTTGTGTGCTCTATTTAGGGAAGGATGCGGAAAGTCTCTTGCGTTTGTTGGCTGTTTATTTCCAAGTTATCACAAAAAGCAGTTTTATGTGCTGATGCTGGTCATGGTGTTTTAATTAATGACCAGAAAGATTTCAATGGGTCGGCAGAAATACATTTTCTGTGGTGCTCTGCTCTCTCATGTCATGTTGGGGAAGAGCTTCTGTTCTAAACAACCTCCTACATTCTTTACTGTGGCAGCAGCTGGCCTCTTTGGACCCACAATTGGGTCTTTTAGCCCATAAACAATATAGTCAAACATTGTGGGAATGATTTGCATTTGGTGTCACAGTCGGTCTTGGGGTTGAGGGTTGGAGGGGCTCTTTAGGGCGTTGTGCACCTCGACAGCACAGCAGCTACGTTTAGAATCCTTTGTGGAAATGCACCTCAGAGGTGTGTCGAGATGTGATTGTGCCATTTTCACGCGTTAACAACTTGGGGCTTTATGCTGTTCTTTTTTTAACTGACTTTTTTTTTTAAATTAAGTGGGTTAAGTTGTTATTTATGATGGTGTTTTCATGCCCTGCGCTTTGTTTGAATGGTACAGTACTCTGCCTTTTCATTTTCAGTACTAATTGGTAGTGGAGCCTTTAATTTAGAGATGAATGTGAGTCTAAGTAGTTGTCCGTGTCACACACTAAGCACACTCAGGGAGGGGCTAACCCCGAATCCACAGATGATTTTCTTGATTGCTCCCTGAAACCTGACTTTAAAGATACAGAATGAGTTGCTCTCTGTACACTAATTGTGCGGAAACTATGAACCGAGATAATCTGTGTGCAACCGGACAAACATGGAGGGGGCTCAATCCCCCAGGGGAAGACTTTGTACTAGCAAGTCCACAAAATGGACAGGGGACTTGGCACTATATTATTGCACCAAATTTATTTTTATTGCTGTTAATTTTGCTCTTTTTGCATCGATTCTGGGATATTCCAAGAACATCTTTTCCATGTTTTTGTTGTGTTGAAGACCAACAGCTTTTTTCTTTCTTTCTTTCTTTCTTTCTTTCTTTTTAACCTTTTTGGGTGCTGGTTTCTCTGGCCTTTTGTTTATTTGGTTAGCCAAATACAAGAAGGAGGATGAATTTAAGTGCAAGGTCTTAATTTTTTTTTTCCAATCAGGAAACCCAAATTGACTTTTTATATGAGTCAAATTGATCTTTGGCCTTAAGATGTGGCCTTGTGGAAATGTAATATGAAGGTGAGATCAAAACTGGAGGTTTGCTTCTCCAAGCTCAAAGGGATGGATATTTGAAACATTTTTGGGAGGTTATGTGGATTAGGATGGTTATGAGGATTATGAGCTTTTGGAGATTTCATCCAGGATGACCCACAAAAGGTGTTAAAGTTCATTGCTATGTGTCAATGGCATGGTCTGGCCACTGCCGTGGGTGGGGCTTCCTGTGAGGGGCGTGGCCAGATGGTGCCACCCCTGACAGCTGTCTCTCAGCTGTGTTGCATACGGGACACTGATTGACCAAGCGCTCAAGTTGTGAATGTGTCATCTGGATATGTTACTTCGGTGCGCATGCGTCACTGTATTCTGGGATACTCCGCTACTGTGCGTAAGATAGTGTAGAGCAGGGGTCAGGAACCTATGGCTCGCAAGCCACACCTGGCTCTTTTGGTGGTTGCATATGGCTCGGGGAGCCCTCATAACGACATACTGTATACAGTAGGGGTGCTGAATGTGTCCGTCGCGATCGACCAGTGGTGACAGGAAAAGCTCAGGAGTTAGTTGACATAATGATTCGGAGAAAGGTTGATATATTGTGCATCCAAGAGAGCAGGTGGAAAGGTAGGAAGGCTCGAAGTTTAGGAGCAGGGTTTAAATTATTCTACCACGGAGTAGATGGGTATAGAAATGGAGAAGGGGTTATTTTAAAGGAAGAGCTGGCTAACATCCTGGAAGTGAAAAGAGTATCAGATAGAGTGAGGAGCCTGAAATTTGAAAATGAAGGTGTTATGTATAATGTGACTAGCGGCTATACACATGTTGGCTTTGACCTTGAGTTGAAAGAGAAATTCTGGAAGGAACGAGACGAAGAAGTCCTGTACATCCCAGTCAGAGAGAGAAAGTTGTGATTGGTGCAGATTTCAATGGACATGTTGGCGAAGGAAACAGGGGCGATGAAGAACTGATGAGTAAGTACGGCATCCAACAAAGGAACTTTGAGGGTCAGATGGTGGTGGGCTTCGCAAAAAGGATGGAATTGGTAGTGGTGAACACTTATTTCCAGAAGAGACAGGAATATAGAGTGACCTACAAGAGCCGAGGTAAAAGCACGCAGACGATGTAATTTGAAAGAGGTTACTGACTGTAAGATAGTGGTGGGGGAGAGTGTAGCTTGACAGTATAGGATGGTGGTGTGTAAGATGACTCTGGTAACGGCTAGGAAGATTAAGAAGGCAAAGGTAGAACAGAGAATTATGTGGTGGAAGTTGAGAAAGGAAGAATGTTGTGTGGCTTCTCGGAAAGAGGTGAGACAGACTATAGACGTACAGGAAGAGCTCCCAGAAGACAGGAATACTACTGCCAAGGTTTTCAGAGAGGCAGGCAGGAAAGTACTTGGGGTGTCTTCTGGTAGGAAAGGGGAGAAGGAAATTTGGTGGTGGAACCCCAAAATACACGAAGTCATCCAATGAAAGAGATTAGCGAAGAAGTGGGACATGGAGAGGACTGAGGAGAGATGGAAGCAATACATTGAGATTCGACGAATGGCAAATGTAGAGATGTGGCGATGGCTAAACAAGAGGCATATGACAACATGTCCACCAGGTTGGATACGAAAGGAGAAAAGGATCTCTACAGGTTGGCCAGACAGAGAGACAGAGACAGGAAGGATGTGCCGCAAGTAAAGTTGATTAAGGATAGCGATGAACATATGTTGACTGATGCAAATAGTGTGTTAAGTAGATGGAAAGAGTACTTTGAGAAGTTAATGAATGAAGAGAATGGGAGAGAAGGTAAAGTAGAAGAGGCAAGCATGAATGACCAGGAAGTGACAGTGATTAGTAAGTGGGAAGTTAGAAAGGCACTGAACAGAATGAAAAATGGAAAGAGTTGGTCCTGATGACATACCAGTAGAGGTATGGAAGCAATTTGATAAGGTGGCTGTGGAGTTTTTGACCAACTTATTCAATAGAATATTAGCGGGAGAGAAGATGCGAGAAGAATGGAGGAAAAGTGTACTAGTTCCCATTTTTAAGAACAAAAGTGATGTTCAGAGCTGTGGAAACTACAGAGGAATAAATATGATGATCCACACAATGAAGTTATGGGGATAGAGTAGTGTAGGCTAGACTCAGGTCAGAAGTATCTGTGAGCAACAGTATGGTTTCATGCCTAGAAAGAGTACCATAGATGCATTATTTGCCTTGAGGATGCTCGCGGAAAAGTACAGTGAAGGTCAGAAGGAGCTACATTGTGTCTTTGTAGAGGAATGAAGATTAGCAGAAGTAAAACAGAGTATATGTGCATGAATGACAGGGGTGGTGGGGGAAGAGTGAAACTCCAGGGAGAAGAGATAGCAAGGATGGAAGACTTCAAATACTTGGGGTCAACAATACAGACCAATGAAGAGTGTGGTAAGGAGGTGAAGAAACGGGTCCAAGCGGGGTGGAACAGTTGGCGGAAGGTCTCTGGTGTTCTATGGGACAGAAGAGTCTCCGCTAGGATGAAGGGCAGTGGTGAGGCCGGCCACAATGTATGGATTAGAGATGGTGGCACTGAAGAAACAGCATGAAGCAGAACTGGAGGTGGAAGAAATGAAGATGTTGAAGTTCTCGCTAGGAGTGAGAAGGTTGGATAGGATTAGAAATGAGCTCATTAGAGGAACAGCCAAAGTTTGATGTTTTGGAGACAAGGTCAGAGAGAGCAGACTTGGATGGTTTGGACATGTTCAGAGGCGAGAGAGTGAGTATATTGGTAGAAGGATGCTAAGGATAGAGCTGCCAGGCAAAAAAGCGAGAGGAAGACCAAAGAAAAGGTTGATGGAGGGAGGACATGAATACTGTGGGTGTTAGTGAGGAAGATGCACGAGATAGGCTTATATGAAAAAAGATGACAAGCGGTGGCGACCCCTAATCGGGACAAGCTGAAAGGAAAAGAAGAAGGTTAGCAACAGTATAATGTTATTTAAATGAATTTAGAGACTTATTGTACTGTAAAATGTTGGTCTTACATAAAATGCACAAATACACTTGTATATGTCATGATCCTGCCACTACAGCATGAGCTGTGCAGGTGCCTGCGAGGGCGCGCTGATTGGGGTGCACACCTGCGTCTCATGCGGGTTGATTAGTCTGTGTATTTATATCACCCCGATGACGACTGGTCCTCCGCCAGTTCGTTGAGCTTTATGTCCCGTTCCAGCACTCTCGTATTCCTGACTGAACCTGTGTGTACCGACCTTCGTCCGTTCTCCGACCAACCCTGTAAGCCTGACTCCTTGAGACTTCTGCCTGCGTTGATTGTTTCCCCGTGTACCGACTCCTGCCTGTCCGCTCATCTGTTCTCGTCGCTCGACGTCCCAACTACCGCTGCTGCACCGGACTGCCTGCTCGATCCCCGACCTCTGCATACAATAAACGTGTCTCTTCTTGAACTACCTTGCGTCTTCCGAGTTCCTGCATTTGGGTCCTACCTCTCGTTCCAATGGGACGTGACAGTATATAGTTTTTGGAATTACATTTTAAAATATTTGGCATTTATGGCTTTCTCAGCCTAAAAGGTTGCCGACCCCTTGTGTAGAGTAATCCTTTGTCACAGCAAGTCTGTTCCCTTTAAGTTTGACTACATCTTGTCATGTTTCTTAGTTTGTCGTATAGTTATTGGACCTTGTTTCACTTTTTTTTTTTCAGGGGGGGGGGGATCTTGCCTAGCCCAGCGTTTTTGTGCCTCTGCCTTCTTGGACTGCTTAAACTCTGTATGCCCTTAGTTTTGAATGAAAGCACTGAACATTATGCCTTTGCCTGGGAGTCCTGCATTTGGGTCCACCCCCGTGCCGCTGGCTCTTGACAGCTATGCTTGTCTTAATTTTTTTGTCTTAGATATGTTGTTGCAATGTCTTTTTGTTAATGCTCCTTTTCCTTATCTTAAAAAGCTATTCACTAATTTTCTGTTTCACATCAGTCTGAAGAGAAGTAGCTTAAAATAATCGTTGTATTCTTGCTGTCCCTCAAGGCAAGTTCATAGCAAACACAGGAGCAGCTCAAATAAGTCTTGATGAGATGGTGGATGTTGCTTTTAGGGCTCTGTTGCCCTCACCAAGCAACATCATTACTGCGTTATTGATTTACAAAACGTAAGTGGTGCTAAGCATTAATAAGTCATGAAAGCCTTTCTCACTTCTTCAGTGAAAAACGATTTGTTATCCCCAGTAATCATTCTATAATGGATTGCTCAAATATACAGTGCAATGCTAATTAAACACCCATGCTTGGGATAATATATGAACACGAATGAATAGTGACTTTAATGTACCACAAATTCAAAACTCAAACATGTGGAACTGCTGACACTCTGGTGACATTTCCTCGGACGTATGAGCCGGTAGCGCAGCTTGCATAATATCTTCCGTGAAATACCTTTGTAGTTTTTACACAGCAATGAACCATCATGACATTTATTTATTTATTTTTATTTTTTTTTTTTGGGGGGGGGGCTCAAAGCATTTCTTTGCACCAAAATGAGCTTCATGTTTTTAATCTGACTTCTTTTAAAGCTCAAAAGTGGTGAAAAGAAGAAGAAACCCCAACGTTGTCTTGTGGACTGTCCTCTGGAGGTTCGCTGTACATCCATCAGGAAGTGCTACAGTGGAGCACGCCCAGCCTTACAATTGTCCTCATAAATTGTGTGTGTTTCGGGGTGCAGAAGGGCTAAGTGAGCAGTAAATAACAAGAAGCCTAGCTGCCATCCGCTCTGCCATGGCCACCTTTCCTGATGCTGTTTGGCCGCACAAGATTACCCAGAATTCCCAAGAGGGGTGTCTTCTTCCTGCATGTGATGAATGGACAAGAAGGAATGCAAACACACCTATGCCACCCGACATCTGACGCCATTCAGGTGAGGTCCTGAAACCTTGACATTTGAAATTGATGAGTTTCTTTATTCTGGAAAAAACAAAACTACAGTCTGTATCCACCCTTGTGTATGACGAAATCACTCTTTCAGATATCTTTAACTGCCTCCATTCTTCATTGTCACTCCTTTTTGTCCGGATCCCTATTGCCCTTTTTCGACCCCCCCCACCCCCCCCGCCCCCATAGTGTTTAGAAACAAGGGTTTAGACTCTGAAGGCGTACTTCAGATTATCTCTGATTGCGTTGTCAATTTCAAACAAATAAGCATATTTTCCAAAATATGCAATTGCTTTTTTTCACCTTAAGAACGATACGGTATCAAGTGGTAACAATGATGTAATTATAATTACCTAAACCCTATTTGTAGACATTGTTTATCAGTACATTAAAGGGTTAAGTTCAGTTCAGCATAAAGCCCGAGTAATTACAAATTGTAGTGTCTTAATTCTCTACATAGTATTAAGATGATTTCATGTTAACCGGGGACACAGTTTTCCAATAATTTGCATTCCAGTTTTCTCTGTGTGGGCTATTTTCATTTCTGGTTAGTTACACACAAACATGTGCCCAGTCTTGCTCTGTTGAAGTTTTTTATGACATTTTTGCTTCATGGTGTACTCTGGGATTTTTTTTCTTTTTTTTTTTTTTTCAAATGCGAGTCTTGGCTGAGCTAAAGTTGGAAACACTACTCTGTGCCGTTGAGTAAACAAACTAAAACTGTCATACTGCATCTGTTATTATTATTATTTTTTTAATTCACCATAATATGGTTGTTGTGTTGTGTGGTGCACCTGTTCCATTCGATTTAATCATAAGCGGCACATGCGAAACAAAAGTTATTTTTTGAGTTTTTGCTATGCAATTGTTTCACACAGTCAGCTGGAGGGGCTTCTTTGCCTTCTAAATGTAGACAGCTATAAGACAAAAGATGAATGGGTTCATGTTGGGACGTGGCGCCTCTTCTATTCTAAACAGTAGCTTACGTAAGAAGCCGACTTGGACAATTGACACCGTACATCAGTCGCATCTTTGTCTGGATGAATGGGGGAGAACACTGCGTCAAACTGCATACAGGAAAACCATGAACCGTCAAATTTTGGCACATAATTTAACGATTGTCTCCCAGGAGAAAGATCAAGGGAGCAGGCAGAAATACTAAATAAGACTCATCTGTGTCTCTCTTAAAGCTACTTTACCATGTGATACTCAATGAAATTCTCACATAAAATGTTGCTTTACTACTTTAGCGCCTTTGGATGAGGATAAAATGTCTCCAGATATCTTTATAGGCACTACATATCATGTACAGATCAATGCAATATCTAATCGTTTGACGTGTTACCTTTTTAGGAATATCGATTTCCACTGAGATCTGCATGAGGGCTCACTCGTGAGTGTATTGACAGTGGTGGTATTATGATATTGTGAAGGGAGCGCGGCGACGTCTTTGGCTCAAGGCAGATGCTCTCAATGGCACTGTTCTTGACCTTTTTGACCTTCTCCATAAACCGTATGGGCTTTAGTGTTGGTAAAACAAAATGGTCTGTACTTGAACCAGGGAAAGTTTCACTCATCTCCAGTCATTAACTCTAAGATGCCATTCAAGTGGATGATGAATTGATTTTTATTTCATTTTATTTTTTTTTGGGGGGGGGGGTCTATTTTATAGGAGAACTATATAGTGCCTTGTCACTATGGTGGTTCACTCAAAAGTACTGCTTTTTAATCTTGAAATATGGTCCAAAGTCAAGAAACGATTTATTGGCACAGCAGTGTTCATGTGCATGTCAAAATCATTTATTTTTCATCTTCGTTGGCTTCTTTGCAGGTGCGTACCTTTCACCAAAGACCAAAGACAAATTGTGTCACAAAATCACAATCATAAACATCATTTTTTCCCAGCCCAATACCACCACCAGTATTCACTATTCACCCATACCCAGTCCTGATATCCCTAGTACTTTTTTGATGTATCAAATTTCAATCAACATTATTGTAAACAAAGACCTTTTGTTCTTTGTGAGGCACAAAGAACAAACTGCTCCAGTGTTGGGCCAACTACCGACGAGGACTTACATTTTTTTTTTTGGTGTATCCCAAGTATCGGTAACTGGTTTTACCGGTCTTCACCAGTACTGTACACCTTGAAATTTGGCTGGTATCGGCTCAGTACCAAAACCTTAGTACTCATCCATCCCTAGAAATGTAATTATTTCATTATTCAGGGACCAGTGGTAGTCTGTAGAATACAGACAATCTGTTGTAAACATACAGCAAAAATGAAAATCAATTTCATTGTTAGCTCTTATTGAATTAGCACTGCATCGACTGATTCATAGGCTTTAGGTGTTCTAGTCTTTTCTCACACTGAGACAGTAAATCCAGTTAGTGTATGTCCAAAACAAAAGCTATTATAAGTTGCCATCCATCCCTCGCCAACTCTCAAGTTTTATGTTGTCCCTCTGCTAACTTGGGCATCCACAAAGAGACTCCCCGTCGTTACAATGACACCATGGATCTCATCACACACCCTCTATAAGTGGCCAAGCACACTGCATAAATGAAGGACTGAACACTGTCCCACACCCACCATCACTGCCAGCCCCTACTGCTGGATGAATTAGATTGCAGGCTTTTTAATAGGGCTTTTAATGGTTTATAAATTGCATGTAATGATTCCTTTTTCACTCCCTCCTCTTGCAGTGCTTTTTTTTTTTTTACAGCCGCTCTGCTTTCCAAAGGTGTGGGTGGGTTTTAATATCTGGTGGAAGGGGCAGAATGAGGAGGAGAAGCTAGACCCGCATAACTTCCTTCCTGTGCTTTTAACGTTTCCCCTGGCTACAGCGAAGGGAGTCATGGAAATAAAGCTGGACACTGATACTATCTGGCTGCTAGCGCATAACGGCTGTCAGATGACTGTGCTTCATAACTAAACAGGACACGGGAGTAGTGCAAATAATTTGGAGGGAAAGGTGGGGCAGGTGTGAAGGAGAGGCCACACATTTGGGAGAAAGAAAAACAAATGACAAAATTTAATACAGTAGCATATACAAGAGAGAAGACAAATCACTGACAATTTAATTTTATACATATATATACATATATATTCTTTCTTTTGCACATAGATTGTAATGAGTTTTACATACGTATATTTAATCTAAAAATAATAATAAAAAATTGCAATGAAGCATTAATCAAGCTGAAGGGAACGGTTTTCGTGCTGTGGGAGCCACTGACTGCAATTTGCTCTCACCTTTTATTTGCATATCTATACTTCATAATGCATTCATATCAACTGAAGAGGAAACATGATACGCTTAGGGGCACACTTCAAACATCCTCTTTTTGCTGCAGTGACTCGCATATAACGTTTAATTTCATTGACCCAATAAAATTATCCATCCCACAATTGTTCAATTAAGCCCCTCACTCACTGTTTGCTTTGCACTTCCTCAACTTTTGGAGAGTCGTAATTAGAGCAGTGTGGTAGGCTTCCAATTCCTGTTGCATCTGAATGGATAAATCTTTGAGATCTGAACCTACGCATTTGGGTACATAAAATCATTATAAAAGGAAACGAAAAGAGTCAGCTACGACATGCACATCAGCCTGTCATTCAGTCTGGGCTATTAAAACCTCACATAACTGCTTTAAATTTACTGTACAGTAAATATCAATACACATTTCTTTTTGTTAAAATATTTATGTATATTGTGTGATTATTGTTTTGTTGTGACTCCATTGCCTTCTGCCCTGTCCTTCCATCTATCCATCCATGTTCTGATCAGCGATGATCAGAAGCAAGGTGCACCCTGGACTTGTTGCCAGTCTATCACAAAGCACAAATATAAGCCCCACCACCCAAAAAATACTTAAACCCACATTGGCTATTTAATCATATAATGAATAATGGAATGTCTGTGGAAATGGGACCAGCCAAAGAAAAAAAGATTGCAACCACTGGGACGACATGCAGATGTTTGTGTCCCTTTTTCTGGACATGAGCTGGTACCAAGTGCAGAAATGACATTTAGGTAAAAGTACTGTCATCACCCAGCACTCAAACTAGCTCCAGAAAGACGTGCTTGCAGTTCTGTGTAGAAGTACTTCCACAGAACACTCACCTCAAACCCAACAATTTTGAGGATGAACTTCAAGCGAGATTGTGAGCCAGGCCAGCTACTAAAGTCGCAATGTTCCAATGACTAAAGTAAGTTAAAACACACCTGCCTCCATTTAAAGTGCATCTGTGGTACACCCCCAAAAGCTCAGATGTTCTAGTCGGCTTTTCCTGACATTTCTTTCTGCTTTCCCACAGAAGTATGAAGTTTGTGTGCTAACACTAATTGGTGTTATTTTGGAACTCTTCGTAATTCCCTCCACCTTGACTGAGGCGCCATTTCTAACTGAAATAAAGCAGTCATTCCAAACCATCAGGCTGCCACGATCATGGCTCATTGTATGCTGTTCTTTTGGTGATATAAAAGTGTTACATTTGTGCAAAGCATCCCTTTTTGGGGTCAGCATAGCACAGAAGTACTGCTATTAGAGGGTTGCTGGTTAACGCCCCTACCCGAACACGTGCCATCATTGTGTCATTGGGCACGACACTTAACCCGCATTGCCCCTGGATGCTGGTTGAATGTTTGGTGGTGATCGCAGGGGCGCAGGCACAGAATGGCAGCCACACTTTCATCAGACTGCCCCAGGGTAGTTGTAGCAGCACCACCAGAGAGTGTCAGTGATAAGAGAAAGAATGATGCGTCCAATTGGAAAGTGTCTTTTATATGTAGTACATAAGTTGAATGCATTATGATTATTGCCCAAGAGTTCATCCTTAGTTTCAGCTTTCTTCTAATCTTTTCATCAATTTTGGAGGGATGTCCAATTTTTATTAATATCACTGTTTTATTTTCTCCTTTTGATAATTACTGTCTTCCCTGATATTGTATATTTAATGACTTGAAATTTCTTTTGTACCCTTCACTTGACTGATTTGAAAAATTAGATCCAACCCTAACCCTAACCCTTCTGAAAAGAAATACTTTTAAAGCCCAATTGACACCAAAAGCATGATTTTTAATATGGTTTTTAATTTAAAAAAAAAAAAGGCAGCCAGAATAGATCCACCGTTTTTTCACCACACAACATGATTTTGACGTATATGGCTTTTTGTAACTCCCGCCATGAAAATCTTCTTGAGGGATTTGTTTTTGAGAAGAAGCAAGAAGTGACGTTATTTACAGACGCCTACTCAGGTGGGTTTGTGTGTTTATACAGTTTTACCTGTGGGAAGGTAGCTCGTTGCTCCTTCGTGTTAGCCAAAAGGCCAGTTCGATGTATTGCTGGATTTTGCTCGAATACTCGGGAGAATGGACTAACTCTTCACACTTTTCCAAAACACCCGGTTCGTCATGAAAAATGGATTGCACAGGTGCAAAGGACGAGAGCTTTGTTGGTTCCAAATGACAGGTAGGCAAGTATAGAGCTGTTAAAAAAAAATAATAGTTGGGGACGACGACGGCGGTTTAAAAACCACCGGCGTTGTTCATCGCCGACTGTGTTGTCCATCCGTCAGCGGCGTTGTTCATCGCCAACAGCGTCGGCATTATTCATCGCCGCTGCGGAGGTGGATCGGGCGGGGAGGTGGTTTGGCCGCGAATGGGTCCTCCTGGGAACGTTAATTACTGTCATACATACTGTTGGGGAGTCTGTTATTAGTTAGAAGTGATCCCCATATCATCTAAATATGGCTCAAAACGATAGGGTAATATTGTCCCGGTCACTTGACTCGATTGTGAGATGTTCTCTTCTTCAAAAAGAGCAGTGGCTCATTGTGGCCAGGCCACAGTGGGTCAGCAGAAGGGGTGTCGGAAAAATCTGAAAATCGCTGTTGCTCCTCTCCCATAGCGGGTGGCACAGCTCTTTTCAGTGGCGACTGTCCTAGTGTGATATCTGCAGATGATGTTGCAGGCGATATGGCTGCTACTGGGATGTCAAGTGAGACTTCCGCAACTTTGCGCATTAATGACAGGCTCTCTACTATTTATTTTTTGTATAGACTTTGAAGTGAATAATGTTATATGTATTTTTCATTACAATTTCTATTTTAGAATGTTTGTAGGGATTTCAGTTGGGGTTTAATCAAATGTGTTATGGTGGCAGGTGTCTGCTGAATTGCATTTAACAGGAGTTTGAGTAGGTATGAACTGAGCCACATCATCAGTTGTAAGAATGTGCACATTATCTCTTGGTTATTTTTACTTCCCTTCCTGAAAAGATTTTTTTTCGTTTGTTCTTTTTTAGCTAGATTGCATTTGAGTCATAGGTCATATTATCTGTTAAAAAAAAAAAAACTTTAAATGATTTTTCTTGGTCTCATTTTATCATATCACAAAAACATGCCATTTAAAAAAGGCTGTGTAAACTCTTTATATCCACAGTTTATACTTTCACCTTGTTGCAATGTATCGATGACAAAAATCATCTTCTTTTATCCAACTGAGAACAGGTAGGGAAGCAGTGTCGATAAATGTCCCACGCAGTGCTTTAAAGAATAGTTCAGACAATTGAGTTTGTCAAAGAGGGACTTCTATCCTAGTTTTCCTCAGCTTTCTCTCATTTCTGCTTTTTGATGCCCCAGACATTTGAGAGAAAGCGTTTCCAGCTCGAATGTGTGTGGATCATTATAAATAGACAATTTTGTGTTTGAAAAGTAGTTTGGATGGTTGGATGAAAAACAAAAAGTATTACAATATCTGGCTCCAAAGCTCTGGGCAGCATGAGAGAGATAAGATAGGTTTGGATTTTTAGAAAAGAGAAGAAATTCACAAAACAATCTACCAAGACAAGTAGTCAGCGTGACATAAAACACATACGTATGTTGCTATTATGATTTGCCTTTATTTACCACCAAAGTGTATTTCTATTTAACGCAGAACACTTGAGGGGCTGAATATAGCACTGAAATAAATGTAACCAAATCTTTTGCTGTCGGTAACTGATTGGCGTGTACAGCCTATGCTATGTGCAGTCTTTACCATTTTAAACACATGATGCAGTATGCGTTGGGCTTTTTCCTTCCTATCATTTGGATACTTGTTGAGCTCGGTTTTTCTATCCATCCATTTTCGTTACTGCTTTTCCTCACTGGGGTTGTGGCATGCTGGAGGCTGTCCCGGTTAACACTGGGAGATAGGCAGAGTGCACCCGGAACTGGTCGCCAGCTGTACAAGGCACATACTGAATACACAATCATTCGCACTCACATTCACACCTATTGGCAATTTAGACTTTTCAATCAAGCTGCCATCCATGCTTTTGGGCTGTGGGAGGAAACTGGAGTACCCAGATTTGAATTTGTACTTTGTAAAGCCCGTGAGTTAACATCCAAGATGGTGTTTCTCGAATCTCAAGATTTTGATATCCAAACCTTCTGCAGAATATTTGTGTGTGCCATTTGGTGAGTTATTTTTTGACACGTTGACTGCTTTATTTCGGATCTATTGTGGCGGTATATAAAAGAAAATCCTGGGGGAAAAAAAACATTGTTTGAAGTACTTAAAGACCAAACGAGATAAAGAGAAGTCATAAATGTGGGGAAAGTTAATGCTATTCCATAGGTGTCGAACTCAAGGCCCAGAGGGACCAATCCAGCCTGCCACATTATTTAATGATAGTTAGTGTCTGAGAAAGCAAAAACACACATAGTTTCTGTAAGATCAATGTATTTAAAATCCATTGGTTTAAGATGTATTCCCAGGAAAAGAGAGCAGCAGCACAAATGGCACCAGGCTGGGCCTCTTGATTGGGCTTGGCTGCATGCAGTGGACATTGGCTAAAAACAGCCAAACCTGAGATTAAAAGAGCCTTCTGCAAGGGATATTTAGTGCTCAAATTTGAAATTAATTAGGGGTGTTTATATACGTTGGAATCAATGATGATCCAAAACAAACACGATTTTTGGGCCTATCAGATGTTGACCTCAATTTTTAGCAGCCTGTCCCATAAAAGGAAACATGGTCAGTCGGTCATCCTGAGAAGGGAAGATAAAGAAGCAGAGACCTTGTGCGTCTATTGGTCGTTCCAAATGAATCCCATTGTTCACATTGGGTAAAGCTGTTTGAGTGGGGGGTTCAAGGTGAGGAAAGGGAGGAAGATGTTTTTTTCCTCATTACCACCTTCTGTTAGTATACCACATAATCACAAATCTGCACCTCTGCTAATCTTCCCACCTCCCTCTTTCTCTTTTTTTCGATGGCAGCCCCACCTGAAAAGCAGATCGCTAACAGGCAGAAGGAAGCCATCAAAGCATCGACTGCAGGAGCGTGCCTGGGCCCAGTCAGCATGACACAGGACAGTCCTTTGGGTGTGTTCAGCAGGGGCGAGAATAGAGTATCTGGGGAATGTCTTCTCCTCTGAATCCCTCCTTGATGATTCAGGATTACATGAGACATGCAGAGTGTAAAGCAAAAACATATTTCCGCACCAGTGGCGGTGATGGTATTCGTCAGCATATAGGATTTGGGAGATTAGTGGTGACGGTCGTCGCTTAGCTAAGACCAAGCTCACCTTGTCACAATGTTGGGGATAGCAAAACAGCTCAGTGAAGTGTGTTGCATTTTGCCATCATAGGTTAGTGTCTACTGTATTGATTTTCACTGATAAAAGCTATAGGATTCACCCCTGTACAGTAAATGTACACGTTCTCATTAACACTCACAGGGTCACGACATTAGGTACAACAGCTTAATCTGGTAGTAAAAATGTGCTGGTGCATATAATAATGCTCAGTCTTGACTGTATGTTTATTTTGGTTATCCATAGTATAATGTCGAATATGCTGTATCATACTGAGAGCTGAGTAGCCAAAGTCATCGACTGGCTCTCAGCATAATGCAGTTGGGGTATGTGAGAATAACAGAACAGTTGTTGGGTTGCTCTGTTATTTGCTATTACTGTTAAATTTAGCGCATATGGTGTTACAGTGAGACGGGAACAAAAGAAAGGGGGGAAATAGAAACAGTTTGTTGCCTGAACCACTTTTAACTGATCATATATGTCTCCCATCAAAAGCTATGAGCTGTTTAATAGTTCAAATATAACCTCTTCATTTGTCACAGGCAATAATTACATTGTATCTAAGCTTTAATGGCTATGTGCAAAATCATAATGTGAAATCTAACTCATTACTGTGTGCATGTGTGCGTGCATGCGTGGGTGGATTTCTGTGGGGTTACCATCCCGTCAAGGCGCTTGTCAAATTTATGACAACAACTCATCTTTTTAAACCTCCAATCTGTCGAACCTTCTGACCTCAGTGACTTTTTTTGTGAGTCTATTTGTGCGTTGTGTACTTTTTTTTTTGCTGTCTCTATCATGGCCCTCACCAGGGTTCAAAGCTGCACTATTGAAGACAATCAAAATCAATACTCAGACCAAAGCTATGTAGTACATTCTAATGAAGTAATAGGAGACGTTTATAGTGTATGCCCCCTGCATTCATATGCAGAGTTCATAACAGAATTCACTCCTTGAATATAAAATCTGCAATCAAGTCGGGACGAAAAGCATATAAAAAGTGGGTTTTTGTTTGTTTGTTTTCTTTATTTAATTTTTTTCGCGGCGGGGGGTGAATACAAAATACTGTAACATTAAACATGCAGGTCATAAATATTCTGCAATGGAGAATTCATTACAAATCCAAACAAATGTGAATTTGGAGAGCATCCCGGAGCAGACTGTAAGTGACCTTGGAGGTTCTTGTGTATTTGAGGACAAAGAGAGCCAAGAAGAAGTAACAATAAACAGTGTTTCTGGAAACATTGAAATATTGCATATCTTCTTCTTCTTCTTTTCCTTTCGGCTTGTCCCGTTAGGGGTCGCCACAGCGTGTCATCTTTTGCCATCTTAGCCTATCTCCTGCATCTTCCTCTCTAACCCCAACTGCCCTCATGTCTTCCCTCACCACATCCATAAACCTTCTCTTTGGTCTTCCTCTCGCTCTTTTGCCTGGGAGCTCCATCCTCAGCATCCTTCTACCAATATACTCACTCTCTCGCCTCTGGACATGTCCAAACCATCGAAGTCTGCTCTCTCGAATCTTGTCTCCAAAACATCCAGCTTTGGCTGTCCCTCTAATGAGCTCATTTCTAATCCTATCCAACCTGGTCACTCCGAACGAGAACCTCAACATCTTCATTTCTGCCACCTCCAGTTCAGCTTCCTGTTGTTTCTTCAGTGCCACCGTCTCTAATCCGTACATCATGGCCGGCCTCACCACTGTTTTGTAAACTTTGCCCTTCATCCTAGCAGACACTCTTCTGTCACATAACACACCAGACACCTTTCGCCAGCTGTTACAACCTGCTTGGACCCGTTTCTTCACTTCCTGACCACACTCTCCATTGCTCTGTATTGTTGACCCCAAGTATTTGAAGTCGTCCACCCTCGCTATCTCTTCTCCCTGTAGCCTCACTCTTCCCCCTCCACTTTTCTCATTCACGCACATATATTCTGTTTTACTTCGGCTAATCTTCATTCCTCTCCTTTCCAGTGCATGTCTCCATCTTTCTAATTGTTCCTCTGCATGCTCCCTGCTTTCATTGCATATCACAATATCATCTGCGAACATCATGGTCCAAGGGGATTCCAGTCTAACCTCATCTGTCAGCCTATCCATTACCACTGCAAACAGGAAGGGGCTCAGAGCTGATCCCTGATGCAGTCCCACCTCCACCTTAAATTCCTCTGTCACACCTAAGGCACACCTCACCATTGTTCTGCTGCCATCATACATGTCCTGTACTATTTTAACATACTTCTCTGCCACACCAGACTTACGCATGCAGTACCACATTTCCTCTCTTGGTACTCTGTCATAGGCTTTCCCTAGATCCACAAAGACACAATGTAGCTCCTTCTGACCTTCTCTGTACTTTTCCACGAGCATCCTCAAGGCAAATAATGCATCTGTGGTACTCTTTCTAGGCATGAAACCATACTGTTGCTCGCAGATACTTACTTCTGTCCTGAGTCTAGCCTCCACTACTCTTTCCCATAACTTCATTGTGTGGCTCATCAACTTTATTCCTCTATAGTTCCCACAGCTCTGAACATCCCCTTTGTTCTTAAAAATGGGAACTAGAACACTTTTCCTCCATTCTTCAGGCATCTTTTCGCCCGCTAGTATTCTGTTGAATAAGTTGGTCAAAAACTCCACAGCCATCTCTCCAAATTGCTTCCATACCTCTACCGGTATGTCATCAGGACCAACTGCCTTTCCATTTTTCATCCTTTGTAGTGCCTTTCTGACTTCCCCCTTAGTAATCATTTCCACTTCCTGGTCCTTCACTCTTGCCTCTTCAACTCTTCCTTCTCTCTCATTTTCTTCATTCATCAACTTCTCAAAGTATTCTTTCCATCTATTTAGCACACTACCGGCACCAGTCAACACATTTCCATCTCTATCCTTAATCACCCTAACCTTCTGCACATCCTTCCCATCTCTATCCCTCTGTCTGGCCAACCTGTAGAGATCCTTTTCTCCTTCTTTCGTGTCCAACCTGGTGTACATGTCTTCATATGCCTCTTGTTTAGCCTTTGCCACCTCTACCTTTGCCCTACGTCGCATCTCGATGTACTCCTTTCGCCTCTCCTCAGTCCTCTCAGTGTCCCACTTCTTCTTCGCTAATCTCTTTCCTTGTATGACTCCCTGTATTTTGGGGTTCCACCACTAAGTCTCCTTCTCCCCTTTCCTACCAGATGACACACCAAGTACTCTCCTGCCTGTCTCTCTGATCACCTTGGCTGTCGTCGTCCAGTCTTCCGGGAGCTTCGGTTGTCCATCGAGAGCCTGTCTCACCTCTTTCCGGAAGGCCGCACAACATTCTTCCTTTCTCAGCTTCCATCACATGGTTCTCTGCTCTACCTTTGTCTTCTTAATCTTCCTACCCACCACCAGAATCATCCTACACACTACCATCCTATGCTGTCGAGCTACACTCTCCCCTACCACTACTTTACAGTCAGTAACCTCCTTCAGATTACATCGTCTGCACAAAATATTATCTACCTGCGTGGTTCTACCTCCGCTCTTGTAGGTCACTATATGTTCCTCCCTCTTCTGGAAATAAGTGTTCACTGCAGCCATCTCCATCCTTTTTGGAAAGTCCACCACCATCTGTCCCTCAAAGTTCCTTTCCTGGATGCCGTACTTACCCATCACTTCTTCATCGCCCCTGTTTCCTTTACCAATATGTCCATTACAATCTGCACCAATCACCACTCTCTCACTGTCTGGGATGCTCAGAACTACTTCATCTAGTTCCTTCCAGAATTTTTCTTTCAACTCTAGGTCACATCCTACCTGTGGTGCATAGCCGCTAACCACATTATACATAATACCCTCAATTTCAAATTTTAGTCTCATCACTCGATCTGATACTCTGTTCACCTCCAAGACATTCTTAGCCAGCTCTTCCTTTAAAATAACCCCTACTCCATTTCTCTTCCCATTTACTCCGTGGTAGAATAATTTAAACCCTGCTCCCAAACTTCTAGCCTTACTACCTTTCCACCTGCTCTCTTGGATGCACAGAATATCAACCTTTCTCCTAATCATCATGTCAACCAACTCCTGAGCTTTTCCTGTCATAGTCCCAACATTCAAAGTCCCTACACTCAGTTGTAGGCTCTGTGCATTCCTCTTTTTCTTCTGACGCTGGATCCGGTTTCCTCCTCTTCTTTGTCTTCGACCCACAGTAGCTGAATTTCCACCGACGCCCTGCAGGTTAGCAGTGCCGGGGGCGGGCGTTGTTAACCCGGGCCACAACCGATCCGGTATGGGATTCGTTAGATGAACGCTCATATTTGTTTGGCACAGTTTTTACGCCGGATGCCCTTCCTGACGCAACCCTCTGCATTTATCCGGGCTTGGGACCGGCCTACAGATTGCACTGGTATGTGCCCCCCATAGGGCTGCATTTGAAATATTGCATATAGCAAAGGTTAAACATCAGTATAGTTCAAGCCCGCGGCATCGATTCACTTCGGAGACTGTAGACTGAATTGCCCAACAGTTCAAACAGACAAGGGGAGACATCGAAAAACAGTTTATGAGGGGAGGAGACTGTGCAGGTCCCCCAAGAGCCTCTGGGCACCTGCACTGGAAATTCTGTACCACCCAACCAATTGTGATCATTCTCAATATGGATTTAGCCCATACACAATCAAAGTGTTTGGTGATTTTCTCTTTGGTCTTGTCATGATCCTGCCGCTTCAGCACGAGCTGTGCGGGTGTCCGCCCAGCTGCGCTAATTGGGAGGCACACACCTGCGCCTCATGCGGGCTGATCATCCCCTGTATATATAGGACGCGGTGACGACTGGTCCTCCGCCAGTTCGTTGAGCTTTATGTCCCGTTCCAGCACTCTCGTATTCCTGATTGATCCTGTGTGTACCGACCTTCGTCCGTTCTCCGACCAACCTTGTAAGCCTGACTCCTTGATACTTCTGTCTGCATTGATTGTTTCCCCGTGTACCGACTCCTGCCTGTCCACTCATCTGTTCTCTTCGCCCGACGTCACAACTACCGCTGCTGCACCGGACTGCCTGCTCGATCCCCGACCTCTGCATACAATAAACGTGTCTTTTCTTGAACTACGTTGCGTCTTCCGAGTTCCTGCATTTGGGTCCTACTCCCGTTCCGATGGGACGTGACAGGTCTCTTGCTTATTCTCCTTTCTCAGCTGTGTTCTGTGTCAAACTCCCAGTGTGGGAATTCAGTGCTGCAGGTGACCAGTTACTTTTGCATGATGTTTACACGGTCTCAACTGAGAAGATTTCATCTCCCTGTTTAATTGCCCGAATAAATTAATTACTATTTGCAGATCATTACCCAAGTACAGTACATCCTAATAACCAGCACATATTTCT
The DNA here is from genome assembly GCF_019802595.1 of Syngnathoides biaculeatus. NCBI lineage: Eukaryota > Metazoa > Chordata > Actinopteri > Syngnathiformes > Syngnathidae > Syngnathoides > Syngnathoides biaculeatus. Next base: position 21,318,943 of record NC_084651.1, read on the forward strand.
CAAATGTTGTCGAAAGGATGAACAGCCATGCTAAGTGGCATCTTGTGTCAACATAATGGCAATAATTTATGTGTGTTGTTCCCACTGCACCCCGAGAAGAGATATTAAACACATGATGCTATGTTTACATGGAATCCTGTATACAGGTTATTTTCATATAATTTGATCAGTAATTCTAAAAACACAATTTAAAAACATTTTTCAAGCTCCCTCAATTTTATATCTTAGTATATGCCATGCTATAATAATCACATTTAAGGTCCTATTTTTAAAAAGTTATTGTTGTTAGAGATTAAAAATGTTGTAATTCATATTTAAAGTCAAATCTTACTGACAGAGCAGATGGTCGTCCCATTGAAATACACCATGTTTTATCACGGTAAAGACAAGGGTGCATAATAGTAAAATAAAACTTCATAATAATTATGTGAGTTGTACAGTTTACATGTGTTTCCCTTCAAATTCTGTGGATAAAAGTGCATATTATATTCAGAAATCATACATATCCCAGTAATCCATCCATCCATTTTCTGTACTGCTTATCCTCAAGGGGGGGGGACGAGCGAACGAGAGCCCATCCCAGTTGACTCTGGGCAAGAGGCACAGTATATCATAAGCAGCTCGCAAGCCAATCGCAGGGCGGATACAAACAAACAAACAAACAACCATTCACGCTCATATTCACACCTATGGACAATTCTTCAATGAATGCATGTTTTTGGCATGTGGGAGAAAACTGGAGGGCCCAGAAAAAAAACACGCAGGCATGGGGAGAACATGCGAGCTCCACACAGGCGAGGCTGGACTGTGAGGCAGATGTGCTCACCAGTTGGTCACTTTAAAGCCAATCTCAGAAATATTTCATTTGCTGTTTGCTATTGTCCGAGTGCAGAAAACATGCTGAAAATCACAAAACTCATAGACGTGTTTCCTGTATGGCTTGGAAAAAAATATGACCTTTTGATTGATAACTTCCAATAAAGTAAATATCCATCCATCCATTTATTTCTTTTAACAGCTGTTTTCACAAGGGTTACATTCCAAGGACAATTTTCCATCTTCAATGAACCTAAGTTTCATCTTTTTGGACTGCAGGAGCAAGCCAGAGTACACAGAGAAAAACCATGCAAGCAAGCAAAACCTTGCAAAAGCCTCATAGGACGTCTGGAGCTGCCCTGTTTCTTTAAAAGAAAAGAATAGAAAATATAGACCACACACATAAACAAAATATCTGAAATGCACAACCACTGTCAAGGAATTTCTCTTAATGGTCATCGGCGCTTAAAAACTAAAAGCTGGTAGCTTCACACTCAACATAAGGCACATAAATGATGCTTAAATGTTCCCTTGCTCAATGTTTGTCCTCATGCTGAGAGAATTCAATAGCATGACAACGTGGGAGTGCATATAAAAAGCTTTCCTTTTGCATGCTAATCTGCCTGCAGGCCAAACGGAGTGCATGAGACGTCTTATCACTCCATGGAACTGAACAACAGAAGAAGAAGAAACAAAAACAAACAAAAAACAAAAAAAGTGAACTGAGCTCCACGTTGCTTGCAAAATTATGCAAGCAGTTATCGTCTCCCTACTTTCTTCCATCAGAAAAGTGATCCATTCTCTTTTCCGGGACCCAATACAAGAGGTGATGGAGTCGAAGAAGACTCACATTGGAATGGAAACACTTTGCCTGTACAACTTGGGGCTTAACTGAGAAGTTGGCACGCTCACTCCCAACCTACATCATCGAAGTGAACAAAAAAACAAAAGAGACAGAACATTTTTACTCAATGGCCCACAATTTGAATAGCGCTCCAGGGATTGCCAAAAGGGGAGGGATTAGCAGAGGTCTATCTCTTAGTTCTGGGAACTAATTAAGTAATTATGAAAGGCAGATGGTGGATGAAATATGCATGAGCCCCGATTACGATGTTGCTGATTGTGTAATCGAATTTCTCCTGGCACAATGACCCTGTCAGACAGGTAGAACACACACAGCTGATATTACGAGTACAGCATTAAGGTAATTGAAATTAGTATCTTATCAAAGTAATAATGATTTAACAGTAGATTACGGCTTTCCTGTTTATTGGCAAAGGAAATGTCGAAACCATGTATTTTCTCAATTTGCAGTTACGGTACAGGTGCCTCGGACCAAGTGAAAAAGTGATCAACCAACAAATTCCTTGTGTGTTGTTCCATACCTGGCCATGACATCTAATTCTGATTCTGATTCTGGAGCTGCTCCACCTGGAAGGCTGGATGGAGTAGAACCTTGCATTTCATGCTTTCAGATGGACGCGGATACGATTGTTTGTTTGGCTTTGGGGGAGGGATGCGTTTCACGTCGGTGCTGTTCCAGCCACACGTGGAAAGTAGTGCAATATTGATCAATTTACTGGTTAAATGATGGTTTGGTAATTTATCAGTTTGATGTTGATGAGGGACTTCGCACCCCACCCATCAATCAAAATGGCACAGTCTCATGCTATTTGTTTATCATGGGTTCTAGCACATCATCAAATGACTCCAGCACCAGTTTCGTCCACAACTTCAGGAAATTTAGGCCAGTGAAGACATTATGAATTTTTGCTGAGGATCTGGGTAGAGGTACTGCTACTGGAATTTAACGTTACAAATTTAATGTTAGTCAGTGGAGGAGTTTTGACTCTGGTCTTCCTCGCTCAAGTGTGTTGTTATGTCTACTGTTCATTTAAGCTGTTTCCTTTCTTTGGGGTCAAGAAGACATTTTTCTGAAAAATTCTCAAAGAGAAGAAGAAACACCAGCAGGCCTGAGGTCAGCAGCCAAAAGGTACACCACAAGGACAAATCATCTTTTCTTTTTGTGCACAACAAACGGCCAATACAGGCTCAAATCATGACCACAACTGTACACAAAATGTAAATATAGACGCAAAGTTTGTTCACTGACATCTGCATGTATCGACCCAAGTGCATTCTCTTCCTTTCATTTATTTAGCTCCTCTTTTTCCCTGTGTATTGATTCCTACATTTGAAAAATGTAATCACGTCGTACTGGTATCATATTGTTGCTATGGCCATTTGTGTCCTTCTGCACCCGTCCTCTGCTGGTCCTTAATAGCCTAGACTTTAAACTTAACGATCAGTGTAACAACACAGCTCTCAATATGCTTTAATTAAAAGAAAAGAAGGCCATTCATACAAATGCAACAAAGCCACAGTAGGAATATGGGCAAAAGCCTCGGCTCTTTGTATTTCTCTCTCGGATCTACTTCACTGGAGCACTGCAGTGGGAACCCCCAGTATTTAAACCGGTCCCCAGTGTTTGAACCGTGCTCACATGGCAGACCTGAAGCGGAAAGATGAGGGGACACATACAGAGATGAAAGACTGCTACGTGCCCTCCAAAGGGAATGTGGTAGCGCAGGAGCATGTTAACACAGACTTAGTTGTGTGCTTGTTCTTTTGTGTCATATCGTCACCCTTTAGTTGTGACTTTCAAGAGGCTGCTTGGAAGGTTGCAAACACCTCTTCATCAGATTCATCAGTGTTCTTGACCTCAAGGGATTCCTCTCTTACAGAAATGACTGAACTTTGATTGCATGACGAAGGAAGTCGCATCTCACATAAATGAGTTTTTATCCAGTGACGAGACAGTGATGTTGTTTCTGAAATTACATGTAGGTGCACAGATGCGTCTCGAGCATCAGGTGGCCACCCTTTCACCCCGGCCTCTTCTCTATAAGAAGGTTTGGCTATTGCTCCTTCAGTCAGTCTCAGCTTCTGATTAGGGTGCCACTGGATCACTGCTTGGGTGTCCTTTTTCAAACTTAAATGAAATAAAGCTGGACTTAACAGGCAGCAACCAGGTATTGTATACTGAGTCTGGGTTCTTATCATACTGGAAGTGTATTTGTTTAGAATAGTCTTCCCAAAATCTAAAATTGGCACTTAAAATTGTCAAACACATGGCTTGCAGGCCGACTCTCTCCCTGCACTAATGTTAGTGTGAAAAACACCCAAACTTTCATTTCTTTGAAAAATGAGTTCTCCCATCATTAAAACAATGCTCAAATCCAAGGCAATCATATAATATGGTCGGGTGATTTTGAGGGAGCCCACACGATATCCGCCAAGGGACAATTGTGTGCCGACTATATACACATCGTCTCGCCACACGCCTACTCTGAAAGCAAACACAATGCACCTTAGTTTCTGCCGAGTAAACATCATGGTGATTGATATGCTTTGGGCAATAATGTACTAATTTCTAACTCGTTTGCAATGGCACAATGTCAACGCGAATATCAGCGGAGCACAGGGAGGGGTAAAAACGTGCCCAGGGCAAATCTAAATGTTATCTTCCAGCGATATTTAAGCAACGTCTCTGTCTCTTCAGATGGAGCCAGAGCAATAACATTGGTGGTGTTTTTAAAGCTTCATAATTCACTTTGTTCAAACTCTGACTGTTTGCGTCCTTCGTTTCCCAAAAGGAAGACAAGGTATTTCAACATTATAACGGCCCCACTAAGGCCACCAATAACTACAATGTGGTCTGAAGTGAAAATAAGTTTGACACCCTGTTCCGCTATTGAAATGAAAATAATGAAATGATCAGGAAGGCATAGCATTTCTTGGCAAGGGGCTTTCTCCATTTGTTATTTTCACTATCATTAGTTTACAGTGTAAATACATATACAGTACCAGGCAAACGTTTGAATGCACCATCTTTGCATTGCATTAGAAAATGTGTCACAACCTCTGACGGGTAAAACATATGGTCATTTTCTCTCACACACAGGAAATATTTTACAATCTACATATAGGGTTATACAGTGTGTTAATACATACTGTACACAACATCAAACAAGGTACCCAATACCCTACTTTTTTCACAATATGTTAATGTGAGATTTACTCATGATTCTGGACTGTAAGATCAATACATTACTTTACAATATTTTAAAAATTTCAAGGGAACTTGGAGATCATGGCAGTGTAACATGAGTTTAACTTATCTACGTAGTTACCCCATTTTGTTGTATAAAACCAAGTTTATGTTAAAAGATATATTTCGGTCCCTGCTCATTCCTGACATTATTCAGCGCTGAATAATTTCCAGTACCTAATTTGCGGTTGTACTCTCACCAGACTCCATGATCTGCATGTATTAGTTTTCCACCTGTAACACTGATTTGCATCTAATGAAAAGTAAAAGGACCTCAACCGGCAGACCACAAAGACCCATGATTTTGATTGTAATTGCTGTTCAAATTCATGATGACATTGAAGGTTATGGTTTGATTTACATTTAAAAAAAAAAAACCTTGAAAAAAAATGCAGTTCTTCGAGCAAATGAGCCTTACTTTCACCACCCCTAACTCGTGTTATTCCACTGCTGCTTCCACACCCAGAAATGAGTTGACATTGCAATGCCGGGAGACCATGTGGGGACAAACAAAAGCGCCCCCACACCTGAGCTCTTTTTCAATCTAATAAGATGACCACTGACTGGCTGCCCAGTGAGGTCAGCCCCTGTTCTGCATTCCCAGCCTGCAGAAATTCATCCCATTATTACCATTTTAATTGACTATTTAGTATGGAAGCCATTGAGCCTGAACTCTTAGTAACAGAACAATTTACTGTAACCTTAATTTACATTTTGTGCCTGAAAATGTAAATAAATGAAGTCATAAAAGTACATCCATCGACTTCTTAATGATATGGAACAAAAACATGGTAGTAGTTAATCAAATTAATCATACGGAAAACGACAAACATTGTAATTTGCTTGTTTTTCTTTTGGTGCATAGTTTTGTAAAGCACTGCTTTATTTGGTTTTGTTTTTGCAGCTGCTGAGAAAGTACTTTGTGTTTTATTACATCGACAAATATACTGCCGCTTTATGAGTTTGGATGCAATTATCATACACTTTCCCAGGGTGAACTCTCCTGTGCCAAATTGAAAATGTATTAAACAGTGACATTAGAGTGTAACAACTCCTCCAAAAAGGAAATACTTACATTGCATATCCACTATATATGGATATATCCTCCACGCTTATCTTTTGGAGTTTTTGTTTTTTTTGGAGGTGGGACCAAGGCCTGCCAGTTGAGGCAGGTTACATCCTGTAACAACTGCTATTCCATTGCTTGACGAGCACTTAGGAAGAGACAACCAGTCATTCTCACATTCAAATGTCAAGCTGACTGTTATACAGTGGTTTTCTTTCTCTTTTTTTTTTAATGTACGGGGGAAAATAAACGGCAACACATTGCGCTGCTAAGGCCACCTCTGTTTTGATAAAAGTACTGTCATCTAAAATTCAATTTATCACAAATTAGCACACATGCTGCTCAAACAACATCAGCAGAAAATCTATCCCGCAACACAATCCCTTTCTGTGTTAAGATGTTGAGCTTTTGAAATGATTTGTTTCCCTATCAAATATACATTTAAATGTTATCGGTTCCGCTGTCAGTGTCTATAAACACCATTAAAAAAAAACGCATATGTGTTGAATTGAAATTATGTAAGTTTTCCCAGTTTTGATATTAGGTCATGAACTCAATATGCACTTGACTTATTCAAAGATTATTTTCACAGCTGCTTCTGCGCATGTAATTTTTCTACATTATTTGTCAGCCAAATGTAAAAAGAAATCAACCACTGTTGAGGCTTTTCCCTTTCTTTGGAATAACATGCATCATTCGCTTATATTTTGTGTGATGTCATGCATTACAGTGGCCCATCTTTTGGTGTAAAGCATCTAAAGTGATTCCTTTGATGTTCTGAACTGAAGCAATATACTGGCATTTCATCTGATGCCACTTAATACATGGTTTCTCCAAAAATGTCATAAAACTCATTAGACTTAAGAAATTGTACTGTTTTTCGAGACATCTTTTGTGTCCCTGGAAGTGCAGTAGTGGCAGCTCTCAGAATATTTTTTTCTGTTCTGGCTTGTCTGTATTCCTTCCAGATCAAGACTGTGATCAATAAAACTGGCCTCCTGGTCCCCCCAGCCGATTCTCACTTTCTCCCTTTACAACTTTATGCTACTTTTGGAGCCTGTGGTTGCATCCAAAGTGCATGCATTCCTTTGTCAACACTTCTCATTCTTTCTCTCTTCAAAACTCTTACAAGAGATAATTTTACTACATTTTCTCCCATGTGCTCTCTTGAGCTAATATCACATACGGTACAGTACATCCACTCACAGCCACTGAGTAATCATGAGGAAGGAGGTAGGGGTGAATAGGAGGGATGGATGGTCAAGAGAGATAAAGAAATAGAGACGTATACAAAGTGTGTTTCCACTCGCGGGTGCTTCCCTCCATCACAAAATCTGGAAGTTATTTGTTTAAAATGCAGTTGATGGCACATTTAAGGCCTTTTGTTGCCTTTTGAATCAGCCAAATACTGTACGTAGAGAGCTGAAACCATAATGTTGCTCATACGGAGAAAGTACTGACTTACAGTGTCCCAAAGCCCTCAGCAACCATTAAAAAAAAAGAAGCAGAGCAAATGTGCTGAGCAGCCAATATTATAAAGTGTACATAATGCTTCCCTTATGAAATATCATCACTCAACAATGCTCCGAAGTCCGTCATAATAAAAAAAAAAATTTGGTTTATAGTTCATATCAGGGCTAATAGACTGAAACATTACTTGGCACGGGCCCGCAGAGGGTGCGTCTCGTCCCACAAGAAAATCATTCTGGAACCCTGATTCATCTTAAGACGGGTACTGTGTACACACACTGACAATCGGGCCAGATTTCAGCATTTTCTCTCCCTTGCAATCAAAGTCAGGGAAGGCCCAATTTTCATGTCTCTGAGAGATTATCTTGATCCTTTAAGGACTAGCTGAAGACTTGAAAGCCTTCTACTCCAAATTCCAAGAGGATGTTTTCAGATGCACCAGTGACCACCATCACACCTCTGACTTCTTCACTGAGCATCTACGAACATGATGTGAGATGTATCTTCACCAACATAAGAACAACAAAGCGGCCTGGCCCAGAACTTCTTTTCTCATCCAGCCTCAATATCTGTGCGGACCAGCTCACTCCAGTCTTCACACAAATCTACATAAGATATGTGGAACTGTGTGAAGTACTATCAAACACTCCACCGTCATCCCAGTCCCCAAGAAACCTGCAATCTCAGGTCTGAATGATTACTGTCGCCCTGACGTCTGTGATCATGAAGTCCTTTGAAGACCCCATGCACGAGAACCTATGTGAGGAAAACGGCTCTGTGTTCAACACCATCACCCTGAACTCCTCTCCTCCAAGCTTCTCCAGCTCAGCGTCTCGTCTGCCATCCAGAGGATTTGCAACAGCTTCCTGGTTTGGTGCTGGCACAAAAAAAGGACAAACTCTGACTACAACGCTCAATCAAAAAACTGCTGAAAAAATTGTCATTAACCCCGTACCCTACCCTTGAGATCTGGCATGGTGCCAGAACTAAGACAAGAACTGCAAAATGCTCTCGGACCCTTCACATTCTGTTACCATCTCATCCAGCTCCTTCCGTCCGATCAGCGCTATTGAACAATGCACACCTAAACTAACTAAACTAAGTTAACTAAAACTTTGCCCCTCTTCCCAATATCTTCTTTAACTGTTAACTTACAATTCCATTATCATATTCTCCCATGTTGAGATTGTTGTCACATATTTGCAGACCTGTTGTTGACCAATACTGGTCAGGTGCTTGAAAATTATCTGGACCATTTTCACAACTGTCACTGCTCCAGATTATGACTCTACTCGTCGGTATGCGCTTTTTCAAATTTCTTGAAGTCTCTGCACCATTTGCCCAATGGTCACTTTACCAGATAATTGCTTTATTAGTGGTTTCAAACTGAAATGTAGAGGATTCTGCATCATTTGCACATCAGCATTACCATATTATTGCTAAGATGTTATTACTCAGTGATGCTTCACACTGTGTTTTTATGTCTCAAAAGTATTTTCTGTTGTCTTACCAGAGCGGCTGCGACTACCGGGGACAAATTCCTTTTGACATACTGTACCTGGCGAGTAAAGATCATTCTCATTCTGATTTGAAGCACAGACACATAAAAAAGACTTATGTATAAACAGGAGCCGTACGAGAGCAGAAGATATGTGCTTATTTATTACTGATTTTGTGCATCTCTTAAATTTAAAAAAATATGTATAATACTGTTTGAATGATTCCCCCACACAAAGCTCAACAAAACGTTCTGATTATGATTTTAATTCTATGATTCTTGACTACCAATGTTCTTCACTCTCTCTCCTTCCCGCATATTTAAGTTTAATTAGTGTTCACGCTCAGCTTGACTCTCTCCACTTTCACAACACCTCTATTCATCACATCCAATCAATGTAACACAAAGAGCTTAACAATATCAAAACAGTTGTGAAAAAACAATTATAAGGATAAAACAAAACAAAATCCGATTTGCTTATAGTTTCAAATAACTCAACCCAGCTTTCCACCCCCCGCCAACACATTATTGTCATTGACTAAAAAGAGCACAGCATTCACAACAGCTGGAAAAAAAAAGTATTAAAACTGATTTAAGGAAAAGACATCGTCCTTGAAGAAACACAAGAGCCCTTAAAACCCAAGTAAAGTAAAAGTAAGTGAAAAACTAAGAAATTGATTCTATAAAATAATAATAAACAACTATTTCTGGTGTGTAACCTATACAAAGCAAAGAGCAAAGGTGCTCTAGACTCTAAATTGCCCCAAGGCGTGATTGTGAGTGTAACTTTTGTCTGTTTCTACATGCCCTGTTATTGGCTAGCAACGAGTTCAGGGTGTACCCCGCCGCCACGCCCGATGACAGCTGAGATAGGCTCCAGCACTCCCGTGACACGTGTGAGGCTAAGTGGGTAAGAAAATAAAAGACTTCTTAAATCTTGGCCAATTATTTAGGATCAGTAACAATCAAGATGCATCTTAGTGGTACTCTGATGTTGTTTACTAAGGACATTGGAAGGGAAGCTTGGTCTCACCATTGTCATTAGTGTGGAAAGATGAATATTAGATTTCCTTTCTGATGTGAATACTTACCCAGCAATCATATCGCCTGCTGTTTCCAATTTAACATTTATATTACTTCTTATTTCAAGAAAAAAAGGTTTCGATTTCATTGGGCTATGGATTGCATGGGGAAAAAAAAAAGAAAACCTTGTGTGACTCATCTATCACACTACATCCCTCCACTGCGAGGCAGGGTGTCAGCAGACTTTCTCGGACAACAATCTGTGTAATTGTCCTCAGCATGACACATGCAATCAGCTAAAAGCCCTGAAGCTAACAGGCCCAGGTGTGTCCAGGGATTACACGGGTGGAGGACAGGTGAGGTCGATGAAAAGTGACAGGGAGATAAGCACACACATGCACACGCGCACACACACCACACACACTTACCACACACACCACCACCATCACCACCATCATCATCATCATCGGTTTCTTATTTAAAATAAAGGAGATGTACCATGGATTTTTTTTTCACTTTTCTTTTCAAAATACTCCAAGGATCAGGAAAAGGCACACTGATTCCACTTTTAGCACCCTGGTTGAAATCATTCCGTTTTGAGTGGTAGTTTGGCTTCATGCACTTGATCGGCTGGAGCGCTCACCCCACCCAGTGAACTGCAGCTTTCATTGCCGTGACAACTAGGGGCGGCACGAGTGGGTGGCTACTTGACCGCCTAGAGACAGCATCAATTGTATTTTCACTCGAGGAGGCAGCAAGTCGCCACACTGTCAAGTCGTCTCGCAGATCAGTGCATTCAGCAAAACTCAACCTCTGCTTATCAAAATTTTGCCTTTGACATGATAGCGTTTCACACGATCCGGTCTCATCGTCACATAAAAGTGGCGGTGGATCTTCACCCAGCCAAAATCCCAAGTCATTGTTCACAGAAACTCAGTGTTGAGGCAATATTTTGTTCATTAGTTAGCATTCACCATCATAGCCTGAAGCTCATTTACGTTCAATTAATACTGTATATGAAGCACAAAAATACAAAGAACCTTTCATGTTGAATCAATTTAATTGTGATCTTTTTTTCTTATTTGTATATGTGATTGCGTAGGTGTCCTTATGTTGTAGCGCATAGATTCCCCACCACTGGCTGTATGTAAGAAAAAAAACTCCAAGTGACTGACCTTAAACTTTCAACACATCTTCAGAAAGAGAAACTGGAGACCAAATCAGAAAGGCATCTTATTGTCTGTGGTTGTCTTCATTTTTCAAAAGGTTAATACTTATTGTGGTCTGCCAGAAGCCTGCAGCCTTTATTATTATCCTTTTTTTTCTTTTGCCTTATTCACTTGAACCACAATCTATTAAACAAGTTCTCCTCTGGGCTGGGGAAAAAAAAATTAGTCCGCTGAATAGGTCAACTTAATCATTCCTGAAAATAATATTCAATTATCGCATCTTCTGGAACACCTCTTCTATTTTTAGAGCCCCTCTGCTTTTCTGAGATATGCAGTTTGCACTCTTTTATGTCAAGCCTACAATACAATTCACTTGAGGGTCTGTAATACCAAACATTCCTCGATAATGAAAAACTATCTTCTTAATAATAGGTGTTTCTCTACATCACCTTTATGGTTCCATCCCCCAATACCTCGCCCACATTGCATTAAACAGTAGATGCCCTTGACTATTTTAATTAGAGAAGGTATCACCACGAGTCAAGAGAGTTACTGTCCTTTTAGGTCTTCAATTGTGGCTTCCTCTGCCTTTATTTGAATGCCTGGTCCTCACTGTCATTTCAAAGAAGTATTTTTCCCTTAGGTGGACGTCAGAGCTCTCAAGTTCTTCTATGCCAAGCTCATCCAATCATCTTTCTGGACCTTGCGTCAGCCACTGGAACAGAAAAGGTCCTTCCACAAACTATTTCTACAAAGCTGGCATTACCATACACAATACTGCCAGTTTTCCAAATGCAGTATGATCATTGTCATCATTATTATTACGATATTGTTGTGACTTGCTTGTAGAATGTTGAATCAGAATGTTTTTACTATTTTTCCCAAATTTTGACACTATGCCAAAACAGGTGTGTTACTCATTTTGTTAAGGTCCATTAAGGTGAAGATTTAATTTGTGGACAACAATGGTGGCACTATGGCCAATTGGTTAGTTTGAATGCTCTCCTAGTGCTTGTGCGTTTTTTCTTCAGGTTCTCCAGTTTCCTCCCACCTCCCAAAAACATGCACGGTAGGCTAATTGGAGACTCTAAATTGCCCGTAGGGGTGAATGTGAATGTATTTTTGTTTCAATGTGCCATGCGGTTGCCTGGAAATCAGTTCAGGGTGTACCCCGCCTCTCCCCCAGAATCAGGTGGGATGGGCTCCGGCCTAGTGAGGAGTCTAAAAAATGGATGATCACTTAACACACCCAATCGGCCTCCAGTGTGATCGAGGTTACACTCACTACACAAAAGTTTAAATTATCATATACAAGAAGGAAATAGCAATGGCACACATCCCACTTGGTGTCAGCAGCTTCGTTGCTTTTTGGGGAATACTACCTCGATAAGAATTGAGAGAAAAGCCAAAAGACTCCAACATAAAAGCAGCGAGTCGCTTCGGAAGAATGTTTGTTATGACTTCTGCCAATGGGGTGTCAGTGTGATGAACAAGCCTGGCTTCTTGTGCTGGCAAATTCCCTGAACTTTACCCACTGGCTCCAGGCACAACTGTCACACACACTTAATGAAGTGTAGTCAAGCATTTGCACTTTTTGGACAGCGTGTTCACAGCAACTTTCACATCATTGCATCACTGGGAATGTTGGCAAACAGAACAACAGTCTTGTTGTTATTTTGTTTTGTTTTGCTTTCCAACTTCAACATAGTTGACCGGGCTACGTCATAAGGTGAATATCATGTAACATAGATGAAGACGTCATAACTATGTTTGTGTATTATGAAAAACTGTCCATAGATCAAATTAAACTAGAATGTCACTTCGCAAATACAATTTTTACATGTTCATACTCACACTTTGGCTTGTTTTTAATTGATGCATTGTTTCCTCAAAATTAAATTTTGTTCATTAATCATCAGGAAGAGGAATAATAAGTAGTTCAATACTTAATTGGTTTTTACAAAGTTTTGCAGAGGGGTGGGACACGAACTCAGGGGGAAATCATTACACTTTGCCAGTGAGTCGGTTAGTTGGTGAGAAATGTTTTTTTCACCAATCTTGCTAAAGTTTGACTCATCTTGCCAGGTTAAAGAAGTGAGAAAAGGTGTTTTCTTGCCTTTCTCTTGGTATGCGGCATCTACAGTAATTCATGCCTGACCCTTCACAGTTTAGTGAAAGAGTAGACAGTTGAAAATGACATAATTTTACCCCAAGTTCCATGGCACATAGATTAATCCTGATACCCAGATGTGATGCATGAAATAGTCCATGATTTACAAAAAGATTTAATGTCAACTTTAACAACACAAATTTAGAAATTGTGTTTCATCTCAATTACTTTTTCATCATTTAAAAATAATATTGTGTGATAATTTTAGTTCATGAAATCTAGACATCCGATGCAACTTTATTTAAAAGATTCATCCATCAGTGCATCTTCTACCACTTATCTGTTTTTTATTATCATTATCCACCCGCCCACCTATTTTCTGAGCTGCTTATCCTCACGAGTGTTGCGGGAGTGCTGGAGCCTATCCCAGCTGTCAACGGGCAGGAATCGGGGTCCACCCCGAACTGGTTGCCAGCCAATCGCGGGGAACATGGACACCCGGAGAAAACCCATGCAGGCACGGGGAGAACATGCAAACTCCACACAGGGGGGGGCGGGACCAAACTCTGGACCTCAGAACTGTGAGGCAAACACTTTACAGCTGCGCCACCGTGCCACCCATTATTTTTTTTTAATTATTATTATCATCATCATCATCATTATTATTGGCAATGCTACAAAATATCCAGAAGTAGAAAAATCCTCATGCCATTCCGCTCCATCTAGTCACATTCATCCATCCATTTTCTTTACTGTTTATTCTGTTAAGGGCCACAAGAACGATCCCCATCTGATTTGAAGGTAAAGGGCCGACTACACTTCGGACAGGTTCCCATTCAAAGGGCACAGAGAGAGATCATTCCTATTCACACCACCGCTGTGACGGAACTGGACCCATGTACCAGCACTGAAGTCAGGCGAATTTACCACCACCACATCAGAGACTCCTCTCTAGTTTAAAAAAAAAAAAAAAAAAAAAAAAAAAAACAACAACACTATGTATTTTTTTTTTAAATCCCAATTTATAACATAATAGATGGGCAATAACTTTGCAGGACCTTCCAATCTGTAATACATCCTTCTCACACACCATCAAGTGCATTTACAAGCAGTTCTTCGCTGTAGTGTCAATGTAATTGTTGTCCCAATTCAGTATCCTCGAGGTGTCCACTCATTAATCGGGCCACCCACGATACCGTCATGCAGTCCATGAAATCCGTCGTCATCCACGTAAGGGTGTAGGCTCATTAATGAAAGGCTGCTCCCTTGTGGCCACCGGGGGTACATTTGCGTAGGAGAAGAGCTGAATTGACAGGAAAGCATCATAATCGAGCGTCAGATGCATTATGATTGGTGAAAGCTTGCAGGACGATAGATAGATAGATAGATAGATAGATAGATAGATAGATAGATAGATAGATAGATAGATAGATAGATAGATAGATAGATAGATAGATAGATAGATAGATAGATAGATAGATAGTAGATAGATAGATAGATAGATAGATAGATAGATAGATAGATAGATAGATGATAGATAGATAGATATAGATAGATAGATAGATAGATAGATAGATAGATAGATAGATAGATAGATAGATAGATAGATAGATAGTAGATAGATAGATAGATAGATAGATAGATAGATAGATAGATAGATAGATAGATAGAAGATAGATAGATAGATAGAATGGGTGATTGGCTGATTGACTGATTGATTTTGTGGTGGATGCAAAGGGTCCGAGTTTTCTGTCTCGCTGCTGTGCAAGGTATTTCCTCGCCGCTTGCTCTGAACTTCCATTCACTTGTTCAGTCGTCAGTGCGATGATGATGATGATGATGATGATGGGGGGGGGGTCGCAACGTGATTGGCCAGGCGGAGGCTGCTCGTCCGGTTTGTGTGGCTCCTCGTGTGGGTGCTCTGCTTGTTTACACCTGGCGGAGCGGAAACAAGTTCAGAGTGCCTCCAGCGGACTCGGGCGTCCAGTCTGCGTTGAACAGGGCTATCGAACAGCACCGTTTGTCGGAGCGAGTATTTTCATGTTCACGTTAAGCCAAGGAGTGGCTTTTTTTATTTTTCAATGTTTTATGTTTTGGTCCAGGACGTTGGCCGTTCATTACACAGTCGCGTCCAAAGTTTTTGGTGACTTTTTTTTTTTTCAAAGCGTCTTTTTTGCCTGTTGTTCAAATCAAATCTTAGCCTGAAAGTTACTGGGGATATTGTCAATTTGCTTCGATATCGCCTTTTTTGTCCAATTTTGACACTGGAGGAAAAGTACGCCGTTCCGTTTTTGTTGTCGCTGTTGTAGCGGATGCGTTTACTGTCACTTCATGGTGGGACTGGACTGTGTTTGATATTCTCCTGCTTCACTTTTCTAAACAAGAGAGACACTTGGCGTGGCCAAACACGCCGTGCGAGCAACCCACGGACGCTTTCCAGCAGCGTAGCCCAGAAACGATGCTCTCTGTTCGGATGCAGCGTGGACAAGCTTACGGTCCGATTGTGCTTTTGATCTTGGTCGGGGGATATGTGGTGCAAACTGGTAAGCCCCAAAATTCAACCTTATTGACTTAAGACTATTACACACTATGATACATAAAACAATTTAATAGCACTGTGGTGTTATTCTGGTTAATAAATTAAATACTCAAACAGAATAACCACAATTGCCTTCCAAAATTACTTCTGGAATGTAGTTTGATTTGATGGAATTAAAAGCCTTGCACTTTGTATGAGCCCATCCTTTCATCTACCTAGAAGTATAATTAAAAATAAATCCCCCCACTGTAAATTAACTTAGGTGCACCATAAAATAGTTATATTTTTATTATTATTTTCATTGTCGCTTTTTTTTTTTTAAAGAGGGGGGAAATGGTTATATGAGTTGGTTAAGTAGCTTTTAATTCATTGAGCTGCTCATCAAACATCATTAGAGCTGCATTACATGAAGTGAGTGTTGCAGGCTTGGGGATTGTTCCACACATACACACAGACAGCTCACATGGAGATTCTTGACTTGGCGCAAATGCCAGGTCACTGTAGGTGAGCTAATGGGACTTGGACACTGTGGCAACAATGGTTCTCTCCTGTTAGTCCAGTTTAGAACCCTGGATGTTCCTCCTTTGCTTTTGTCAGCTTGAAATACAAGAAATACTGTATGTGAGGGTTTTTAGTGAATTGTGGATTAAACTCTGTTTGCAGTAACAACAAATTTTGCAAAAAGATTATCTAAAAACCACTCCAGTGAGTACAGAAGTTTTGTTTTGGCATTAATGGCAGAAGTAATGGGACACTGGCCTGTAAGTTTTTCTAGGTCTGTGCTTATTTCCTTGTCTGACCCCTCCCTGGATGCACAATACATGTCCGTATTATATCCCTAACAGGCAGAGCAGAAAAGCAGCTTACGTTTATTAAAATTGTAGACTGTTCAGAAATGCTTACATGATAGATGTAGATATTAACTGTGTGTCGTATTGCAGTCAGGTCCTGTAAGGGTAGCAGTGCTAGGAGTAGGAGGCATGAGGGACAATAGCTCAGTTTGTATCTTAGAAGAGAGCGAGCCATACTGTATATAGTATTTAGGGAAAGACACGGTGGGACACTTTTGTGTACTCCACTGGGTTCTGTGTTGTTCACTGGCTGGATGTACTTTCATTATGGCAATAAGGTCTTAGTGGTGATATACTCATGGATTAGGTCTTACTGTTGTCACTTGTGTGGAGTAACTTTTGTGTTGTCGTTATCTGCGACGTCATTTGATGTACTGCCATGTGGGATGTGTGTTATACAATGTTTGCAAGACATTACGATTAAATGCAGAGAAGACCCTGGGGGGTGTGGGTGGGAGGAATGCCAACAAAGCCAAGCGTATTGAAGTACGCAGTTGAGTATTGATATAACGTGTCAAACACTCCCTTGAAGATCTGGATGGATGCTGTTAAGTGTGTTAATCTTCTTTCTCTTGAACAACAGTTGAGTGTTTCAAAGACTCCTGTAACCAAAAGCCCAAACTGTATTATGGGTCAAAAGATAGCTTTTTCAATCAGAAGCAAGCATGATAATTGTGAAAAAGCTAACACAGTGAAGCAGGTGCTTGCCATTCTTAAAAATGCTTACAATTTAATGATGTTTGGAATGTGCTCTGGATTAGGTGCTTAAACTCATAAACAGTGTTGGAGTTGAGGAGGTGGTGGTGCTCAATCGAATAGGTGACTGAAAACTTTGGTGAATAAAGTGAGAGAGAGCTGTTCTGATCGGAATTGTTTGTCAGGCTCGGGCATGTCCTGTCCCGGAGCAATGCATTAGTTTTATGGCCATCAGGCGGCAGCGGGTGGGATCGCTGGCCAGCCACTGGCCTCTCTGCTGTATTATTCATATGTGCAAAGTGGTCTTTGTTAATATTTAAAAATGTGCTTATGATGCTCACATTGTGGACAGCAAAGGAGCAAGAAATGGGGCGGTAACAGCTGCTTAGCTCTCACCGGCGCAACTGACCCGGGGGGGTTGCTGGGGTTTGTGAAGGATTTTAGGGTACCGAAAGGCTTTTAAAGACAAGATGAAAGAGTGGCTGTTCTAACAAGTGTGCCAATTGCACCCAGAGGATGTGAGCATGCTACAAAAGAATTTCAAAGGTTGAAGGCGATCCATTTCAGGACTCTGGTCTACTTCCAATATGCTCAGATTTGGAAACAATTTATCCCATAGGAAGTCATGAAAATAGATAAGGAACATTGCCAGGGTCTGTCGCCATCATAAAACCAAAGTTTTCATTTTAATTGTCTTCCATGTGAATGTAAAAAGTTTTTTAAAATGAATGAAATTCCCTTTGATGACAAACAGGTGTGTATAAAGTGTTATGGTGGTCGAATTGTTTGCACACCTGCCTCACAGTTCCGAGGGCTGGGGTTTCAAATCCAGGCCTCGCCTGTGTGGCGTTTGCATGTTCTCCCTGTGCCTGCGTGGGTGTTCTCCAGTTAACCCGGTTTACTCCCACATCCCAAAAACTTGCGTGATAGGTTGATTGAAGACTGAATTACCTGTAGGTGTAAATGTGTGTGAGAATGGTTGTTTGTTTCTATGTGCCCTGCGATTGACTGGCGACCAGTTCAAGGTCTTCCCACCTCTCACCCGCAGTTAGCTGTGATGGGTTGCAGCATAACAGCAACCGTAGTGAGGATAAGCAGTCCAGAAAATGGGTGGATGCACTGTGAATATTAAAGGAAGCCATATAGCGTTAATCTTTCTATGCCGGCAGAATTGAGCCCTGGTAGTGACGAAAGAGAAGTCCCACAATATTTTGATGAAATGTTGCATGACTTCAAACATGATGACAGTGTGATATATAATTTTTAAATGACTTCCCTACAAAACTTGTTTTCTATATTGTATGACCCATAGGGATTGAAATATGTCGGTGTCACTTCCTATAAACTTAGAGGCGATCCAATGGTTCGGGCAGAACCAGAACGATATAGGATGAATATGCCAGTGGCACTGAAAGCTAGATTGATATCTCAGGGCTTGGCTTTTAAATATTCTTCATGAGAAGAAAAATGTTCCACAGCAGTGCCATTCAAGCATCATTAAACCTCTGGCACAGACTGAACAATGAGGCTATGAGGAGGATGAGAAGGTGAAAAAGAGCAATATTAGAACTTGCAAAGCAGCAAAAGGACCCGAGGTTTAGACTAAAGAAGGATAGAATCAGTTGTGGAGGGGCTCAAGCACAGAGCAGAAAGTGAAAAAGACATACAGAAATCCTCTCGAGAGATGCGTTTATTAAGGCTCTTATCGATGGAGAGAGCTCACAGTATAAGAGTAGACATGTTTAATACTTTGCCAATATTGTGCATGTTAGGCCGAACCATAAATCTGCTGCAAATAGTGAAGGAGCAAAAGAGCGAGGTAAATGGAGTCGGAAGCTGACAATGAAGAATGGAAAGAAGTGTGAGCGACACAGGACCATTTCAGACAACTGGGCTGACTGGAGATGAATATACTTTATTATTTACTTCCAATTTAGACTGGTAACAAATGAACCTGTTCATTCCAATAGTTTGCATTTATATATCAAAAAAAAAAAAAAAAAAGAATGGACAGGAATTCTTTTCAAAATGTCATTTTATACCAACTTGTCTGCCCGGGTCCTTCGGCATACAATGCTAGAATGTTTCAACTTAATGGAAAAGCTCAAGTGCATTTTTTTTTAGTTGCAGAAATTTTTTTGATATGACTTATTATTTTAGGGAAATTAGAGAACAGTGATGGATACAATACTTGCAAAACCCATTGATTAGATGGGAATTGGATGAATGAATGATGATGGGGGGATGTTTGTGGCAGATGGGAGCTGAGTTGCTGCTGGGGCGGCATGACAGGATCCCCCACCGCCCCTCTATCCTGCCCTTTGGAGGGGGGTGGGACATGGGTGGGACTGGCGGGGAAATGGGAAGAAAACCTCTGTGGGGTTCAATTGTACTTTGGATGAATAGGAGACTTCATAGGGGTTTTTATGCCCCTTTTTCTGGGGTGAAGGGTGTGGCAGGAGGCACACACTCGGAACTCATTTAGAAGTAGTAGTAGTAGTAGTGGTAATAAGGAATAGTTCGTAACTATTATGTGTGTAAGAGATTCTTTATGTCACAAATTGCATAATTCACTCAATCACAGGATCTGACCACACCTGCATCCTTTAGCTAAAATATCCTGCTTATTAAAATCCAAGTTATGACTTTTACACTTGAAATAAATAAGACAGCAACCCCGCACATACGAAAGGGAGCCTCTTTGAAGAAGTCAGATTTGTATATATTAATGTGGGATACCTGCTGGTGCACTGAAGTGAGTGGAGGAATTTTCATTTGAGATCTCAGCAGTACTGGGAGCATCGTGACCAATAGGATAAGGACTCACTACAGGGGGCCATGCCTGATCCTGAGCAACACCCTTCGAAGAGATGGACTCACACACACACACTCACACACACACACGTACACACACACACACTCGGCCTCGGTGAGATCCATAGATCAGAGGCACTGTCATCACTTGATTGGCTGGTCCTGTGGTCCAGCACTCGGCATGTGTCCCTGCCCTAGAAGTTCTTTCAGGCCATGCAGATTTCTCCTTATCTTCTTAGCAGAAGCTTTTTGTCTTCAAGAAGCCATTTGGAGCCAAGTTCACTCCGAGCTTAGACCAAAGTCAATCTGTTAATGCTTGTGTTTGGGCCTGTTTGTATGCGACTGTGTCTGGAGCCTTGGCTTAACCGGAGGAAAACTCTGCTTAAAGCATGTTAATAAGATACTGCGGTAGGGTAGCAAATGTGCTGCATTAGAAACACAGATGGGAGTCACACAAGCATGCTGATGTAGTTTTTTAATTTGATCTTTTGAATCTAACACTCTAAGCTACACTCCACATTAATAAATTGCCTCCTCTCATCGCCATTTCCTCTTCCTCTTCCTTCCTTCACTTGATCGTCTCATCGGGCGTATTTATAGCTTTATAGTCCCACATATAACAATCTCTGTCATCCATATCAGTGTCACACCATCATTTTTTAGCAAGTCAGCTCTCAGAGTTTGGGAATTGCTCTTTAAAAAGCTCCATGAAGAATCCCATTTCTGAGAGTGTAATGCTTATTAGGGTCCCAGCTGCCCTCAGGGTGTTTCTGAATGTGGGAGGTGTTTGAGTTGCCAGGGGTCGGTAAGACAAGGATGTTAGGGGAGAGCTTTGTCCTGTGTGGAAGTGGATATGGGTGACACCCCCATGTGAAGTGGGAAGGGGCTTCTAACACCACAGAGTGTACACTGAGCAGCTGGGGTGTAAAAAGTAGGGGAATGACACTGAGACCTCCCCGAAGTAATGGCCACACTGAGCATATGAGTCCATATCTTCAGCTCTTAAATGAACTGGATGTGTATGCCAACAGCATGACTTTGAAACAGTGTATCGTTCCTTTCAAGCCCTCCCCTCACCTTGTGTTTTTAAGTCAAACGTAATGTTTGTAAGTGGGCGTTCCTGATTAGCCGCATGTCAGCAGTGAGTTTTGGTATTGGGATTGAGGTGGAGTTAAGACACCATATGTTGCTCCATTGCTCACTCTGCCTGTCAATAATTGAGCATTGATTTGCATCTTAGTCAGAGGTTACAAGGTTTCACCTCAGTTTCAGATTTTGTCAAAGATGGTATTTGAGCATAACGTCATGCATGCACACCGTGGGCGAGATGTGCGGTCTCACACCATTTTCAGAAGAACAAGTGAGTCCATTTTTTATAATAATTTCTTTATTGTCTGTTGAAGTAATTTTTATGAGCACAATTTATCTCCTCATTATTATTGGATTTATGGATATTCTGCCTAGCAAAAAGTGTCATGTCCCTGCCGTCCAGTCCTGGCTGGGCATGGCCAGCTGATTGGGAGGCGCACACCTGCGGCTCATACGATCTGATGAACCCCAGTATAAGTAGGTCCCTGGGGACGACTGGTCCTTCACCAGATCGTTGCAAATCATGCCCCGTTCCTGCACTCTCATATCTCCAATCGTGAACCCGTGTGTACCGACCTCCGCCTGTTCTCCGACCGACCCCGTAAGCCTGACTCCTTTGACACTTCTGCCTTCTTTGATCGATCTCCCGTGCACCGACTCCTGCCTGCCCGCGGACCGGCTCTCCACGCCCGACGTCCTGACTACCGCTGCCGCACCTGACTGCATGCCTGATCCCCAACCTTGGAACAATAAACATTTTTCCCGAATTACCTCTGCGTCTCCCGAGTTCTGCATTTGGGTCCTCCCTCCGTATCGAGGGGTCATGACAAAAAGTGATCATGCAAAATGTATGCTGTGAGCAGGACAAAAATAACAATTGTTTGCTGTTTCAATGTAATGGCCATTACAAAAATTTGCTGTCTGTGTGAGAATTTGGAATATGAAACAGCAGGGCTGACAGTTCAGGAACATATAGTTTTTACTGTATTTTACTGTTTGGTGCTTTGCCAGTTTTTAGGAATGTGAAAATGAAAGTGGCTCAAACTCTGGCACCTTTGTAGGTAATCCAACATTTCTTGGAGCAATATTAGTGAAATAAAATAAAGAAAAACAAGATCTGCCCTTCCTCACTCTTTAATTCCCCTACCATCATCTCTTCCAGGACTTAAATCTTTCTACTTGTCCAACTTTTTTTTTTGACTGGAAGCTTCTAGAAGCACTTTCCTTGAATGCAACTCTTAATCACAAGATGACAGGCCCATCTTGACCCGATTTGTGTGGATGTACAAGTCTTTGCAATGGCAGCACGCTGATGGGAATCCAGCCATATTACATAGGTATTACTCCATTTTCGGCATTAGGTCAGAGTAGGGTCACAATCCCAATCTCAATCAGTGACACACACGCACATTCTTGCCTTGCCAAGATTTCAGATTGCACAGGATGCAAACTTGGTTATCCACCTGCTTCATTCCCCATGCCAGGTGAGCACGGCACATGCTCCAAGCATCTACCTGATTGATGAACTAGGGATTGTTTTAAAATGGACGCCATGTGTGAAGTATCAGGACAAGGTCCGTCCGGATGTGGCAGATGTCCTTGCATGTAGTTAAGGTGAGATTTAAGTGTGCATCAAATGTGTCAGTGGGCGTGTGTGTTTCAAGCCTCTTACCTGCTGCTGACCAGATGGGCTCAGCAGCCGACCTCACGCTCACCTCCCCCTGCCACTCTGCTTAGATTAGCTAGTGAGCTGAGCTAAGGCACGCAGGTATTATGATAGATACATCAGCAGACACCCCCCTTCTCTACTGCACCCAACCTTGAGCACAGAAATAGTCAGCCCTTTTCTCGATAGGAAATATTGAAAATGGGTGTTTTGAAAACGTGTGTTTCATATGGTTGATTGGGTCGCACCCACAACCAGTAGTTAATGGGGATTATGAAAGCAGATGGACAGCCATGCTGACTGGTGAGGGTTCATTAACTTTGTGTGTTTCTGCTCTGATAAGTGCTTCTGTTGAGAGCCAGTAAAGTGTATGTGCATGCTTGTGTGCATGCGTGCATAGTTGTGCGTGTGTTGGGGGACATATAGAGATTGCACATATCACTATCAAATGTAGTACTGACCTTAATAAAACAACGATCTTATTTCGACTCGATTTGTTGGCCATACTGTGGGTGTCTCTTTTTTCCCCCTTTAAAAACATTAACCAGTAATGACATTAGTTAAAGTTCAGCACTTTCCTTGGACCTTTAAACGGGGAGGGTTGGTATTATGCCTGAAAGGCCATGGGAAAAATATCACTGAAGAATTATGATTGAACATGATGCAATATGTTCGGCAGAGGACCATTTCCAGTGCTTTTCGGTGCTGTAATGTGGGAGATGAATAGGTATAGTTATAGTGGGGTCATTAAACACTGAGCAATGCCCGTCTATGGATTCAACCTTCACGCTGCATTCAACACCAGCACTCCTCTTTCATGACTTAATAAATGTAACATGGGTTTGTGCAGGGACAGACATACCTGTGGAGAGCCAGACAGACGGACTGGCAGCTTCCTTGGCAGATGGGTTGTTTGTAGCCCTCTCCCTGGAGGCCTTTGTACCACAGTTGGACCGGCGAACACAGTATCCTGCAGGGTTGGCAGCAATGGGATGTGCAGTAAAACCAGAGGGGAAGAAAAATGAAAAGGAATGTAGAGTTTCAACAATAATGTCTCTTCTCTATCGGTAAATTTGATCGACACATAGCTGGCTTCTTTAGTCCTGCTAAAGTTACAGCGTCTCGTGTTCAACAGTGATAAGCTATTTCTCGGTCTGGCACAGGAACCTCCTGGAGTCTATAAAGGTTTTTTGGCAGCATCTCATTGGCAGTGAGACTCCAGGATGGGTTTTTTTCCCTCTAGAGTCAGATGGTACACAGGAACTTAGATTTTCAAAGGCCCCAGGATGCTACCACGCCCTGCCCATAAAAAGTCCATCATACAGCATACAACTAACATTAACCATAACGGGGTATTTTAAATTCTATGTTTGGTTCAAATTAAACAAACGTACTACAATACAAGGTGTGTCAGAACACTTCTATGACTGGTGTCACAAAAGGTGTATTTTAAATCCAGATGAGAAGCTGTAAGTTTTCCTCTTCGATGTATTCTTCCAAGAGTCTGACACACATTCTTAGGCTTCTGTGCTGCAGGTTTCTTCAACACGGCGATGTGTTTAAGCAACTGTGGGATGCTCAGGATATTGTGAGCAGTCGTATTTTCATGTTAAAGCAGCCACAAGTTGTCCTGCCACAACTGTCGCCTCTTCTCATGCACTGATCACAATGTCGACATGCGTTTTGACATTTGTACTTTGGCTTTAAAATCTTTCTTTTAATCTTTTATGGCACCAGTCCTTAAACTTTTCTGTTTCACCTCTTTTGTCATTAACGAAAAAGCTCTCGTATCCTCAATAGTGTCAAGTGGGGGGGCTGTTGTCATGCTTATCCTTGCTATTATTGTAATCCATATTTGGGTTCAGGCACACACACAAACAAAAACAGCAAACGACACGATTCTTCTCACAGCTCACGTATAGCAAATGATCACTTGCAAGTCAATCAGATTACCAAACATTATGAGAAAATTCAGACAACTACTTGTTGCAGTTTACTTACATTTATGCCCAAAAAGTTTTCGAGTTGAGGGTTTTTCTGCAGAACATCAGCACCTTTTATTGGCTAAGGAACAGTACTCGGTGTCAAATATGTTGAAAATCAACTTAACATGTTCCCAAGTGTTAATACTGAGGTGTTGAGTCCTTGTTATTTTGCCTTGTTTTACCTGTGTCTCATTGAACAGAACAATGCTCCTCAGAGGACTAGCAGTTGTGGACACCTTCACTGCTCTAGTTGAACTTCCCAGAGCCGATGTCACGTTGTTCTACTTTTGTGTTCATGTTATTCCCCACTGACACCTTTCTCAGAGTGCATATGCATGGATACCTGCAAAGGACCTTACAGTTCAGTAAGCTTTTATGTTGACAGGCTGGTCCTCACGCTGTCCCTCTGAATACTCTGTAAGAAATCTCTGTCCATCTTAAAACACTCAGCAATGGGTTCCATAAAAAAAAAGTAACACGGAATTTTACACATCTTGAAGCAAACAACAGAAAACTGCAAGGATAATGAAAGAGAGTGGATAGAAGTAAACAAGAGACAGGGGAAGTTTATTAAAATCTAACAGACACTCTGTAACCTTTTGTCCTTCGATTATCTTTCTTTACCCCTCTTTCAGGAAAAGAAATGATTACATGCCTGTGTCTCTTGTCTTTCATCTCTGTGCGAAGAGGACAGGAATGAAGGTCTTCTGTAGCGTGTAATTACACTGAGACATGCTGGATGAGGGAGTCTGTCTCTACAAACAAAATAGCAGCTCCCTCTAACCTCCCTAAGTACCTCTTGATGGGGTAAGATCTGAAACAAGAGGTTTATGCCCGCGGGCCCCTTGTCTTTACCTGCCACTTATGGCGGGCTAACAAGTACGATTACAAGTTTATTTATTTCATTAGGTGCGCTGACACTAACTTATGCGTGGCTTGACTCCAGCCTTGTGGGAAAGAAACACAAAGCCCCACCATTAATTTCAAGCATAGACTCATAATTATGACATGTTTAAAGGCCGGTGTTCCAGTCTTGCCCATGAGTCATGTCGCTGAAGGCTCATGGAAGGGCAGATTTTTATGGCCTTACACTAGTATTGGCTCAACCTCTAATTGCCTCGAAGCACATTTGCAGTCTAGGAAGGTAATAATGGGCTCTTTGGAGGCACTTTAAATGAGAAAGCCATGGCACTGTCTGACTTAGTTGTGCTCAAAGTAGTGCTGATACCTCTAGATGGCTTTTTTAAGAGTAATATTGCAATTTTGTGTGCATGATCATACACTTACACAACACTGGAAATTGTGAACTTCTGAGCAGTGCCGCTGATCTCGTCAGCCATTTCTGAAATGGACTATTTTAATGCATCAAATTGCATTCCTTCAAACTGAGATGGAATGGAAATAAACAGAGTTAAAGTACCTGTTAGTGTTTATAAAGTAAGTGGCTGTAGAAGCCATGACAAGTCTACTACCCTCTTCTTTTTTGAGACATGATACAAAGATCCTCCAGTGAGGTCAAGCAGCTCATTGTTAGAGAGCTGGAATTGACCTGAATGTATTGAACATTTCTTTTGTATTTTTTTTTCCATGTGTAAAGCCGCCCCTATTCTTTGAGACTTATCTGTTTCTATGAACTCACTGCGAAATGAAGTGAGCCCCGCACAAACAGACTTTGCGTCGTACAATGGAGCAGGTTCTTCTATTTCACTTAGCTGAAGCAGCTGAATGGACTCTGAATAGACATTAAGTTGTGCGGCCGTGCATGCTGGACAATAGCTGGCTAAGCAGAAAGGCAGCCAGTGACATCAAGGTCTCCTCAGGCCTTGTCCACATAGACCCCTGAACCCAGACCACACAACGTCAGCCCCCAACTACTAAGGCAATCAACACATGCACATCGCAGTTGGTTATTTATTACATTAGTTATTACAAACTCAATTCCAATGAAGTCCCAGCAAGCACGGGGAGAACATGCAAACACCACACAGGTAGGATCAGGATTTGAACTGTGAGGCCAACGCTCTAACCCAGGGGTCTCAAACTGGCGGCCCAGGGGCCATATGTGGCCCAAGAGACGATATTTTGTGCTCCCAGCTCCTTAATATGAAAGTTTAATGTCCGTGAAGCCCTCGAGTTTTATTTTTATGAATGGCACTTTTACATTGTTGTGTGCGGCGCTGCCAATCAGAGTGGGGTGTATGGCTATTGGGGGCCTGCCTTTGATCTGGCTTTGTACAAGTAGAGAAACCTTTTTAGTGAGTGAAATTTACAGCAGATTGACATGGAGAGTTTTTGTAGTTTTGCACAGGAAGTGTTTACACCAGCATCCATGTTTATCTGATTTTGTGTTAAAAAGTAAAGTGTACATTTCAGAAGATTGGATTTATTTTTAATTTCCAATTTAAATTGTGTGTGTGCATGCATTTGCATCTGTGGCTCTGCCTCAGCCAGATTCTGCCCACAGCGGCCCCGGGGTAAATTTAGTTTGAGACTCCTACTCTAACCAATCGCTCTACCGTGCCGCCAATTTAAAATTATGTTTTTGTTTTTTTATGTTTTTAACAATAATCATTAACTTGGAGTTCTATGGATGAAACCTGTTCCAAACAAGCCGGGTAAGGGTCACGTTTACCACTGTGTTACATTACCTTTTCAGTGACTCACATTTGAAAAATGTACAGGTGTGGTCAGTCATGCTCGCAGATTTAAAGTTTTGGGTGTGCTCCACCAGTCATGCCCGCATATAAAGTTGCAGGTGTGATTAGGGATGGAATCTCAAGACCTTAAAATAACTTACTGGATTAATATAACATGACTTTAAATTAAAAATAAAATACATAAGTAATATAGAAAACAAAAATTTCAAACTCAAAATTATTAATTCCAATTTCAATTGATATTAGTAGAAAATGATACAAAATGGTGTTTAAAATTTTTCATCAATAAAAATTCTTGATCTGACAAACTTTATCTGAAGAAAAGTTAAATGCACTGGCCTGTCAAGGAATGAACACGAACGGTCTATAACCGCAATGTTTAAAAAATTCAGAAAGTTTATTTCAACGTAATCGGGTAATAGTGCCAACAAGCTAGTGATACATTGTAACAAACATTCCTCTCAGCAATCGTGAAATATTAATAATATTAATAATCTAGCGTAATTTACGACACTATCTATTGTCAATCCACTGTTCAACACTAAGTTTTTGCATTATTCCTGCAATAAAGATTCTCCTCTTTTTACTGCTCAACCATTTACAGAAAGTTTTATCAAAATCAAACAATTCTTCTTCGGGGCCTTCAATTTGAACGATTAACAACTCATTTACACTTTCTGTTTTGAGACAGTTCGTTAAGGACGTCTTTACAATGTTATGCCTGCTGAAGCCACGTTCTACATCAACTACGTCTTCGCAGTTTCAGCAAACTTGTGATCAGATGTCTGCTGATGCTTCACAAAGTCATCCAACTTCAGCACCACCGATGATTTTCAGCGTGTCAGAACATTTTTTTCCCACTGTCAAAACACCATTGGCAGAAAAAAATTGAGTCCCTCAATTTGAGCCACTTGAATTTAGAAAACCATTCCTGGCGAGTCTTTTGCCTCTGCCCTGCATGGGGAGTAGATTTTCCAACAGCAGACAAAGTTGTGTTGGGCCTCTTTCCCGCGTAATGGGCATCCGTCAAAGTTGGCAGCTGAGAAGCTGCACTTATACCACTGCCATCCTTTGTTTTTGGAAGATAATCCTGAAGATTTATAAATTTTCCGTAGCATCCACAGGTAGCATGAACTGATGACGAGAAAGTGTGTGTTTGACACGGAACCCGGATGCAGTTGTGTCTGATGTAAAGAATTATTTGCTCAACTTTCGGTATAGCTTCCAACGAAACTTTCGTCACACTAAAGCCAGGAATCAAATATGAATTATTGTGATATACATAAAAGTCTATAACAATACAGAATCGTATGCTAGGATAAACAGACAATTCACGTTTGCCAATTTTTTTGGCCGTTTTAAAACTTTTCTCGCCAGACTCAGTATGTGTTCGCATATGGCGAGGGCCCTGTAACTTCTGAACATGCTCAGTACGGTTAACTTGCATTTCCTGTTTCCGGGTGAATACTGATTGTTTAGGAGCAGGCTTGTTTAGTTGTTTATGAAATAAAATTAAATGTCAATAAATTAATGTCAAGACTACACAAAATAAGCAACGTCTTTCAATGTCTATTTTTTCTACTCGTAACAAATTTTATGCGTGTGATTTTTAGTGCTCGACTGTGCAGATCACAGTGACTGCCTTTTCTTTTAACAATATTCAATAAACATTGCAGGTGGAAATCTTTACCTTTCTTCCTTGATGTATACCCTCAGCTGTTCAAAATTCCGGGGTCTCCATTGGGGAACTTAATGCTTCATAATGTGTCACATATTTTCAGGAGAGAGATCTGGACTGCAAGCATGCCAGTCTAGTACCCACACTCTTTTACCACAATCCCACGCTGTTGTTACATATGCAAAATGTGGTTTGGCATTGTCTCGCTGAAGTAAGCAGGAGTGTCCATGAAAAAGATGTTCCTTGGATGGCAACATATGTTTCTCCAAAACATGTATGTACCTTTCAGCAATGATGGTGCCTTCACAGAAGTGTAAGTTCCAGAATTTCTCTTTCAACTCTAGGTCACATCCTACCTGTGGTGACTGGAGCCGGTAGTGTACTAAATAGATGGAAAGAATACTTTGAGAAGTTGATGAATGAAGAAAATGAGAGAGAAGGAAGAGTTGAAGAGGCAAGAGTGAAGGACCAGGAAGTGGAAATGATTACTAAGGGGGAAGTCAGAAAGGCACTACAAATGATGAAAAATGGAAAGGCAGTTGGTCCTGATGACATACCAGTAGAGGTATGGAAGCAATTTGGAGAGATGGCTGTGGAGTTTTTGACCAACTTATTCAACAGAATACTAGCGGGCGAAAAGATGCCTGAAGAATGGAGGAAAAGTGTTCTAGTTCCCATTTTTAAGAACAAAGGGGATGTTCAGAGCTGTGGGAACTATAGAGGAATAAAGTTGATGAGCCACACAATGAAGTTATGGGAAAGAGTAGTGGAGGCTAGACTCATTTTTTTATAAGCAGATGATATTGTCATATGCAGAGGAACAATTGGAAAGATGGAGACATGCACTGGAGAGGAATGAAGATTACCCGAATTAAAACAGAATATATGTGCGTGAATGAGAAAAGTAGAGGGGGAAGAGTGAAACTCCAGGGAGAAGAGATAGCGAGGGTGAACGACTTCAAATACTTGGGGTCAAGAATACAGAGCAATGGAGAGTGTGGTCAGGAAGTGAAGAAACGGGTCCAAGCAGGTTGGAACAGCTGGCGAAAGGTGTCTGGTGTGTTATGTGACAGAAGAGTGTCTGCTATGATGAAGGGCAAAGTTTACAAAACAGTGGTGAGGCCGGCCATGATGTACGGATTAGAGACGGTGGCACTGAAGAAACAACAGGAAGCTGAACTGGAGGTGGCAGAAATGAAGATGTTGAGGTTCTCGCTCGGAGTGACCAGGTTGGATAGGATTAGAAATGAGCTCATTAGAGGGACAGCCAAAGCTGGATGTTTTGGAGACAAGATTCGAGAGAGCAGACTTCGATGGTTTGGACATGTCCAGAGGCGAGAGAGTGAGTATATTGGTAGAAGGATGCTGAGGATGGAGCTCCCAGGCAAAAGAGCGAGAGGAAGACCAAAGAGAAGGTTTATGGATGTGGTGAGGGAAGACATGAGGGCAGTTGGGGTTAGAGAGGAAGATGCAGGAGATAGGCTAAGATGGCAAAAGATGACACGCTGTGGCGACCCCTAACAGGACAAGCCGAAAGGAAAAGAAGAAGAAGAAGAAGATAACCCAAAGACGAATTCGTCATTGACAGTTTCCTATTTTCGTGTTACATATCACACTTGTGTGCAGAATCTGTATATGTATCTGTATAGCCATTTGTGAACCGCCGTATGAAGGAAAAGAAGAAGGCGAGGCTTGATTTACGAGTTGTTTCTCTCGTTTTGTTTGTGTAACGTCACAGTCCGCGAACAAAGGGACACGTTTGTGCAGTCAGATCATTCCAAAATATCGCTCAACACAGATCAAGTGTGTCAATCATTCACACGTAGCTATGTTAATGCAAGCGAAGAACTGCTAATTCATTTATATGAGACATGTATTGAAAATCAAATATAGGGCTTACGTTCGTGCAAACATATCTGTTCCGGTTGATGGATTCAGTTGATCATGCGGTCTTCCACAAAGTTTGATCCATCGAAGACATTTTTCGTACTGGGTCTTCGGTTTTGGAAAGGGTACAAATCGAACTCCACCAACTAGCCTTTCAGGATACCTGTCGTCACTATTATAAAGTCCGTGACTACACCTCTTAACCATATCTATTGTTAAAGAACCCAAATACGCGATAAAACGCTAACAAGCTATACTGGACCATGCAACGTTGTCTGAGGGAAGTGGGGGTCCCAAAAAGGGGCGTGGTTTATGCAGATCTCTGGCCTCTGATTGGTCAGCGATGCGGATGACGCAATTTGTACGGACCCCTCTGTACAGGGCACTTAACCACGCCTCCTGAAGTGACGTCACGCCACGTGCGCTCACATAAGACAAACAGTAAAAATGGCAAATACAATACAATACATTCTGAACTGAGACAGACTCTATGGTTCTGATTTCATTCAAATCAACGATATATTATAGATTCTAAATACAATAGATTCTTAACTGAGAGAGACGCCATGCTTCTGATTTCATTCAATCATTCACACGTAGCAATGTTATGCTAGCGGAGAACGTCTCATTCATTTATACGAGATGTGTATTAAAAATCAAATTTAGGGCATATCTTCGTGCAAACACAGTCTGGTTAAGCTTCGGCCGCGAGCCAGCAAGAAAGCGACACGTTTGTGCAGTCCGATCATCGCTAAATATCGCTCAACAAAGAATAAGTGTGTCAATCGTTCACACGTAGCAGTGTTATGCTAGCGGAGAATGTCTCATTCATTTATACGAGACGTGTATTAAAAATAAAATTTAGGGCATATCTTCGCGCAAACACCGTCTGGTTAGGCTTCTGGCCGCGAGCCAGCAAGAAATCAATACGTTTGTGCAGTCCGGTCATCGCTAAATATCGCTCAACAAAGAATAAGTGTGTCAATCGTTCACACGCAGCAGCGTTATGCTAGCGAAGAACTTCGAATTCATTCATACGAGACATGTATTGAAAATCAAATATAGGGGATACCTTCGTGCAAACATATGTGTTCCGGTTGATATTAGATGGATTTAGTTGATGATGCGGTCTTCCACAAAGTTTGATCCATCGAAGGCATTTTTCGTACTGGGTATTCGGTTTTGGAAAGGGTACGAATTGAACTCCACCAACTAGCCTTTCAGGATACCTGTCGTCACTATTACAAAGTCCGTGACTACACCTCTTAACCATATTTTTTGTTAAATAACCCAAATACGCGATAAAACGCTAACTAACCCTATACTGGACCATGCAATGTTGTCTGAGAAAATGGCGGGAGCAAAAATGGGCTTTGGTTTATGCAGATCTCTGGCCTCTGATTGGTCAGTGACGCGGATTGCGCAATATCCACGGAGGGGTCAATTGGGACTAACACAGCCCCATACGATCACGGATGCTGGCTTTTGAACTTTTCATCCAAAATGGTTCTTTTCCTCTTTGGCCCGAGCGACACTATTTCCACAATTTCCAAAAGGAATTTAAAATGCTGACTCATCGGACCACAGGTCATTTTCCAAGTTGCATCAGTCCATCTTAGATGAGCTCGGGCCGAGAGAAGCATTTCTGGGTGTTGTTGATAAATGGCTTTAAGTTTGCATTGTAGAGTTTTACAACCAGTTCAGGGCTCCAGCATTCCCCATACTGCTTGTGAGGATAAGCCCCAAAGAAAACGGATGGATGGATGTAGAGTTTTAAGTTGCACTTATGGCTGTAGCGCTCATCTATATTTACTGACTTTTTCTGAAGTGTTCATGAGCCCATGTGGTATCTTTTACACATTGGTGGCGGTTTTTGATGCTTTGCCGCCTGAGGAATCGAAGTGTTGGTGTTAGGCCTTGCCGCTTACCTGCAGGGATTCTTCCAGATTCACTGAACCATTTGATAATATTATGAACCGTAGATGATGAAATCCTAAATTCCTTGGAACTGTATGTTCAGGAACATTCTCCATAAACGGTTGGGCTATTTTCTCACACACTTGTTCACAAAGAGGTGAACCTCACCCCGTATTTGCCTGCGAATGCTTCACTGGAATTGTTTTGTTGTTGTTGTTGTTGTTTTTATCAATTCTTATTTGATTTTGTATTGTGTTCCATGTGACCTGTACATACATAACATAATGGCAAATTTAATTTCAAATAAGGACTAAGGTACTATATTAATCCTCACAAGAATGCTCAGTGTGGCTTCTTGGCTGCCCAAAAATCCACTGTAAATGCCACAATATAGAATAAACATCCACACATAGGCAATGTGGCTTTCCTCTGTACTGTATTTGGAGTGGCAACCCAACTCCCTATTTGTGTTTATTCTGGGGATTATTCAGACCTAATCTCTTTAGAGCATAATTCAGATTAGATTTTGTGTTGTTATTATTATTGCTATGTCCACTCTCTACAGTCCTGCTGGGAAATCCTGGCTGCCTTCGTGCTCCTGTGTTTTGAAAATTGATTAAAACTGGTGACCAATGCCCTAGATAGCGTAGGCTTTGAAGCGTGGATGGAAAAAAAACACAAGCAAACACAAATGTTACTGTACTCTATTTTTTAAAAAACATGTATCCACTTGTGGAACTGTGGCAGAAACCTGGCACAGTAGCAGCCAGTATAGAAAATCCCCTTTGCTCTTCGTGCATTACTTCAGTATTGATTGAACATCAGAAATGTAGTCACGAATGTTCAACATTATGCTGAAATATAAAATGGGTGCCTCAATCGACCAGCGTTCCGGACAGTTATTTCTTATTGAAAAGTTGAAAACTGACATGTCAGATTGATCTTTTTTTTTTTTTTTTTACATCTCAAAAGAGCTGAAAGAGTCATGACAAAGTTTAAAAAAAAACTTCTTTGGACATTCTGGGTGTCATTCATATTCATTAGAAGCAAATCAGATCAACAAATATGAGTAAACTGCCTAGCATCATCTTGAAAAGTGGTCAGTCGTTCCTACTGAAACCAGCTTTGGTTCTGATCAAACTGTTGCTAACACAGCATTCACTTCTCAAATTTAGCTTTGTGTATTTTCAAGAGTATATTTACACGCCATCTGTTTTTGCGTCTGTTTAAATGTGTTGAAAGTACCTCAGTTGTGCCTATATGAGAAAAAACAAATTGTAAAATACTGTAAAATGAAAGGTCAATATATTTGGAAACACTAAACTTCCATCGTTTTCACTTTCCAGATGGAAAACATGTAGAAAATCCCTGAATCCCAGAAACATGTGACCTGCACTTTGCATCCTTCTAGTGCTCCCCTTTACTTGCTTGTTTTTCTCAATTAAGATGAATTATAGAATTGCGAGGGGGGGACAGGGACGAGGAGAGCTTATTGTGATATTACCCTGCGGCGTTCAATCTATGAGCTGGTGAGAGAAATGTAGAGCGCTGTGGATATTTTGGTCTCAGTGCTTCACACCCCCTGGATTCTTAATGGACCACATGATATGCAACTTTAGCCAAGGCCTGTGCAAGTGGGAGCGAAGATGGAAAATGGAAGAGCAGGCAAAGATTGGAATTATTGCTCTTATGTGGTCACGGAGGAGATAAAGGGAGTTAGATGCGGGAGATGTCATCCACATTTTGTGCTTGCTGTTGGCGACTTAAAGGTAGAGCATGCTGCAGTGTACTTTTCATTACTTTGTACTTCTCTAGAGGCTCAGGCGCGTGTGTGTATGTTTATTTTTGTATGTGTGCATCGTGTGTGCGCTTTGCTGTCTTTGTCACACTCTTCATTCACTCTGATAGCGTCACCTCTTCTGTCCTCCAACCCCATTTCCCATTCTTTTTATTTACCCCGCTGATTGTGTTCATTGTCTCAACTGCTATTAAAGTGATTGGAGACAACAATATGTATTCCGCCCCTGAATAATATTTAATGAGGAGAGATCCCAGATAAATAACTAGAGGTTATATTTTCTTGTTGTGCGGGGACACAACAGTGGAGTGGAGACCATTTCTCCACTCCAGTGGATGGAATAAAGAGAGAGGATTTTTACGGCGGCCATAAATAAGAGGTCAAGAGTCACAGACAGGTTTGGTACGCCATGGCGTAGGACCTTTGTATACATGGTCAGTGATCTGGTGGGCTTGTTTCGTCAGTGTGCTGCGAGCTGAACCGTGCCGACATTATAATGTTGGAGAGCAGAGTGTTGTGGCGTTAACACAACATTGACTGACTGACTCACAATTATTTTCTATCGTATGAGTGTAACGCTGCAAAGCTGCTTCAACAAAATCCAACCTCCGTGCACATCCTGGATGATCATACCGTTTTTCAATCAGCTATCATGTTTTGCTTTGTTTGGTCGACATACGCTGTACTTGTACTTGGTTTACGTTGATGTCTGCTGATGTACCCGTCATAATAGTTTTGATGCTCTGGTTGACCACCCAAACTGGCACACTACTTGTTTGGACATTTCAAGGTGAAGTTGTTAATACAGCAGGAGTCGTATTTCTCAAGCATGGAGAAATCCACAAATGATGATGACTTTCTTGGTAGTGACTACATTTATAGGTAGAATCACAATTTAAACAAGTACAGCACCTTTAAAGCTCAACTGACATCCCTATATACATTTTAAAATAGATATTGTTATGAAAACTACATACAATATTATTCACTTCAATACCTATCCGGAAAAAAAATGAGCAGAGAGTGTGTCATTTGTTCGCAAAGTTGCGGAAGTCTCACTCGACGTCCCGGTGGAAGCCATATTGCCTGCTACGTCATTTACAGCTGTCACCTGGGACAGTCGGCATTGAGAAGACGCTGTGCCACCCGCTATGGCAGATGAACAAGAGAGATTTTTGTATTTTTTTTTTGCACATTCTGAGACTGAATATCTTTTTTGAAGAAGAGAACATCTCAGAAGCAAGTCAAGTGACCGGGGCCACATTTATTACCTTATCGTTTTGAGCCCTATTAGACGATATGTGGATGACTTCTAACTGACAAAAGACTCCCCGATAGACGGACGAGGAGGACGAGGAACCCGATCAAATATTGAAAATGACTTGTGTATGTTGCATACTCAGGAGGATCCATGCCGGTCGAAGTAACTAGTACCCAGACACCGGTGGCTGGTGGGGTGGAGAGCTCCTTTCCACCTCCCCGCCCGATCCACCTCTGCATCGAGGCTAACACTGGAGTGTCTGCCAGCAGTTGACGATGACGCCAGGCTGGCGGACAACGACGATGCCGGAGTACTTTATGAAGTTATTATGACATGGATCTTTTGTTACGTTCTGAGATGAAAGATTACGTCGTCAGATGCAGATGGAGATTTTTATGATTGTTGCTTTTGGAGAAGTTGTTCGAGTTTGATGACTATATGTCTAGTTAGCTAGTTAGCTCGTGTTACATGCTAGTAAACTGTCTTTGTACTTCTACTTTACTGTTTTGTGTTGTATTGTCTTAAACGCAATACAAGTGCTTTGTTATATGTTGCCACCTTGATCAAAGGGATTTATTATAAAGTCACATGTAACATATGCTATAAACTGTGAGACAAATTAGTCCCCCCCATCTATTATTTTTTTAATAGCCCTGTACACGCCTACCTCTCATTTAGAATCCACAAAGCTCTCATCCTTAGCACCTGTGCAATCCATTTTTCACGACGAACCAGGTGTTGACTGAATCCATCCTCCCGAGTGTTCGAGCAAAATCCAGCAATACAACGACTCAGCATCTTGGCTAACACGATGAAAAAAAAACGTAATTTTTCGCCGGTACAATATGTATAAACCAATATAAACACTCGACCCCGCTACTGTAAAAAACATCACTTCCTGGTCCTTCTCCAACACAAATGCCTCGAGAGGATTTTCATGGGAGATGCAAAAATCCATATACGACAACATCATGACGTGTGGTGAAATTCTTATTTTTTTATTGAAAACATACTAAAAAATCATGCTTTACATGTTGGTAGACCTTTGAGTTCAATCACAATTCATATCTGTAGACCATTAGATTTGCAAACAATTTTCCTCATTAGAAGTCATGGGAAAAGAATCTGTTCCAGGAGCAAATTCTCACCATCATCAAACCTATACATGCAATGTTTTAAATAGACTTTTTACATTCTTAACATTTATGCCTCATGAAGTATCAGCTTGGAAGTAAGGTTTTGTGCAACATGAGTGGCGCATTTCCCCTACTGTCGACTGTTTCAACTATAAATAGCTAACCATTGCAACAAAGCCAGCATAACGCATGCGATACAAACCCTTCCGTAACAGCTTTGAATATAATGTCATTGTTTACGGTGGGTATTCAAACTTTACAATGTGCAAAAATGATGCTGCCAATTATGGTGTTAAGTATGGACTGTACATAAATTTGTATTTGCCCTAAATTTAGATGGCGACCAGTCCTGGCTCTCGCCCAAAATTAGCCGCCATATACTCCAGCTCAACTGTGACCCTAATGAGGATAAGCGGTAAACAAATTGGATAAATGCTTAAATTGTAATAGTTGAGCTTCTTTGCATCTATGAACAAATGACAATGATTTACTGTGAGTTACTTTCCCTGCGTTACCTTTTTGCCTCCATAAAGTGATCACCTTTGCATTTCTGTATCTTATATAGTTCAACACACAGCATTAATTTTGCAAGACAATCACTGGAAAGGACTTTTACGGAATGTTGACATAAATGACAAAAATGAACTAACTAAGTAAAATAACCCTTAAACTGCAATGTAATTTTTCGGCTGCCTGACAAATCCCACATCGGATGACGTTTAACGGGAGCAAGTCGTCTCCCATATGCTGTGTGCTAATGCTCTTTTGTGTATGTAGAGTATTTCTCCCAGTCGTGCCACTCCCGACCCGTCATACCTTTTATCTATCAGACGTTATGAGTCATCCTATAGCGTCAGACGGAGCAGCTGCCACCAGCTTCTTTGGCTTGCATTCCACCTTATTAGATTTCAAGAAAGAATCCACAATTCTGTTTGTTACTCTAGCCCAGTTTGGCGTTTCCAAGCCTACTTTAGTAAGTTCATTTATCTACTCTCTAAGCAGGACCTTCTTTTGCTTTTTCATCTTTAAGTAATCAATAGTGCTTCTACGAAAGCAGGTCGCCTCGGCTCCTGTGGCTCTTCTGGCTTATGTTGTCTTTTTGCTCCCCGTCTTTATCAATTTCTGTCTTACTCCTTCAGTTTTTTCCACTTGTCACTTGTACTCTCACTGTATCTTTGTCTCTGTACCTGTCTTCTTTCCTTTCCCATCTCATGTTCTGTCCTCCTCTCTCACGACCCATTTGATGAATGACTTTGCCCATTTGGACTGAGCCCTGCATGGTTGTTACGCTATTAGTCTCTGTACGCCGATGATTAAAAATAGATCAGAATAATGAGTGAGAAATTAGTCAAGACAGTCTCCCTCTTGAGTCTTCTCGCGTCCTCCTCATAGACTGAACTTTATTAGCTGATATACAATAAGAAGTACACGGTGACCATCCAGTAAGAGAGGATTTAACGCACAATATCCATCCATTGTCAGAAACGGCTCGTTCATCAGTAGGGTCACGGGTAATGTTTTGTATAAAGAGATGTAAATTAATTTAGTCATTTAAAATAAATGGTCCCCTTTTTAAATCATTTATTACAGGGGTTTTCAAAGTTTGTTGTTTTAAAAGTCATTGCAAGGCCTTTCATTACCTGCAATCCATGCATAGTGCTTTAATTAAAGACTCATCATCAGATGAAAATTATTTTATGTCGGAACTGGTTAACAAACTGATTTTCACATAGTGCACATAGATGGGTTCAACATTAAGCCTGTTGCACAACGATAAGATTGGGCATCAAGAATCGAGAACAGATTGGATCAGGGACAAACATTACGCTACTCCCGAATTGTTCAAATTGAAAAAGTTTGGTTCCTAAAAATGATAAATGCTCTTGATAACAAATAAGCCTCAGTCTTCACTGCGTGGATCTTCAGTCAGGTGAGTGAAACAATAAATTATACCAATCCCAACGTTGAGGCGAAACTCTCGCGATGATTGTTTTTAAGCGTTTATTTTGCTGTTCAAACCAACTAATAACAGACACCAAAATAAAATATAAAGGACTTTACCATTCTGGGAAAAAAAATTACAACAAGGTTAACATTGAGGTACAACGTCACTAAAGGTCAAATTAGCAACTTGACATCACAATGAATTGGGACAAAATTCACAAAAACATGCATGACTGATAATAATGGGAAGTATTTATCTTAAAATTAGGAGTTTCAACTTCCTGTATTCACTTAAATTGAAGTACTGTATTAGTCAATTTGTCTCTTCTTCTCTCGCTCATGGTTCAATTTCGATGAGTGCATACATGCAAGTACCTGAATATCTTTTAAATCCACCACACGTACCTTGCTTTTATCATTTATTCATTTATTTATTGATGTCATAGTCTTATTATATCTAACTAACCTTCTGAAAACCATGGTTCATTTTAAACTGAAACATTATTTTTTATTTTTTTGCCAATTCTTTGCATGTCTTTGCATTATTGTGGAATTGACAATAAAGTTTCTTCATGGTTGAAAGTACTATAGGACAGTCGTTTTGGGTGAGTTGATTGTCTTACATTTTAGGATATGTATGA
Source organism: Syngnathoides biaculeatus (assembly GCF_019802595.1). Lineage (NCBI taxonomy): Eukaryota > Metazoa > Chordata > Actinopteri > Syngnathiformes > Syngnathidae > Syngnathoides > Syngnathoides biaculeatus. Next base: position 21,358,765 of record NC_084651.1, read on the forward strand.
TCAGTATTAATGTCTGTTTGTTATTATGTAATTACCGTTGAATGAAAAACATTTTTCTCTGGCATTGTCCCAGTGTGTAACAGCTAAAGTGGGAAGTTGTCAACAAAAAGATTGCGCTCCTTTGCTGTGTGTGTCCGTCCGTGTGTGTGTGTGTGTGTGTGTGTGTGTGTGTGTGTGTGTGTGTTTGTGTGACAATGCATTGGGCTCACCTACGTGTCTCTTCACTGGGTGCTGTCTCATGTCAGGCGGTGTTTTTGAGAGGCCTGTCGAAGTAAATCCCCTGTCAATGCCTGGCCTGAGGGTGTGCACTGATGAAAGGCCTCTTCATCATCCTAATGGGTTACACAAACCTCTTCACCAGCACTGAGTGGGACAAGCAGAGAGGGAGTCAGTCCACACACACGAATACCTTAAAAAAAAAAAAAAAAAAAAAAAAAAACACTGTATTGAAAAAACATGCCGCGTAAACAAAACAAAACAATGCTGTTGGGAGTCGTTGGCCTGCTGACCCTGCCTGTAGTTTTTGGGAGGCTCAGTGGACCAGAACCCTTCAAATAATAACTTTTTCAGATTGCTCGAGCCCACCAATGCATGATGAACAGTTAAGTGTGAAATGTAGTGCCTCGTACAGACCTCGCTAGCAGTGATACACACACACACAGACCCCATGAGAATATTGTCTAAATGTGGCCATGGTTTTTCACCAAGTATACAACCGATGGACTAACCAAACATCTAAAAAAGAAAAAGTAGATCCACGCTTGTTCAAATGCCATGCTACGTAAAGAAGACCAAGATAAACCCTTCAAAACCTTCTCCATCAGCAATGTGACCGACTGTCTACAGTATACAGTATACCCTGCACAACTCATTGAAACAAAATAAATCTTTTTGAGAGGGGACGTACAAATAACATAAAAAATGTATTGTATTCAGAATGAGCTAATATCATTTAAAGTCATGTCAAATGTTATGTAATCATGCATAGCTGCTGTCATTTAAAGCGCCTCCCATTAACCCCAGAATTTAGAGTTCTTTTTTTTGTCATACTGCAACCACATTATCTGTTTTTTTAAATCCCATGTATATACTGTATATATATTTATATACATATATATGTTGTTGCATATTGAAGTATTTATTTTGTCTCATGAAAAAAATTTGTAGTTTTTAATACACGAGTAACCGTTAAGGTGGGACGGTGGGTCAGCTGGTAAAGCATTGGCCTCACAGTTCTGAGGACTCGGGTTTAATCCCGGCCTCTTCTGTGTGGAGTTTGCATGTTCTCCCCCCTGCGTGGGTTTTCTCCGGGCACTCCGGTTTCCTTCCACAACCCAAAAACATGCTACATTAATTGGATTAATTGCCCCTAGGTGTTTGTCTCTATGTGCCCTGCGACTGGCTGTCAACCAGTTCATGGTGTACCCCGCTTCCTGCCTGTTGACAGTTGGGATAGGCTCCAGCACTCCCCACGACCTTTGTGAGGATAAGCGTCAAAGAAAATGGATGGATGGATGGATGAAGTAACCGTTAATTGACAGCTTCAGCACCAGAGCTGAGAATCTGTCTGCTACATGTTAGATTTGTACCTTCACATTCGAAACAATAACCTACTCTGTTTTTACAAATTAGCTACACAGTTTCAACATTAGACAGACAATTTCAATTTGTTAAAAATTGAAAATGATTGTAGGTGAATTTCCACATTTTTCTGAATGAAAGCTTTGTCATTATATCCATGCACTGCTGTACCATTTTAATGGAGTTTGTTGTGAATTTGCTCAATTTGCTTGGCTGACTCACTACAGTTGTGACCTGCCAAATCCAGGTGATGGCAGAAGGAGGAGATGAGAAAGTCGTGAGGGTGAGCAACAAAACAGTCACTTTAGTATCGTGTATGTGGCAAAAATCTTCTATGTGACGTACACAAGAGCTTTTCACTCATTTGGGTATTACTTTTGATTTTTATGTATGTATTTTGCATATCTGTCTTTATCGGCATCCCGCCTTAGTTGTCCCAATTATGAGACTTGTTGTAACCTCTTTTTCGTGCCCCCCTTATCTACAGGTCGAGGGCATATTTTTAGCTGCAGGGCAGAGCTTCAAAAAATTTCAGTCAGGAGGCAAAGCCTCATGAATGATTGACGTGTGAATGCTGACTCATCACACTGGGGGGAAGGACTAATGTCTTAAAATGAAAATATAACATGTCAAGATCGAAGGTACGCATCGATCATTTATGTTGGTAATAAAGTTTCGAAGATGGTACCAACTTCTCTTTATGAAACAATTTGTAATCAGTACACACATGCTCTCCACATTGGGTTTGCCTTTGACAGAATCTGATATAAAAATCATTCAAATATTTTGCCTATAACCCAGCAGATACACACACAGTCAGTGAGGCTAGCCAAGTGTGTCTTGGGATTTCACTGATGCGATGGGACGTAATGAAGAAGCAGAGTGAGGCAAACGCAACAGTGTGTGTGTGGATTGTTTTTCCTCACTTGGTTTGTCCGTGTGTTGTCATTTGTGGAGAGTATCGTGAGCTCTGCCATAGGCTCTCTGTAGTACATGTACGCATGTGTGTGCTGTGATGGTCGTCACACACACACACACACACACACGTGGCACGTCGATCCGCTGTCAATCTGGCTCATCTGCTCATCTGTTCATTAGCATGACAGAGAAGCTCTCATGCCAAAGCATTTAGTCACAAGAATCAGCCCCTGTCACAACACATTATAGGAGCAAGCATCTCCAATTGAACCAGATACTGTGGCAACTGTAGTCAGCGTGCATTCACACACACACACACACACACACATACAGACACTCAGTCTTAGTTAGCAAGAGTTGCACTTGAACTGCACTCAGGGAGTATTTCTATGTCTCCCTCCATTTCTTTCTCCGTCACTCTTTGGCTCAACATAACTTAAGAACCTACCTCACATATCTCCTGGCGCAGCTACCCACTTCCACCCTTGGATCCCTCCTCTCAGCTACCAGCTTCTTGTACTTGCCCCTTCATCTCTCCCATTTTCTTGTCCTTTTGCGCAAATTCTTTCCTCAACTACCTCAATTTCTGTCTCCCCCATCCTTTGCTCACAGCCTTCGTAAAGCTCTGAGAAATGGGGCCCTTTCATTTTTAATCCATCTGTCTTCTCCCGCAATACATCAGTGTCTCTCGCCAAGCCCCCACCATTCTCCTCTCACTTAATTATCACCTGATCAGAGTGTCTGATTTCATTTGTACAGCGCCAGTCGACTTCCTGTCCCTTGGGGATCCAGAGTTGTCATATCAAATCATGAGAAACACATATGTTGTGACGCCTTCTGCCAAACCTTTTCATAATCACCGTTGGTGCCACTTGTCAAAAGCCAATTTTCACAAAATTCGCAAGATTTCTCTGAGCATGTAGTCTGAGATTGTAATGCAATGAGATAATCTGGACCACAGGTGTCAGACCAAGGCCTAGGGGCCAGATCCGGCCCGCCACAAGATTTTATGTGGCCCCCGAAGACAAATCACTTCCATGATTCTTGTGAAGATCTGTACCAAAATTTCAAATGGTCATCTATCATAAATGATAACATTAAGATATTGGAAGCATTTTTGTGTTATCAAACATAAATAGTTGAAAAACCCATAAACCTCCATTTCTGATTCTAAAACCAGGTCATAAATTCCATGAATAATATGATAAAGCGAATAAATATTTGTATGGTTTCACGGTCAAAACCATAACTACGATGGGGCCTGCGACGATAATGACACCCCTGATTCAAAGTCACTTGTCTCGGCCTTCATTTATCATCCAGTGCACTCGAGGGCACAAGGACCAATTGTTAGCTTCTTACTGGGCGTAGAACAGTTGGGTGATTTAAAAAAAAAATGTACGTGTCAGAAATACGTCCAAAATTAGGTTGGCCATGAAAATTGACTGCCTTTTCACTTACCTTCCCCAGACCAGAGTGAACGAATTGTTCGCACAAATCGCGTTTCAAAGAGTGTAGATATACACTTGTGTGTCTTTTTGCACTTATCAAGAAAGAAAGGAAAACATTACAGTTTTTTTAAAACTAACATACCCCCAGAAGGTGAAAATTATTCTTTTTCATTTGTATGAGCAACGTAAACAGTTTAATACTGAACTCTAATTTGAGTGGAAGCCAGTGTACTTGGTGAAATCTCACACAAGCAGTGGGAGAACATGTAAAAACTCTATACATAATGCCGGAACCTGGAAAAGAATCCCAAGCATCAGAGCTGTTTGCTGACCAGACGGCATCTGTGCCACCTTCGACTAACCAGAAAGTTGAAATTAGGAGAGCAAATACCTTCACTGCCTTTATCAGCATTGTGATTGTGTAACAACTGCTATTATGACTTTTGTGTTTTTAACATTGTGGAGTGAGGGATTGTGTTTATTTTTATTACACCCAAGCTTTATTTCTATGAGCAAATCAAGTAGGTTTTTTTCTATTGGATTAACTCAAAAAGGCTTCTAAGAGAAAAAAAAACTGTGGAGATGCTTTCACCTGCTAGAGGATTTCCAAGATTCTGGAGGTTGTTTTTTTATTTGTGGACTTTTTTTTTTTCTTCATAAGAATTAAAAATCAGGGTGAACATAAATTTCATGCTCAAATCCCGCTTTATTGGGGGCTGCATTAAATTTGAGCGTCTAGATGCAATCATGAGGATCACACAATCTTCTTCTTGTCCTACACAGACATGGTGTCAGAAAATGAATGAAAGAGGAGAAGGACCTCTAACCATTGGTTAGTTGCAACAATTGAGGGTGTTACATAGAGGAATGTGTAATTTCACAGTCTGTATGTCTCCACTCTGACTGGAATCCCCGACAGTGGTGGACTGGACTAGTTTTGACAAGGTCTTTTAAGTATGATGTCATGTGCACAAGTCCGCCCCTCCTTTGTGTTAGGAGTGCTAAGAGAAGCCAAAGTGGGGTGAGAAACCTGGACAGGAAAAGATGTCAGCAAGGAGTTGTCATGAGGACCGATTAGCATTTATCGAAACACAAACACTTAAAAACAAAGCAAGTCTGATTTGTTTGTTCTAGTTGTGTTTATGTGGATTGGCTGATTAATATAAATCGTAATCACTTCTTCAAATCAAATGTCCTCCTTTGTGGAGTTTGCATGTTCTCCCTATGCCTGTGTGGGTTTTCCTCCACGTAATCCGGTTTCCTCCCACACTCCAAAAACCTGCATGGAAGGGTAATGGAAGGTTCTAAATTATCCGTAGGGGAGAATGTGAGTGTCAATGGTTGTTTCTTTATATGTGCCCTGTGATTGGCTGCCGACCCAAAGTTAGAGGATAGGCTGCGGCACGCCGGCGACCCTCGTGAGAATAAGCGGTACGGAAAATGAATGCACGAATGCAAGTGGTGACGTTACCACAAAGGGTAAGGGACATCGTTGGAATGGTGGTGTGCGTGCGTGTGCATTTGTGTGTGTGTGTGTGTGTGTGTGTGTGTGTGTTGTGTGTGTGTGTGTGTGCGCATGCGTGTGTGTCTAATTACAGGGACCCAGAAATGTGAGGCCTATAATCAGTTTGTCCTCAGGAAGGAATGCCGCTCATGTTCTCGCGTAATTACTCCCATTTGAATGGCCCCAAGTTCCAGTGTATTGCTCACCTTTTCACAGTGTTTACGTGCAAACACACATAGGCATACACACGCATATTGTACTCTACATTCAAACACACACACACACACACATGCAGTAAATGAAAGATGGACAAATAGTCATCAACGAAATCTTGCAAGGTAAGCAGGCAAACCAAAAAAAAAAAGTGCAGGATCTATACTGTAGTTAATGTCTGTGTAGCCTGCAGCCCTCTCGGGGACGGGCTCCAAGTGAATACCAACTATGGCTCCCAGCCACACTGGCTAGATGTGCCATGTTGCTCATCAGCCAGCAGACAAGCATTGGCGCCATTAACAAAACCCTCACTGTACTGTTGTGACTAGACGCGTGTTGGTGTAACCTGACCTCTAAGTGCAACATTGCTCTGTAATTTCGAGAGATAATAAGAAAACAACATTGTGTTGCCCACAGTCCCTCCTCCTCCTCCTCCTCCTCCTTCTGCATCTCTTCCTCTGCACCCTTGATAGTGATTGATTGTGCTACTTGCCTACTCCCGTGTTCCCATGCAGCAGGAGGTCTCTGGGGCGCACACACACACACACACACACACACACACGCACACACACGGCCACTTTTTGATGGGCTATGATTAATGAGCTCTGTGGGGGTGGCGCCCTCTAGCTGGGGCAGAATACATTTCCAGCCCAAAAGGGCCCACCCTTTGCTTGTCCCGTCCACTCTACGGCACTGCTAGCGCCAGTGGGTTGGCTGCTACAACACAACCACAAATCCTTTTAGCGCTCCTAATCTTGCAGTCACACTTACCCACACATTTAAAAAACACACTCACACAGTCTCACTTTGAGTAGACTGTCACTTGTGTTGCACACAGGCATAATAATAAACCAGCCACTACACTGTACAAAATCAATTCTTATCACAAATTGTCGTATCTATTCATATGTAAGATTAGTAACTACACATCTGATATTAACAGGCAAATGTTGTACCTTGTTCTTCAGTTTGAATATTTATTTTCCCACCGATTCTGTCACGTCCAATCGGAACGGGAGCAGGACCCAAATGCAGGACTCGGACGATGCAAGGTAGTGCGGGGAGAAACGTTTATTATATGCCGAGGTTGAGGATCGAGCAGGCAGTCCGGTGCAGCAGCGGTAGTTGGGACGTCGGGCGAAGAGAGCAGGTGAGTGGGCAGGCAGGAGTCGGTACACAGGAGATCGATCAAGGAAGGCAGAAGTGTCAAGGGAGTCAGGCTTACGCGGTCGGTCGGAGGCGAAGGTCGGTACACACGGGTTGTCGATCAGGGATACCGGAGCACTCGAACGGGACATAAAGCTCAACGAACTGGCCCCGGACCAGTCGTCATCGGGGACATATAAACACACAAGCTAATCAGTCCGCATGAGGCGCAGGTCTGCGCCTCCCAATCAGCGCAACTGCGGGGGCACCCGCACAGCCCGGGCTCGAGCGGCAGGATCATGACAGATTCAGGGTCATCAAAAGCTAATCAGTGATTTCATTCCAAATGACTTGACTATTGAAGCCTGAAGCCTGTCTTCAACCATGAAGTCCTAATAAAAATGGGCTTTTATTGTCACTTTTAGCCCTTCCTCTATCACATCCCATTTAATCTCCCTTTACACTTTAGACATATGAGGGTATCTCATCGAATGAGCAACTTTTTTATCCACAGAAAGTGGGTTCAAATAAATATCGGATCTCAAATATTAGAGCTGATTTTTGGGAGAATTTGGTGAGAGAATGTGCCAAATTGTAAAATGTGTGAGGCGGTCTGCATACACAGCCAGGCCAATTGCAAAGTGGCAGGATGGAATGCATCCACCAGTATGTTTTTCTTCAGCTTGGCTGGGTTTGTGGTCAAAGGGAGTCTGACGTGCTCTACAGTAGGTCAAGGCAGCTCGCGGCCAACAGATCTTTAAATGTGCTCCCGATTGTTCAATGTCACTGCCATTTGTGTGTAAGCACGTATGTCATGTCCGCAAGCCTAGTCTGTCCCACTCCCACCACCCACCCAGTCATGCTGGACGGACAAGGGAAGCGTTCCTGTCACTTTGCATTTCCATCGTCTGCTCAACTTTCGTCCGCTGCCAATCTGCCTGTCATGCTTCTTGTCCCTGCTGTCTCTCTCACTCTCGTTCTCTCTTTCTCTCATACACACACACTTGTCATCATATTTTCATTGCGTATGCTATTACACATAAGATCAACGATCGTTGACATGCTTGTATATTGCTCAGACATGGCAGGCTCACACACTGCATTGCATGTGTTCTCCCTCCGTTCACATGACAGAGCCACAGAAATGCTGAATATTTCTATCATTATGAGGAACCTTTGACAAGTTGCCTCTCCTATATTTCCTTAGATGCAAGTGTATTTGATGTTGCGATGGTGTACATTGTTAGTTATGAGGAATTTGGCATCCCTGCTCTTGCTTTGGCGGTGAAAGGAGTGTGAATTCAACATTGATGTTGGTTGTTGAGCCAGAAGAATATAACCTCCATTAGGATTAAAATGGGATTTAGTATTTTCATCCACCCTCAGCATGCTAATATATCAAAGCCATAAACTCCGGAAGACGCATGTTGTGTAGTTTTGTGAATGCTACGTTAAATACAGTAGCTAGTAACGGTCAGTTGAAATATTCAATTAAACAAAGTTAAGAAACCCTTGATATTTAAAATTTGTTTATAATCACCATGTATGATTGTTTCTCAAGAATTAAATAAGGAAACAAATGAAACCGCAAAGTAAATTTACTGTCAGTTGTTTATTATTTGAATTAATATAAAAACATATATGTGAAGTTTGCTACATCTAACATAATAATGGATTGTTTGAAAAAAATCCCCATAAATTTCAAATTTAATCTGTTTTAAATTCTTTGAAATTGTCAAACTTTTTCAAACTGCCTACCAAAGTTATTACAACGATGAATTTCCATGCAGCAAAACGTTGGAAGAACCAACGCATTTGAATGCGTGTGGCTGCCCGTGTTCGGGATTAAGTCTGTTGGGAGTCCACGTGGAGACTACAAAGTGTCAGAGCCATATTGGGAACAAAATCAAAATATCGATACATGAAATTCCGAAGGCCATCACGTTAAGGCCGTGGGGATTCGGTGTTAGAGATTCGCAGGATGTCAAAATCTGCTTCCTGCCTCCCATTGTCTGGGCAACCACAATAAATTGTGGGTGTTTGTTTACAAGTGAATTCCTTATTAAAAGATGTCTTTTGGCTCTCTCTCTCTCCCTCTCTCTCTCTCTCTCTCTCTCTCTCTCTCTCTCTCTCTCTCTCTCTCTCTCTCTCTCTCTTTCTCTCTGCCAATGTTAAAGGAGGCGGCTTGAAGTGGAATTTGTTGCACAAGTGCCTGTGTGCGTATGGGGGCTGAGTCAGATGGGCAAACTCTATGAATCTTCACACTCGGTCGGCTTTTGTTGATGTGAGAAGAGATGCTGGGTCCAACCTGCCCTCAAATCGGCACATGCCAAAATACACATTCTGTAATTTTCCATGAACATATCCTCTAAAATGTAACTTTTTTTAATTCATACAGTATGTTTTTTTCCTGTCTGTCCCCCGTTGACTGTTGTTTGGACTGTCAGTTTGTCCAAAAATGACTCAATGTAATTTTCCTTTAATGGCCCCGTCACACCATGACGTTCTGGCCAGCGTCCTTTAGCGTTTGAGGAAACGTTGGTAGTCGCCCATGGTCGCCAGGATAGCTCCAGAAGAGCGTTGTTTGAACGCTAGTGAACGTCATTGATTGCTGGGAATCGGCGGAGAACACCGGTCCGGAAAAAAAGTTTTGAACATGCACAAATGTTCTCACCGAGACCAGCGTTCATCAACGTTTAATTTTAAACGCTGCAGAACGTTCAAAACGTTCGTGGAACGTTTTACTAAAGTTCTCCGAGCGTTGCACGCGTTTGGCTATCGTTAGTCAGTCGTAACTCTAGCTTTACTTGGTTGTTACTTAATCGTTTGCTTTGCAGTGAACGACTCACTGGCGACCTGTCAACGACCACTGAACAATCCCGTAGCGCACACAGCTTGTAACTAAAGTCAAACGATCGTCGTTTGGAGTACATTGAGCGTCATTCGTGCGTTTCCCGAACGTCCATTCATATGCGTATATAAACCGATATTTTGTAAGCAAGGTCCGTTTAATCATAAACTACAGTAGGGAGCACCTACTATGGAAGATCCAGAAAGCAGCTGTTCGTTTTCGCGGAAAAACTCCACCAGACTATCCTCAACAGCCCAGTCCAGGATCCTGCAATCCTTTCTCTGCTTCTTTTGTCTCTTTGACAGACCGTCCTCACTGGGGTTTGCAAGGTGTTTAGGGTGCCCAGGGGTTGTCACATGTTGTGTGACTTCGCGGACGTGCTCTTCCTCCTGCTGTTGTTTTTCCTCCAAACACATTGCTCGTGATGAAAGAGGCTTAGCTTTCTTACTAGCTAACGTTTTTTTCTTCTCGCATGATGCTCACAGCTCCAACTCACGACAACAACTGAAGTGACAATGAACTTTCCAACGTTTTAGTGCCGGTTCCACTGTAAAAATTATACGCCAGCAAAACGCTTTTCTGTCGTTATTCACCCATTGGTCACACACTCAAGACGCTCGTCTTACGTTGACAAATCGCTCGTCGCGCCCCAATGACGCGTTTGCACACGCTAATGGTTTTTAGGGGTATCTTATTTGGTCGCTGTTACATGCTTTTGGTGCGTTAGACACACGTTAAGTCATGCGTTAGACACACGTTAATCACACGCCAGATGTGTCATCCGCGTTTGAGAACGCTGAAAAATAGAACGATTGAAATGTTCAGAGGACGTTGACCAGAACGTCATGGTGTGAAGGAGCCTTAAGGAAGTTAAGGCAAGACTGTTTCACTCCATCCATCCTTGCTGCTTTGCTTTCAACCTACCTCTGTCTTAATGTGTATCTGGTTTCTGATTCTGGTTTTCTATTTCCTTTGTTGGGTCTTTAGGAATGGCAGTGTGTGCACATTTAGTGGTGAAGTATGGTTCAGCTCACAAAAAAATGAAATTGTCTTCCACAGAATTTCTGAAAGTACAATGTCATGCACATTTGTACGGATCTGGATTATACTGTACTGCTTGATAAGAACATGGCTTTTGGCTTTCTGTTCATACAGCTGTTGCTCCACAGTGACTCACTTGTACTTCATAGCTGTGGGCTGTTGTTGTACCTATTTTTCTGTTTACTTAAGCCATTTGAATCCAGCGGGCAGGACCGGATTTGAGAGAGAAAGACGAAAAGCATTTTTATGTTATGGAGCCAACTGGAGCCGAGGAAGAGAAATTATTTTCTGTTGTTTGTTGGCTTTTGTTCTGGAAGGACACCTGAACTCCAGGTACACTATATTGTGTAGGGACCACCTGCATGCATGCTCTTTATTGTAACGTCTCCCTGTAGTTTAACAGCTAAAGTTTGCACATTTGAGCGCAGTATGGAATGGTAAAGAGTAGTACATTCTTTTGACCCCACGCTGGAGTCCACATGCTGAGACTTACAATTGGGTGCTTATGATGTATGTGCAGATGAAAGGCCATTGTCGTCATGAGATGTGTGGACATCAATGAGATTTAAGAACTTAATAACCCCATCTTTTCTCCACTCGTCGATGAGTGACTCTTGATCTGACCTTGGCCAAGCTTTCTTGTCTTTCCAGCACATGTCTTTGGTGCAGACTCCCAGTCTTTAACTTCTTGTGTGGTCACGCTCCATTATTGTCACATAGAGCAGCAAGGCTCTGTGTGCCACACACTCACAGCTTAGTTTTACTCCACACGTTTTCGCCAAAAAGTACAGACCATTTCAGCTAACCACAGTACAATTTGGTACAGAGAAGCCTGACTCAATGTTTGTTTCTTTTGTGGTGTGTGGATGAAAATTCTTTGGCTCGGGCCTTTAGGGCATTTACTGTACATGTCAACTGTGGCGCCTGAAAATATTTTGTTCAATTCCGAAAAGCGAAATTGTTTAAGTCATTTATAACATGCTGTCACAATAAAACGTTTAAAAAATATATACCAATGTTGCTATAAATTGTGTCTTTGACTTTATGTTTGTGTAGATACTCAGTCATTCAAGTCATTGTAATTTACAAATGTTAAATCAAGACAACTGGGCTTTGGCTGTTTTGATTGCTTTTTCTTTATTTCTGAAAACATTCAATAATTACTCGGCCACTGATGAAGTTAGGCCAGCAATTTGAAAAAAGACATCTAATTCTGAACATTTTTAATCATTTCATTATTTTCATTTATTTCATAACACTGAAAAGGCTGGCAGGAAGAATAATAGTGTATGTTAATTGTTTTACATTTTGTGTATGCACATTGACAAGTTTCATTTGCAATCAGTGCCAAGGTTCCAGCATTGAGACTCGAGAACTGATTGGAACTGGGCCTAACGTTCAGCGTTTTATAGCATTTGGTCCCATCAATTAAGGAAAAAAATAAAATATATCACCAGTGTCGTGTGAAGTTACTTTTTGTGCCAGAATGCTTCTATGTACACCTTCAAAATAAAGGGCTACAAGCTTAAAACAAGACGTCAAGTTAAAACTTGCACATATAAAACATTTGAGGTGATGAAACAATCCGAAATAACTTATTTTAATGATGCGACATGTAACTTTTACCTGAAACAACGTCAATTAGACTAGTTCTTCCCTTTATACTTTATAGATTTTATATTGATACTTTTAATAAGGAACCTTGAGCCAAATGTTCATTTTAGTCTATGATGTAGGCTGCTATGAAAATGTATGTTCATAATTTGGACACCTTTTATTTAAACCAAGCAAAACCTTTCGACCAAACCCCCTAAAAGAGTTGTATTAAATAAGGAATCAGTCAAATTTAAGTGATGCCCAACTCCATAAAAGTAAAGTCAAAGTTTGTTTTAAATCTGTTGATGTTTGATTATATATGTTGAACCATAAACATACATTCTATTTTTAATGATTATTGTGGTACCTTTCCTACCTTACTAAACCTCTAAAAAATGTAAATACAAAACTGTATCAAACTGAGTTGAATTTTACACTTTGGACAAAGTTCTTCATGCAGGTGAGCATGTTAGCGTGTCTTTGTACGGTTTTGTTGAATAGAATGTCCAGAACCCGATGCTTTCGACCTGTTTGTTGTCCGCCTTTAGAGCAATAAAAGTCATGTTGTGTCGCACCGCAAGGAGTTGTTGTTTTGAAGGATCCTCCTATCTGCGCAAATTGCCGGCTGCTGAGCTCTGATGGATGTTTGTACACTGGCCCAAAAACACAGATTCCACTTAAAACCTCCCAAATCCATTATCTCTGAGAGACACTGGGCAAGAGAAAGAAGTTGTCTGTTGGTCTCTTACCTCCATCATCTAAAAGTGTTTTAATTAAAGTGTGCAGGCCCCAGAACACACGCACATGAAGGAAGAGGTTGATCCTTTTTCTTTCTAAGTGAACCAGCATCCTGCTCTATTGGTCTGTCACTAGTGCTATTCCCACCCTCCGTACCCCCACCACCTTACCCTACGCTCACCCGCTCTCCCCATGCCAGAGGAGTGACAGGTTGTGTTTTTTTTCCCCCTCCAGCTGATATTTGAACACTCAACAATCAATGCTGGGCAAAGAGAAAGAGCACGGGTGAAGGGTGGGGAGGAGCAACACAATTGGTTATTGACAGAGAATTCAAAGTCTGAAAGGCTGGAGGCGACATCCACGTAAGAAGGCAGAGGAAGAGAACAAACAGAGAGCGAGCGTGAGAGAAGCATCATGACAATTGTCATCCATGTTCAGATGTGCTAGCATTTTCTTTATGCTTGTGTGCACTTGCAAGTGGACCCACTTACAGTTTTGCATGTAACTTTTATCCAGTTTACGCACGTCACGCTGTGGACTTCCAAGTCCCGTCATCTTCACCCTGAACATTTAGAAGAAATAAAACATTCTTTTTCTGGATTAAGTTTCTTTTGGGGGGGCAGGTGGGTGTTCATGTCTGTCCACAAAATGTAAACTGTGAAAAATAACATCTTTATAAAATAAAACAGAATATTGGAACTTGATTGAAATGACATTAGTATGAAATGTCCGTTAGGACATCTAATTGATAACTAAGACGTTTTGGGCAACTGTAAAATTCCAATGCGTACAACCTCAGGGGCATTCAAGAGGATCACTAATTACAAAACTGTTAATTTGGTGTACTTTGCTGTCCTCCAGCCATACAGCATTCATTTTTCCTCCCATACATCACTGTGACCTCTCATTGCTTAAAAAAATAATAATAAATTGGTTTATGTCTTCCACAAGCCAAATTGTTTTGCGCCAAGAGGTTTTAAAACCCAAGCTTCCTTTTTGTCCAACATGTTTTTGGGGAGGTTAACGACTGCTATGTAGTATGTGAGGTTTATGGCGTCGATTCATTATTATTATTTTTACCAAATGGGGTAGTTAACCTTATTGCCTGATACTGGCTGTCCAGTAATAGCGTTTTTTTTAAGCCACCTACTTGAATATTCCCTGTGGGTTCCAGTTGCACTCACTACTTCGTGAAAGCATTTTGTCAGTCCAGAATCTTTGTGGAGACATTCTTTGGATGAGTTTATGTGAGAGCCTGTGAGAAGATGCTCTGTAAGGATGACTGACTAATAGGTGTCTTTGGGTTTAGAGAGAGTACTTCAACTGTACTTCCACCATTGATTAGAATCCCATAAATCCCCACTGATCTTGGCTTGAGCGGCTCCTAAACTTGCACTCCTGCTTGCCATCGCTTTCTGTGTTCCGCCTTGCTTTGCTCTAATGTCTGAGCAAAGAGTCTGTCAAGTGGAAAAGTGGGCTACAGGCTGGTTAGTGGAGAACTCTTCATGTTCCTAAAATAGAAGATTGGAACTCTCTAAGTAGTTTCTCTTGTTCTAAGGTTGTGGAATAACTGCTCATGTTGAGCTTGATACATTTACAACGCCATGAAAATGGACCTGCCCCGAGTCTCATTGTTGAAAGCTTTCACACGTTTTAGTTTTATTGGATAACAATGAGCAAGACGGGGGGGCTCGTGGCAGTGTGACGTTGCCATGTTTGAATATAAAAAAGAAAAACTTGAAGGAATGATGAATTTAGCAGTTTGGTGGAATTTTTTTAAGCACCAGTGGAGCTGTGTAAGATAAATAAAAAAATCAAACACTGTCTGCTAAAATACAAAGCCTTTCAAAACAGTAACAAAGAACTTTTGAAAGCATGCATTGTGGTTACTGCTCAGCAGCTGTGGTCCGCCATAATTTCCCTTATTGGAATATAAAAGAGTAAGATCACTGAAGTTTAACATTATTCTTCCGTTCTAGTTAACCACAAAGGTGTAAAGTTCATCTCCGTGTGCCACAGTACGGTTTAATAAACTAATCGGGTTTTGCGTTTCCATTGTGTAGCGCTAAGATGCAGTGGTGATAGCTGCTTACCATAGATGTAATTGGTTAAAGAAAACGAAAATAAAATTTACAGACTGCTGACTGTTGCACATTACCTGTCAGCAGGAAATGCAGAACATTTTGGGAACTACTGTACCAGATATGTAAAGGAGAAAAACACATGGTTCAGTTTTTATAATTTTTCATTTTAAAATTCCTCCATTCAATCTGATTCTTTTAGACATTGGATCTAATGCTGAAATTAGAATAGAAGTTGAATAGAGTTGATGAGTAAAGACTAAAAGGATGGAAGATGGTGTCATTTTATACCAGTGAAAGCTCGATGCAGAAACGTCCGCGGGTATATGTGTCGTATTGAGCACGTCGCCGGATAATGTCAGGATCAGAGCTGCTTGTCCAACGCTGGTCATCCACTTATCTCTTATTTAGAAGTCTGGACTCCTTTGATGTCTTTGGAAGGCCTGTATTGACCACATTTTGGCAGGTAGATCTATAGAACAACCAGCAATATAAAAATGTGGCAGAAGAACAATCTGTCTGTGTTTGTCAATGTTTTCAGAGAGCAGCGACTACAGTGATGCGGCGGTTCTCCCGGACTCCTATCCATCAGCACCAGCAGAACCTCTCCCAGAATTCTTGCTCGAACCAGAGGATGCGTTTATTGTTAAGAACCGACCCGTTCAGCTTCGTTGCAGGGCTTCGCCGGCAACGCAGATCTACTTCAAGTGCAATGGGGAGTGGGTCAATCAAAATGATCATGTGACCAGGGAGAGCTTGGACCAGGCCACAGGTGAATATCAAAGATGCCCAGTGGGAGAAACTACAGACACACAGCAATGTCACCTTGTATTTTACAGACCTAAACAGCATACTCAGTTACAAACATCATTTTCAGCTACATGCCCCATTAGCGCCTTCAAAGTTTTATGCGCACATTAATTGTATTTGGCCTGTCGCCAACTCACAGTAAATGTACATTATCTCTCCCTATTACGGTTTCCCCACAGGTCTTGTGGTGAGGGAGGTGGACATCTCAGTGTCAAGGACCCAAGTTGAGGAACTGTTTGGGTTGGAGGACTACTGGTGTCAGTGTGTAGCCTGGAGCTCAGCTGGCACCACCAAGAGCATCCGCGCCTATGTCCGCATTGCATGTCAGTATTTGCCAACCTTTTTGATTTTCATGTCATCTGTCAAATATATGTGCCGACTATTATTTTGTCACCCGGCATGGCTGTATGAGTTGTTGTGTGATTGACAGTTCTATTGTGAAGGTACAAATGGGAGAAAAGAGTGACAGCGTGGCACTGCCTTTACATAAAGTCTTTTTCAGTGTTAAGTTGAATGTCATTCAGCTGTCACAAAGCAAATTTCACTTTCCGCCGATCTTTGTTTCTGCCTTCTAGACTTGAGGAAAAACTTTGAGCAGGAACCACTGGGGCGCGAGGTGCGACTGGAGCAGGAAGTCCTGTTGCAGTGTCGTCCCCCAGAAGGCATGCCCAACGCTGGGGTAGGACGCTCTTACATCACCCTCGTCTTCATGTGATATTACTGTAATTATTAGAACTGGGTAGATACGTTCGATTGCCATCCATTGCCACATAGATCGTGTGTGTGCAGAACATTTGGCGCACTGTTGTTTCACACAAAATCTGAAATTGTCATAGCTAAAATGTGTATGCCCAAGATCATTTTGGTCAAGGAGCTCCTCCAAACTGGTTTATACATTACCGAAACTTGATTTTGGTAAATACATACCCGTACTGTAGTTTTTGGGCATCGCCCCACGCAGCACCTCAATGTAGCTTGCCGTGCATACGTCAAAAAAGTTTGCTGCGCGGCGAGAACCGTGGAGCCCATCTCCTGTGATTGGCCCATTTTGGTCACATGCTTTGATGATGTACTCACTCTTCCTTTCGGCGGCATGGTGGTGCAGCTGTAGAGCGTTGACCTCACAGTTTTGAGGATTGGGGTTCAATCCCGGCCCCGTCTGTGTGGAGTTTGCATGTTTTCCCCGTGGCTGCCTGGGTTTTCTCCATGCACTTAGGTTTCCTCCCACATCCCGAAGACACATATTAATTGGAGACTCTAAATTGCCCCTAGCCGTGATTGTGAGTCTCCATGTGCCCTGCGATTAGCTAGCGACCAGTTCAGGGTGTACCCCGCCTCCTGCCTGACAACAGATGGGATTGTCTCCAACACTCGTGTGAGCCTCGTGGGGATAAGCGCACTATATTTCCAGATTGTCAGAACTTTGTGACAATTCTAGGGATTTTCCAAAAAAATACTATATGTACTGTGTATTCCCACGAATGTGCAGTATTATATTTGACTCATGATGTTGTGTCTCCTTTAAGGTGGACTGGCTGAAGAACGAAGATGTCATTGACCCTTCGCAGGACTCCAACTTCCTAATTACCATTGATCACAACCTAATAATCAAACAGGCCAGACTCTCGGACACGGCCAACTACACCTGCTTGGCTCGTAATGTGGTTGCCAAAAGGCGCAGCAGCACAGCAACTCTCATTGTTTATGGTAACAAAGTTTCCCTCCTCTTTTTTTCTCCGATACAATTCAACAATAAAATGGTTCTAAACTGAGTGTAATGAGCAATTTAACAAAAAGTTTTTATGCAGCTCTTCTACTTTATGTAAGTATACTGTATGCTATGACATGTCTGTTATGTGCACATTATTTAGAATGGTTGACATGGGATGAAAAGTATTGGTGTAGATTATCACAGGTTTGCTTTTCAGGGCAATGTTTGTTTGTACAGCGTTTTCATAATGTCATTAAGTAGCGGCTGTGGCTCAGGAGGGAGAACAGGTTGTCCAGTGACCAAAGGGTAACTTGTTCGAATCCTGCCTCTGGCTGTCTGGATGTTGGAGTGTCCTTGGCCAAGACGCTGGATTCTAATTTGCTCCCAGTGGGCCTGGCAGCACCTTAGATGGCAGCAGTCGCCCATCGGCGTATGAATTTGGGTGTGAGTGGATGAATGTGAGGCTTTGGACGCTCTGGTGGTGAAGATAAAGCTCTATATTGGTGCAGTCCATTTAGCATCCAAGGGAAACAAAGCTAACATAGGCCTTGGTTTCATGTCTTGATGTCAGTGAGCGGTGGATGGTCCTCGTGGACGGAGTGGTCTGAGTGTAACACTAAGTGTGGACGGGGCTGGCAGCGAAGAACACGTAGCTGCACCAACCCGGCCCCCCTCAATGGAGGAGCCTTCTGTGAAGGCCCACCCTTCCAGAGAGTGACTTGCACCACACTGTGCCCAGGTTAGCATGATCATCTCATCTGTCGTATTTCTTGTCCTCGGTTGTCAAGCAGCTTCACAGATGACACAGAAAGGCACTTTTTTAAGCAGTTACTTCAAATAACTAGCAAGCACAATACCACCGGTACTCAATTTGCAATAAGTGAAGTTTGTAACAATTGCTTAATGAACTCTTGAAAAAGGATTTTTCCAATAAGGTCAGAAAAATGGGATTTAGTAAGAAAATCTGATTTAAAGGGGAAAAAAACAATTTACAACAAAAACTTGTCCCGAACAAGAAAAACAATAGTTGTTTTAGGAGTCAGAAAAAAATTCCTAAAGCCCATTAAGATAAAAGCAATGACAACTCTTACTTAAAAAAGAAAATGTAACCCACTATTAGGATCTTAACTGTTCACTTGTGACACTTGTTGTCTTGCCTGCCACACCATCGTGACTCAGAATCGTAAAAGGCATCTTTCACATTTCTAAATGAGCCACTTTATATTTGTCCTCCATGTCTCGTATTTACGTCATGCTCAATTCATCCCTGCTACAGAATAGCGCTGTGCTGTTGCTAGATGATTTTCCCACCTCAACTTATTCTGCCAATGCAGTGGATGGAGGCTGGACCGAATGGGCAAAGTGGTCTGCCTGTGGCACAGAGTGCACCCACTGGAGAAGCCGCGAATGTCAAGCCCCTCCACCCAGGAATGGAGGCAAGCACTGCAGCGGGAGCATGATGGAGAGTAAAAACTGTACTGAGGGGCTCTGCGCACGCAGTAAGTAAATGTCAAACTGTGCAAAGATTTCAATCACTTAGTATTTAAGAGAATGTAGTTTCTAAGGCCTCCGGCAGGACTCATCCCTTCGATTATATTTGTTGCCCTAGGTGGTCATTCAAAAGACATTAGAACATCTTTTGAAAAGCTATTTCTTTGCACAGTCAGATCATTTCATAGAGCAATTTTATACAAAAATGCATTCCACAAGGTGTAAAACATGTCAGTAGCATAAAAGAACATGAATCCTGGAGAGACGGATGAAGAGAAAAATAACTACATCCTAGAGTGAGGTTTCAAGGAGGAACATGTTTGTTCGCAAAGGCAAAAGGCAAGCGAGCCACTGCTGAAAAGCACAGATGGAGTGAAATAAGAATGACAGAAAGTCGAAAACCTCGTGCTGTGTAAAGCGTATGAGAATGAGTCAGACTTGCCCTGACACCAAGTGTGCGCCCTGTGATGAGCAGGGGTAGATTCAGTTGACAGCGCGTTAGAGTCAAAAACGTCCACACACATCCACAGAGGCCGCTTATACTTAAGATACATCTCCAAGAAGACACAAAAGCATCAACCAAATATTCGGTCAAACCCCCACGATGCATCCTCCGAGGAAAGACTGAGCTTCACTTCTACACTTGAGAAATAGGCACCATTCCTGACACAAACAGTCTTGCATGGAGCAGCAGATTAGAAAAAAAATACTTTGCAATCTAACACAACCTAACAGTCTCGGGAGGTCGCCGGGAGAACATGCAGTCAACTTATTGTGACACAGAGCGAAGATGGGAAGCAGTCCGTTGTCGACAATTGCCAATGTGTCACTTAGCAAATTACATACCCGTCACTGATTGTTAGAGTCTCTAATTAGTGAATGTTTTTGGGATGTGGGAGGAAACCGGAGTGGGTGGAGAAAAGCCATGGAGGCACGAACCCTGGTCCTCAGAACTCTGAGACCAATGCGCTACAGCTGATCCACCATGCTTTCTTTTTTAACCATTTCAAATGTTATTATTTGGTTCTCTCGAGTCTCATTATTTGTCTTCCCTTTGAGGGTAAACAAATGCAGCTGTCATAAATGTTGCTTTTTAGTTGCTGTCTTTCACTGTTGAAGGAATGGATGTGGTAATTTATTATTTTTTTTATTAATCATAGTTTTTTTGGGGGGGTTTGTGCCCACCCAGCAAGGATTTTGATTCTCGATCGGGTCATTAACATACCACTGTGTATTTTCAGATCTACTTATGAGTGTATTTTGGTGTTGCAATATAATGTTGTATGAAGTGCTGCCAGGAGAGAAAAGTTTTAACATGACAACGGAGGTGATACAACATTCTGCAGAGTGAATAGAAAGATGTTCGTAGCCTTGACAGTATGATTTCAATCATCTCCTTCACGCACCACTCACAAAGCCATCTCCTGCCACCATCTATGTTAGTCATTTTTTTTCTTTTTTGATAGCCATTCTCGATCAAACAACAAAACAAAACAAGAGCATTGGCCTTCAAACAAGGCTATTCACTCATATTTGAAGTGATTACTATTTTGTCTTTTGAATGCAGCTCAAGGAGTTTTCATTTGTATGGGAGACTTTCCTCTGTTGTATATTTTATTTTAGACTTTTATTTGTATGGCGTTGTCTATTCATTTCACATTTTTTCCTGTCTTGTTTTTTCTTCTGTTCATACAGATAAAATGGTCTCTATTGAGCATGCAAGCCATCGTAAGTTCGCCCACCACCATGATGACAGTTTTTTTTTGCGTTAATTCTCGTATTGTCTGACATCTCTCGAACATCTAACACTTGTTGTGTAGAGTGTCGTTTTTGTTATCTGACATTCACATAAGAGGATGTCTTACCTTTCTTTCTCACCTCCGCATCACAACTTGCTACGACTGAGGATCAATCAAAAAACAAAATGTGATATAAAAAGCGAATCAGCATTTTCAAATGATGTCTTCTGAGCTGTCAGGTGCAAAGACAGCACAGTTGACTTGTTGAGATATGAGATTTGGTTTCAAGTTAAAATGATGCTAATTCCTTCAGCACGATGTCACATGGACTCAGGCGATAGCAGCCCAAGTAATGCATCCATCCAACCATCCATTTTCTAAGCCGCTTATCCTCACGAGGATCGCGGGAATGCTGGAGCCTATCCCAGCTGTCAATGTGCAGGGTACACCCTGAACTGGTTGCCAGCCAATCGCAGGGCACATTGAGACAGACAGTCGCACTCACAATCACACAAAGGGACAATTTGGTTTTGAGTTAAAATGATGCTAATTCCTTCAGCGCGATGTCACATGGGCTCAGGGGAATGCAGCCTAAGTAATGCATCTAATTCCCTATTGTTCCGCTTCTCATAATAAGTGTGGACTGCTGTCAGATTTGGTTCCATCCTGCCACATGAGCATGGAAGCGCTCTTCTTCCAGCGAGTCAGCCTCTCGCTCTGATTTTTTTCTTCACGCTGTTCCTGCCCTGCATCTACTTCAACTTCTGTCCCGTCTTGTTCTTCAATGGCTTTCTTCTCTGCATTCTTATTAAATAACAACCATATACCGTAGATCTCCTCTCCATATTTTTTTACTAATGGGCACATTTCTGTCCTCTTCCTTTATGGCTGTCTTTCACTCCAACCATGCAAGCTCAGGGTTAGAATCATTTATGTCTTGGCTTGAAATGAGGATAATGGTATCTCTGCCATTGTCATAAGCACCATCTGATGATGGTGGACCAGCGAGGACCCAAGATAGCTTTTTCAGACACGTGTGCACTAACTTGGCACATGTGAAAAGATGGTTCTATTCCACAGACATGTTCTGCATCTAATTGGTTTACAGGAGTTCGGTACATTTTCAATTGCATATTGGACCATGCACCGTATTCCGCCTCCCTTCCCCCTCTAATATGAGATCAGAAGCCGCCAAAGTCGCAATTCCCCTTTGTAGCATTGATACCATCCAGAGAACTGTGCGTAAAATGAGGCCGTCTTACGTGGCCACTGTGAAAGCTGCTAGTGTTTCAATACCTTCACTTCTGTCGATTGTCAACAAATGCATTTTTACCACTATGGCGATAAGATAAATTACAATTCACAACTGTAAGGGGAACCCAGGAGCAAATAAAAAGACCAATTATTCCTAATTGCTGCTTCCGATAGTCAGGGTTGAGGAGGCTGCATTGAGCCGCTTAATCCCAACCAGTAATCAGGCAGCAGGAGAGGAAGGAGATGGAACCCAGTGGAGAGCAGATGAGCATAAGGCCAACATCTTCATCCGTGTTGCGTTTACATCTTCAACTGTTCTGCCATTGTTGTTTCACTGCATGATCCTCTTAAACGGAATTGAAGAGTGAAAACATCCCAGCAGGAGTGTTGGCAGAGCTATAAAGTCACATGCTCGCATGTAGACGAGATGTGCTACAGGCCGCTGGGATTCTTCCTCCTCGTTCTCTCTACCTCCTGCCTGTGAAGTGATCAGCTCTTCAATGTTATTCCAAAAGGAGCAGATGGAGGAGGAAATCCTATGTCCTCATTTTTGATTTTGAAACTTTATCCAAAGCTATTATTGGCTCCACGTCATTTAGAGAAGTTTTCATCATGAATACTTATCCAGGGTCTTAGCAAATGTATCAAGCGCTAATCACTACATCTCATATTTACTCACCAGTGCTCCTACTCAGGTCAATGAAAGAAATTTTAAGTAGGGTGTTTGCCCCTAGCATCCTTTGGGCTAGTTACTGTAGTTAGGGGTTAAAAGTACTTTTATGATATTAAATATACTTAAGTATTAGACAAGAAATGGGTCCAAGTAGGTTATAAGGTGTGGCGCAAGCTGTCAGGTGTGTTATGTGAAAGAAGAGTCTCTGCAAGGATGGAGTGCAACGGTAATAAAACAGCGATGAGGCGGGCCATGATGTACGGATTGGAGACAGTGGCGCTGAAAGGAAAACAGGAAGCAGAGCTGGAGGTGGCAGAAATGAAGACGTTGAGGTTCTCTCTCGGAGTGATAAAATTAGAAATGAGTTCATCGGAGCAACAGCCAAGGTTAGATGTGTTGGAGACAAAGTAACAGAGAACAGACTTCGATGGGTTGGATATGTCCAGAGGAGAGAGAGTGAGTATATCGGTTAAATAATGATGAGGATGGAGCCCCCAGGCAAAACAGCGAGAGCAAGACCAAAGAGTAGGTCGATGGATGTAGTGAGGTAAGTCATGAGGGCGGTTGGTGTTAGAGAGGAGGATGCATTCCGGTGTGGAGTTTCCATTTTCTCGAAGAGCTCGTTTTAGTGTTCGTGCGCGTATACTCCTCCCACATTCCAAAGTCGTGCACGTTAGGTTAAAGACTGAATTGTCCGTAAGTGTGAATGTTTGTATGTCAGCGTTTGTTTAGATGTGCCCTAGGATTGGTTAGTGACCATTCCAGTTTGTATGGCTCCTCTGGCCCAAAAACAGCCGGAATACGCTCCAGTGCACCTGTGATGAGGAAAAGCACTACAGGAATTTGATGAAGAGTGAGTTCATTATAGCGGTATACCTAAAGATCTGCATGTTGGCTAATGAGCGAAGTTAGCCTGAGCATTATGCAATACTGAAAAGAGAGGGCGAGAGAGAGGGATACTGTACTCCTGGTGCACCCATATAAGGGCTTCCTCATTACCTCCCTTGCCTTTCATGATATCCCGCTATCAGTATCCCTTCCACATCAGTCCAGGGGGGACAGTTCTTCTGCTTTGTGCTCCGTGGTTCAAAAATTAACCCATTCATGGGCAGGGTGGCATTTTTTTGCTTTATTGAGATAAAAGTCTCCTAACAGGCCACAATCAAAAAGATGATTCTGAGTACAAATTGAGTGAAACAGATGTGTGGAAATTCTATCGATGTGCATAACTACTGAATAGTCATATTCCAAGAATGTTCTCGGAGCTGCTCAAAATGAACTCTGGTGCACTTGACCTCAATCGAAACCAAATGAATGAACTATTGGAGACACACACAGTGTTGCCATTAGCTGTTGTACTCTTGTCTGGCATCTAACTCTGATGCTGCTGAACTAACTCCTTCATTGCAGTGAACTCCCGCTATTCTTGGGGAGCCCTGCCATGAATTGCGAATGTTTGAAACCCCACATAAAGGATTGTAGTTGCCCGAAGATGTCACAAGATTGCATCAAAGGATTTGTTTCTGTTGGACAAAGCTATGGCCTGACTAAATAAAGCTCCTCCCCTTTGTTCAACATCAATGATACAAGGGAAGGCCTGAGCACATAAACAGAGAATATCTGGTCTTTCCAGCAATTAATCCACTGATATGTCCCAGAAGAATCAGACGAGTGGTGATTTTGCAAATGTTGAATTTGCGGGCCTTTACTGTACTCACATGACTAGCATTTGTTAACCACTTTTCCTCCCGCCAATGATTTTAGCGTGTGCAATGTTTTGTACTGAATTCTGTAAATTCTCTTTCAGCAGTGGCACCAGAGATGGGCGTAGCGGTCTATGGTGGATTGGTAGGGGCGCTGTTGCTGTGCGTGATCCTAGTGCTGTGCGTGGGCGTGCTGGCATACCGCCGCAGATGCAGCCACCTCCACGGAGACATCACAGACTCTTCTTCTGCCCTCACCGCTCCCTTTCACCCCGGCAACTACAAGCCTCCCAGACAAGGTAAGATGACACAGACACACACAGTGTTTTATTTATTTTGCTCCTTTTGACCCAACTTATAGAGGTGTGTCTTGACGTTTCACTCCACTTTCAGCAGTTTTCTATTTTTATCACAAATGCTTTCAATACCATCACAGTATTATCTCCTCTCGTGTAGACCATTGTCCCTGCTTTACTGCATTATATATTTTTTTAGAGTTCAAAGCATTTGTCATTGTATCTTTTCTCTTGTTCTGGCCATCAAATATTAATGAGCAACATTAATCTATTTGACTTGCATCACTTTTTGCACTCTCAGCTAGGGCCGATTCATTTTTACAGATAAGAGAAGAGCCTCTTTCTATCTCGTGTGTGTGTGTGTGTGTGTGTGTGTGTGTGTGTGTGTGTGTGTGTGTGGTGTGTGTGTGTGTGATGTCTACAGATAACCTCCACCCTCTCCATCCATCCGCTCCTCCCGACCTGACAGCCACAGCAGGGGCTTTCCGCAGCCCGCTCTTCTCCTTACAACAGGGTGTTGGCGAAAGCCACCACAAAATCCCCATGACCACTTCCCCCCTGTTGGACCCCTTGCCAAGTCTCAAAATCAAGATGTATAACTCCTCCACACTTTCGTCGCTGGAGATCCCCGCTGACATGTGCTCAGGAGACGGCGAGATCCTCAGCCTGAAGTCGGTGGGCACCGATCGACAGTTCCACAGCCACACATTGTCCAGAGAGCCCGGGCTGAGCACCAGCGCCACCCTGGGCCATCTCGGGGGGCGTCTCACCATCCCCAACACAGGTATGCACACTGTTCAAAATTTAAAAAGTGTTGTCATCAAAACTCATCACATCAGTAACCATGTCCTGAAATTGGGAGACGGTGGCTCAGTCCTGGGACCACATAGTCACTGGTTTGATGGGTTTTACAGGCTCATGGTGAATGAAAGAAATTCATAATACAGGGACTGATACAGTACATGACAAATACTGTATGTTGCCAATCCGTCGGGAAAAATTTGCATTTCTCCTGTGTCCTCTACTGATCATAATGTAAAGATTCATCTTGGCTGGTGCTTTATGGTCTTTTCCCTGGCAGCTCCATCCTCAGCACCCTTCTACTAATATACTCACTCTCTCGTCTGTGAACATGTCCAAACAATCGAAGTCTGCTCTCTCGAACCTTGTCTCCAAAACATCCAACTTTGGATGTCCCTCTAATGACCTCATTTCTAATCCTATCCAACCTGCTCACTCCAAGCGAGAACTTCAGCATCTTCATTTCTGCTACCTCCAGTTCTGCTTCCTGCTGTTTCTTTAGTGCCACCGTCTCTAATCCGTACATCATGGCCGGCCTTGGATGCATGAGATAGGCTTAGATGGAAAAAGATGACACGCTGTAGCGACCCCTAACGGGACAAGCCAAAAGAAAAAGAAGAAGACTTTAGCGTCGATACCTCTGCGTCTCATTAGTAAATGAGAGCGAGGGAGAAAAAAAAAGTTTAGCGTGCCTATGACCCAAAATGAAAGGTTCTGGCAATTAGCATAAAGCATACCACATACCACCCCTAGTTACATACTAAAATGTTCATAATCACATCATTTTTAGGGTTTGGTATAGCAAGTCATAAAACATAACTTGAGTCGACTCAAGCCCCCCATTTCTGATTGAACTTATCTTTAAATCCCTTTTCCTGAATAACTCTGACAGTATCATTTTAAACTGCATCTTATATCTGTGAAGACAATTTTGCTGATACCTGGTTAAGAAGGATGTCATGAGAATTTCCTATTGTATCCCGTCAGTGTTACTTGCATATAAAATGAGTTGAAAAATGCACGTATGTGAACCAGTG
Organism: Syngnathoides biaculeatus; assembly: GCF_019802595.1. Lineage (NCBI taxonomy): Eukaryota > Metazoa > Chordata > Actinopteri > Syngnathiformes > Syngnathidae > Syngnathoides > Syngnathoides biaculeatus. Next base: position 21,385,400 of record NC_084651.1, read on the forward strand.
TGTCCCAGATTACACAAAAGACACCTTGTGCTTTAGGTGTGAGTCTGCTGGTCCCGCCTGGCACCATCCCCCAGGGGAAATTCTACGAGATGTACCTCATTATCAGCAAATGGGACAAAACGACGTAAGTGTCCATGATTTCATCTTGATTTGAAAGCCACGTGTCACAGTCCTTTTCACTTCAGATGGAACTACTTTATTGCGTTACGGCTGATGTGGTGCTGCACAACAAATACGTCGACGTCAACAAAAGCACGACTGTGCACTTTGAAGTCGAGTGGGATGTTTCAACAAACGATCTGTTTGTGTGGCGTCCACAGGTTGCCCTCTGAGGGCAGCCAGACCGTGCTGAGCCCCGCTGTTAGCTGCGGTCCATCTGCTTTGCTGCTCAACCGCCCTGTTGTCCTCACCTTGCCCCACTGTGCCCAGCTAGACACACCGACACCTGACTGGACGCTCACATTCAAGACACAAACTCACCAAGGAGCTTGGGAGGTGAGAGCGCTTCGTGTGTGAACGAGACAGCGCTAGCCTTTGTGACCGTGTTGTTGAGACCCACTTCGCTCCTTTCCCTCTTCTCCAGGAGGTGCTGACAGTGGGAGAGGAAAGTTTGTCCTCTCCTTGCTATCTGCAGCTGGAGGAGGAGTGTTGTCACGTTCTCATGGAGCAGCTGGGCACCTACGGTCTCGTGGGTCAGTCGTGCCCTCCGCAACCCGCTTGCAAGCGCCTTCAATTGGCTTTGTTTGCACCCCGAGCCCCCTGCCTCTCCCTGGACTACAGCCTTCGCGTTTACTGCATCCATGACACCCCTCATGCACTGAAGGTGTGAGATGGTCTCTTCCATCCATCCTTCCATCCATTTTTGAGCCACTCATCCTCACAAGGGTACACAGTCCTCAGAACTGGGAGGTCAACGATCTAACCAGATGCTCCACCATCTCTTTTTTATGTTACTTTTCTAATTTCCTTTTTCTTCCATATGCCACCTTTTTCATGGTTTTATGAAACTATATGGTCAAGAAGTGGCCTCTGCTCTAAAAGACACTCTGCCTCAATTAGTTTGCGGTTCTTTCTACACAAGAACCCACTTTGTGTCTTACTCTGTGGGAGATTCTATACAGATACATTCTACTTATGTACTTGTGGTTTTCCAGAGTTCAAATGGAGGGAATGTGGCACACATATATGCAGTCACCCCCAACCGCAGCCCCAAACACTTTTTTTGTGCTGCTTCCATTCAGACCTGACAAATGACTGCGTTTCACTTGTAACCTGATTACTAACTTTTGGGCTTCCTGTAATTGCTGCATATGCGCAGCTTCACTGCCACACATGACTTTCATCACCGCCTTGCCCTAAAAAATACCAAATATTCAACGAGACATCGCTGATGCCAATGCCTAGCTGCCATTGCCTTGTGTAAATGGAGTATCTGTGTAGGATGATGGTGGGTAGATGGAGGGAGAAATGATAGATGGACAGACTAAAGAAAATGTAGTAGAGTTAATTACACTTTATTTATATTTATTATATATTTAGTTTCAATGTGCCACCTACAGTTTCTACATTCTGATATCTGTTTTCAAAAGCCTTACTTTTCAGACACAAAGTTAGCCTATACACAAGAACAACATGAAAGCAATATGACTTTACAAATATTGTAATTTTTTTTTTACAATGAGGCATTCATTAGACAGCGTTGTATAATCATCAATGTTTTTGGGATCATACCTACAAAGATGAGCAAAATGTTGGAGTCCTTTCTCAGTAAGACAGAACATTTTGACACAATCGCTAACTGCAACCACAATAATACACATTGAAATTAAATTAAATTAAATTAAATGAACACCTCCTAAGTGGGTAGCACATCTGGGTCACAGTTCTGAGGGCCCAGGTTCAAATCCGACCTCACCTGTGTGGCGTTTGCATGTTCTCCGGCGTGTGTTTTTCTCCAGGTACTCTGGTTTCTTCCCACATCCCCAAAACATGAATGGAAGGTTAATTGAAGACTCGAAATTGCTTGTAGGTGTGAATGTGAGTGCGAATACTTGTTCGTTCCTCCGATTGGCTGGCGACCAGTTCAGGGTGTACACCCCACCCGCGACCCCCGTGAGGATTAGTGCTATGGAAAATGGATGGAATAACTTTGATCAGATGTGCAGGTATCCGGACAAATTCAAAGGTGGGAGTAAATCCCAAAGCCTTCCTTTTCTCCAAACAGGAGGTGCTGGATCTGGAGCGGAGTCTGGGTGGGGTCTTACTGGAGGATCCTAAACTGTTGCTGTTTAAAGACAGCTACCACAACCTGCGTCTGTCCATCCATGACATCCCTCACACTCACTGGAGAAGCAAACTGCTGGCCAAGTACCAGGTGAGTCCGCAATGCTGTTCATAGCATATCAACATTTCGACATATTAATAATAGATACTGACTTGTTTGATTATTTCAACCAGGAGATCCCTTTCTATCATATTTGGAGCGGCAGTCAGAGACCTCTGCATTGCACGTTCAGCCTGGAGAGAAGCAGCCTGGCCGTATCGCAGCTCTCTTGTAAAATCTGCGTGCGACAAGTGGAAGGGGAGGGCCAAATTTTCCAGCTGCACACCGACATCCAGGAGGTAATTTTGCCCCTCGCTTCGAGGTCCTCATCGCAAATCACCAAGAACCTTCCTGAGCCTTTTCTGCTTCTCTCTTTCCCCCCCCCCCATGCTCAATAAAGACACCACCCCCTCACTCGCCGCACCCCTCAGCGGGCTCCTGTCTGCCTTCTTCTCAAGTAGGACCGTATGCCTTCCGCTTGCCTTGCTCTATCCGCCAGAAGATCTGTGCCAGTTTGGACGCGCCGAGCGCCCGAGGGTGTGACTGGAGGCTGCTGGCACGAAGTTTAGGCTTTGACAGGTCAGCCACAAGCTTCATTCTGTCAAGACCAGCCTTTGTTGAGTATAGCCACATAGTTTAGGTTGAAAAAAAAAAACAAAAAACTTACAGCACACCACCAAACATAAATATCACAAAAAGTATATTGACTGGAATGATGAAAAATGATGAGAAGAAGAATACTGTCAACAAGTTGATACACGCATTCAGTGTACCTTCTGCCATCAAGTAGAAAACCATTTCATTCTTCAGCCATCGATAAGCAAAAATACAGTATTTGTACTAAATAATTTTTGGAGACTCGCCTTTTTTTTCAAGCCAATTATAATAAGCATCAATAATTCACAGATTTTCACAATTCAAAATTTTACAATTGGAGCACTGAAGATATGTAGATACAGTATATACTTTTTTCATTTATTACATATTGTATGGTTCATCAACTAGAGATAAATGGGAAATTCTAAATTACCACACACAGCAAAATTGAGAAAATATTTTGTATTTGTAATTGAAATAAACTGTTTTTGACCCATTTGCCCATTTAAAAAATTATGGGAAATTTGACCCTTGAACCCTGTCCATCCCAATTGCTGAACATATAGACACTTTCCCAAAAATTAGAACAGCATGCAAAAGTTTATTTATTTCCATATTATGTTTAAAAAAAGGGTCCAAACTTTCAGCAATTTCAAACATTTGTTTATTTTCACATAATTTGATCTTCCAGCTCATGAAACCCTACGAAATGAAGAATTTTCAAAAAAATAAAGAATACTTTGAAGAAATGAGCCCAAGTTTGTCCGGCCATAAACATTTTAGAGTGTCACAAACCAATTACCTAAACTCAAAGCGCCACCACAGGTTTCCTCAGGTGTCATTAAATTGCGTCAGTTTCAGTTCACCAGATCTGAACCCCACTGAGAATCTCTTGCACCAGACCAAAAACCAAAGAAGAACTGAGAGCAGACATCAAGGATATCCGGGCTTCCATTACTTTCCGGCACACAAAGTATTGACGATAAACAACGTTTTGAAAGTACCATATATTGATGTGACCTTAATTTCTCTCCTTTTTTCCTACAAAAACGTTGAATAAATTATTTCTTAAAATTATTCTATTTTTTTTTCAATTCCCAATTTTGTGGATTTTACAAGCTGGAAAGTCAATTTATGTAAAAATAAATAAATACTTGAAATTATTTCAATTGTTAGCCTTGAATCTATCATCCAAAAAAAAATTAAACTTTATGAATATTGTTAAATAAAACCATACAGCACGAAAGAGGGACTATATTGTATTTTCTTGTAATTATATGGAATTATCTGTGATGGACCTTCCATTGAGTTGGTGTACAATATCCCTTTCTTCAAGGTATTTGAACTACTTTGCAACGAAGCCCAGCCCCACAGGAGTTCTGCTGGACTTATGGGAAGCTTGTCACCAGGGTGACGCAGACCTGGTCTCACTAGCAACGGCGCTTGAAGAAATGGGCAAGAGTGAGGTGCTCGTCGTCATGACGACAGATGAGGACTGTTGATCAGCGGATAACGAACGAGAGCATAAATAAAACTAATTATAAACATGGCTACAAATATGTCGACGGCGACACGGATGGTGAAACATTTTAGTTCCTTTTCATGTACTACTCTATTACCTCTTTGTCATTTTTCACCAATTCATTTCCATAAGCAATCAGCCTGAATCCTCTGAAGCAGTTTTGAGATTTGAAAGATGTTTTCTCCTTAAAAGTCTGAAAATGACCACATTCATGTAGTGTATATAAACAGAACTGCTTTCAGGGTAGAAAAAAAGAAAAAAGAATGTATTCAGCCCCCTGAAGTCTGAACAATACGACAAAAGCAAACGTGGGATTACCCGTGTTTGAGTAGCAGCATGGAAGTGCATGATGGAATGCCGTCACACCTCAGGCCAGCCACCCGCTTGCTTGTTTTGTCACCAATGCACCCAGAACCCGTGTGATCCAGCACCTCGGGCTGCAGACAGAAAGCGCTCGCTCATTACTCGGCTCTTGCTTATTGGCTGCGGACGAATCAAACGAGGACAAAAGGGAGTGTCCGAGTTTGAACGCCTGGCTCCGGGCTCTTCTTATCTCATCCAGTAGAACGAGGGAGTGTTTCTGTTGTACTAACAAAATGCCTCAAAGCCTTGGCGTCTGCACTACATCATCGCAACTGGCAAGGTGTGTAATCTCTCCTCACACTTTGCAGCATTCCCATCCAGTGAGGATAAATTGCAAGTTTTCTGTTCATCCTTTAAAAGTTTCCTTTGGGGGAACGCTCTTTATATTTGGGGGTTGTTTGTCATGGCTGTTCTCTTTTTTCCCTGTTGCTCGCCCGTGTACGAATTCTACTCCGGTCCAGCCAGCCATGGATTAGATTTAAGCGCACCACAGGCCACTCAGTCGTGGAGAACAACAAAATTTTGTCCTTTTGTTTTCACTCCGATGTGCGGCAGAGGAACCTCCAAAGTCGAACACCATCTGCTGTGAGATGCAGATTAAATGTCACTTTTGTCGTAATCACTGGAAATCATTCAAAATGGATGCATCTGGTCCAGAGTCAACCTGCTGCTGTCATTAGTGTTCTTTACTGCCGTACAAGTATTGCGTTGCACATATACTGACAGATTGTGTAGGAAATTTAAAAACTGAACTAAATAAAAGTAAACTTGTCCAAACACTTAGAGTGTTTATACAACAAGACTGTCACTTTGTGGCTGGACTCAATGAAGCCTCGAACGTTTCTCTTCCTAATCAGTATGAGAACACAGCCTGTGTTTTGTGCTGGCTATTAATTGTTTATTTGCACAATATAACAAAAGCAATACAACAACATCACCAGGATCACAAGATGAGATGGTGCAGATACAAAATTCAAATATAAACATCATGTGGTGTAGGACATGAAGGAGGCCTCGTAGCTCAGTGGTTAGAGCACTGGTTTGGTAATCTGAGATGACACGCTGTAGCGACCCCGAAAGGGACAAGCCGAAAGAAACTGCTGGTGTAGGATGTGAAAAATGAAAGAAAAGAAGATGCTTGTGCTCCAACATGTACTGATTAAGAAAGTAATCATCAACATTGGTTGTCGGAGAAAAAAATGCAGTGAGTTATTTGCAGAGGGGTATGTGACCCACCCCAAACAGGTGAAAAGATGTGATTTCAGACCTTATCGAAAAGTCTATTTTACATAATACATTACATAATTTCCCTTTGGAGGTTCCACTGTATGTGAGAAGAGGGGCTTAAATGGGCCCTTGGAGTTCATCACACATACATTTGCCACAATTGATGAGTTTGGACTTGAGGCAGGCAACTGTGCGTAACTTTTACCTCAACACTCGCTCGGCGTTTCAGTCTCATCAATGTTGTTTGTTGACTTGATCACGTCCGCCCTGTTTTGTGGTCAGGACCTTCAAGCTGTCTTCATCTTCAGTGTTAGTCAGCAGCCAGCCATGTTTGAAGCCATCGTTATGAGGGAAGCACTGATGATGTCGGTTACTTCTGGTTTTCTGACAATGTGTGCAAAAAAAAAAAAAAAAAAGTTTATAACTTTGGAGTCTCAAAACCAAAACACCGGAAGTATGAATGTGTGTGTGTGTACATGCTGTCAAAATATCTTCGGGCCACAAAAACCTTCATACAGCACCATTATTATGTGTACATTTATTTGTGTGTACATTTCAGCTGGTCTGCCCAATCCTTGACTGTGTGTGTGTGTGTGTGTGTGTGGTGTGTGTGTGTGTGTGTGTGTGTGTGTGGTGTGTGTGTGTGTGTGTGTGTGTGCGTGCAGGGGTTATGCGGGGTGCACATTTCTAAGTGCTATGCAAGCGCAAAAGAAAAGAAAAGCATCTCGACTTCTTTTGCCTCCCGGAAGAATAATTCTATTTTTTCAAATAATAGCATAACACAGACAGGGTTTTTGATTTTGTATCAAACTATAAGTGACACAGGAATGCTTTTTTTCCCTTCCCTTTTTATTTTCTTTCCTTTTTTTTTTTGTGAGGTGCAATTTTCTGAATGGGATGACTGGATCAAGGACATGGATGCTATTAGTGGCTTTCTTGTTGCCGAGTGGTTAATGTAGACCAGTATTCTGAGATCTTTTTGGATTGTTCAATGTAGCTCTGATACGTGTTGCTGCACACGGACTCAACTTCTCTTTGCGTTTGTTCAAAAAGAGTTTCTTTGAAAAATAAAAACCAATTTTTACAAAAAAAAAGTTCAAAAATGTATTCCAGTGATGTTTTATCTCTGTAATGTACCAATTGTAAATAAACATCTAGCCTTCTTACTTGTAACTAAATATAATTTTTATGCAATAAATTATATTTCTTAGTTTAAAAACTGTTTGTGTGGCTTGTTATTTTAGTGAAGCCCAGCATAAAACGATGAATGCTTTCAAACTACTTATAAATATATACTGTATGTCTATTTTTAGATTAGGAAGACAAATAATGCAATATATGGTAAATTTTGTGTGAAGTTGTTCCGTTCGTCATTGTCAGAATTTGTGGTCTGGGGTGCTCAAAGACTCGTTAAAAAGGTTGACAGGGGTGTGGGGGGGGCAATACAAGAACTTTCATGTAAAGGCCAGTACATGAACACAAAAATCCAACAGTCTGCCAATGACTTCCTTTCTCCTGAAAAGTCAGAAAAATGCCTTTGAGACAATTATGGTGACCGTGCTGGAGCCGACAAGTTCCTCGGTAACTCGTGTAAAAATCTCAGAGTCAGCAGAACTTGCGAGGTTCTGGGAGCAAACGCACAGGTATGCAGTGGATTTTCATCTGCTCTCAGACAAACTCGCCATTCGATGCACACGAGAATAGTCAATGTGATCGTCTGGGGAGTGGAGGCAGGGGGGTGGAGATCGAAAGAAGCTTACGACCACTTACTAAAATTTACTAAAAGCACTTCCTGTCCAAATACCTGTAGAAACAGAAGGTCCCGCTTTTCAAGGGCACTGGTACACCAACATGTTGGTTACGGCGGGAGAAATCAAATGCACTCAAATATAAGAACAATGCACAACAAGCGCTCATAGTACAGTATTACCTATCTTCTTCTTCTTTTCCTTTCGGCTTGTCCCGATTAGGGGTCGCCACCGCTTGTCATCTTTTTTCATCTAAGCCTATCTCATGCATCTTCCTCATGAACACCCACAGTCTTCATGTCCTCCCTCACAACATCCATCAACCTTTTCTTTGGTCTTCCTCTCGCTCTTTTGCCTGGCAGCTCTATCCTTAGCATCCTTCTACCAATGTACTCACTGTCTCGCCTCTGAACGTGTCCAAACCATCCAAGTCTGCTCTCTCTCACCTTGTCTCATTAGCTCATTTCTAATCCTATCTAACCTGTTCACTCCGAGCGAGAACCTCAGCATCTTCATTTCTGCCACCTCCAGTTCTGCTTCCTGTTGTTTCTTCAGTGCCACTGTCTCTAATCAGTACATCATGGCCGGCCTCACCACTGTTTTGTAAACTTTGCCCTTCATCCTAGCGGAGACTCTTATGTCACATAGAACACCAGACACCTTCCGCCAACAGTTCCACCCCGCTTGGACCGGTTCTTCACTTCCCTAACATACTCACAATTGGTCTGTATTGTTGACCCCAAGTATTTGAACTCGTCCACACCTAGCTATCTCTTCTACCTGGAGCTTCACTCTTCCCCCACCTCCCTTCAAATTCATGCACATATACTCCGTTTTACTTCAGCTAATCTTCATTTCTCTCCTTTCCAGTGCGTGCCTCGATCTTTCTAATTGTTCCTCCACCTGCTCCCTGCTTTCACTGTAGATCCCAATATCATCTGCGAACATCATGGACCAAGGGGAATCCAGTCTAACCTCATCTGTCAGCCTATCCATTACTACTGCAAACAGGCTCAGCGTGGATTCCTGATGCAGTCCCCCCTCTACCTTCGCCAACATGTCTTTTGAAATCTGCATCAATCACAACTCTCCCTCTCTGGCTGGGATGCTCAGGACTTCTTCGTCTAGTTCCTTCCAGAATTTGTCTTTCAACTCGAGGTCACATCCAACCTGTGGGGCACAGCCGCTAATCACATCATACATATTACCCTCAATTTAAAATTTCCTCCTCATCACTCGATCTGATACTCTTTTCACCTCCAAGACATTCTTAGCCAGCTCTTCTTTTAAAATAATCCCTACTCCATTTCTCTTCCCATCTGCTCCATGGTCAAATAATTTAAAACGTGCTCCTAAACTTCTAGCCTTACTCCCTTTCAACTTGCTCTCCTGGATGCACAATACATCAACCTTTCTTCTAATCATCATGTCAACCAACTCCTGAGCTTTTCTTGTCATAGTCGCAACATTCAAAGTCCCTACACACACCTGTAGGGTCTGTGCATTCCTCCTCTTCTTCTGACGAATAAGCCGCTTTCCTCCTCTTTTTTGCCTTCGACCAACATTATCTGAATTTCTACCTACGCCTTGCAGATTGACATTGCCAGAGGCAGGCACATTTTGCCCGTGCCACGACCTATCCGTTATAGAATTCCTTTCATGAATGCTCAGATTTGTTTGGCACAGTTTTACACCGGATGCCCTTGCTGACGCAACCCTCTACATTTATCCGGGGTTGGGACCGGCCTACAGGATGCATATAAATTGTGCCCCCCTTCAGGCTGCAGGTAGTCAAAACAAGCAATCAAATAAACAAAGCCAGCACCTAAGTAACATAAATCACATACTACCTAGTCTATGTTAAAGGGCTACTGTCATGAAATGGATGATTTTTAGTATGTTATTAATGAAAAAACGTCAGCCAATATGGGCCCATGCATTTTTTCACTACAAAACATGATTTTGACGTATACAGCTTTTTGTAACTCCCGCCATGAAAATCCTCTCGAGGGATTTGTTTTCGAAAAGAAGCAGGAAGTCACGTGAAGGACTGTGGCGCCCCTAAGTGGATTTGTTTGTTTCCATTAGCTTTACCTCCAGGAAGGTAGCTCGTTGTTCCTTCGTGTTAGCCCTCATTACATTGCTGGACATTGCTTGAAAGCTCGGGAGAATGGATTTAGCCTTCATAAATTTGCAAAAGACCCGGTTCGTTGTGAAAAATGTATTGCACGGGTGCAGAGGACGAGAGCTTCGTGGGTTCCAAATAACAGGTATATTATATATATAGTATACAGCTACTAAAAAAAATAATAGTTTGGGGCGAACCACGTAATCGGTCTCTCATAACATAACAAAAGATCCGCGTACGAAATATGTCGATGTGCGCGTCGGACGGCAACAGGCTGGTGCGCGGACGGCGGCGAATCTGAAGAACCCAGGCAAGAATGTCTCACTAAGCCGCGTGCGGGCAGTAATGTGCCCCGGGCCGACTGTGTTCATCGATTACTGTGGCGGCTTTGAACATCCCTCTAAAAGCAGCACAGCTCGGCTCCCTTTTATGCCACCATGGCGCCGAAAATCAGCACACCCGCTGAGGCGCCGCGTTCGGCGGTCACGGCTTCTGCGAAGGCTGAGCGTCGGGCTTTGCGGATGGGGGCGGCTCTGAAGAACCCAGCCGAGAATGCCTCACTCAGCCGAGTGCGCACAGTAAAGTGCCCCGGCTCGACTGTGTTGTTCATCGCGTACTGCGCTGTCTATGAACACCCCCCTAAAGCAGGACGGCTCGGCTCTGTCATAAGCCATACCGGCCGGCTGCGATGAGCAGTGATGGCTCATCTCCGCCGCGTAAGAGGATCGGACGGGGATGCGGTTTGGCCGTGATCGCATATCATCTGAATATGGCTCGAAACAATAGTGTAGTATTGCCCCGGTAACTTCATTCGGTTGTGTGGTGTTCTCCTTTTCGAAAAGAGCTTCCGTGTCAGAAGGGGCGTGTTTGTCTCCCATAGTTAGGGTGCACCGCGTGTTTTCATTGGCGAATGTCCGGGTGATGTCACGGACGGAGGATCCAGCCAAGATGGCGACCACTTGGATATCGTAGAGTGACACTTCTGCAACTTGGCACAAGGATGACGCGCCCTCCACTCACATTTATTTTTAGTATAGACATTGAAGTAAATAATATTATATGTATTTTTCATTACAATGTCTATTTTAAAATGTTTATAGGGATGACATTTGGGGTTTAAGGTTAAAAGGGTATGTGGGTAATGTCATGATCCCGCCGCTTCAGCACGAGCTGTGCGGGTGTCCGCGCAGGTGCGCTGATTGGGAGGTGCACACCTGCGCCTCATGCAGCCTGATTATGCTATGGATTTATATGACCCCGATGACGACTGGCCGGCGCCAGTTCGTTGAGCTTCATGTCCCATTCGTGTGCTCCGGTATCCCTGATCGAACCTGTGTGTACCGACCTTCGCATGTTTTCCGACCAACCTTGTACACTCACGATTGGTCTGTATTGTTGACCCCAAGTATTTGAACTCGTCCACACCTAGCTATCTCTTCTACCTGGAGCTTCACTCTTCCCCCACCTCCCTTCAAATTCATGCACATATACTCCGTTTTACTTCAGCTAATCTTCATTCCTCTCCTTTCCAGTGCGTGCCTCGATCTTTCTAATTGTTCCTCCACCTGCTCCCTGCTTTCACTGGAGATCCCAATATCATCTGCGAACATCATGGACCAAGGGGAATCCAGTCTAACCTCATCTGTCAGCCTATCCATTACTACTGCAAACAGGCTCAGCGTGGATTCCTGATGCAGTCCCCTTCTACCTTCGCCAACATGTCTATTGAAATCTGCACCAATCAGCTGTGCAGGTGTCCGCGCAGGTGCGCTGATTGGGAGGTGCACACCTGCGCCTCATGCAGCCTGATTATGCTATGGATTTATATGACCCCGATGACGACTGGCCGGCGCCAGTTCGTTGATCTTCATGTCCCATTCGTGTGCTCCGGTATCCCTGATCGAACCTGTGTGTACCGACCTTCGCATGTTTTCCGACCAACCTTGTAAGCCTGACTCCCTTGACACTTCTGCCTTCCTTGATCGATCTCCTGTGTACCGACTCCTGCCTGCCCACTCACCTGCTCTCTTCGCCCGACGTCCCAACTACCGCTGCTGCACCGGACTGCCTGCTCGATCCCCTACCTCTGCATATAATAAACGTGTCTCCTTGAACTACCTTGCATCTTCAGAGTCCTGCATTGGGGTCCTACTCTCGTTCCGATGGGACGTGACAGAACGAACTGGCCATCACAGGACCCAGCAGGAAAGACCCGGCATCGCCGGGACCGACGCAAGGTAGACCGTCTGCAGGAGGACCAAGCCTGTCCGATCCGGTTAGGCTTCCTGATATCCTCCGCTTCTGTGTCTTACGCTCCGCCAGCGAGGTATGAATACGTCCCGAACACGACCCGTCCGGCTCCTCATATTCTTCTGGACTCTGACTTTTCGGAATATGAGGAGGACCACGATTTGTATGACCGGCTGCCTGAGTATGACTCCGGCGACTTTGATTTTCAATCTCTTTGCCCGGCTTTTCATCCCAGTCAGTTTGCTCCGCCTCCCCGGGTTTCCAGCACCCGAGCGACTTCGCCCTGTAGATCCAAGTACACCTATCGGTACGAGGGAACCTGCTTGGCCATCTACCCGGGACCTCCGCGTGGCGGCCAGAGGAGACGCCCCGGCCAGGCGCTCCCTTGTGCCTCCCGCTGCGCGGCAACTAAGACACAGTCCTCCCACTCCTCGCCGGCAACGGCGAAACCGGCAGACCCGCCGCTGGTGGGGAAGCTTCCAGCCCAGAGGGAGGAGGAGCCGCCAAATCACGAGGCATTCTACCGTGAAATGCGGGCGGAGATAGAGCGGCAGAGCGTCGAATTGGCGGCTCTCACGGCCCAGGTCCGGCAAGGATTGGCGAACCAGCCAAGCTACTCTGACGTCGCAACGGCGACGGACTCGCTGCTGATGCAGGTTCACATGGCAGTTGGAACTGACCCGCTCCCGAGACACGCCCACGTGTCAGGTTCGACTGACTCTCCGCCTGCTCAGGTTCACGTTGCCGTGGAAACCGACCCGCCCCCTTGCCAAGTGCACGCCACAGTAGGAACGGACTCGCCACCTCGCCAAGCACACGTGGCTGTGGAAACCGACCCGCCCCCTTGCCAAGTGCACGCCGCAGTGGGTACGGACTCGCCTCCTCGCCATTCCCACGTCGAGGTTTTGGCTGTTCCGAGCAGAGTTCACGCGGCAGTCGGAACTGACCCACTCGCGAGACACGCGCACGGGTCAGTTTCGACTGACTCTCTGCCGACTCTCGTTCACGTTGCCCTGGAAACGGATTCGCCACCGCGCCACGCCCACGTTGCTGTTTCAACGGATGATGCACTGCAAGCTCACGTGGCAGTGGGGACCGACCCGATGCCGCCTCACGTTGCTGTCCAGGAGGTGGCGAAGGTGATGGGGTCGCCGCCTTCTCACGTTCCTCTCCAGGAGGTGGCGATGGCGATGGGGTCGCCGCCTTCTCACGTTGCTGTCCAGGAGGTGGCGATGACGATGGGGTCGCTGCCTTCTCACGTTGCTGTCCAGGAGGTGGCGGTACTGGCGCCGCCTTCTCACGTTGCTCTCCAGGAGGGGGCGATTGTGTCGCCGCCTTCTCACGTTGCTGTCCAGGAGGGGGCGATTGTGTCGCCGCCTTCTCACGTTGCTGTCCAGGAGGGGGCGGTACTGGCGCCGCCTTCTCACGTTGCTGTACAGGAGGTGGCGATGACGATGGGGTCGCCGCCTTCTCACGTTGCTGTCCAGGAGGGGGCGGTACTGGCGCCGCCTTCTCACGTTGCTGTCCAGGAGGGGGCGGTACTGGCGCCGCCTTCTCACGTTGCTGTCCAGGAGGGGGCGGTACTGGCCCCGCCTTCTCACGTTGCTGTCCAGGAGGGGGCGGTACTGGCGCCGCCTTCTCACGTTCCTGTCCAGGAGGGGGCGGTACTGGCGCCGCCGCCTCACGTTGCTGTCCAGGAGGGGGCGGTACTGGCGCCGCCTTCTCACGTTGCCGTCCAGGAGGGGGCGGTACTGGCGCCACCTTCTCACGTTGCTGTCCAGGAGGGGGCGGTACTGGCGCCGCCGCCTCACGTTGCTGTCCAGGAGGGGGCGGTACTGGCGTCTCCGCCTCACGTTGCTGTCCAGGAGGGGGGATACTGGCATCACCGCCTTCTCACGTTGCTGTCCAGGAGGGGGCGATACTGGCGCCGCCTTCTCACGTTGCTGTCCAGGAGGTGGCGATGACGATGGGGTCGCCGCCTTCTCACGTTGCTGTCCAGGAGGGGCTGGTACTGGCGCCGCCTTCTCACGTTGCTGTCCAGGAGGGGGCGGTACTGGCGCCGCCTTCTCACGTTGCTGTCCAGGAGGGGGCGGTACTGGCCCCGCCTTCTCACGTTGCTGTCCAGGAGGGGGCGGTACTGGCGCCGCCTTCTCACGTTCCTGTCCAAGAGGGGGCGGTACTGGCGTCGCCTTCTCACGTTGCTGTCTAGGAGGGGGCGGTACTGGCACACCTTCTCACGTTGCCGTCCAGGAGGGGGCGGTACTGGCGCCGCCTTCTCACGTTGCTGTCCAGGAGGGGGCGGTACTGGCGCCGCCGCCTCACGTTGCTGTCCAGGAGTGGGCGGTACTGGCGTCGCCGCCTCACGTTGCTGTACAGGAGGGGTCGGTACTGGCGTCACCGCCTTCTCACGTTGCTGTCCAGGGGGGGGCGATGGCGTCGCCGCCTTCTCACATTGCTGTCCAGGGGGGGGCGATGGCGTCGCCGCCTTCTCACGTTGCTGTCCAGGAGGGGGCGATGGCGTCGCCGCCTTCTCACGTTGCTGTCCAGGAGGGGGCGATGGCGTCGCTGCTTTCTCACGTTGCTGTCTGACAAGAGCTGGGAAGTTCTGATGAGCCACCCCAGAGCTGGAGAGACTTCGGGATGGTAATGGTGGCGGTCATGGCTCTGGTCCTTCTCTCCATCATCCTATTCGCTCCAGATGGCTCCCAGCCGCTTCATGACTTGGCCTCATTGGTGACCAATCCACGGCTGCCTACTGACCAAGCCTCGGTGGCTACCAATCCCTGGTTGTTTGGCAACTACGGCGTGGGAGGTTCTCGTCCGGAGCAGTGGCCTGCCTCGTTCTGGTGCCTGCTTCTTCGTTTGGTTCCTCACAGAGGTCGTTCGCCCGAATAGCCTCGTGGGGACCCTGGTGCTTGGCGTCCAGGTCGTCCTCCTGAACCTGTCCACCCAGACGCCTTGTGTTTGGTGGCCTGGATGGCCACCAGTCTGGGGTTCAAGGGGGGGGGAGCCGTGCCTTTGGGGGGGGGGGTACTGTCATGATCCCGCCGCTTCAGCACGAGCTGTGCGGGTGTCCGCGCAGGTGCGCTGATTGGAAGGTGCACACCTGCGCCTCATGCAGCCTGATTATGCTATGGATTTATATGACCGCGATGACAACTGGCCGGCGCCAGTTCGCATCATCTTCATGTCCCATTCGTGTGCTCCGGTATCCCTGATTGAACCTGTGTGTACCGACCTTCGTCCGTTCTCTGACCAACCTTGTAAGCCTGACTCCTTCGATACTTCTGCCTGCTTTGATTGTTCCCCGGTGCGCCGACTCCTGCTTGCCCGACGTCCCAACTACCGCTGCTGCGCCGGACTGCCTGCTCGATCCCCTACCTCTGCATACAATAAACGTGTCTCTTCTTGAACTACCTTGCGTCTTCCGAGTTCCTGCATTTGGGTCCTACTCTCGTTTCCGATGGGACGTGACAGGTAAGAATGTACAGTATTACGTATGAGTAATGGAAATAGATATACTGTAATGTACTCATGGAAAAAAAAATATTCGACCAATTGTGAAGTTCTTGTTCATTTTTAAACTAAAAGTACATGGACAAATATAATCATGACATGATATTATGCTTTTCGTGCTTTTCTTGATCATAACACAAATCCTATTCGGTAATTCAATTAAGCTAACCCTAACCTCTTCCGGTGAAAATCCATTTAGTGGTACCAGGCATTAAAATGAAGAGGAAATTGAAGAAACAAGGGTGATGTAATGTTTTTATTTAATGACTGCATATACTGTATCATAAGCTATACATTTGTACACTTGATTTGTCAAATAAAATACTTGTGTATGATGTTGGCATTGATTGAATTAAGAGTGACGTTACAAATGTGCTGATTCCATTTTCAAGTTTATTGAAATGTTTTAAATTCATAAAAATACACAAGTATTTGGGGCCACTGGTTAGTACAACCCCCTCACTATTCTGAGGACCGAAGTTCAGATCCCAGCCCCACTTGTGTGGAGTTTGCATGTTGTCCCCTTGCCTGTGTGGGTTTTCTCCGGGCACTCTGGTTTCCTCCCACATCCCAAAAACAAGCACTGATTGGAGACTCTAGATCCCCCCCTGGGAGTGATTGTGAGTGCGAATGGTCAATTGTTTCTGCGTGCTCCGTGATTGGCTGGCGACCAGTTCTGGGTGTAGCCTGCCTCTTGCCCAGAGTCTGCTGGGATAGGCTCCAGCTCCACCATGACCCTACTGAGGATAATCAGAACGGAAAATAGATAGCTGGGTAATGAATGATAATATTTCATGTGCGTGTGTGTGTGTGCATGTTATAAAAGCATAAAATTACCTATAAAAGTGAGAAGTGGAACAGTTTGCAACAAGGTAGTTAATCAAATCAGATCATTGTTAGCCTAGCTTGACTTTTATGGGGGCGTTCACCGTGTCTTCACCAACGTGGTTTTCTAGGTTGGCAGAAAGTCACTGGAAGTCAATAGCAGACAAGAGTTTTTACTTTCATTTTCAATAATTAACAAATGTTAGGGTCATGCGGCGTCATGATTGTAAACATATGATTCTTCGAGCATTTTTGACAACTTTAAAGACACATGAAGCCCATTGAAAGCTTATGTAACGCCATTACGTCTGCTGGGGGAGCCGGCGGGATACCGGCAGACCGCCCTTGGTCCCTCAGCGTGCGACGTGTCTCGTCCCTTGGATGGCTCTCGGGTGGGCCCCTGGGTGCGATCCTCCCCTCGATTGATTAGGTGGGGTCCTCAGCCTCCACGGGGCAAGCACATCAATTACAGGACGTTACTATCATGTAGAAGGGTAGGAGGCCCCGTAGCTCAGTGGTTAGAGCACTGATTTGGTAAACCAGGGGTTGTGGTTTCGTATCTCACTGGGGCCTCCACTCCCTGAGAAGGGTTGCGGCAGGAGGGCATCCGGCGTAAAAATTGTGCCAAACATAAATATGCGTTCATCTGAGATGATACGCTGTGGCAACCCCGAAAGGGACAAGCCGGAAGGAAAACAACTATCATGTCGAAGGGTGGCAGTTAACTTCCATGTGTCCGCTGTTTGTTTTCAAGTATTTTCCAAGGGTAAAACATTGTCAGCACTAACCACAGAACGGCGCTCCAAATGTTGCGCTTTGTTGCCCTCTGTTGGCCAATCTAAGTAAGCGCAATTTTTCCACTGGAAATCACACAGCAACTAACAATTAATACCAAGATCAAGTATTGAAAGCTGAGTATATAAAAAAAAAAGATGATTAACAATGGGGAAAAAACATTACATAGAAAAATTTTTCTGTTTTTAGTAAATCAATTGAAATATTGAAACTCATTTTCCATACCAATTTCCTTAACTGTAAGCTTTTTCTTAAAATGTTGATTTGGGTTGTGTGTGTCTGTTTTTTTCACCCGTCAGATAGTAACATCAAAATACTTATATTTAAAGCATGTCATATTTCAGTTTATTGAATGAAATTGAATCTGTTAAATAGGTTTCACTTTTTGAAATGAAACAATGAAAGTTTTTCACAATTTCTTTAGCTGCACCTGTACAGGGATTTGGAAGTTTTGCACAACAGCACGTTCACCACTTTTTCAAGCATTTATTGTAAAACTACATTGAGATGAAGACAAAAAAAAAAAAGTCTTGAAAAATCATGTACAGAAAAACCATGGTTTGGCATTTAGATTTTTTTTTTAACTTATACACCTATTTGCTGATTTTGTGCTCATGCCAAGGCAATAAAATTATTGCTTTATCATTATCTTGTGTCATTTTGGTGACAAGATGGTGACTTAAGGAACTCCACTTGGACAAAAGTCATGTTTTGGCACCCTCTCATGGCATCTACAGAAATACTAAATAATAAACCACCTTATAGTGTATCAATCACTCACGGATTTTCACCTGTTTTGTGGCAGAGCTGACTCCGAACTCACTCTTGTGAGATAGTGCATATTGCAACGTTCCTTAAAAGCCAAATCCACGCACACATAATCAGATAGCGTGCACAATAACAAGCGATAGCACGGATCCGCCAGCGAGTCCCAACGTGAGGAAGAACGACATGACCACGCCAGTGGCCTCTGCCAGCTCCCGGGGCACAACCTTGGGCCCGTAGATCATCGGCAGTGTCCCCAGGTAGCCGTTAGAGAAGCCTAAAAGGCAGTGGAACACAATGGGATAGACATCGTGAGTGAAGAGCACAGTGTGGAGGTGGTCCCTGGGCTGGTAGTTACAGAAGATAATGAGCGGCACCAAGACGGACCGGCACACAACCAGTGCGGGCAGAAGTCGGCTGGTTGGGCCCGGCACCTGCACCCAGGCGGTGGACTGCCTGCCGCAGAAGTCGGCAAAGTTGTAAAGGAGGAAGCCGGCGAGAGGGACGAAGTACGTGTTGGTCCAGGGGCTCCCGTTGTCCATGTTGACGGACTGGATGCCAGACACCACCGAGGGAAACACTACGATGCTCACACAGAATACGCAGAAGACGCTCAGGCCTAGAACCCAGGTCTTGTTGAGAATGGGCCGCAATGGAGGTGTTTGGGCAGGTCCTGTTGCTCCTCCTGCCTTCCTCTCTCCTTGAATGGTGAACGTCGCAGCCATCATGTAGTATCTACGAGGATGAAATGAGCAACATGCAGGATAATCAATATTTCAGTGATCATCAAGCAGACACCTTTTTCTTTTATTCATGTTTCTTGCAGTAATGTATGTTGTGTTCTTTATTAAGGTTACATCCATCAATCCATTTTCTGTCCAGCTTATCTTCACTCGGGTTGCGGGTGTGCTGGAGCCAACCCACCTATGTTTGGGTGAGAGGCGGGGTACACGCTGAACTGGTCGCCAGCCAATGGCAGGGTACGTACGAGATAATACTTACAGTAGCTGAAACATCTATTGTTTCAGATTTTGGCTAATAGTCTTAACATGGCACATGTTGGCAATATTTGCCAACGCTTCCTTAAAAAAAAAGCATAGAAATGTCTCAAATACTGAAGCCACTGGGAGCTATAATTTGGGAAATGTGACATTTTCCTCTGAGCACACATGTAAAGGTTTTGAACCAAAGTGGATAGCAATTATAATGTCACGGAAATCAATTCCCCTTGACTAAAGCTTTTAGTTTCCACGATAAACAAGCCAACAGCATGATACTGCAAGATTCTATTCATTTTCATGACAAGTACAATGGTCAGTACATTTAAAATGACAGCATGCAATATTCATTATTTGGCAATATTCAGTGCGTCTTTGTGAGCACAACAGTGTTATGTTAATTTTGTTCACGTTGCACTCGAGACTGTCATTATGGTCACCATCTTGTGCTCCTGGAGCATGTGAAGTTTTGCATCTGTGTAACTAATGAAGGAAGACGTTCTCTTGAGGCTACGACTCAATCTCATATCTATGCTCCTCACATCCACGTTTCTTCTTTACCAAATATGTGTTGTTGTGGGAAATATTTTTGCACCTTGAAAAGGCCAGCCTGGGGAGCAGCAAGTATGCAAAGATGCAGAGCAAGATGAAGACGTCTGCAGTCAGGAAGTAGGCCAGGGCGCTGTCTGTCACATCCTCCGAGAGTGCAAGGTCTGCTATTGATGCTACAGCACTTAGTGTGCCTCCCATAGCCTGACCTGCGAGACACAGTGCTTAAGACACTAAAAAAATGACAGGAAGACACAACAATGCGCAGTTATTGACTCAGATTAACCCCAAATATTTGTCTTTGATCATTAATAAAGTGGCAGCAAGGAGGTCTACATCAGTGCTGAGGTTGGGAATTGCTATCTTGCCGATGTTTGCATGTTCCCGTGCTTGTGAGCCTTTTCACCAGGTATTCTGGCTTTCTCCCACTTTCCAAAAATGTGCAGATCAGATTTAGTGACAACTCCAAATTGTCTTTACTCACTTAGTTTTTCCAAGCACTCCAGCACTCACATAAAAATACGTGTTTTGTTAGGTTTTCACTTGCCACAAATGCGTTTGTGTTGGATATAACTTAACAATGGGGTGGAAATTTGAGACAGCGCACTTGGAAAAACTGCTCTGGGAGATGACAGCACCAATTCCCATAGTGCACTGAAATCAAAATATGTAGATATAAAAGGAATTTTTTTTTTATAGAAGAAATTATATCACTCCTTCGATCATTTATAAATTCTAAAATGTCATTGGAGCTTAAATATAATGGGATCATTTTTGCTTGTGGCATTTAAAAAAACATTTCCGAGAGTGTTCCTCCCGGTTTTCACCTGGCTTTCAGATGCAGTATTTAAAGATGCGAAATAAGCAATGGAAGGGGTCATTAATATAATGCCCCAGGTTGTCAATTAGAACCATACGAGCAGTGTTTGGGCCTGTTCTGAAGAAAGCTCGTCAGTAATGGTACAATGCAATTTCTTAGGACTGTTGAAAAACTGATCAACTGCTTGCAGAGATTTATAGAAATAAATCATTTCGTGACAATATTTTTTCTCCTACATTAAATACCTGTTGATAAATATTCTAGAAATTCATTAATTTGATCAATGAATTCACAACGATAGAAAACATTCATTATTAATAACATAACATAGAAGTTTGGTGACCAACTGGCTCAGGTTTAATGAATCCCACACGACAGTATTTTCATACAGTACTCCTCCAAGAATATACAAAAAGAACGGCAATGCAACAAAGTCTCTTTGGCATAAAGAATCATGATCCCGCCTCCTTAGATAGGTTTCCAAATCTCTTTGCATGACCCATCAACTTTGCACACATAAAATAAATTAGCCCTGAAATGTGTACCTGATATGAGGGCTTGAGAGTTCCTCATCGGGAAGTGTCCACTGATGCCAAAGACGCTGCCACAGAAGATGTTAGAAGCTCCGCTGACGACGGCCACACTGGCCAGCGTCACCGCGAAGAATTCCACCCTGCAGCGGGACACGTCCACCTTTACCAGCACAGTCGTCGTGACGAACACCAGCAGGATGACAACGAGAGATGACAGGATGCGCAGATGTGGAGACAGCCTGGAAAACACAGCATTGTGAATCAGCACCACACAGATGATGTGCTGTAGAGTAATTTTATTGTTTGATATGGATTCATGATACAATTGTGTATGCATAAAACTGTCTCACAACCCTTGCAGTACTGTTTTAGGGTGATTTGTTTGATTGATTCCCTCATAGGACTATTATGACGATATATAACTACACCATTTTGAAGGAATTTTTGATGAGAGTACACCATGTAATGATGATGATGATGATGTTACCTATTCACAAGGATGTAGTTGAGAATCAAACACAGCACTGAAGGCACAGTAGAAGCAAATGTCAGATAACTTTCAAAGTAGTCCTGTAAATAGTAGAGGAAAAAGAAAAAAAAATACTTGTTCAAGGAAATGTTGACATTGTGCACACATAAATAAAGATGGGAAATTTTCAACAACAACAAAAAAGAATATTAGTGATGAAGCAAGAAGAAATGATCCAGTTTCTTCGGTGTTTTCTGTAATGACAGCCTACTATTTAAGGGCTTCATATAAAACCATCTTAATATTAACTCAAACTAATAAGCAATGGAGAACAAGAAAAGCTACAAAGCAGTGACAATTTCTTAAACACAATTACATTACACAGAAAATATAAATGAGAATGTCATTCTCAGTTCACCGCAAAGCTGATTTGGTTGGAGCATGTCAAACTTATCCAACCATGCCCATGTGGACCTTGTTGTGATCACTGGTGCAGTCATGTTAGAACAGAATAGAAAATGTATTTAGCGGCAGAGTAGAGAAGTCTTCAAAAAGCTTTGTTTACACAGCCTCTAATATTTGCCATTTTCCCTGCGGACACAGAATGGGAGGACAAAGTCCACCTAACAGTTTTGCACCTTCAGGGGTATTGGACCAACAAAGCAAGGGAAATGACGGCTATGTGTAAGGCAATTCTACAGTACTGTACTAGGACAGCCGTGATGTGTTGAAAGTAATTTATACATCACATGAGACAATGACGACATCACATATCTAATAAGCTGATTGGAGGAGATGCAGTGTTAATGTATGAAAGCGCTCAATTGTATCAATAATCCCCTTTGCTCGGTACTGTATAAAAAGTGGGGGAATGCAGGTTGTTCTTTTACGTCTAATTTGGCAATTTGGTGTAATCTGTGTGAAAGAGGCAAACTAGTTAATAGTTCGGAAGTCCAATTGGTGTTGCTTTGATAGAGCTTTACTGGATCTTATCTTATGTCCATCTTTCTGTCTTTTAACTCTGCTAACTTTGACCAAACGGCCCTCGCCGAGTTTTCAAGGCGCTTTTAATTTTGTCTTTGAGTTGCCAGTTACAAAGTCACATGCATTCCTGTGACATACAAACACACAACAGCTCTACTGTGGATATTTTAGAACATGGACTAAATGGAGAAGATCTTTTATATGTCGTACTCACACTGAGGTCAGAGCGCTGCTCCTCTGTGCCGTTGCGCAGTTTGTAAAGCCAGTAGCTTTTGGCCGTGATGAAAAAGTTCCAGGGCAGAAGAGAGCCGATGCCCATGAGGAAGAAGATGAAGTAGACCAAACAGTAGCGGTCATCGGGAGTGTAGCGAACGGCCAGAGATGCTGAGGAACGAGTCTGATCCTCACTCTCCTCATCTTCTGATGAAGTAGAGTTGTCAAGGCCAATGGGGATATAGGAGGAATTGAGGCTGGGGTGTGCTGGTGCTCTTCTGTCCATTTGCCAGTTGCAGTGGACACTGTTACATAGAAATCTGAGAATGGGATGAATGGTGTGTCAGAAGAAAAAAGCTCAACTTGAAATGCTATTGTTAAAAAACAGTGAAATCCCCAAAAGTGGTACAATTTAGTGTTCATCAAAATTATCAGGAAAATTATTGTGTGGGTCTACAGTTTTGTAGTTGCACTTGCTGTCTGAAGAAGATTTGAAATTTTGACGAGGTGTTTCTGGTTAAAAACGTGAAATAAATAAACACTGTCAATCTTCCAAAGTGAGCAAACGTCATAAATGCAAGCAGGGAAAAAATAATTCCTTCCCCCTAAAAATGCCATCATTTTTCTTTTAAGAAAGGACTTTGTCATGCCTTTTCAACAAATATTGTCATGCATTCCTTCTCATATTTTGTACTGTCGTGCAACTTGCTGAGGATTTATCTCCCCCCCCCAAAAAAAATTTCTTTGCCTTGTTTTGTGATGCTACCACAGGATGGTATCATGTACCAGAGATGCCAAACAGGTGTGTGTGTGTCTCATAAATGTAGCGATAACGACAGCGCCACAATAGGAACTTGCTGAGGGAAAGGATGGAGCAACTTCCTCAATACAATTTAAAAAACGCAGATAATTACATAGCAATTATATAAAATATTATCAAAAAGATGCTAGAATTATTGTACCCTAAGTAACAGGTCTGAGATCATACAAAACATAAATCACTATTTCATTCACATTTTTCACATTTTCCTTTTGCCTCTCAGGTACCTGCCTGACAGGCATTTTTAAAAAGAGAGTAGTTTTATCTTGTCAGATTATTATTTATATATCACTTGTTTTTCTTACTTGTTTTACCATATTATACAGTGATTCTCTTTTCTTTACATCAGTTAATAAATGTTTTACAATGGCAACAGTTTGAGCCTGGAAAAAAAAATGGATTCACTTTAAACAGCTTCCTAAGTGAAATATTTTGGAGGTCAGAGTCACAGATTGTGTGCAACTATGGATACTTTAATGTATAAGAAGAGGCTTACCATTTCCTGCTTGTTCAGAAGACCAGACTTAAGTTGTTTCATTATTTTGGAAATATTTCTTGAAAGCGTACCACCTGTATTGAACAATGTAAACAAGAGGGGGAAATGCGACTCATCAAATACAGGATACCTGCACAATGAGATCCAATTCAGGAACAGTATCATAAAGGTTTTACAAGTACAAGAATGCTTGTGTTTTGTTCGGATTGGCATGATAAGTTAATATTTTCATTAAAGCAGTTATCCTCTACAGTGTTGTAAAACTTTATTGTGCTGCATCACACAGTAATTATTTTAGGATCAGCACATACTGGAGAAAAATTATTATTTAGTCCCCTGCTGATTTTTGCCCACTGACAATAAAATGATCAGTTTCTATTTTTACGGTGTGTAAACATAAATAAACAAATTCTTCAAAAACTTTGGAGAAAAACACTGCAGTAAATGGTTATTATTCATAGATGATCATGGAACCCCAAAAATTCTTGAATGAAAAAGCTTGGACAAACCACCAATACATGTCTGGATAGGCTGGTTCACCCGCCACCCTAAAAAAAATAAATAAATAAAATAAAGAAGGAAAAAATATTAGGGGAATGAAAAAAATTGGGACATTTTACTGAAAAAAAAAATCCATGGGTGAACCCATTCATCCATTTTCTGAGCCGCTTATCCCAGGAGTGCTGGAGCCTATCCCATCTAGATTTGGCCAGGTGCCAGCCAATCACAGGGCACATTAAAACAAACAAGCATTCACACCTACAGGCAATTTAGAGTACCATGGATGTTTTTGGGAGGTGGGAGGAAACCAGAGCACCCAGAGAAAAGTCCACACAGGCATGGAGAGCGCATGCAAACTCCACACAGGTGGAGCTGGGATTTGAACCTCAGAATGTTCTCAGAACTGTGAGGAAGATGCGCTAACCAGTCATACACCGTGCCGCATGGGTGAATCCATTGGGGCTTATTAAAGATGGATTATACAGTTCTAAATTTTATTTTCTCAAGGAGAATAAATTTGTGGTGGCCAAGCTATTTTTTTGCGGAGAAGCCCTTGTTGGTAAGCACAGAGATGGTCAGGTAGAGTATTTTTTTTCGTTGGGCAGCAAGTTTGCACACATCCCAGGAGGAATGTTGGTCCTATCCTTTTTTTTTTTCCTGGTAGAATTGGACACACAATGAAGTGAAGTCATACTTTGAGCTCCAGAACAGCATTTCAACTTCTGTGCTTGATGGTGGGGATGATTTTGTCAAAATCAATACGCTGCTCCCAAACGTAGGGAGTGAAGTGACGGCAAAATGATGACCACATCACATCTCCAAGGTCTCCGTACTGGCCTGGCTTGTAATCATGGATGTTTCAAATAATCAAATTTAGTTGATGTGACCAGAATTTGAAAAGGAATCCAGCCAGACAACATTATGACTGATGGAAAATTATTTTGTATTCTTCCATTTACTAACAATCATAGCAACACTTGTCAGACTCATCAGGTTCTTTTTCTTTTTTTGTAGCCAAATCCAGCCCTGTGATCTGTAATCCTTCTCGACAGCTCTTTATGATGATGGTGGTGGAATTTTTATTGGAAATGACTTTGAGTTTTCTTTCATCAACCATCGGTGGTGATGAGTTCTTTCTTAATGTCTCAGGATTAATCTTATAGTCTTCATACAATGTGTTTTTCTCGAACTCCTGCTCTGAAAAACAAATCGT
Source organism: Syngnathoides biaculeatus (assembly GCF_019802595.1). NCBI lineage: Eukaryota > Metazoa > Chordata > Actinopteri > Syngnathiformes > Syngnathidae > Syngnathoides > Syngnathoides biaculeatus. The sequence goes on from NC_084651.1 coordinate 21,411,055, forward strand.
GTACGGGTTTAATCCAATAGTTGCATTGGATTTTATTCCACTTCACTTTCACTGAACTTAACCTTAACAGTTTTTTGCACTTTCAGCAGCTTCTCCATCTTTTCATGGAGAGATATCCACATCTTGGAATAATATCAATGGTGTTATAGTCTTGATTACCTCCTGCTGGCACCATAGTACATGCCATAATAGTACTACGCCAGTGGTGTTTTACCAGGTTGACTCAACATTTAGCTTATGGTTAAGGGCTTCATCATCTTCTAAGTAGTCCCTTTCTTATGACCCATGGTTACAAAAAAAAGAAAGTCTGAGTAGAAAACAACTACTTTCACGAAGAATAGTTCACAGGGTCTTCTGATCGCGACTAGGAACTTTTTGAGTGGCTGCGCTGTGCTGACTAACTCTGATTGCTTGACAGACATTTGAGCTTTGATTGACTTTGTCAATCACACAGCCACCATTACTGGATGCGGTGTTCCACAAGGCTGGAAACAAAATTAAAATACTGTATACTGAAAAGCAAATCTACAAAACATTGATCTTTACATTTTCCCGCTGAGCCTAACTTTGTGGACAAGAAGCAGGCTGGACATTGTATGTTCGCTGAGTTTACATTTTCGGGTTGGTCGGCGATGAACAATGTTCACCACTGGTCGACACTGTCCCACTAAGGAATGGAGACCCGGTGGGGATGCTCTGACGGAACAATCGTCAGTTGCAGGGTACAAAAACTTTAAAAAAATAAATTAAACTTTCGCAGGCAGGAGCACCTCCAGCCTACAGAAAAATGCTGCGTCAAAAAAAAGTCTCGGTTTGTATGATCACAAATAAATAACCACAATGTATGATGTTTTTTTTTTCAGTGCAAACAGATTTACAGATACCAAATATTTCACAATGATATATTTAAAACTAATTTAGGGCTGTCTGTGAAGTTGTGTTTTTTGATGTTTGTTTTTTTACTGAACCTTTTTTAGGAAAGATATTTTCAATGCCTGGGTCCAGACAGCAGAGTAAAACAAAGCAAAATAGAACAAATACGTATACATAGAGCATGTGACATACTGTAGTAACAAGTTAAATATTACATGACAACACATGATGGATAAAAGGTCCATAAAAGGCATATGAGTGGATATTCATTAAAGCTGAAGAACTTGCATGAAGAAAAATTGAATTGTCGAATGCCAAAACATTACAAAAACTTGTATTTTTTTACAATGAATATATAAATGAATGTACAAGGCTGCAGATTGACATGATTCATTGTTCCCAAATTTGTCGTGGAACTGTGTCAGGATTCACACTCATGTCCCTATTACATTTTCAAACTGATAAATCACATTGGTAGTCATCTTCAAGCTTATTTTGGACAATCTATTTATGTGTCATATTGGACCAGGTGTTGTCAAACTTGTTTCCATCATGAGCCATATTGTAATTATCTTGCAGTGCCCCCCCCCCCCCCCCCCCCATAATGCAGTGAATGTTTCAAACTATTGTTAAAAATGTTGAACTTTTACCAATACGACAACACTGGCCAGATGCTTCATTCTCTTCATGATATACCAAAAGACTCGAGGAAGGTGGTTAGCCAATCCAAATGCGTTATATGGAAGCAATGAGGAAGAAGTCTCTTCACATGACACTTGCGTGGAAAATGCAATGACACGCTTAAAAACTCGAGACTGCAGACTGAGCATTTTCAAGCTAGCAAGTAACAGGAAGACTTGTCCTCCTCGGTGAACACAACCGCGTTTGCGTTCAGCGAAATGTTCTTTTAATTATTGTGACGATATGCGAGTGATTAATTAACTGGCGACACAAATGTTTTAAGGTATTCCACACAAGAACTGTAAACACAAGCGTTTAACACAACGACTGCCACGGTGCTTATCCAAATAGCAAAACATACTTTAGTGTTGCTCGGCCACTTACTGTTGCTTGTGTCTCCTCCTGTCACAGCGACCCAACAATAAAGCTCCCTCGCGTCTTGTCTGGTCTCGTTTGGTGACAAATAAGCCACAACATGCATCCATTCCAATGACGAAGAACTACTACTGTATTTCCGGTATTAGATTTTCAGACAAAAAGATATCTTGAACATACATGCTATTCTACGCCATCGAAAACCCAAGACCTGGAAATTCATTAATGTCCGACAAATTATATACATTACAGATAATTCTGTAATGGCGTGAAATGACGTAAAACGCGATATAAATTTGTCAAAAAAATAACTCTTGCTCTAATTCTGAAAACCGGAGGCCAGGCTTGTGTATGAGATCAGTTGGAAACGTTCCATAACATAAGATAAAGTTTGAGAGCGACCAAATTATGAGTTTATCTCTAAAATTAGTCAGAATTTTAATCCTTAGTCGTGGTCCACTTTACTTATGGTTCCAATTTGGCTACCAAGGGCGACGGACTTCACATACGCGGTTTCGAGGTTACGAACGGTGCGCTGCAATGTAGATACGCAGTCTAGCGTCACGTGTATTTACTCTTTTTTTTTGGAGGGGAAGGGGGGTTTATTTTTAAAATAATTTATGGCTAAATCATATTTGTAATGTATTTATGACTTTACTGATGCGTTTGCTGAGATTATTGACATGTTCCGGTTTATGTACACATTTGGATTACATCAACGATATGAATTTACAGCGGTATCATACTCATACTTCTTGACTTCTGCATTGCAAATCACACAATATCCATCATGTTTATGCCAACTTCACATACATAAAATAACCGCAAAACGGCAATTTTGCTCACTCACTTTGCTTTACTCACTAGATCCTTTACACCAGTGTGCCGGGGTACATTAGTGTGCCATGAGCGCTATTCGGGTGTGCCGTGGGAAATTATTCAATTTTATGTAATAAAAAAACATTTATTCCAAGAAATAATGTGTCTTTATTCATCTATTAATGCTAGTGAGGCACAATGACAGACAGAACAAACAAATCCTCTTCTATTAGATGGCAAGAAGTACATACAGTAGTTAATCGATCCAATTTTGGTGACATTTACTTTTGTTGGTGTGCCGTGGGGATTTTTCATTTGTAAAATATGTGCCTTGGGTCTATAAAGGTTGGAAATCACTGCTTTACACAGTACCTGCTAAATATTCACATTCATCTTTAAAAACCTATTTCTTTCATCCATCCAGCCATCTTCCAGGATGCTCATTCTTACAAGAGAAACACTTTTGAATATCAGTTCATGGGTTGCAGTCCTCTCAAAAGCCAGTGGGTGGCCCCTTGCATTCACGTTTTAATAATAAACAAATCTAGCGCCTCTGTCGTATAAAATACTTCTACGAGGTAGCCACCTGAGTTCTTTTCTTACTCCAAAGTATGAAACTAATAAATTAACTTGACCTAACCAGTGTTCAAATGGTTCCTCTCCAGGTGGAGTGGGCAGCAATCCAGAAAAAGTTCGTACTCTACAGTAGCTTCAATTATCACTAAAAGGTTTGGTCTTGCTGAGTAATTCGCTAACTACTTGTAGTAGGGCTTCTGTAGATCTGGTCACATCCTCTTACGGCGAAGATGATGTAGGTGTCTCATTTCTGTATGTGCCATTTGCTTGCTGTTGTCCGGATAACCTTTGACTTATTGCATTGGTCTCCAGGCTTTTATCTACTGTGACGACAGACCACGTTCCACCACCATCGATGGGGTACACATCAAAGGGAACCATTTCTCTCTTCACAGCTTCTTTACATTCACACAAAACGAGTTACCCTCTGAGACGCACACGTCCAAGACTCTTCACTGTTTCCGTTGTCTCTTGGATGGCTTCAGTATTTACTTCTTCATGCATGAGCACCAAGACAGCATGAGCCAGATCTAACGACTCCTGTTGGCACCATCCTCTGAATTGACCCCTCCGTACAGGGCACTTAACCACGTCTCCTGATGTGACGTCACGCCACGTGCACCTACGTCAGACAAACAATTAGCAAAAAGGGCGGCGCAGCAAGAAAAGAATAGAGCGAAACTGTCCGATTTACCGGCTGATTTCTCACTCGCATTCTTAGCTAACAGTGAAATATCGTTGAAAAGCAGACAGCAGGGCTTCAAGTATTTCAGCGAGAGGTATTTCAATGGTATTTACATGCATATCGACGGAGAAACCATTGATATTAGCGCAAGATCTTTCCAGAGTCAGAGGAAGACCGAGAAGCCACATAATATAATATATTATAACCCAAAGACGAATTCGTCATTGACAGTTTCCTATTTTCGTGTTACATATCACTCTTGTGTGCAAAATCTGTATATGTATCTGTATAGCCGTTTGTGAACCGCCGTATGAAGGAAAAGAAACGTTTGTGCAGTCAGATCATCGCAAAATATCGCTCAACACAGATCAAATGTGTTAATCATTCACACGTAGCTATATTATGCAAGCGAAGTACTGCTAATTCATTTATATGAGACGTATTGAAAATCAAATATAGGGCATACCTTTGTGCTAACAAAGTCCGGTTTAGCTTAGCTTGGGAGCCGCCGAACAGAGACACGTTTGTGCAGTCAGATCATCGTAAAATATCGCTCAACACAGATCAAGTTTGACAATCATTCACACGTAGCTATGTTATGCAAGCGAAGAACTGCTAATTCATTTATATGAGACGTGTATTGAAAATCAAATATAGGGCTTACCTTCGTGCAAACATATCTGTTCCGGTTGATGGATTCAGTTGATCATGTGGTCTTCCTCAAAGTTTTATCCATCAAAGACATTTTTCGGACTCGGTCTTCTGTTCCGGTTGATTTTAGATGGATTCAGTTGATGATGCGGTCTTCCACAAAGTTTGATCTATCAAAGACATTTTTCGTACTGGGTCTTCAGTTTTGGAAAGGGTACGAATTGAACTCCACCAACTAGCCTTTCAGGATACCTGTCGTCACTATTATAAAGTCCGTGACTGCACCTCTTAACCATATCTATTGTTAAGGAACACAAATACGCGATAAAACGCTACCAAAAGCTATACTGGACCATACAACGTTGTCTGAGAAAACTGTGGGTCCAAAAAAGGGGCGTGGTTGACACAATTTCTACGGAGGGGTCAATTGTTTTACCAATCAGTCTGTGTATCCATTTTAGAACTAAAGCAATCAAAATTTACCAGCACAAAATTTAACAAAATAAATGCACAAATAAATTTCACTAGTATCCCAGTGGTGCGTCCAATTCATGTAGCAGCTCATTAGTATAAAATACTTTGACGAGGTAGCCACCTGAGTTCTTTTCTTACTCCAAAGTACGAAACTAATGAATTAACTCAATAGTAATTACTCTAATATTCACATTCATCTTTAAAAACCTATTTCTTTCATCCATCCAACCATCTTCCAGAATGCTCATTCTTACAAGAGAAACAATTTTGAATATCAGTTCATGGGTTGCAGTCCTCTCAAAAGCCAGTGGGTGGCCCCTTACATTCACGTTTTAATAATAAACAAATCTAGCGCCTCTCTCGTTTAAAATACTTCGACGAGGTAGCCACCTGAGTTCTTTTCTTCCTCCAAAGTATGAAACTAATAAATTAACTCAATAGTAATTACTCTAAATGTCTATTACAACTTTACTTTTTAGTTTTAGCTAGCGTTAGCTGGTTGCTAGCGCCCAAGCCAAGTCCCATGCATGCACTTAACCCCTGTGGTAGCGGCTAACTCCACCACGTTACGGCGTGATTTGAATAGTCCACTCAAACGACACACTATCCCAGTTGAACTTTCAACAGTCCTTGTCGAACACGTTGATCAACTTTTGATAAATGTCCACCATTCACTTTCTTTGTCCTTTCTTTTTCTTCAAAACAACCACTCATATCTTGCACTCCCGTCCAGCCCTTTTTTCCCCCTCTCTCTTTTGCTGCGTCTCCTCAACATGTCACTTCCTGTCCTTCTTAAACAATGGTTACAACAATAAAATGACAAACAAAAGTATTTCTTTTTCACAAATGAATCAAACATTTAAATTCAAATGGTACTCTATGATACGGAAATTTTACCTGTATCAACTTTTAACCGAGCTACACAAATATGCATGAATGAATAGTTCATTGCTGTATCGATCTGTCCTTTTTGGCTGGTGTCAGTTCAATCAAAGAAAATGAGTCTTTGATGACTAAACTCTATACGAGACCTGCTAATTTGGTTAAGGTCCAGAAGGCATCTTCAAGTGTTTGTTTGGCACAGGAGCGGCCGCTTAGAAGAAAGCAGTTTATCAAGTCGTAAGAGAAGGTTTTGGCAACTGGGTGAGAGTCACTACAAGAGGATTGCAAAACAAAACCCATTCAAAAATGTGGGGGAGATTCAGAAAGACTGGACTGCAGCTGGAGTCAGTGCTTTAAGAACCACCATGCACAGGCATATGCAAGTCATGGCTTTCAGATGTCGTGTTCTTTGTCTCAAGCCACTCTTGAGCAAGAGACGTTGCTAGAAGTATCTCGCCGGGGCTAAGTGGCGTCTTTCACAACAAAATAAAAATGAAATAAGATTGTTGTAGTAAGTGTTTCTGGATGATAGTTGTCTGCAGTCCCCCTTCACCAGTTAAAGACACTGCAATGGCAGTGTGCAGGGCATCACTCCTGTTCTCCAATAGCAAACTTCAAAGTAATGATGCAACCAGTTAAAGACACTGCAATGGCAGCGTGCAGGGCATCACTCCTGTTCTCCAATACCAAACTTCAAAGTAATGATGCAACTGTTTGGTTTGGTGGATTTCGGCAATTAAACATGATGGATGGTACCCAACCAAATACCCATGACTGTGTAGTGATCACTTCACTTTGGGTAGGAATTATTCTTCCCAATCTCAAATTCCCAAGAAGTATTTATAATGCCAATTTGGCTAATTTGAGAACAATGCATATTTAAAAAAAAAAGAAAAAGTGAGTCGTCTCCAACATACATGGAAGCGTGTTGCGGCCAACCTCTCCCCGACACTTTTTTCTTTTTTAAATATGCATTGTTCTCAAATTAGTCCAATGCATATTTAAAAAAAGAAAATAGTCGGTCACGCAGAAGTTTATGTAGCCTCAATACGCTTCATGTACAGAGGAGCTGACTCAGTCTTACTTTGTTTCATGAATTGTTCTCAAATAAGCCAACTTGGCATTATAAGTACTTCTTGGGAAATGCTACAGAGGAGCAGACTCACTTGTCCTACCCACTCCCCCCCAATCATAGTTAATGAATACGAGTTTGTGTAAAACCAGGTGTCATTTACTTAAATATTGGTATTTGTATTGAATGCTATCTGAAAAGATCGATGGATTTCAGCCAAGGTCAACGTATAGCCGAACACAGTTCCGCGTTCATGAGCAGTCCCCATTGAGAACAGATCCAGCAATAAAGTATTTGTATGCGTCCAGACTTTTCTGCGCTTTCAAACCCTTCCGTGTAAATCTCGACGACTTACTCACCAGATACATGCGGAGATCCAGTTGTCCCAGACAAGCGCAAGCGGGGTAATAGTGTAGCGCCGGAGCAAAGGAGTCGGAGGCGGAGTGTCGGACACAGGAACAGAACTTGCTTTATTGTTCGACATCAAAACACTACTCGCATAACGGAGGTTCGACCAAGATGGCGACCGAGGCAGACGCTTGTTATCGCAGCTGAGCATTTTTGGATCTCTATCCCTTACTCCTGCTATGTGAGTTTTACTATGCGGCTATAAATGTCTACAAGCAGTGTTTAAACAACCTCCCGGAGTTTTGGGACGCTTGTCCCACAATTTATAAAAGGATATTTTTTCCCCACGGCGGACGATAAACAGCTAAGCTTAAGCTAAGCTAAAAACAAGTCAAGGCTAATCTAAAGAAACAACGGAGTGACTGTACCGAACTTAACTAAACTTGACCATGCTAAGCGATAAAGGAACAAAGCGCAAAGACAAGAATAAAGAAGTTGCCTACCAAGAAGGAATGATTTTTGGCGTGCCCCTTGACGTGAACAAGGCTCGGCGTTCCTCCGCTGACGCTACGTCCAGGACTTCTTCCCATCCTTCTTCGGTCAATATGGACCATGACTATGACTGCACAGGTCTGCAGACCCAGCTCGATGGTGATGGTGGTCTGGTTCCTCTACCGCCATCTGCCACGGATACTCCAGTCAAACCAAGAGAGAAAAAACAAAAGGCAGAGATGTCTTTAGCTGATCTACAAGCTAGCATCCTCACTGCAATCAATGTGCGCGCCGACAACTTGGAAGGCATGATTACTAAGAATGCGATGAGCATTGATGCCCTTAAAAAATCAGTTGATTTTGCTTTTGCTGAAGTTGAATCTCTTAAATCTAACATGAAGGAAGTCCAGGCTGCTAGCGTAAAATATGAACAACAGATTGCAGACTTGCAGCAAAAGGTCAATGAAGCAGAACGTTATACTCGCAGATGGAACCTCAGACTTCACGGCATCCCTGAAGACAACCCAGAAGACATCAAGGCCAAAGTTATCAACATTTGCTGTTCTATGTTGCCTGGTTCTCAGCAGAAAATTACAGATAATATTGACATTACACATCGCCTAGGGAAATACCAGAGTTCCCAAAACCAGCCAAGAACCACCATCATCCGCTTCACAAACAGATCCACAAGAGATCTTCTGTGGAGAGTGGCAAAAAAGAGCGGATACCTCAAAAACCACAAGCTGAGATTTACTGAAGATCTAACAACTGTGGCCAATGATTGAAGCGGCAAGGAAAAATGGGAAAAAAGCTCACTTTGCAGGCACCCGTGTTATCATCGATGGAAAAGAAACACGCCCAGAGAATAGTGATGGTTTGCAGGCTAATACCCCATCCAGTGGTGGATCCACTCACAGTTAAAAGGTCACTGAACTCAACGCAACTTCACTCAGGATGATCGACAAAGAAAATTGAAGAAGAATGAGGAGGAACAGAAGTGCCTTTACAGGTTGTAAAACACTGAAGACAACAGACAATACAAGGGCTCGTTATCACAAGTATGACTAAAGTTTTAAGGGAGGAGCGTTAAAATTCAAAGGACAATTTTGGACCTTTATCTCTTCCCACTTAACTTCTTGTCCTTTTCTGGATTAAAAGTTTAAGTGTTGCTAAACTTCTATATGTTCTACCTCATTGATGGTATGTTTAACACTGGTTTATATGTTAATAGGTACATTTTTAAATTCTCAGGGATAGAGATTTTTTTTTCTCTTCGTTACTTGAAACTATCTTTCTATAGTTCTTGTTCTTAGTATATTTTTTTTGTTACATTGTCTTTCACTGTTGTTTCTCTTAATGTCAGGGGGTTAAGACAAAACGTTAAAAGAAAAGCTTTATTTTTATTTGCAAAACAACAAAAAACTGATTTCGCTTTCTTTCAGGAGACACACTCGCTTAAGAACGATACAACTTTTTGGAAGGCCCAATGGGGCAATGACATCTGGTTATCTCATTGTTCAGAAAGAGCAGCAGGTACAGCTGTTTTAAATAATTCCTTCAATGGGAAAATCTTGCACAGTGAAGCTGATACTAAAGGTCACTTTCTTATTATAATTATTAATACCAATGATACCATAATTTTCTTAGTTAACATATATGGATACAATTCAAAAAGTGAAAATGATACCCTATTCGGAGTTTTAGAATCTCGTTTCCTATATTGGCTCTCTAAATATCCAAGCGCAAAGATAATAATGGGCGGTGATTTTAACATTGCTCTTAACGGTCTCAAAGATAGGTGGCCTCCGCGCTCTAATCCCTCATTAGCATCTACTCTAATACAGTTCATGCATAAATTTGATTTGATTGACATATGGAGAGAAAAAAATCCTGGAATGTCCTTATATACTTGGAATAATAAAACTAACACTAGTTTGTCAAGAATAGATTTTTGGCTGATTTCCAATGGATTTGACAAAAATGTTATTACTGTCAATATTATTCCAACTCCTCTTACTGACCATAAAGCAATATCAATACAAATCCTTCTAAACCCTCGTACTTGTCGTAGGAATTCTTACTGGAAATTAAACAGCTCTATTCTTAAACATGAAGCTGCTTCTAAGACCATCCGATCTTTAATTGATCATTACTGGCAAAAAGCCTTACTTGAAAATAAGTTTTGCACTAATTGGGAACTTTTAAAATTCGAACTATCAAAATTTTTGAGGACATACCGTAGTTCAGTTGTTAAAGCAAAAAAAGCTGAAGAAGAAAACATTATCTCAGAAATAACGGCTTTGACACAAAAAAACAGAGCTAACTTATCTGAAAGTGAATCTCATCTCTTAATACAGTTACAACTTAAATTAGATGATTTATATAGGATGAAAGCTGAGGGGGCTTTTATTAGAAGTAGAAGGAGGTGGATGGAGGAAGGAGAACAGAATACTGCCTATTTTTTCCGGCTTGAAAAATCTCATGGCAAACTTAATACTATACAAAAACTAAACATTGACGGAAACATCACAGACGATCCCAAAAAGATAGCTAAATACTGCTCTGATTTTTATACCAAACTCTATGATTCTAAATACTGTGAAGACCTCACCAGCCACTTTATGGTATCTCTCACAAACACTAAGTCAATTGATCTCGGCCTGAAAGAGTCCTGTGACCAACCACTAATAATACAAGAAATTATCTCAGCAATAGATCATCTTAAATTAAATAAATCCCCAGGTACAGATGGCATTACTTCCGAATTTTACAAAGCTTTTTCTAAGCAGTTAGCTCCCTTCCTCCTCGCTCTCTTCTCAGAATGTATTCATAATGAATCCCTCCCTCCAACTTTAACTCAAGGCCTTATAACTTTAACACCCAAACCCAAAAAAGATTTACTTCTTATTGATAATTGGCGCCCAATATCATTACTAAATAATGACTACAAAATTTTTGCCTCAATATTTGCCAAAAGAATGAAATTTGTTTTAGATTATATAATTGATGAGACTCAATCTGGTTTTATGAGAAATAGACACATTTCCAACAATATAAGATTAGTTCTTGATTTAATTGACTATGCAGATCTATGTCCAGACGAAAGTTTCATCCTTTTCTTAGATTTCTATAAGGCTTTCAATACAATTGAACATAACTTTATATTCCATGCACTAGACAAGTTTAATTTTGGCCCACTTTTCAAAAGTGCTGTCCGAACAATGTACAAAAATGGAAACTCATCTATTAAACTGCATGCTGGCACTTCCCCCCGATTTCCTCTTAGACGTGGAGTAAGACAAGGATGTCCAATATCACCCTATCTCTTTCTTCTTTGTACACAGCTTCTCACCGACTCTATTAAGCTCAGCCCATTGAAAGGTATTCTAATAGCAGACAAAGAAATTTTCATAAGTCAGTTGGCCGATGATACTACACTTTTCTTAAAAAATAGATGTCAGATTCCTCTTGCTATTGATGTGGTTAACACTTTTTCTCTTGCCTCTGGGCTCTGCTTAAATATTAAAAAATGTGAACTACTTGCCCTCAAGACTTGTAATATCTCTTCAATCTGTAATATACCTGTAAAAGACTGTGTCACATATTTAGGCATATTTATAAATAAAGATATGGAAACTAGATGTGATTTAAACTTTAATCCTGTTATCGACAAAACTCAGAAAAAACTTAATCAGTGGCTGCAAAGGGATTTATCTTTGAGGGGCAGAACTTTATTAACTAAAGCTGAAGGTATATCCCGGCTCACCTATGCTGCCTCATCGCTTGGTGTTAATAAAAACATTCTAAAAAATATCGACAAAATGCTCTTTAACTTCGTATGGAAAAATAAAACTCACTATATTAAGAAATCGGTTGTAATGAATACTCATGACAAAGGAGGCCTAAATTTTTTAGACTTTCAAACATTAAATAATACTTTTAAAATTAATTGGCTGAAGCACTTCATTAAAGACCCCTCCTCAATTTGGAATTTCATACCAAATTTTGTCTTCTCTAAAGTAGGTGGCCTACATTTTCTTTTACTGTGCAATTACAAGATTGAAAAAATCCCATTGAAATTATCAAACTTTCACAAACAGATGCTTCTCTCATGGTCTTTAATATATAAACATAACTTCTCTCCGCACAGATATTACATATGGAATAACAAAGACATAACATACAGAAACAAATCCTTATTTTACCCTGCCTGGTTTTCTCATAATATACTACTGGTTCACCAGCTGTTTGATTCCGATGGCTTGCTGTTTACTTATGAAGAATTTATTTCAAAACACAATGTGTTAATCCCTACTGACGAATTTAAGATAATCATTAATGCAATTCCTGCTGGTGTCTCTTTGCTATTTAGAAGCCCAGCGGACCAAATACCAGCTCCTTTGCATCTTGATCCATCTAAAAGCGAAGTAGGCAGGATTTGTTTCTCCAGAACACGTAAAAACAATCGTTCCATACGTACTTTATTTCAAAGGGACATAGTGTCTCTTCCTCACGTAACATCTTATTGGAATCAATTATTACATAATCTTGACTGGAAAAGAATCTGGATCTTACCAACTAGATATATGATTAACAACAAAATAAAAGAAGTATCTTTTAAGATAATTCATCAAATTTATCCTTCCAAAATATTTATTTTACAGCGTTTTAAAAAACAAATTGATACTGATTGCTCTTTCTGTTCAAATTGCCCTGAAGATAATTTTCACTTATTTTGGTCTTGCCCTGTCTCCAATAATTTCTGGAAAGATGTTTGTATTTTTATTTCTACTTTTATTGACAACAGTTTTACTCTTTGTTTTGAAAATATACTGTTTGGTTTCACGTCTTTTACCTCATCTAAAAACAGACACTATTATATGATTAATCTTATAATTTTACTAGCTAAATTTCATATTCATAAATGTAGGTGTATAAATAAAAATCCTTGTTTTATTTTCTTTCAAAATGAAACTAGACAGTATATTCATACCATTAAGAATTCTTTGAACGCTAAAGCCATTAAAACGGTAAATTTGTGTAGTTTATTTCATGTTTTTTTTGTAGAATGTAATCTTCTTTTTGACCCCCCTGGCAAATTGTCTTCTGCGTTGAATTGTATTGTTCTGTTTAATGTTCAATAAAGGAGAAAAAAAAAAAAAAACTACTCGCATAACGGCGGGAACTCTGTTAACCTTTCCTCCGGAAGCGCAACAACAAAAACAGTCCGTGCGGAACCCCGCACCCCAACTCGGGGTCCCGGGGGTGAATTATGTAAACACCACACAAGCCCCCCCAGAATTCACCCATAGTCAAAATCGTTGTGCCGTGGAGGGATGATGACCCGACCCCGGCGGGTGTGCACTGTAGGGGCCGAGGGGGGCGGGGCCGCACTGTCCATTGAGTCACGGGACAAGGGCTCAGGCGGGGTCAAGGGTACCCCGGCGGGCGCAGGGGCACAGGCCAAAGGGGGACGACCCCGGCGCGGGGGGAGGGCCAACCCCAAAGGCTGGTCAATGTCCAGGTGCGCGGGTTTGACCCTGTCCACGGAAACAGTCTCGGGTCTGCCGCCAATGTCCACGAGCAGGCTCTTATCCCCGTGCTCCAGGACCCTGAACGGCCCGTCGTATGGAGGGCGGAGAGGTCCACGGTGGGCGTCATGACGAACAAACACAAAATCCGCAGAGCGCAGGTGACGGGGCAGCTGGGGTGCCATGTTGCGACGTGGGAACCGGCGCGAACCCTTTTGCGGCCTCCAGCAGGGAGGACCGTTGCCTGGCTGCGGACCAGGGCGCTGTGGCGTCTGGGATGAATTCGCCGGGGACCCGCAGTGGCTGGCCGTAGACGAGTTCGGCGGATGAGGACAACAGGTCCTCCTTGGGGGCGCACCTGAGGCCGAGCATGACCCACGGGAGCTTATCCAACCAGTTGCCGTCCGTCAAGCCGGCACGCAGGGCTGCTTTCATGGAGCGGTGGAACCGCTCGCAAAGACCGTTCGCCTGGGGGTGATAGGCGGTAGTGCGGTGCAGCTTGACCCCCAAACTCTCAGCGACTGCGTTCCAGAGTTCAGAGGTAAACTGAGGGCCACGATCTGAAGAAAGGTCGCACGGTGTGCAACCCACGTGCCGATGAACGCCCGGGCCACGTCTGACGACGTTGTCGAGGAGAGGGGAACGGCTTCGGGCCAGCGGGTCGTCCTGTCCACCATGGTGAGCAAGTAGGTGAATCCGTGCGAGGGAGGAAGTGGACCTACCAAGTCAACGTTGACGTGGTCAAACCTCCTCTCGGGGACAGCGAAGGGCTCCAAGGGGGCTTTTGTGTGGCGATGCACCTTAGCCCGCTGACAGGCCACGCACGAGTCGACCCAGGCCTGCACATCTTTCTTGAGACCGCGCCACACGAACTTCTGGGCCACCAGCCTCACGGACGGTTTCCTTCCGGGGTGGGAGAGGTTGTGGACCGCCTCGAAAACAGCTCTTCGCCAGTTTGCAGGGACCAGCGGCCGAGGCTGGTCAGCTGAGAGGTCGCACAGCAACCTGACGCCCGAGTCACCAACCGCGACTTCCTCCAGGCGCAAACCCGTGTCAGAAGTCTTGAGGGCCTGCACCCCGTGGTCCGAGGCCTGGTCTGCGCTCATGCGGGAGTAGTCGAGACCCAGATGCACAGTGCCGACGATCGCCCTGGAGAGGCAGTCCGCGACCACATTGGATTTGCCGGCGATGTGTTGGATGTCCGTAGTGTACTCAGAGATGAACGACAGTTGCCGTTGCTGGCGGGCGGACCACGGCTCGGCCACCTTGGACATGGCGAAAGTGATGGGTTTATGGTCCACATATGCCGTGAACTCACGGCCTTCCAATAGGGAGCAGAAGTGGCGGATCGCCAGCCAGAGGCCGAGGAGCTCTCTAACGAACGTGCTGTATTTGTGCTCCCTGGGGACCAGCTGACGGCTGAAAAAGGCAAGCGGTTGCCAGGCGCCGCCGACCCACTGTTCGAATACGACTCCAACAGCGTAGTCCGATGCATCGGTAGTGAGAGCGACAGGGGCCCCGTGGGTCGGGTGAGCCAGCATAGCGGCACGACTCAGTGCGGCCTTCGTAGCCTCGAAGGCTTCCATCCTCTCGGCCGTCCATTCAACGTCCCGGTTGGGGGCCTTGTCTTTAAGAGCCTCATAGAGCGGGCGCATGATGTGGGCCGCCCGGCGGATGAACCGGTGGTAGACAGTCACCATCCCCAGGAACTCCCGGAGGCCCCGAGCCGAGCGAGGTCGGGGAAAAGCGGAGACGGCCTCCACCTTTGCCGGAAGGGGGGCGGCGCCGTTCTTGTCTATGAGATGCCCGAGGAACTGGATAGAGGGCACCCCGAAAACACACTTCGCCGGGTTGATGATCAGGCCATGCTGCTCAAGTCTTGCGAAGAGGTCGCGGAGGTGCATCAGATGTTCATCCTCCAAGGAGCTGGCGACGAGGATGTCATCCAAATAGACGAACACAAATGGCAAGTCCCTGAGCACAGAATCCATTAAACGCTGGAAAGATTGTGCCGCGTTTTTAAGACCAAACGGCATCCTCAGAAACTCGAACAGTCCAAACGGAGTGATTACAGCTGTCTTGGGAACGTCTGAGGGGTGCACGGGAACCTGGTGATACCCGCGCACCAGGTCGACCTTGGAGAACAAGATTTTGCCTGCCAGGTGGGCTGAGAAGTCCTGAATGTGTGGAACAGGGTAGCGGTCGGGCGTAGTGGCGTCGTTAAGGCGGCGGTAGTCACCACACGGTCGCCACCCACCACTCGGTTTAGGGACGATGTGTAGTGGCGAGGCCCACGGGCTATCCGAGCGGCGGACGATGCCCAGACGCTCCATGTTGGCAAACTCGGACTTAGCGACTGCTAGCTTCTCGGGATCAAGCCGTCGGGCCCTCGCGTGGATCGGGGGGCCCTTGGTCTCAATGTGGTGCTCGACCCCATGTTTAGTCGTGGCAGAGGAGAAAGTGGGCCGTGTCAAGGCAGGGAACTCACCAAGGAGGAATTGGTACTTGGTGCCGTCCGATAGCGAACTGGAGAGACCACCTTAAGTCGCCTCATTGCGGACGCAGGCGACCGTGGAAAAAGTCAGTGCATCCACCAGACGGCCCCTCTTAACATCCACCAGCAGCCCGTGGGCACAAAAAAAATCAGCGCCGAGGAGAGGGAATGAGACATCCGCAGTGACAAAGTCCCATGTGAAGCGCTGACTCCCGAAACACAAGTCCACAGTCCTCATGCCATAAGAGCGGATAGGGGAGCAATTAGCGGACAGTAGGGGTGGCCCATGAGTCCCGCCAGCGGCGTCCTCCGCAGTGGCCGTCAGGACGCTCCTCTGGGCGCCGGTGTCGCAAAGGAATTTGCGCCCGGAAAGGTTGTCCTTGACGAACAGCAGCCGGCTCTTCGCGCCCACGCTCACGGCCGCTGCGAAGCGTGGGCTTTGGCGTTTCCCGACGCGTCGTAGTTGCAAGGGGCGCGGCACCTCTTCGCTTTCGCACGGAAACGGGCATGGAAGTAGCACAAGCCTGTGCCAGCACGGCCGTCGGTGCCGAAGGGGCCCCTGCTGGATGCCACCCCCGCGCCCGAAGGTGATTAACTGCGCGTCGCGGCCAGCGTCTCAGGGGAGAAGCGCTGGGTTGCCAGGAAGAAACGGTCGGCCTCCTCGGCCAGGGCCCGGGGCTCAGTGGCAGTACTGTTTGCGAGCGCCGTCTGAACATGCGGTGGCATTTGCCTGAGAAACAGTTCCATGAAAATGAAATTGGGCTCTTCCGTGCCCAGCAGGTTTAGCATCATTTCCATGAGTTCGGAAGGTTTGCTGTCCCCCAGTCCATTAATAGCCAACAGACGTCGGGCACGTTCCGGCCGTGAAAGCTCAAAAACCTTGAGAAGGTGAGCCTTGATCCCAGCATACTTATCTCGGGCCGGGGGAGAGGTGATGAAGTTCACTGCTCTGGCCGCCGTTGAGCTCCCGAGTGCTGAGACAACGTGGTAGTAACGCGTGGAATCATCTGAGATCCGCGGAGGGCGAACTGAGCCTCAGTCTGTGCGAACCACGCTGCCGCGGACGTCTCCCAAAACTCCGGCAATTTGAGGATGGCGGTTGCCATGTTCGTTTCAGTCTCGAAAACGCCGGGACTGACGTCGGGGTCACCAGTGTAGCGCCGGAGAAAAGGAGTCGGAGGCGGAGTGTCGGACACAGGAACAGAACTGCTTTATTGTTCGACATCAAAACACTACTCGCATAACGGCGGGAACTCTGTTAACCTTTCCTCCGGAAGCGCAACAACAAAAACAGTCCGTGCGGAACCCCGCACCCCAACTCGAGGTCCCGCGGGTGAATTATGTAAACACCACAATAGTCCAATTTCTTATCGGCGAAAACATCGACTTCGGCATTAAATATGGGTCCTCTATGCCAAGTGTCTCTCATTTTTCCACATACCTTCGTTTATTATCACATTCTAAATGTTTAACAGTATCGGACAAAACTCTGGGCGTCGTGGTATAAGACATTTTCTTGCCGTCTCCAATCGAATTAGCATTGGAGAACGCTTTCCTTAACTGACACTTCCGGCCAGTGACGTGATTTGATGACGTAGGTCAGGGGTCTCAAACCCATTTTTTGTTCCAGGCCACATTGTCGGGATCATTTCACTCAAAGGGCTGTTATGACTATTAAGCCATCAAAATCTTTAATTGCATCATCAACTTGAAATTTTGCTACAGATTTTAACAAAAATCATGGATGTTAACACGCGAGTTGCCTTTGCGGGCAACATAAAATCACGTGCCAGGATGTATCTGGCCCTCGGGCCTTGAGTTTGACACCTGCGACGTAGGTACATTAGTTCTATACCAGGAAGTTTTAGAGCTCGTTTTCAATCATTTGTGGGAGTATTTTGTCATGGAATAATCTGAAAGAATAGTCAAAAGTTCCTAAAAATAATTGTGGACTTTTAAAATAAAGTTTTAGACTAGTAAATGACACATTCAATTCCAGTGATTTGGATCATTTTAATAACTTTCAGATTAATTTACAAATGGGCTCAGGGTATGAAGCTTGGCTACCAGTTAAAAACAGCTGTGAAAGTGCAAACAATGGAAGCAACACAAAAGGCCTTGTCACCTCCCATTATTTCCTAAAAAAAGAAAAAGAAAAGAAAAAAACATGACAAAAACAAACATTTGGTTTAGAATGCAACGTGCTGCTAAAGGTTACATCTGTCGTTTTTTTCCATACGCCATCTGCTTTCTCCTGCAAGGAGAAAAAGCCTCAACAACAACCAGTTGCTCTTGACATAGTGCCACATTAAACCAAACTTTTATTATTACGCTATATAAATCAGATGCAGCAAGCACAAAAACACAAGTACGCCAAACTTAATCTTACAGTGGGAAATTGGCCTGTTTTCAGAAAGCACATCTGTGTACATGTAATTAACCCGCACCCATGCTCCAGATGGGGAAAGAGTCCAGTCCCTTTCCACAAATCACAATAAAATCAAACAGTCACCTGGTCTAGTACAGACAAGAATAAACAAATGGTTGAAGTAGGAAGCAGCAATGCAGTTAATTCCCTAAAAAAAAAAAAAAAAAAAAAAAAAGTGTCTGTAGACGCTGATCCCCTTTTACGCCCACATGTGGCGTTTGCAGTGATCGACAGCCTGAAAGACCACCCAATGTTTACGGTTACAATCACATCAATGTTACTCAAGTTATAGTAAAATGTATACCAATAAAACAATACTTCTTCCAATCAATAAACCTCAAATAAGGATATGAGGCGCCGAATCAAATTTCAGGATGAACTTATAAAGTGCACAACAACCTTTACAGGTGGATTTAATTTGACAATCTCAAACCTTGACCTACTGTGGTGGTGTGACAATTATGACTTTATTACTATGCCTGGATAAAACACCTTGATAAGACTACTAAAACAATACCATGACAAAAATCTAAAACAGTACATGCACTTGAATGAAAACTGACAACATAACTTCAAGTATTTTGTAAATTTTTTCATCAATTCAAAATACAAGCTGTGGGAAAAATGTAACGGGAATTAGCCCATTTTGAAGTGATTAGAAAAAAAATTAACAATACCTGCCTCATACAACAAATTCATCTCTCTTCAGTAGGCTCTGAAATATTCCACTTATGGTTTAGCAATTGCTGAGATTTGTGGAGCAAATTTTCAACATGTTTTGGCCAATATTTCGAATAAACCATCCACTAATTCGTAGGGTTGTGTATCGTTAAGATTTGAACAAGGAAACATATTGGTCAATTTATGGTTTGAATGCCTGTTGTGAATTTTGTCAGAGAACCGTAAAAAGGAATGAAAGATCCATTTAAAGGTTTAGAGATTATCAAATTAACTTCAACTGTGAGGTTTGTGTATTTTTGGTTCATCCTCAAATTTCACCCGAAAGCCCAATATCCTGAGTTTTTTTTATTTGTGTAAGTGCAAGTGACGTACATCACATTGGATTGCTGTCTCAATGCTCCTGCACCAGAATGACGGTCCCAAAATGCACTGCTCTCTTCCCAGCAGCCTGCGGAGTGCCTCAGGACAGGCGCCCACTTGCTATTAAAAGACACAGAGGCACAAAGACTAAAAGCCCCACACAAAACTTTTCTGGCCTACACAAGAAGTTGAAGATTTAAAATAGTACACCTACCAGGCACACAAAATCAGGGTCGAGCATCTGAAGGAGCATTTGCACAAGCATGGGCTCATATTGCTCAACCAGCTGATCACACTGTTGAGACATGCGCACAGGCATGAAATAAAATGGCAGATTAACAGATCCTAAGTCAATGTGAACGGTCATCACCTCTGTCTGGAAGGAGTCTGGCAAGAAACTGCAAACTTTTAACACTGCTTCTTCAATCTGTCCCTCAGTTGCATTCTTTTCAAGGATTCCATCAATGTAGGCGACAGCCATCTTGCACACTTTACAATAGCCACCACTTTTGAAGTCCATCTTATCAAGGGCATCTAGAAAGCAACAGACCACCACCATTGCACAACTACAGTAATTTTCAAGTCCTTACACAAAGAACAAGCAAGAAATAGTTCAGAAAATGTCAACAAAAACAGCTACATTGGGGGTGCAGACAATTTATTTTGGCCATTTCTCCACATGAGAAAACTTAGCAAGATGCTTGAAAGGCGCTTCTATGCCAATTTCAAGCAGGGGGGCTGCTGAAAATTGAATCGCCCCCCTCCAAAAAAGGGGGTGGCGTGGCCAAAAAAAAATAGTTTTTGAAAACCACTAGTCTAGCAGCAGACTGTCATTGTTTGTTGAGTATTATATTTATTTAAATTTTACAGTCCACAAATAGGAAAACAAAAGCAGTATTTTTGTAACAAATTATTCATTTTGATCTTCTGAAACTGGTGTATTCATGTTGATCAATCTGTACTGTTTGACTAGCGGTAGCAGAGTGAAGATCAAGTTAAAGTAGGTTGCAAACATTGCCTAAGATTTTATAACAGTCCCTGGAAGCCATAATCTATCATAACAGGAGATTATAAATTAAAACCTGACCCCAACTGAAGTTTGGGCCAGCAACACAAGAAAAATAAAAACTGGTTTGGTGGAGATTTTTGCATTTAATGTAGAGGAGCATTGAGAACTTACGGACATATGCACGTGTGGCATCTTTGCAGAGTGACAAAACAGTGCAAACAATCTTAGGGTCGGCCTCCTGCACCAGCAATTGAATGATGGCCTGACCGTAGGTGTCGATTAGGTCCTTGCACTGAACACTGAGACTAGAGGGCAAAAATGTACAAACTTTCTCCACAGCTGCAATCACCTCCTCCTGAAATAGATGTAGAAGATTGAGCCACAAAACAGAAACCGCTGTGCTCTCATTGCTTTACATGGGACATGTCCCACCTCGGTTGCCTGATCTTGCAACATGCTTTCCAACTGCTTCATCACAAACTCACAGATTGCACATTGGGGGGAATCCCGAACTCGCACCATAGGCTAAAACACAGAGGATCCATTTTGAAAATGTATTACACAGTGGAATAGTTTGAACCATTTAAAAAAAAAAAAAAAAAAAGAAAAAAAAGTGTGTGTGTGTGTGGGGGGGGAGGGGGTGTCATCCGGCTTGACTGGTTACTTTAGTGAACTTGGCGACAGATTCCACCTTGGTGGCAGGAACAAGACTGAGAGCAGGCATGGTATCGGCAGCAGGCAACGTTTGGGAAGCCTGCAGCTTCAACATGGGAGTAGACCTTTTAACAGCATTACAAAAGCCAACAGTTGAACAGAAAGCATTGGGATCCTACGAACAGAGAAAAGATACCAAGTTCAGAAAATTGCCTAGGTCAGATCTCATGCTTGAAGGTATAACCTGCACACACTTCCACAGTTTTTAAATCAGCAAGCACACTAAGAAATCATCAAAATGTAACGAGTTGGAACCTTGCACAAAAGCATATATTCTCTGAGCAAGTGTACATCTGTGCAGCAGTGAGTAAAGTGATTAGAAGAAATCCTCCCCAAATAAGAACAGGGGTGTGAAGTCAATTCAGAACAATGCAAGCCATAGCTGACCAATTTGCTCAAACAGGTTACAAGACTCAAGAACATATCTATTTAGTAGGCTCATTTGATGTAAAAACACAGGCAATTACATTATTCCAACCAGCAAAATGTTATGGTTTGTTAAGACAGTGAAACTAGTTTCCAGACATGCATCTCTACAATGTTGTGTAACACTTGCACAGGTCCATGAATAACAAAAGCTAAGGCTTAAAAAATTTACAGGCCGGCCAGACAACACCTACCTGATCCTGACGCGCAGCAGAGGGGCAAAAGAGAAGACACGAATGAAGGAGAGATTAAGTATGGGTGAGAAAAACTGAAAGGCGAGGGGGCTGGGGGGAGAATATAAGAAGGCCAGACTAGACTAGCATCACCAATATGAACAAAATATTGTCCTACCAGTTAGGGTAGTGGGCATGTTCTACAACTGAATTTATAGGAGGAAGGGCTCACCATGGAAAAGACTTTTTGAAGAACAAGGCTGCCATACTGGCTGATGTACTCCTTGCACTGTAAGGAGAATGACAGTTAGCCAGTGAGAAATGGATGTTAAAATTTACATTTAATTGTTTAAAAGAAGGACTTGACAGTTGCAGATATTTGCTTACCAAACTGCACTTCACAAGAATACTTAAGTCTGAAGGTGTTCTCCTTTTTATGAAGGACTGCGGTAAGAGTAGAATGTGGGCAAAATATCCATTGTATGCTGAGGTGTAAAAAGTGGACTCATTCATCGCAGAGATTGTGGTGTCCCGTTACTTTTGTCCAGCATTAGAGAAGGTTTCAGTAGGCCTTTGCACGACTCAAAACTAGTTTGTGAAATAATATTTTTGTTCAGTTACGGTAATTTAGTACTTAAAAAAATAATAATAATCCTGCTCACTTAACAGGTCCGTTATTGGCAAATTGTGAACAAATGAGTGAATTTCAATCTGCTGTTATGCAGTTTAGTCCATAGATTTGACAAAAAGAAAAGAATTCTTTACTTGCTGTGAAGTGCCTTGCTGCCACCTGCTGGTCATTTGTGATGAAAAAGTCTTGTAATGTTTATAATATTACCCCTTGACATATTTGTGTGACTGAGAACGTTGTAGAGTGAGATGCATTGAATTACAGCTATATTATGCATGAGCCATTAAGCATGTACTGTTTGAGTATTTTTAAAAAGGAGAAATCCAGTGCTTTGCATTAACAGTGTATCAATAGGTCATGTAATATGTACCCTATTTTGACAATGTGATGTTAAATCCTCTCATTTAATAGTGTTTTGAGAATTTTTTTTTTTTTTTTTTTTTTTTTTAAAATCAACAATGACGAATTTTCAGGGGCGCTGCCATTTTCGCGAGTTACATGATCTACGTGGCCGTATGTGATGTGTACCGTGCTGTTCGAAACGCTCCATTTATGCCCAGCGCTGATTTCTCAGATTTATCCTCATCTGATGAAGAAATGGCAGTACCGGTTGATCGGGAAGACTGAGAAATGCTTCCATACAGATTTCAACCTGTGGCTGTAATATATTCAGATGGTTCTTTGGGCGGAATGACTCGGAGTCTGACTACTCGGAGGCCTACGTGCGACATTAAGTGCGTAAACAAAGGCCCCCGGGAGCTCCGGGCCGGCAACTGCAGATGGTTCTTCGGACGGGAATGTAGCAGAGTCTGACGAGCAAGCGCCGACAGCCGAGGTTCCAGGCGGCAGAGGCCATTAGCCCCGAATGCCGAAGCTCGGGCAAAGGCCTCCGCCACCTGAGCTCAATCGTCAGACTCCGCGTCATTCCCGTCTGAAGAACCATCCAAATATTCAACATTAATTACAGCCACAGGTTCAAATCTGTATGGAAGTATTCCTCAGTCTTCCCAATCAACAGATACTGCTATTTCTTCATCAGTTGAGGATAAATCTGAGAAATCAGCGCTGGGCATAATGGTGACCCATGTAATCCAGCATTTGGAACGGCACGGTACACGTCACATACACCCACGTAGATCATGTGACTCGCGACAATGGCCGCGCCCCTGAAAATTCATCATTGTCGATAAAAATCTTCTCGAAACACTATTAAATGAGAGAGGATTTAAAATCACATTGTCAAAATACGGTACATATTACATAACCTATTGATACACTGTTCATGCAAAGCACTGGATTTCCCCTTTAAGTTGGCAACGCACATAATTTTTAACTTCTGATTTATATATTGACAGTAATGTTAAAGTACTAATCCAGAGCTACTGACTTCTTGTGCATGCATAAGAGATCACACAGATTTCAGAAGCAATGAGTGTTTTTCTTAACTCCGAGGACATGGAACACAGTGAGTGGCTACACAAACTGCCGCAGGTAAATACCTAGAACATACATAAAGGGACCCAACCCATAACACCTAGGAGAGGTGTATGCCCCTACTCGGCATAGTGACAAACAACCAATAATCTACAGAATGCTTTGTGGAAGAGATGGGAACTGGAGGGGAAGAATTTTCTTATTCTTCCCACGTTCAGAAAACATCCCATGTAGGTGTAATTCAACCATATATGTTCGAACCGGTGTGACGGTCTGAGCGTCGAATGCAACACAAGGACAGGATTCGCCAAGACCTGACAAAGTTGATGTGGAACTTCGCACCCAAAACACAGACTGATTGGTGCCTGAAGAAATCTACGTACACCTTGTTGACGAAATAATCTAATTCAAACACGTTTAAACGTGTGATGCTGCTTGGACACAACAGTGAGTAGTTTGTTGTTGTACTAGCGACTGAGTCGGCGTAAAACAAAAATTTAAACCTTCGGTATAGTTCTGTGTTTAAAGACTCAGCCCATATTTTAAATAATGCACCCAACTTAAGAGCACACACACCGCTGTAGTCGAATTTCATCAAGACCTCAGTGTCAACAGTACACTAACTTTATACAGTATCCAAATTTCATCACCTCCAAAACATGGATACGGATATTAGCTGAAATATATATGTATCAGTATTGTACTTACATTTAAAACGAGGTAGAAACTTGTCAATACTAAACAATTGAACACGTATGTGCTTACTGTACTTGCTACCAAAGCAAAGTGAACGCTGCACCGGGTTTTCAAACCAGTCCTCCGTGAAATGCTTGGAACATATTACTGTCCACTTTGATTTGTAAGTCCAATGGACCGGCTTTGTCTTCAAAACCTGGTCCATACCCTGCCTATCTGTTCATGTTTCGGTCATTCACGTAAGATGACTCAGTCAACGTTTGACGCAGAACAGTATGCAACACACTTCCTCATTATCGTTGCTAGCTTTTTCCACTCTCTGGCTAAAATTTTGTCGTGACTTGACGTCACATTCCGGAGAGTACCAGAACTTGCCGAACCTAAATAACATTTCGAACAAAATCTTGAGGGTGACTTTGAATCTAATTAATTTATTTAATTTCTGTTGTGTTGAGAATTTTAAAAATATTTTAGCTACACTTATATGATAGACAAAATATATTTCCTCTGGATTAGTACTTTAAAGGTTATTTGAAAACTTGTAGCATTAAGTTTTCTAATGGGAATCCTAACAAATGAAATTAAATGAATGCAGATAAACTTTGAGGATTCCCCATGTATACTGTGAAAATATTATGAAGTCTGACATTTATTTTTAAAAAAAATGGTAATAAAAATATAGAAAATAGCCTACATCCAAACAGTATTTTATGTGAGGACCTGAAATATAGACAACTGACATGCAGCACTCACCATGTCTGACAGACCGGGTCCCAAGTTGTCACAATTCTCCTCAAATTTCATAATCAGAGAGTTAACAAATGAGGTGTTGGCCTTTCCTTCTGCTTGTGCATCAGTCATGAATTTGATGCAGTCCTGGCACACAACTTCACTTTCCTAAAGAGGGACAGATAGCAAGGTTAAATGACCACCAAGAAATTTGCTTGTTCACAGCAATACAGAGGAATTGGGAGACCATACTTTGACTGGACTTTCTGGTTTGGAGGTTTCCTGCGGGTACAAGAGCCCAGGCACATTGAGAAGAAACGGTGTTGCTGATTGAGAGAGGTCAACCTGTGGTATCTCATTGGAAAGGAACTGGTCCTGAAATTTAGTCAAGGCCATCTCCTGGGAGACACACAAACCAATGGCGCCACAAGCTACACCGGGATTATCCTAAAAAAGAAAAAAAGAATGAACACTGATGCTTACTATGTAGAATCAGGTGAAAGGTAACAATGATGCCAGTCATGAGGTTCTCTCTTGCATAATGGCTTCTCGGTTTCTAATTCAAAGTGGATTCACTTCCCTATTATATAGCTCTTTGTCAGCTCTCTGCACTTCACTGAAAAGATACTTTTACAATCATGCAGGCAAAGTATTTTTTTTTTATCTCAGCGGTTAAAGATAAAGCAGTATGATCTCGCAATTGAGGAGACCACTCACCAGCTCTGCAATGACGATGCCTAAGACAATGGGGTAGTAACTATCAACCAATTCCTTGCACTCTGAACTCAAACCTTGGTCAGGAATGAGCTGGCAGGCTTTCTCCATGTAGCCAAGAACCTCACTCTGCAAGCACACCAATAACTTAACATTTGGAGGAGAAATATAATTATAAGTACCATATAGCAAGTTTATTATAAACTTGCTCTTTCTTACCTCTGTGGCATTGTCCTTCAAAACGTGCAAGATAACCATGATCACCTCTTTGCACAAGTCACATGGCACAGATTTCTATAACATGATTTAAAAAAATAAATGAATAAAAGCCTAAGAAGTTACAATATTAGGAGTGTTACAGAGGTCTCTTCTTGTTTGGAAAAATACAAAATTGAAAGCAATGTTTTACAGAAATGGAAAACACAAGTAACTGCGCGGAAGGCAGGAGTCTCACCATCTGGGGTTTGTTCCAGACGTTCTGCTGGCAGTGAGTCACAGCACCACAAAGAGATGCAGTTTTAACATTCTGACACCAGTAAGGAGGTCCACGGGCACACTGCTCTGTACCCAGAAGAGGGGAAGCCACAGCTGCTAAAGAGTCAAAGAACAATTGTTGATGGATTACTGAGGCAATCGAAAAATAAAAATTCTTCATTCAACCTGTCTGACTTTTATCTGCTCAACTCCACATATTTGCAACCAAATTGTCATCCCGTTCACCCTTTACATTTTTTTGACAGCTAAAACTACGACATGCAAAATGAAAGTACCACAAAAGAATATTTGGACTTTAATGCGTCTTTCTTGACAAGAGGACGGTTTGCATATGGAACACAAGTTAAATGCAACAATATTACAGGTAGACATGACGCGAAGCAAGTTTATTTGTATATATTAAAAACAAAAGTACAATTAAAAACTGTGCACAGTGGATGAAATATTAAAATTGGAAATATTCTAAATAGCAGGAGAAAAAAAGAAGTTTTCAACCTGGATTTAAAAACAATCACATTTTGGCCTGACATCACCTCTGTTGGCAACTCCTTCCATTTGTGTGCAGCATAATAGCTGAATGCTGCTTCGCCATGTTTGCTTTAGACTCCGCGCTCCACTACTTCAGTCAGCCGATCTCAAAGCTCTACTGGGTTTGTATTCCGTAAGCATATCTTTCATGTATTCAGGACCTAAACCACTGAGTGCATTATAGACCGGGAGCAGAACTTTAAAATCTAATCGAAAGCTAACTGGAAGCCAGTGCAAGGACTTTAGAATTGGAGCTACTGTATATGCTCTGACCTTATTATTCAAGTCAGAAACTGAGTTTCACCATTCTGAATGAGCTGCAATTGTGCTCTTTTTGGGGAGTCCAGTCAGGAGACCATTACAAAAGTCAAGTCTACCTGAGATAAAAGCATGGATGAGCGTCTGCTTGACACATACAAGCCTTCATTCTAGATATGTTCTTCATATGATAAAAGGCAGATTTTGTGATTGATTTGATATGACTGTTGAAAGTCAGATCGGAATCAATCAGAACACCTAGGTTTCGGACTTGGTCTTTAAAGAATTTGAGTCCAGGTGTTTACTAACAGCAATTCTCTTTTCTTAATTTCCAAATCAATTGTTTTAGTTTTGTTGTTGTTTAGTTGAAATTTTTACTCATCCAGTTATTCATCTGCTTTAGACAGTGGCACAATACCTCAATTGAACTGTAGTCATCTGGTGACACTGCTATATATAACTCTCATCTGCATAGCTATGATGGTCGAAATTTGCTGTGAAGAATTTGACCCAAGGGTAGCATATACAGGCTGAACAGGGGGGTCCAAGAATTAATCTTTGAAGGACCCCATAGGTCGTTGCCATTTGTTGAGATTGAGCACTTTCAATGGTTACAAAGGTCATTTAATCCTACCCATGTTTCCAATCTGTTCAGCAGTATATTATGGTCTACCGTATCAAAGGCCGCACTGAGATCCAACAAGAAGTGTAAAAATACCACAGTACCTGAAAATCATTGTGATTGTTTAAAAGAAAAACAATTCGGTGTTACCGCCATGTTTTCGATAGGAAATAGAAGCTTGTTTCCAGCACTGCAAACAATATCAGCAATCAAGAGTGACTGAGTGGCTGCACAGATAAAATACTTAGCAAAGCAGATGAAACCCCACACCCCCTTTAGTTGAGTCAGGTGATTATACAGCAGAAATAAGCTGTTCTCGAAATCCCACTACATGGGGTTTGTTTAGGCAAAGCAAAATTGAAAAAAAAAGTAATAATCCTGTAACAATAAAAAGATTGTCCAAAAACAACCAATTTTCCCCATGCAGTGTGGTTCATTCATCCAAACAGGATTGTTTGAAACTAAACACAAAAACTCTTCTCAGTCGGCTTGCACTTTCACTTGAATGAGCCTTTAGCAATCTTAGGGACAAATGCGAACAAAGTGAAAAGTAAAAAGTGCACAGACTGTTATTTATTCTCACCAGACATGTAACAAAAGAAACACTTTACACATACGGCCGAAATGTCAGTGTGTTTTGAAACGCGATAAAAATAAATAAATAAATAAAAAGGGATCTCCTCCTCTAAGAGCAACTGTATAATAAAGCATGCGTCAGTCAACCACTTTATTTCCATGTACGTTAATTTTTCAGCTTGTGGTGGATATCTGAAAAACTGTAATCAAATACCAAGGCAAAGCAGAACAGGAACGAAAATTGCAGAACAGAAAAAAGAAGACTTTCATCCCTTTTTAAACATTGAAATGAAAGCTTGTGATGGATGATCTTTGGAGAATTTCCCTTTTCAACTTGAGAAATAAGGAAATAGGTCAAGTTACATATGACAAAAGTATCTTTGACCTAAAAATACATTTATGTCGTTCCATAAAAGATTTGAAAGTATACAGTCTGAGTTGATTAGAAAACGTCTTCATGCATTATTTTAGTTGTGAAAAACGAAAAAAAAAACCCCAAAATATTTTGGGTCATGCAGCCTTTACTAGCTTTCATGCTTGGGTCATGCAGCCTTTACTAGCTTTCGTGCTAACAAGCTACCATAACAGGAAGCGCCGGTTATTTTCTTTAACCTCGATAAATAAATACTCATAAAACTTACTCACACACGTAGAGAACGTAACACAATGTGGATTTTACACCAAAAGATACTCGTTAGTGAAGGCAGCTACTACCGGTCGAAGGTAATTCCTGGTGTTTACTCTTTACCAGGGTTACTTTGTCACGCTTCCTCCTATGAACCCATCAACTACTTGGAATACAAATCAGCGTCGTCACGGTAGCTATGCTGTTGTAAATATATATGTAACACCAAAGCTCATTTTGCCTTGTGTGCCTCGACATTACCTGAGGACACGAAAAGGAGCGTTAGAAGCATCATGACTCCGCTGTTTTCAGGCTCCTCTGATGCTTTCACGATGTCGGCTAGCCAGTTGAAGCAACTTGGGCGACGAGGCGCTTGCGTTCAAACCTTTATGGCGGATCGCTGCTAGTCAGCTGACTGCTCAGCACAAACATGTGACTCAACAGCACTCGTGACCTCGGACAACTCGGTTGCATTGGTTCATCTTTTTGTACCCCCCAAAAAAACAATCAGCGTCTTGTTTTGTACGGGAAAGATTCGTTTACGGTAGGAAAAACATTGATTCTTGTATGGAAGAAGAAAAGTACTACTAAAGACAAAAATAAATAAATGCAAACACTAAATGCAGGAAGAAAAATGACATCACAAAGTCCGACATTTAAACTTTCACAATAAGAAAATTAAAAGAATAACTAGAGAGCAATTATACTTATTTACATATTCTCATTGTCTGTTTTTAAGGCATGGGAAAACATTTTTAATATAATTAGTAAATCCAGAGGAAGACTTACCATTTCTTTGTTTGCTACAATAAACATATTTACCCAGACAACAAAACAAAAGACATCCAAAGAGAAAACACTATGGCACAATTCAAAATGTGGAACATCATTGACTTTCACAGATACCACTGCTAAATATTTGTCCAGAAGCTTTGCGATAGGAAAAAAAAAAGATTCAGTGCTTTGTCAGCGTTGTAGCAGAAGGAACATTGATTGATTTCAAATTTACATCATTCCACATCAGAAATTGTCTGTCCTTTTGTCTGCTGATTGTGAGAAATATTTTTTTACAAAGTACAGTTGTAATATTGTGCTCTTCATTCATTTAAAATGGGTCTGCAAAGTGAACCTTGAGTTTTAACCAAAAACATTTCTTTTCAATCAGGATTACACATGGGTCAAATGTGGACAACAATTTTTTTTTATTTCTGTCAATTTTGCAATATTTCCTTAATGTTTCATTACAATTTTCTTTACAAGCCATTTTAAGAAATCAAATATGTAAATGTAGCTGTCCAATAACTGAGTGGCCATACGGTGGTGTTCTTGGCACAGTAACTCCATGACATTACTAAGGTTTGAATCTGGGCTCCAGCGTTCCTGTTTGGAGTTTGCATGCCCTCCCTGCTCTTACATGGATTTTCTCCTGATAGTACTTGGAATTCTTCCCACACTTCAAAACCAAACTGAGTTAATTGAAGACAGAAATCAGTTCCCACCTCAGCAACATGGTGCCCAAAGACATCGGGTAGCTCCCAAGGACCACCTGTGTAGCCTCCAGACCTGTTCTAAATATAGCTCACCAGCAAAGGGACATTGTGAAAATTGTTGAATGTTGTACAATAATTAAAAAGGAAGTTTCTTTCGGCTTGTCCCATTAGGGGTCGCCACAGCGTGTCATAAAGTGTTACATATTGAGAATTAATTATTTTAAATCACTGGTGTGTGTGAGAAATCCTTAATAGATCAGTATCTTTATAAATTCATGTCATTAGTTATTATTATTATTATTTCAAACGATAATAATGAGGCAGCACGGTGGTTCAGCTGGTAAAGCATTGGCCTCACAGTTCTGAGGACCTGGGTTTAATCCCGGGCCCACCTGTGTGGAATTTGCATGTTCTCCCCATGCCTTCTTGGGTTTTCTCCGGACACTCCAGTTTCCTCCCACATCCCAAAAACATGCAACATTACTTGGACACTCTAAATTGCCCCTAGGTGTGATTGTGAGTGCGACTGTTGGTTGTCTTCATGTCCCCTGCGATTGGCTGGCAACCAATTCAGGGTGTACCCCACCTCCTGCCCATTGACAGCTGGAATAGGCTCCAGCACTCCCCGTGACCCTTGTGAGGATAAGTGGCAAAGAAAATGGATGGATAATAATAAGAAATAATTTAATGTAATTTCACTATTTTTTTTCATTGTAGAGGTGTATCAAAGTAGCAGCTCTTCACATTAATCAGTGGGCTACCAAAGAAGTGGCTCTTAGTTTCAAAACTGCTGGTGACCCCTGCTCTAAATTGTTCATAGGTATGAACATGAGTCAATCATTCAATGAATGCTGTCCATCGTCATGTCATGGACAGATGAATCATAATTCAAATCATTCAGTACTTGTCCAACATAAGGTTGAGGACAACACACTCTCACATCTGCAAACTTTAATGGTGTATATGGAAATATTTTGTTTTTGTTTTAATCATGCTTCTACTTGTGGATGCATATTTGCTTTATATTATATCCTCTTTGTCTGTGCCTGGACCTTGAGTCTGTAAATAAAACTGATTGATTGAAATAACGATTCTTCCAATCAACTTTTGATTGGTTCAGATTTGAAAACTGCTCCCCTAAAAAAAAAAAAAAAAAAAAAAAGTTAGGAACTTTACAGTCATTTTTGTAATTACCCTTAACACATTCATCAGCGCTATTCTGATATTAATACCGACTGTGTATAGAAAAAACAAGACATTCTTGAAACACTCATTTAACTCATCAGGGTGAGTCAGATGCAAGATCCTATTTTGAATGTATTTTCATTTTAAAACATTCTTAATGGTCATAAGTGTAAAAAGAAGCTATCCATTTAAAATGTAAAATAAATAAATAAATGAAACAATTAGTGGGACTTCCATCCATCCATCCATCCATCCATTTTCTATCGCTTTTCCGGGTCAGGTTGCGGAGGAAGTAGCTTCATGCAGGGATACCCAGACTTCCCTTTCCCCAGCCACTTCTTCCAGCTCTTCCGGAGGGAGCCCAAGGTGTTTCCAAGCCACCAGAGAGACATAGTCTCTCCAGCATGTACTGGGTGGTCCTCGGGGTCTCTTTCGGATGGGACATGCCCGGAACACCTCACCAGGGATGTGTCCAGGAGACATCCAAATCAGATGCCCCAGCCACCTCATCTGGCTCCTCTCAATGTGGAGAAGTAGCGGCTCGACACTGAGCCCTGCCCGGATGACCAAGCTCCTGACCGTATCTCTAAAGGAGAGCCCGGACACCCTGCAAAGTAGGGATATATTTTACCTGAAATTTGTATTCTAATTCCAAATTGTCCAACGTGGGTAGTTCAATTTTTGAGGTTCCACTGGTGCTGATTTGATCCACTTGTGAGTTGGGAGGCTAACCTGGCTACATTTTTGGGTGAAAGGTGGGGCACACCCTAGACTAGTTGCAAACCAACCACAGGCCACATTTAGACAGAGCTTTCATACTGATTTTGGCATCAATTGACAATTTTGAGTCTTCAATGAACCTAACAAGTTTTAGGAATGTTGGAGAAAGCCAAAGTATCTGTTGGAAAGCCACACAAGCATGGGGAGAAAATGCAAAGTCCACACAGGAAAGCGGGAGCCCCCCGAACTGTGAGGCAGATGTGTCAAATACTCGTCCACTATGCTGCCACAACGTCTGTATAATCATTTACACACAGTACACAAACTCAGGCATCATCAGGCAAGATGCAGGGTACACACTGAACTGGTTGCCAGCGAATCACAGGGACATAGAGACAGACAGCAGTCGTACTCATGATCACACTTAGGGGCAATTTAGAGTCCCCAATTAATGCAAGTTTTTGGGATGAAGGAAGAAACTGGAGTGTCTGGAGAAGACATGCAAATTCCACACAGGCTGGGTCAGAATTGGAACCCTGGTCCTCAGAACTGAGGCCAACTCTCTAAACAGTTACTCCACCGTGCTGTTTGATATATTCGTATTGTATTGAATAAAAGCATGCATTCTGGATTGGGTCATATTAGTATCAATATGCATCCACATTTCTTTTCATCTATTTATCTTCTGACATGACAGGACACCCTCGACTGGTCACCTCACAATCACAAGGCATCTCATGTATAGCTAACCAATCACCTTTACACACACCACTTGACGTCTTTCTTCAGTGTACCTGCCCTGCATGTTTTCAGATTGTGGGAGGAAGCACAAGTACCCGGAGAAGGCTCATGCAAGCCCGGGAGAACATCAGGAAAGTGGGAGCCCACATGAACCCCAAACCTCAGAACTATGAGAAAGATGTGCTAACCATTTGTGTTGTCACAACACAAACTCTTTAGTGGGAACATGTACAGTATATGCATTTGAATACAGAAGATATGCTCACATTTATTCTATTAAGATAAAACAAAGTCATTCATCACAGTGGTAAGTTGAAATGAGTCAGAAAGTCAGTGGGAATGCAATTATCCTGCAAAAGCTAACCTGCAGATGTCATGTTTAAGGAGACAACAATTATACAGATTATTCTTTATTTCGCTCAACCTGATATTTGTCCAAGTGGCTGTCTGATTTTGCTGTTTGTTTTCAAAGACACAATAAATATAACCTAATGCTAGAGTAAGACTTTCTTGAACAAAGCAGCCATACGGGATTGTCTCACTCTCAAGGACAACATGATTTTCTGTACTGTTCGTCCTCACCAAGGTTATGGCTGAGCTGAAGCTTACTTTTGCCAACTTTGGGCAGGAGTCGCCAGTCAATCACAGGACACATACAAATAACCATTCGTACCAATGGGCAATTTAGCGTCTTCAACCAAAGAAACATTCCCGCTTTTGGATGGACGGAGGAAGTCGGTGTATGGGGGAAAAACTCAAACAGGCATTTGCAGAACATACAAAACCGAATCCAGAACCTGTTGACTGAGGAACTCCAACATTGCGCTGCCCAACTTTTACTTCCTTAATTTCAAATTACAACCACTTTAATAAAAATCTGAGTTTGATGATAGTAAACAATTGCAACATGTACCATATGTGGCACTATAATTCAAGTACAGTGTATTGGTTTTCAAATAAACTGTAAATGGTTTTTGTATGTCTGAAAAGTAAATACATCACACACTAATATTAAAAACGTTTTTATTAATGTCAAAACAGCTAAATCGGGTCCAACAGTCATGGAAGAGGTCAAAGAAGCAGCATACAGCACATCCTCTGAATATAACCTGCAAATACCTGTTAAAAAAAAGATTTTATAGTTTGTGAGTAACAACCTCGTTAATGCAAGATGATCCCCATAAGCAGAATGTACATTGACCTCACAAATTCACAAATGCAAAGGTATAAAAAAAATGTGACTAACTATTCTTCAACCTGGCATTGTACCAAAACCACTAATTATTCTTGGAATGATGTAATAAAAAACATGGTTGTACTGCAACATGGAAATATTGTTAATTTTGCATTAAAGTTATATTGTTAGTAGAGTGTAACTTCAACACTGCCAGGACACAATAATATAACCACTATTTACTTCAATACAAAAGCTCAATGAATTCATTTGGTTGACGAGGGCAAGTTTTCAAACCCATCCAAAAATAGGGCTCACACTTTTGTACTTTTTTTCGATGTACATTATCTATTAATATATTATGAAGACTGACATCATACGTACGTTCCATCACTGCTGAGAGCCACAGCATGTTTGTTTGGCCTGCTGTGTGTCCTTCCTCAGCACGGTGGGCCTCACCACGTCCACGTCACGATGTAAGTGATCGACAAGGCCAGTGAGGACGCTGGGAGCTGCGTAGAAGTCAATCAAGAAGTAGGATCCGCGGCGGTGTCTTTGGTTGTGTTTGATCATAGCAAAGGGCAGGAGCCTCTCTCCGAGGTTCTCCATGTCTCTCACCACAGCGCCCCGCTCCATTAAAGTCTCCACTGTCCGCCGGAGAGCCGCTGCCGTCTCCGGTCGCTGCATTGCCTTCAGGATGAGGGCCAGTTCGTAGCGCGGCATTGTTTCAGGCGGTTAGGTGCTGACACTTCCTGAATCCAGTCAAAAGTCGACCATGTTCTGACACCAACAGGGGGGGAATGTCGGCCGTGGTGACGTATTAAAAACAGCGACAATGTCTACGTCATTGGTGTGTGCCATCTCCGACTGTATGGTTAGTTTGGGTAAAAATTTGTAAAAATGAGGACTGGCCGACGGAAAAAGTGGTGCATAAACATCTGCTATAATTATTTTTGGGAAATACAAATGTGGTTTCAAAATAAAATTGTTCTATTTCATCAAAAAATGTTGCGCTACCGGGAAGAAAGTTTAGCAACACGTCTTACTCTAGTTGCGTTTGTTGACAACACTGAACTAAAACGTTGTGTTAAAAATCTGTGATTTTATAAACAAAATCCCAATATTAAAATTCATTATACAATTGTAGAAGGGGGAATGCCCTTATTCGTATGAGTGAGTTATCCTAAATTTTGTGTTCTTCCTAATGCGCATGCGCACATAACCACACGCGTTGGGTCACTTCCTTTCATTTGTAGCGTGGTGAAGATGGCGGAACACAAATCGGTACCCAGCGATTTGTACAAATGTGTGTACTCTTTTCTGCTGGAGAACAAGTTCACCAAGGCGGCTCAGCAGTTTGTCAAGCAGATTAAAGTGGTAAGTATGAGTGTGTTTGTCAGGTTGGTGGGTGGACTTTGACAATAACGTGCACGATAAAGGGCAGTACGTTGTGCGTATGTTGGAAATTAGCACGTGGATTAAACTAGATTTGTGCTGCGTTACAACTTCAGGGAATTCACCCAATTGCATTCGTTTTTCTATGACCAGAGTCCTCAGGATCCAAATGAAGAGTCTCTTCTCAGCATCTACAACTTCTGGGTGAAGTGAGTTGTTTGTGTGTAGAATCCTTCAGCTCACTTACTGATCGTTTGAGGAAAAACATTGGGTGTGCACGATATTTGTAACGTTAATGTGACTAGTTCTTTCAAACAAGTGTTTTTAACTGTCGAACTGTAATACACGTGAAGTAAGTAAGTCTGGCCTGCCGATCACAATATTCTTCCATTATCCATCCAGATCCATTATCTGAGCCGCTTATCCTCAAGGGTCGAGGGAGTGTTAGAACATTTCCCAGGTATCTTTAAGCAGGAGGTGGGGTACACCGTTAACTGTTTGTTTTCCAGGGCACATAGAAACAATCATTCACAATCACACCTAAAGGCAAATTAGAGTCTCCAAGTAATTCATGGTTTTGGGATGTGGGAGGAAATCGGAGTGGTGCGCGGAGAAAATGCACGCATGTCCGGGGAGAACATGCAAACTCCACACAGGTGGGGCCAGGATTTGAACCCCGGTCCTCAGAGCTGTAAGGCAGAACCTCAAACCAGTTGTTCGTATTCTCTAATCATTCTAAATTAAGATTGAGAAAGTTTATTCTGAAAGGGAGTGTTAATAAGGATTGTCGTAATGTTTTTTTTCCCACACTGTTCCAAATAATACTTTTGTCATATGACAGCTATGTATTAATTGAGTAAACAACAAAGTATGCGTTATTTAAAGAAAAAAAAAATGTTGACTCTCAAAAAGCAACACACTAGCTTGAATGTCGGGTTGGAATGTTCACATCGCCATTCAGAGTCAAGTTAACTGTTTTAAACTACCACACATTTCCTTCCCAGCAATGTTGAAATCATTCTACGTGTAACTAGTTGTTCTGTCCCACAGCCTGCTTTCCTTAAATTAAGAAGAGGAGTAGACTCTATTAGGAAAGAGATTCCAAAAGTAGAATTACATTTGAATGACAACATTTCAGCAAATCTTACGACTACATTCAATTACATACACGGTCATACTGAGAAAACATATCCATAGTGTTAAGCAGTCCTATATTTAGACCACTTAACACCCAGTTTCTTTATTTGACACAAATAATGCAAAACAATGGGAAAAATAACAGGAAATATTTATATTAACATGAGTACATTTATCTCTAACAAAATGTCGTATGAAATAATATTGACACACAGGGATGTCCCAACCTAGTTGTTTGAAAATTGGGGTCGATCACGTGATTATTTTTTTCCCAGCTGATTGAGATCAGAGATTGATTTTGTTGATTTTCTAACTTTTTAAGTCACAAAGCAATCTCCAATCCTTGAATTCACCTCATACAGAGTCAAAAGCGAAACCTAGGCAGGGGTGGTATGTGTGGCGATGTGTTAAGCGTTATTTGCCTAAAAAAACATTTATCAATGTTGTTGAGTTAGTTATATAAATTTGATGAGCACTGTATTGATCTCTGTTTGTGCTTAGATCACATCAATCTCAGAAACGCAAAGCGATTTCTTATAAGACTGAAGCCGTTGGCTCATTAGCCAAGAAGGCAAAAGCTAGTAAAGAGAGCTCCAGCAGTGAGGAAGATGAAGCTGATGCCAAACCCAAGAAGGCTACTCCAGCTGGTAATATTACAGTGGTCTTTGAACTTTTATGTGTATTTTGAAACCGTTGTAAGATTGTTTCCCTTTCGCCAGTCAAAGCAGTGCCTATTAAGGCTTCAGCTACAAAACCTGCGACTACAAAAGCTGCATCTAGTAGCAGTGAACAATCAAGTGACTCAGAAGAGGAGAAGGGTGCTGCCAAGGTAGCAGTCTCTCGGTTTATAATTAACATTGTTGTGTTGTATTTTTTTTTTCTTTTAAATCTCTGAATGTCTTCTGTCCTCGTCCAGGCTCCCGTAAAGCCAACAGTAACTGCAACTGGAGCAAGAAAGAAAGACACCAGCTCTAGTAGTGAGGAATCAGACTCTGAAGAGGAGCAGCCCACCAAAGTGCCATCGAGTGCGTGCTGTTGCTACTTCTTTGAGTAGTATTCCATATTATGAATGCATATTCAAACATATTTAATTCTAAATGACAGAGCCAGTCGTCACCCCCAAGCCGAAAGCTCGCATTTCTAGTGGAGGAATGGCTACAAAAAAACAAGAGAGCAGCAGTGAAGAAAGTTCCTCGGAGGATGAAGAACCGTCCAAGGTAACAAACTGTCATCAAAAGATAGTTTTTGAATGATGTCACACACCTTTTGGTTTAGGAAGCGGTCGCCATTTTGGGTCAGTGAATTCAAGTCAACAAACCATAACTACGCAGAAATCAGTTCAGAGAGGAGTATGAATCGGGGTCCACTGCTATGTTATCGGTTGTTCAAACGAAAGTGGGCGTTGTAAAGCATCTTTCTTTCGACTGCCAGCTGTGATCAAGAACCGGTGTGAGAAAAATGAGCAGTTATCAACCGTACGGTGACAACTGTGGCTGTCTCATATCAGCAGAGCCGATCTAGCAGCCTAATCATTCCCTTATGTCAGAGTTTACTCGGATCATTTTATTCTTGGTAGCTATTGTATACCTTTTTAGAATTTCACACCTACTTAGCGAAAACTAAGTTCTGTGAAGGAGAAGTATTCTTTAGGGCCAACGGCCTACATAATACTCGTGTGTGTGAATGCAATGCATGTCTCTCACAATCTGCCCACGAAAGCAACTAAAACTGAACTGAATTCCCCCTGAGTCCTCTATAATGAATTCGTCTCAATCTTTATTTCATTGTTTCACATATTTGGTTTGCACTTGCTTTTCTCATCCCTCCAGCGTGATCGTTATGTGCAGGTTTGCAAAAACGAAAATAATAATCTACACCTCTTACGTTGGTATAATCAACATAATTTAACCTACCCTGACTGTTATCACGCGAATGAATACTTTCGACAGCATTTACTCAGAAATGAAGCAGCCTCAGCCTACATATTTACCGTAATTTGTCGAGTATAATGCGCTCCCCGAAAGTTGACCTAAAATATCAGGAAAACCTTTCTCCCAATGTACAATGCACACCACCAATTTGCTGCTATCCATATGCTCAAAATATTAGCAATTATCTGTATTTCTATTTTGCTAGGTTTGTACTTTTATTGTTTACTTGTAATGGTTTTCATAGGATCGTCTGTACAACAATCATTATAATAATCTTTGTGCATGTACTGATGCAGCAGTAATGTATATCTTGGGACAGGCCACAGGACACACTTGTCCTGGTCCCTGCAATTGTCAGAGCAGAATCCCTCAACCAACTAAAAATAAATGCTCAACGATGGCACAAGATTTTATTAATACTGTTAACACACATTACAGTCTTTAATAAATAAGCTATTTAATACTTTAACTTAAACATTTTTTTGCATTAAATATTTGTGCATAAAAACTTTGTGCATAGTGGAGTTTGTCCTCGACATTACACATCCTTGGCTAAGACTTCAAAAGAAGCATCTGATTCATTGGAGATCACAGAACCGGGTCACAAAGCTTTTGTCCAGATCCATCCGTGGCTATTGCAGTTAGTTTTGGTATGGGCAGGTTTGATTTTGCAAACGCAGTCATCATTGCTTCTTTCACTTCTATGCCACGGGTTCTGTCTTTTAATGGCACAATACCAAGGAGTTCTTCTTTGATAATGCATTCATTTGACACAGACCGTGCAAATATTGCCAACTGAATCTTATCTTGTATGTCACAACTCTCATCCAATGGCACACTAAAATACTCACATGATTGAAGGTCAGAGTGCAACTGTGATTCAACAGCTTTATTAATATCCGATATTCTGCGTTCAACACTGTGGCGGGACAGTTGAACGACTGATACGCGCTCCCCTTCGTTGTATGGCTTTTTAGCCCGTGTTATGTTCCAAGCCAGCTGATATGATGCAAGCGTTACGGTCTCAAATGTTTCGTAAATTTTTGGAAAGACTGCATCCGCTTTTCTGCCTGGCTTTTTAAAGCGACCAACTTGTTCTTGCGAAGTTCAGTCCCTTTTGGAAATTCCTGTTCGATGTTAGGGTGGAGTGAGCTGAAGTCACTCTGAAGATTTGAAGCTTTGAAATGCGCTAATGCTGCGTGACATATAAGGCAGATCGGCTAGCCATTACGTTCAACAAAAAAATATAAACTCAACCACTCTGGCCAAAACCTCCTGTGTTCTTCTTCATATTTTCATTTGGCTGTCCTTTTTTCTCCTGCCATTTCAACTTGACGGAAATTGTTTACAACACAAATTATGTCACACCAAAGATTCTCTCGTTGCTCGTTTGACGTCACTCAAACAGACTTACATGGTCAATGTGCCATCTAGCTGTAGGGGGAGTGAATGACAGCGCCAGCCAAGCATTTTTGACCCATGTCATGTGAAAGCTCCTGAAGAGCCACATGAAACTAGTTAAAGAGCCGCATGAGGCTCGCGAGCTGCGGGTTGGCCAGGCCAGCTCTATGCCATCCATGGTGTTTGTGAGGGAACATTTTTTGAATCCCAAGAGTCTTGGTTCCCTTTATTCCTCATTACTGTCAGCAGTTTGAGGGAAAGGTCCACCGTGCCAACAGCGGAGCCTCTTGGCCCCGTTCGGCTGCAATCTGTACCAGCTCTTCATAGCGTCAGGTTGCGATCAAAACGAAAGCTCAAACTATGTTGAAATAAGTGTAATGGGCACTTTAAAAAAAGCGAGCATTTCAATCGTGTACATTATCCTTTTTTTTGAAATTATCATACGATTGTACTATGTAGTTTGCTCGCGTCATTGGCCGGAGTGGTGAAATACTTATTTAAAAAGCGGCTGCACAACTAGCTCTTGTAGTTTAGATTTTTTTTGTCTTTGTTTAAGTTAAAACAAACTCATGGACAGTTGTTTATGATGTTTGGTACAGTAGCAACAAATATGCTACGCTATCGATCGTTAAATGCAAAACTTCCCCCACCCCACCGAGGTGGTCAGAGTTCAGGTTGATGGCGCACATTACCATAATAACTATAAATGTGTAACATGAGACATCGAATATGGTATTGAAATTTTTTACCAGTCTATGTACCTGTATTCGACTATACACTGTGATTGTATTATTTTTTTTTCCATCCGTACCTCAGTGATGAAAGTCCTCCAGATTTTCCCAGAATTCTGGATTTTTAAATTTTCATGAAAACTGCTCCGGAAAATTGCCTAAAATTAATCCGGATATTAGTTGACAACATTGAACGAACATGCGTTTGAGTTCGTTGTTTTGCTTTCACAAGTGTAGCCACGTTGAGGCACTAATACTAGTAACAGTAACGCCCCTGCCCTCGCATTCTCGCAAGACGTTGCTCATTTTGTGTGGTCTTGACATTAATTTACGTGTTTATTTCATAAACGTTAACTAAACGAGTCTGCTCCAAAACAACCGGTTTTCACCCGTAAACGGGAAATGCAAGTTAACTGTACTGAGCATTAACGAAAGCGCATGTTCTGAAGTGCTTCATGTAATGTGAGCATTTTCGTCGAAAGTCATAAACATCATTAGTCATGGCAAAGGAAATTCAGTTACACCAGGGGTTCTCATTGCGTCAATCGCGAGGCGGTGTAACGGCGTAAAAAAAAAAAGAAAAAAAAACAACCACAAAACAACAACATTAGACTATCATCCACCATGTCGCTTGATTCAGGTGTGGCCAATACGTTGAGCGCATGCACATAAAGGCGTGTTTTAGCAAGCCGGCCTATTTACGGCACTCGGGTGGTGGGTGCCCCCCTCCCCCCCACAACAATACTTCACGATTGCCGACAGGAATGTTTGTTCCAATGTATCACTAGCTTGTTGCCACTAACACCGATTATGTTGAAGTAAACTTTCAGCATCTTCATTACATTGTGAGTATAGACCGTTCATGTTTATTCTTTGACAGGCCAGTGCATTTAACTTTTCTTCAGATAAAGTTTGTCACATCAAGAATTTTTGTTGATGAAAATTTTTAAATACCATTTTATATCATATTCTACTAATATCAGTTGAAATTAGAAATTATTTGAGTTTTAAATTTGTTTTATATTCTAGTTATGTATTTTATTTTAAATTTACAGTTATGTTATATTAATCCAGTAAGTCACTTTAAGGCCATCCCTCGTCACACCCGCAACTTTATCTGCGAGCATGACTGACCACTTTTCTCTGTGTGTGTGTGTGTGTGTGTGTGTGTGTGTGTGTGTGTGTGTGTATTAATTTGGACAAAAGCGCAGTTATTGCTGCATAGTTTGTTTGTGGTTTTGGTACATTAAGTACAACTTTTTTTCAATCATCTAAAATTGTTCCTTATGCGCTAAAAGGTTGTATCCTAAGCTCTTATATTGTTGTTAACTTGTTCTTGCTAACCTTGTGTCCCTCCTGTGTAAATGTTTTAACAATGCTATTGTATTACTTTGCAAGTTTCCTTGTGGGGTGATGCAAACAAAACACAATCTTCATGAAGTAGAATTTCATTGCCACTTGATGGATAAAATGTGGACACACTATATGTCATAACTTGTGAATAAATTGTTGGCCTTTCACAGTATACTTGAGGTAACCTCGTAAATGTGTATTTTTGCCTTCAAATGCAACTCAATCCATTACTGTAAAACTTTTGTATCTCGTCTTAATTAATTCAGCAATGTGTATGTTTGTCTGGGACACAAGGTGCTCGCTGTGTTAACAG
Source organism: Syngnathoides biaculeatus (assembly GCF_019802595.1). Classification (NCBI taxonomy): domain Eukaryota; kingdom Metazoa; phylum Chordata; class Actinopteri; order Syngnathiformes; family Syngnathidae; genus Syngnathoides; species Syngnathoides biaculeatus. The sequence continues at coordinate 21,453,678 of NC_084651.1, forward strand.
CAGCATTTACTGCTTGGAGGTCTTGAACCGTTCTCCAACCTCCTGATGGGGTGCCTTTTTTTTTCTGGAAAAATGTGTGTGTTACAGGGAGAGTCTGGACATTCAATTATTATCCCACTAAGTAATGACTCAATAACTGGCTTTATGCAGTCTAATGCATCTGGTTTTAACGGATATTGTTTCATAAATAGCCTATATTCTTTTCGGTCTAATTTTTACAGGTTGCGCTCCCCAAGTGAGTCCCACATCTGACAGTCCTATTGACCATATGTATTCTGAGACTTCTTTTAAAAATGTTTTTCCTCTAAGAGATAAGAGTTGATCCCGCATCACTTTTGATGAGGGTCACGGCCTGCACTAACCTGTACTTTTCAAATTAGTCACTGTTTGGTCTCTTTTGACGAAACCTCACAACCACTCTGAGTGTGTGTCATATGGTGTAAACAGTGACATGTGGCAACATTCAGCGTCTGTCTTTCAAGGCCTTTGGGAGTCTGACCCTTGTGGCTGCCGTCCCCAGATTATCTGTGTGCAGATAATCAACTTATTTTTTTCTTTTCTTTTTTCTGGTGTGTTTGTGGAGTTTGTTTTTATGAAAATCTGGGCCTTGAGTTTTTTTTTGTTGTACCGCACTGTTACATTAAGTCTTCATTTATCTTATCCTGTTCTGTTAGAAAATGTTCGGCTTGCTATAGCAGTGTCTTTCCCATAAAAGTTGTAGCTTGTCTGTTTCTTTTTATCTTTCAGAATGTTCTCCACATGGAGATATTCCTCCTATGTGTCAGTAATCAGGCCAATGTAATGTTTGTTAACCCAGCTGTAATTTGTGTCTTTTAAACCTGCATGGAGAGCATGTCAACTCCTGTTGAAATGGCCTATTCTCCATCTTCCTGCAGGCCACTGTAAATCTTGAATACAGTTATCGTTCTCACTCTGTATTCCTCAAAAGGCTGATCATCTTATGTTTTTCTCCTCCTATTTTAGTGTAATTTGCACTATGTGTAAAACGCTGGGTTGCTCTCTGAATTTTCAAATTTGCCATATCTTCTACAAATTGATTCATGTCGGCTTTGTGTGAAGTGTTTTCTTCCACAGCCTTTTTTAACATCACCCATAGTCCAAGTCCTCTACACTAAATAGTCAGGCCGGCGCCATTTTGTGCGTCGGGCTTGATTATTTGGATCCTTGGTTACAAGTCGTCTAACTTGGTGATAAGTTGGTCATTTGTGCAGCAGTCTGGGCGGGAGATAGTGGCCCTTCCAGTCTTTACGACCATTTCAAGTCAGTTCCGTCTGATCAAGTCATTCTGTGTGGTGGTGTAAGTCAGGGTAGAAGGGTGTGGTTGGTTTTCTCTATTCATTATTGTGTTCTTTCCTTCTTCTGCCTCCTTCCACTCTTGTAACCACCATTAGGTATCGTCATACCTATCTTGGGTCTTTTTAGTAAGGTCACCTTTATTTCTACAATCTGTCATTTTTCAACTGAAATATTTTTAGCGGATTTTGTTATATATTTATGTAAATATTTTAGGTTATCTGGGCTTTATGCTTCGACAAATTTCTAATCCTTGCAAGTTAAGTTGTCCGTTGCCTTTTTTTTTTTTTTTTTTGACCAATATTTTCCCCCATTTTGCGAATTTGGAGCCAACACACTACACCTAGTGTGTACTACGGTTGGTGTTTTTGTATTCAACAGGGTAACTGTTAAATACTCTTGCTTGGTATTCCTCAGGCTTCTACCCAGAAGGGCGGAGGAATCTTGCCTTTGCATCCAAACAAGTCGTCCCTTCCTATCATGTCTCTCAAATACTCGTGTACACAATCACACACTGTTTATACTGCAGTTTTATTAATTTTATACAGACTGTATTTTATGTTCCAAGGAATTGAAGTACGTACACGAGTCCGGCCTCGTTACACAGAATTTAACTGTAACCTATACAGACGAGTCCGCCCTCGTTACTGTCCACGGAATTTAAGTGCACACGAGTCCGCCCTCGTTTACCTTTTAATGTACAGACGAGTCTGCCCTCGTTATGTGGAATTTAACTGTGACCGATACAGACAAGTCCGCCCTCGTTACACGGAATGTAACTGTAACGTATACAGACGAGTCCGCCCTCGTTACGCGGAATTTAACTGTAATTCCTACACGTTACGTTCGTGTAGACTGCGACGCACCTTCGCGCAGATTTCCCGTCGACAATCACTCCTCGTAAGAAAATTGTTCGTCTTCTTGTCAGTTGGATTTTCGTCAACCCTCAGATCCCAGTTAGAGTTAGAGGACCAGTCCCTTAACGGTTCTGTGTTGCCGTGGCCACGGTCTTCCTGGAGGTCGACTCTGAACCTGGGATCCTCGGGTATCTTGGATTCCGGCTCGAAGGACCAAGAAAATGTTAGGTTTATCACCTAACTTGCTGGAATAGTTGCACAAATAACGGACAATAAGTCATCTTTCTTCTGATCAGGAGGACGTGAGAGACAGGCCAGTTACAGTCTCCAAACGCGTTCTGAACCAGCCTCTCACGTACTTTTTTTTTTAATTTAAATTATTATTATTTTTTTTTAAGAAAACACAAGGTTAAAGTCTATAAAACGTTGGGGGGGTGAGCAGATGAAATGAACAAAGGTGCATTCTAGGATGATTATGTGGCACATTGTACGATGATAAGCACATTCTTTGGTTATGATGGGGTTGTCCTTTGCCACTTGTAGGAAGATACTGTTGCATCTGTGTGTAGGCGCTCGTCCTGTGAACAAGACTCTTCGAAGAAAGGATGATACTTTGGCTTTGTTGCAAGTCCATAATAAATATATTAACGATAACTCTAACAACAATCTTATTTAATTTTTGTTGTGAAAGTGGCCTCTTGGAGCTCTCATTTCGGCTGGCCCATTTTTGTGTCATACATAGGGACTGAAAATTAAGCTCGGACTTACCAAAAAAAATCCTTTTTGGGCATCATATCTTCAAGTGTAAATGTATTGGCTGACATCATATTTGTGTCTGCATTCAAAGAGGAAAAAAAATTGAGACTATCCAAGGAAACACTTGTCATGACGCATATCCAAATTAGACCACATGGGAATTCTTTTTCCCACCTAATCCCTTTTGTGCAAATCCAGCCTTGAAATTGTCAGAAATCAGAAGATTAATTTCCATTTGTTTCGGATGAATTTCCTTGCTAGGCTCCAGTGAAACTTGCGCCAGTGAAAACTGTTGCTGCAGCTGCCGAGTCGAGCAGTGAAGACTCCTCATCTGAAGATGAGGCTCCTCCAAGGAAAAAACCCAAATCAGGTTTGTTTTCATTTTAAAAACCATCTCATGTTCAATGGAGCACAACTCACAACAGGTCAGTGAAGTACTTCCAATTTCACCCGTAAACTACAAAATAGTTTCCAGTTAACTTCATGCTCCATTCATAACATTAGAAAAAGAAAGAGACAAATGTTGAGTAATTTACCTACCATAAAAATCTGTAAATACAATATGAGGGATACTCTTGGAAAGTCACTTAAAACAGTGTGTGGCTCAAATGAGCGGTTACTATGATAGAAAAATTAGCTTCCACTATTTTTTTCCTCAGACCGCATCCCCAAAATAGGAGCGAGTTCATTGTTTAGTCAGCATATGAAGGTATCTAGGAGGCATTTCGGCAAAGACCTCATTCATTGTACTACTAAGGACAGACTGTTTTATCGTCAGGGGAACACTACGTAAAATGTTGTCACTGTGTATAGAGCTCATGCACCTATGTCATAAAAACACAAGACTGGCCATATTGCCAGTCAAACAAAGCATTGTTGCAAGTTAATTCTGTTGAGACGAAACGAAATTACGTCGTATTGCACAACATCCAGAGTTTTGTCTTACGTAAAACATTTAGAAGGTGATGTTAAACGAAGGTACGTGGAAAAATGAGAGACACTTGGCATGGAGGACCCATATTTAATGCCGAAGTCGATGTTTTCACCGATAAGAAATTGAACTGTTAATTCGCCACAATGTGGCCATACGTAAACCTCTCTGCTGCGACAGATGGTTGATTTTTCTTTTTTTAAATATGCATTGTTCTCAATTGAGTCAACTTGGCATTATAAATACTTCTTGGGAATTTGACGTTGAGAGTAATTCCTACCTGAAATGAAGCGATCGCTACACGGGCGTGTGTGTATTTTGGTTGGGCATCATCCATCATGCTTAATTGCCGAACTCCATTGATATTTTCTGATCTTTTCAGCTGGTATACCAAAGAATGATCTCTCTGAATATCTGTCTCGTCTGTTGTGACAACCAACAGCACAACAGATCTCAGGCATTGTAAATATTCTACTCCAGTTCAATACCTCCTACAATGTTGAGCAGCTGTTTGACCGGCATCGTATGGCGCCGTGAAAATGGTGACGTCACATGCATGAGCTCCATAAGGAAGGTTTTATGATAGTAACTCCGTTTTTCTCGTCAATGACCCCTCAACCCCTTTTCACTCTGACTTTGTTTGATTCTCGCCATTATCTCTGTTTCATGTTGGATCAGTCCTCTGACATTATCTTAACAGGAACATACAGTGCAGTCCCACCTCCTACTTCAGTTCAGAAAGCTGTAGCCCCACCAGCAGTCAGCAAGGCAAACGACGACGACAGCAGTGATGACAGCAGTGACGAGGATGAAGTGAAGAAAGTAGCCGGTAAGCTATCTCAAATGTAGTTTAAACTGGGGCGCTGGACAGTTTTGTTGTGATGTTTCCAACAGTTTGTGCTTTGTGCAGCTAAACCTGCACCCATTAAGAAGACTGTGCCCACAAAACCTGGTTTGAAGAAGCCTGCAGCAAAGAAAGAGTCCAGTTCTGACAGCTCAGGTAGCAAACACACTTCTTCCGTCTCCTAGGTTAGACAGAGCCTGTATTTTATTGTTGTTTATAACTTTGTCCCCACTTAGATTCAAGTTCTGATGAAGAGGAGACCAAGAAGCCTGCAGCCAAGGTCACCCCAGCTAAAGCAGCCTCAGTCAAACAAACCCAAGCAAAGAAAGCGCCAGCTAAGAGCAGCTCTGACTCCTCATCTGAAGAGGAAGAAGCTGTCAAAGCCAAGCCAGTTGTGTCAAAAACTGCTGTTCCTGCCACCAAAGCCGCCGCTGCAGCAGCAGAAAGCAGTTCAGATTCTGACTCCTCATCGGACGACAAACCTGTGAAAGCAACTGCTAAACCTGCCGCCCCAGCTACAAAGCCTGCAACTCCCGCCGCTAAAGCTGCTGCATTGGCAGCAGCTGAGAGCAGTTCAGACTCCGACTCCTCATCTGAGGATGAAGAACCTGCAAAGGCCAAGGCACCACCACCTAAACAGACTAAACCTGCCGCAAAGGCCACTGCTCCAGCAAAGACCGCAACTCTCACAAAGACTGCTGTAGCGGAAAGCAGCTCAGACTCAGATTCCTCATCTGAAAATGAAGAACCAGTGAAACCGAAGCCATCAAATGTAAAACATTCAACGCCAGCTTCAAAAACTCCCGCAGTAACAGCTGCAAAAGGAAAAGCAGCATCAAAAAGCAGTTCTGATTCGGACTCATCGTCTGAAGATGAAGAACCTACAAAAGCCAAGGCACCCCCGAGTAAACCTTCCACACCTTCTGCTAAGGCTGCAAGCACAGCAAAGGTTGCGCCTCCAGCGAAGGCTGCAGCAGCAGAAAGCAGCTCTGACTCGGATTCCTCTTCTGAAGATGAAAAAACAGTCAAAGCAAAGCCAAAACCTGCCACCCCAGGTTCAAAGGCTGGCACAGCGGCAACAAAAGCTCCTGCTGTAAAGCCAGCGGCAACAAGCAGCTCTGAGTCAGACTCTTCATCTGAGGATGAGGAACCTGCTAAAGCTAAGCCAGCGAAGAGTAAGCCTGCCACTCCTGCCGCAAAGACAGTTGCTGCAGAGAGCAGTTCAGACTCTGACTCCTCGTCTGAAGACAAGACAGTGAAAGCAAAGCCTGCAAAGGCAAAACCAGCAACTCCTGCAGCAAAAAGCAGTTCGGAGTCTGACTCCTCATCCGAGGAAGAGGACGAACCCCCTAAAGCAAAGCCAGCTGGAGTTAAAACGGCTGTTTCTGTGGCAAAGACTCCAGCTGGCGAGGCAGAAAGCAGCTCAGACACAGACTCTTCTGAAGAAGAAGCCCAAGCCAAGGCTAAACCTGTGGCCAAGAAACCTGCCAAGAAGGCAGCAGCGGTAGCTAAAGGTGCAACTCCAGCAAAGAAGGCAGAGAAAAGTAGCTCCGAGTCGTCAGACAGCTCAAATTCTGAGACGCAGACCAAGACCACCCCAGCCAAGGCTGCCATTGCCAATGGCAAGGCTTCCAAAGCCGTGCCGGCTAAACCTGCAAAGTCATCTTCCAGTGACAGCAGCTCAGGAGAGGAGGCCACTAGGAAAAGTACTTCGAAAACTTGCAACCCTGCGGAAACCACCAAGGCCACTAAAGCTGAAGACAGCAGCAGCTCCTCAGACAGCACAGATGAAGATGATGATGAGGCATCGGCAAAATCTGCCACTACGCCAAAGGCCAACGGTCAGTAGTCAAGACATCTGAAACCACGGACAAAGTAGAGAGTAATGAATGAAATGATTTATTTCCTGAATTGACACAGGCACCAATGGCAAGCAAAAGAATGAAAAGTCATCAGAAAGTGAAAAGGAAGTCACGCAGACAAAGACGCCGAAAAATAAAAAAGCAGCAACGACACCACAAACCTTTCCCAAAGCCAACAAGGTAGAGTAACTGCTGTACACGCACTCACACAATACATACCATGATCCAAAAGATGACTGTAAACACGGAGGTGTGCATGTCCACACAAAAACATTGGAAGCATACAGAGTCAAATGACTGGACTCGAGTTGCCAGTTATATGACTTGGGACTTGTTTGTCAAATACTTATTTTAGACTTCATGACTTGAGTTGACTTTGACTGTCACCTCCATGCACTAGCCAATAAGAGAACAGATGAGTCAGAAAACAAGTATGAAAACCTAAAACCAAGTTTGTTTGCAGTCTTCTAACGTACCTTTCCGAAGAATAAAGGAAGAAGATGTCCATGTGGATCCCCGTCTTGCAGACAATTCTTTTGATGCCAAGGTAAGCTCAAGAACTAGTGTGCCCCCCCTCCCCCTTTTTCTGTAACACGCAGGTAAAATGGACATAATCTTATCATTTGCAGAAGGGCTCCAATGGCGACTGGGGCCAGAAAGCGAATGACGTTCTCCGCTTTACCAAAGGCAAATCATTTCGCCACGAAAAGACGAAGAAGAAGAGGGGAAGCTACCGGGGCGGCGCCATCAACACTTCGGTCAACTCCATTAAGTTTGACAGTGACTGAGGAGCCTGCCTCTCCCCCATCGACCCCACATGAACTCTATCGCACTTCTGCGATGTGGACCTTCTGAAGTAGTTGGTACTTTGTCAGATACCATTTAGTTTAAAAATAACACTTGGTGGGATTTCTGGTGAAAGAAACAAAAGTTGTCGAATTAGCTTTTATAGCCACAGGCTGGTTTAAGACCCATCAGGCTACTCATTAAAAAAAAAAAAAGCGTTCATTAGTATAAATACTATGGTTATTCCCCCCCCCCCAGTATTAATTACAGTCATCCACCTTATGACTTGTTTTTCAACAGATTGTATACATTCGTCAGTCTATGTGAACATTCGAGAGGTGTTGTACTCCCTATTTTTTCCTTAAATGAGTTTTTTGGGGAAACATTGTAGAGGTATATTTTAGGGTGTATTTATATTTCTTGCATTTTATTCCATTTCATTGAGTTGGACTTCATGTTCCTTACAAGCCATTTTTGCATTGAAACAGAAATGCTTCTCCAGTTTTTTCCCCCTGTAATTGATAGAAAAGCAGTCCTGTAATTGTGCATTTATAGTTGCCACCAGGTGGCGCCCTGATGAACCGCGAATCAGTTGGGTGGAGCCAGAGAAAATAAGCTGCAACATTGTGATCTAAATGATTGTTTGTATACTGTATTTCATGTGACCTACTCCGAGCAAAAAAGAGGAAAAGTTCAATTATCTCATGAAAATATAATTTGGCAGCATGGCAGGCTTTGGTTTGAGCTTGTTGCAGGCAAACCACATCCTTTGAGAAGCTAGCATTCATTATTCATGTCTATCACTTGCCAGAAAACTGATATGGGATGCAGTTTTTTCTCCTGGGTAAGAGATGGATGGGTTGTTGCCTGGGTATCAAGTTTCCAAAATGTACAATTTAACCTTGTAAAATCGTCATCACACTTGATTTGCCATCATCAAATGAATTCAAATATTAGTCAAAGGCTACATGTAAACACAAAATGCAGGTTTGAAAATACATTTTTTAAAAAATCTTTTGAAACACATGACTTTGTCTTATCTGTGAGGAGTCTAACTGTGTTTTGGGGCTTTTTGAGACCCCTGTAAATTAGCAAGTCTTTGGAAACTGAGGGACACTCAAAGTGATTATTCTGCTCAGCATGACTTTAGACAGAGAAAGGGTCACCACATTTCTTTTCCTACTCCATTAGGGTTGAACAAGTGGAACCTGCATGGCAGCAGGAGGCAAGAGATGTGGCACACCATGTAATAGTCATTAGTCAATTGCACATTCAGACCCATGGGCAATTGAGAGCCTTATTCCAACCCAACACGCTTGTCTTTAAAGTTTTTTTTTTTCCAATACCATGTGGGTATTCTCTGGGAACATCTTATTCTGATTGAGAAAATAGCCATTTTCAGAACCAGGTGGCAAGCATAGTTCTTTGAGGCACAAAAAGCCATCATCTTGCTCTGTCCTCTAGTATTGGCCCAATCTGCTGAGTCATTTATGCTGTTTGCTCTATCGCTTCAACATCATCAATGTAATGTTAAACACAATTTTAGACATTCACAACATAGCCCTCCACCTTTACTTTTGATGTTGCTCTAGTAAAGGTCAAACTCTTTTACAAACTACATGATATAGGGATTCCAATGAGGATGACAAAGGCAATTTATTATATTGATTTATTAACGAGGACACGGGAGGGACACGTTGCTCTTCAATGTACGACGACGTTACCTCACAACATCAGCCAGTGGGAATTGCTAAAATCAGATGGGACAATTGAGGTGTTGCTTACATAACCTTTCTTCTCCATGGAAGATTTTGCAAACCCTTGATTTAAGAAAAATGCTGCCAGACAAACTTTCACGCAGACATATATACGCACAATTGACCCCTCCGTAGAAATTGCGTCATCCGCGTCGCTGACCAATCAGAGGCCAGAGATCTGCATAAACCACACCCCTTTTTTGGACCCACAGTTCCCTCAAACAACGTTGCATAGTCCAGTATAGCTTCTGTTGGCGTTTTATCGCGTATTTGGGTTCTTTAACAATAGATATGGTTAAGAGGTGTAGTCACGGACTTTATAATAGTGACGACAGGTATCCTGAAAGGCTAGTTGGTGGAGTTCAATTCGTACCCTTTCCAAAACAGAAGACCGAGTACGAAAAATGTCTTTGATGGATCAAACTTTGTGGAAGACCGCATGATCAACTGAATCTAAAATCAACCGGAACAGATATGTTTGCACGAAAGTAAGCCCTATTTTTGATTTTCAAGACATGTCTCATATACTTTACTGACTGTAAAGTAGTGGTAGGGGAGAGTGTAGCTCGACAGCATAGGATGGTAGTATGTAGGATAATTCTGGTGGTGGGTAGGAAGATTAAGAAGACAAAGTTAGAGCAGAGAGCCATGTGGTGGAAGCTGAGAAAGGAAGAATGCTGTGCGGCCTTCCGGAAAGAGGTGAGACAGGCTCTCGATGGACAACCGAAGCTCCCGGAAGACTGGACGACGACAGCCAAGGTGATCAGAGAGACAGGCAGGAGAGTACTTGGTGTGTCATCTGGTAGGAAAGGGGAGAAGGAGACTTGGTGGTGGAACCCCAAAATACAGGGAGTCATACAAGGAAAGAGATTAGCGAAGAAGAAGTGGGATACTGAGAGGACTGAGGAGAGGCGAAAGGAGTACATCGAGATGCGACGTAGGGCAAAGGTAGAGGTGGCAAAGGCTAAACAAGAGGCATATGAAGACATGTACACCAGGTTGGACACGAAAGAAGGAGAAAAGGATCTCTACAGGTTGGCCAGACAGAGGGATAGAGATGGGAAGGATGTGCAGAAGGTTAGGGTGATTAAGGATAGAGATGGAAATGTGTTGACTGGTGCCGGTAGTGTGCTAAATAGATGGAAAGAATACTTTGAGAAGTTGATGAATGAAGAAAATGAGAGAGAAGGAAGAGTTGAAGAGGCAAGAGTGAAGGACCAGGAAGTGGAAATGATTACTAAGGGGGAAGTCAGAAAGGCACTACAAAGGATGAAAAATGGAAAGGCAGTTGGTCCTGATGACATACCGGTAGAGGTATGGAAGCAATTTGGAGAGATGGCTGTGGAGTTTTTGACCAACTTATTCAACAGAATACTAGCGGGCGAAAAGATGCCTGAAGAATGGAGTAAAAGTGTTCTAGTTCCCATTTTTAAGAACAAAGGGGATGTTCAGAGCTGTGGGAACTATAGAGGAATAAAGTTGATGAGCCACACAATGAAGTTATGGGAAAGAGTAGTGGAGGCTAGACTCAGGACAGAAGTAAGTATCTGCGAGCAACAGTATGGTTTCATGCCTAGAAAGAGTACCACAGATGCATTATTTGCCTTGAGGATGCTCGTGGAAAAGTACAGAGAAGGTCAGAAGGAGCTACATTGTGTCTTTGTGGATCTAGAGAAAGCCTATGACAGAGTACCAAGAGAGGAAATGTGGTACTGCATGCGTAAGTCTGGTGTGGCAGAGAAGTATGTTAAAATAGTACAGGACATGTATGATGGCAGCAGAACAATGGTGAGGTGTGCCTTAGGTGTGACAGAGGAATTTAAGGTGGAGGTGGGACTGCATCAGGGATCAGCTCTGAGCCCCTTCCTGTTTGCAGTGGTAATAGATAGGCTGACAGATGAGGTTAGACTGGAATCCCCTTGGACCATGATGTTCGCAGATGATGTTGTGATATGCAATGAAAGCAGGGAGCATGCAGAGGAACAATTGGAAAGATGGAGACATGCACTGGAAAGGAGAGGAATGAAGATTAGCCGAAGTAAAACAGAATATATGTGCGTGAATGAGAAAAGTGGAGGGGGAAGAGTGAGGCTACAGGGAGAAGAGATAGCGAGGGTGGACGACTTCAAATACTTGGGGTCAACAATACAGAGCAATGGAGAGTGTGGTCAGGAAGTGAAGAAACGGGTCCAAGCAGGTTGGAACAGCTGGCGAAAGGTGTCTGGTGTGTTATGTGACAGAAGAGTGTCTGCTAGGATGAAGGGCAAAGTTTACAAAACAGTGGTGAGGCCGCCCATGATGTACGGATTAGAGACGGTGGCACTGAAGAAACAACAGGAAGCTGAACTGGAGGTGGCAGAAATGAAGATGTTGAGGTTCTCGCTCGGAGTGACCAGGTTGGATAGGATTAGAAATGAGCTCATTAGAGGGACAGCCAAAGCTGGATGTTTTGGAGACAAGATTCGAGAGAGCAGACTTCGATGGTTTGGACATGTCCAGAGGCGAGAGAGTGAGTATATTGGTAGAAGGATGCTGAGGATGGAGCTCCCAGGCAAAAGAGCGAGAGGAAGACCAAAGAGAAGGTTTATGGATGTGGTGAGGGAGGACATGAGGACAGTGGGTGTCAGAGAGGAGGATGCACGAGAAAAAAAAAATATGATACACTGTGGCGACCCCTAACGGGACAAGCCGAAAGGAAAAGAAGAAGAAGAAGAAGTCTCATATAAATGAATTAGCAGTTCTTCACTTGCATAACATCGCTACGTGTGAATGATTGACACACTTGATCTGTGTTGAGCGATACTTTGCGATTACCTGACTGCACAAACGTGTCTCTTTGTTGGCGGCTAGCGAGCTAAGCTAAACTGGACTAGCGAGTCCTAAAAGCCTTCGACGTGCACCGAGACACCAAGATGAAGGAAGGATGTTTGAGGACACTAAAGTAGTGATTGTCGTACTCGGTCGGGACTTACGTAGGTTCGGCACTAATTCAAGAATAATCATTGAGGGGAGCGCGTGACGTTACACAAAAAAAAACGAGAGAAACAACTCTTAAATCAAGCCTCGCCTTCTTCTTTTCCTTCATACGCCGGTTCACAAACGGCTATACAGATACATATTCAGATTTTGCACACAAGTGTGATATGTAACACGAAAATAGGAAACTTGTCAATGACGAATTCGTCTTTGGGTTATAATATATTATATTATGTGGCTTCTCGGTCTTCCTCTGACTCCGGAAAGATCTCGCGCTAATATCAATGGTTTCTCCGTCGATATGCATGTAAATACCATTGAAATACCCCTCGCTGAAATATTTGAAGCCCTGGTGTCTGCTTTTCAACGATATTTCACTGGTGGCTAAGAATGCGAGTGAGAAATCAGCCGGTAAATCGGACAGTTTCGCTCTATTCTTTTCTTGCTGCACCGCCATTTTTGCCAATTGTTTGTCTGACGTTAGCGCACGTGACGTCACTTCAGGAGGCGTGGTTAAGTGCCCTGTACGGAGGAGTCAATTACTGCCTGAAGAGTAGAAAATTGAGATCAACTCAAACATTGTTAAAAACACACACATAACATATACATGTAAAACAACAAATTCAATTTCTCAATGCAAATCTTTAATTTGCATAACATTCATCTTATAAAGTCAGTGAGCAATATAATATTCAGACAATTACATGTTTATGTAACATTTTAGTGACAAAGGAACAAAGTAATTTAAAATGGTAAAAGAACCTTGGAATTAACTATAGAGATGCTGACAGCCTTTTCCAATGATTAGGGGCAACATTTTGTACATGAGTCAAATAGGATTCAATATTTTTTTTTTTTTTTTTGGAAAAGGTCACATGCAATCTAATGGCGCACTGAATTTGTCCAAAAATAAATATCCACTTATTTGTCATATTTCTCATTATTCAAATGCGTGTGATGCATTGACAGGAAGCCTCACAGGCGCACTGCATGCATCGTGAAACCAGAATGGGCATTGATGCCATCCTGGTTGCAGTCTTTGGAACCCTTGAGTGAAAAACTCCATCTCTAATGGCATTTTACTCCTACTCGCGTGTCACCTTTTGGTCTCCATTATGTCTTTGGCATTGCAAAGTCCCAGGCGGTGTCCTGAGCACACTTCCACATGGCGCGCACCAACCGAGTGAAGCCCATGTCCTTGGGTTTTTCCAGCCCACGCATGAGTCGCTGCTTCATAATGGCGATGAACTCCTTATTACTGAGCTCGCCGTTCCCTGAAAGCGAGTGTAGGGAGGAAGAAAATAAGATGACTGCTTTCCAGAAGTGCTCCTTATCTGAGGCGGAATTGTTTTTTGTTTTGCCTACCGTCGCAGTCGAACAGGGCAAAGACCACGTCGCACACGTGATCGGACAACTCCACCTTTGCTACGGTGCGGGCCACCTGTTTCATAGTCACTGGGAGATGGACAACCACAGAGCAGGAAAGTCATTAGCGGAAAAGGATCATCGTGTGGGGTGGACAAAGTCTTTGCCTTTGAATCAGTACCGTGGAGTGCCACTCAGTGAAGAGTTCGATAGATGTGGAGGGGAAAAAAAGGGCTGACAGAATCATCGTGCACAACTAAGAAGATGATGGGAGGATATGAAGAGAGAAACCAAGGAGGTGGGGAAAAAGCCCCAGGCAGATGATAAAATGTTGGAAATGTCTTTCATCTCAGTCAAATTTATTGACAGGCACATCTAACAAAGGCATAAAATAAAAAGTCCGGAACAACTGAGGAGCCTGAACAGGTCAGATAGGAAGGTGTGCCATGAAAGTAATAAAAACTTATTAAGGGTCTTTTCTGGCTCAGGTGCAAGAGAGACAATGGCTGTTAAAAAGACTCCTTCCTCCCTACTATGTAGTACTGTTTCAATGTGTACTGAATTGAAGCTATCCCCATTACAATATCCTACAATGAATCTTGAAAGGTAGTTAAGAACAAAAAAGCGACATATCCCATGATACAGTGTGCCAATTAAAAAAAAAAAAAAAAAAAAAACCTTCCTAGGTGTTGGGGTTTATTTTGGGTACAAAAATAGTTTGACGTAGACCAACAGATCTCAACCCAGCTTAACATAAATTGCAGTGTTTTATTTAAACAAAAAGCTCCAAACAATATTAGTTTAAATATTTATTACAGAAGATCCACACGCTGATTTGCTATGTCGTCATAATAATGTTCCAAAACATTTTTTTTTATTTTGGCGGATCCACACACACACACACACACACACACACACACACACACACATACACTATGAAATCAAGGACCTTAGCGTATCTGCAGCCAATTCTTTTAGCAGCTGTTTCCACAGTGAATCACAGCCAATAAACGTGCAGATAGACCAAAAAATCTGAATCATTGTACTTATTGTGGGGATTCTGACTCAATACCAAGCAGCTATAAAGGCAATTTTATGGGGGTTTGGCTGTGAACTTTGACTTTATTAAGTCTCTAACTGAATAGAGAGACGCGAGTCGGATATGACAAACAGCTGCAATGTGTTGAATGACCGTGAGTGAGTGATTGTCCGAGTTATAACATGCAGCTGGACAAACAATGGGCTGGTTTTGCCAAGCAACCAAGAGATGTCCGTCATTAAGAGTTATCGTGCAATGAATTGGCAAAGCTCCCTGTTATGTAAAAAGATTTTCACTTTTTCAGCTATGCGCCAGCTCATTACAAACACTTGCACAATTTAACGAGCTCCAATACAGTATAAAAAAAAAAATAATAAAATCATGCCTTCACAAAGATAAAAACGCTGAGGCATTAATTTAACAATATGTTTGATATTGGATACCATTATCTGGACTCATATGTAGCCAATTAAGGCAACCAAAGGGTTTCAATAACATCCTTTCAACGCTGTTAATAAAAACTGAGCATCGCTGTTTTTGGAGAAGCAGAGTTTATAAATAACAGCTCTATTGCATGAAGGAAATTAAAGTGGCCCAGGTTATGAGAGAAGGTCAGACGGAACGAGTTTGTACCTTTATCAATGGACGCTCCAGCCATGTGGTAGAAACTCAGCGCTGTGTCCACATCATTGACATTCTTCAGAAAGGTAAAGAAATTCTCCACTTCCTCAAATGTGATACCCTGCGCAAAGGTGGAAAAACGCTAAAATAATTGAAAACCTATACAACAGGCAACCAGTCATGACCGGGTCACAGCAAAATAATGAAAAGGTCTTCCAAATATTGCCGAGAGCTGCAAGCAGGCTGCAGCTCTACAGTGTGACACAAATGGGAAGAGGCATTGGACATGCATGGATGAACCGGAACGTCAGCAGAACAGGCCCACATGCATTATACAACATGACTGCCACAATGCTCATTTGCAAAGAAAAATAAACCTTTTCTTTCTTTCTTTTTTTTTTTTTAAGATATACGTGACATCAAGCTCATCGGTGCCTTTACCCATCACACTTGCGTTTCGAGCCTCCCCGTATTATCTGTGGCACTGCACCGGAGAAACCTGAAAACTGTTCATGTTTTTCATGCTATCTTTAAAGAGGAGGGCATGGGAGACGTTTTACTGCAAGACCATTGGGAATATCAAATAATTAAGAAAGAGTCTTCTGTACCCTGACTGGCAGGGCTTATTTCAGAGAAGTGCAACCAGCATGAAACCACAGTCTGTAGAATTGCTGATAATGGGGAGTGAATGTGCACATTCTGAATTTGTCTTTACAGTTATATATATATATATATATATATATATATATATATATATAGACCCCCATTGCTCTTAGCAAATGGAATGGAATAAAAACTTAAGAAATCATACAAAAAAAATGGAAAACCAGATGTCAAAGAAAAAAACTTGTGCCGAGTATGTTCAGCGTATGGGCAAAAGAAAAAGTTAGATTTAAAAAAAAAAAAAAACAAAAGAGAGAGGGAATGCTGGCCTGAAGAATAACCATGTATTAGCTTCTTTTACGATCACCAAGATAGACACACACGCGCGCACACACACAAATCAGACTCAGGTCCACAGGCAGTTACACATTCTTCCATGTAGAGCAATTAGTGGAAACACCAGCAAGGGCTAATCACTAAACACTTCCATAAAGTTATTACGCACACGATCTCCAGTACCTGTGCATCCTTAAACAACTTTTTCAATCCTTTCTGCATCTGCTTGAGTTTACGAGACTGAACGCCGCTATAAGCCAGCAGCATACCGCCAAACTGTCTCTCTGAGATTCGTCCATCCACCGGATCATTCCGCTCAAACTGGAGGGGGGAAGCGCAAGAGAGACAGATCAGAACTGAGTGTGGTGCACAGGAACAAACAAGTGATTAGGCTGGCACGGAAAGATATAAAACTGTCAATTCTGGTGTCAGGCGTCAAGTTGAGTCGGGCACAGAATAGAATGGTGACAGTAAATCCTGGCGTGCATTTTTCACAATGTTCCAGCGAGGCGTGCTTTAGCCATAGTGGACCTTGGCTCTGTCAGGTCAATCCTCCAATATTTGCTGCAGCTTGACAGCCGCATGGCAGGCTTCCTTCTTTGCCTCACAACGTGCCGACCTTTCAAAATGCTAATTCATAACACGAGGGGCTGCTTGTTACGATGCAAAAGATAAGCCAGACCGCAACACGAACATTCGTACGCCATGAAGTGTCTGGTGCTTTATATGACGGTACCCATTATGGTTGAGCTTATCATTTAGAGAGATCCCATGCTAATTAATAGAAATGACCATATGTTCAACAACATATCGAGTAGTGCCTGTGACGATGAATAGGAGAAAGTGGGTTTTGCCTGCATGGCTTCGAATTTTTGTTCCGTGTTTGTGGATAGTTGGCCTCAGTATAATCAGGCTACCTCTAGCTTAAGCACATCGTGCTGCAGCTTCCGCTGAAACTCCAGGAAACTGCCGATGGTTAGTTTTCCCTTTAGGTCCTCTCCAAAGAAGTAGGTGGTGAGAGCTGAGCTGCAGCCGGCTGTCTTTAGGGTGTTTCCTGTGGTGGAGCGATCGCGGTGTCGCATGCCCATACTCGTTTGAGAGCGGATAATACTCTGGACCTAGACAGAGATAGTGAATGAATAACGACAAGTACTACTTCCTTGTAGGTATTGGGATGTTCATTTGGCCCGTTACTTTTGGTGCAGACAAATTTGTAAACCTGAGATGTACTCTCAATCCTTGTTTTTGTCCTTTGTGTCTATGTGATAAGCATCCCAGACGAACCTGTTCAAACTCCTCCAGGTCTACCTCTCCATCACCGTTGAGATCAAACATCTTAAAAGCAATCTCAAAGTTCCTCTGGGGAGCTGGACACCACAAGAAAACATACACAAAAGGAAATGCGTTCTGAACTCGATAAAACATAATATGGAAATAACACATCAGACTTGAGCAACCAAGATGATGAAAAAAAACTTCAATACTGACATGACATTACATATCGACTGCTGCATCTTCACTCTTGGAAGGACCAGAGTGGTTTTTTATTAGACGATCTCTCATCTTCTGAGCCAACTATCATCTTTGTGCAGTGATGTAAAAATTAAATGAATACTGTCAATTGTACGTCTTATCCTGCAGTACAGTATATGAATATATGTAGACATATTTTACATTGTATGAACTGTAATCACTGAAACATACATCATGAGTCAATAAAGTGATGCCTTCAGATGCAAATTTAATTTGCTCCGTGACCACATTAGAAATTCAAAACATGTCTCAAATCATTTGTATCAACTGAAATTACTCACTCATTAATTCATTCCAGCCTACTAAAAACAAAACCAAAATGTTTTTTTCAGTTTTTGACAGAAAATAGCACACCGTTAAAAAAAAACTAATAAATAGAACGTAAACAATCTAGTTGTGCGTTTACACTTCAAATAAATGAATTGAGCTCATAATGGAGTGCCCAACTTATCCACTGGAAGCAGTATAATTCAGTTACAAGGACACAAATGAAGAGTTACCAGTACACTCATGACTCATTAATTCACTTGTATTGCTATATTGACCATCTACATGTATGCCGCCACCTTTTGTATTCAAATGTAAGTTACTCAAAGGTTTACAACCCCACAACTATCGATGCTAATTATTAGGCTGTCTATGGTTTTTTACTGTATGTGTTGGCATTAAAAGAGCTGGCGTCTTCCTAACCCTAATCTGGTTGTGTTAAAGATAAGTGTAAATGGCTTGACACGTCTTCGTTCATAATGAGCCAAGCTGCTCGTTTTTGTGAACAGAGTTGAGTTTGCTCTTACCATGCAGTACTTGTGTCTCAAGTTTGGGCTTGTAAGTCAAAGCTAAAAATTGTTTGAAAGACGGCTCGTATTTAGAAAGACTTGGAAATCGGATCACTCATCTCTCAAGGCACCAACTGTACACGCTTTCTAACAAATCTTTTTTTGGGGTGATTAATTCAACCTAAAATGCTCTATTTACATGTAAAAAGTTTTAATACAAGGTTTCAACAAAATCTTTCAATCGCATGTAAACAGACTACTGTAACTACTGCATTTGGCCATTTTTACTCAGTGTATGACGTGCATGCAATGGAGTCTTGTGCAAAGTTCACTGCATGCCAGTAACATGTCAACAACACAAAATTATTGCGCAACTTAAATCTGTCGGTTTATAATGCTTCTGAAACTAATTATTGTCAGTCGAAAAATGAATGCCTAGCCTACATGTCATTGAATGTGACATTTTGGTGGCTGTGTTGAATGAAACAACCAACCAAAATGCGTTCTGCTAGCTCATCTTAAAAATGACATGTCCTTCAAAAGGTCCCATAGATACTTTGAATACATGTATGAACAGATTAGACTAGGAAGGCTAAGATTTGGGTATGTTTTTTTTCGTAGCTATTGGTCACCTTTATTTCCATATATACTATGTACTTGCCAAAAAATAAAACTTAAAATGTATTTGAATCTGAATGTATAAAAAAAAAAAAAAAAAGCTTTCAAATCTCAATTTTAACTGTTATACAGCAAATAGCGGCTTGGTATTTAAATTGAGGACTGTGCACATTTCGAAAAATTTGGGAATGTAAGAATAAATTTGCACTTACTGGACAGTACAGTGGTGAGAAAGATGTAGTCAGAAAAGGAGATGAGCCCACATTCTCCCAGAGTGTAAAATATGCTGTCTTCATCTGCAAACTTTTCCCTTTCTTGGGCTATCTTCTGCTCATATCAACCAAGGGAAAAAAAAAGAAAAACATCATATTAAAGGAGTGTACAATATTTTATTCAGAACAGGCCTTTTTAGCTTTCAATGTACTGTATACCTCAAAGACAAAATAGAAAACTTTTCTTTACAAGATATAAGAGAACCAGTGTGCAATAGGACTATGTTACGATGATCAGTTGCAATATCATGCAAGTGCTGCATACACATGAAGCTATACAGGCAAGGGAGGGTGGTAGTGACAAATAGTGGGTGTACAAACTTCATATAACAGAGGATGTACTCACAGTGTGAGACTAACATTACAAAAGAGGAAACATCACAAGACCGCAGTACAAACATATGCACGACTACTAAAATATCTGGAACACAAACAAACAGGTATTATTACAAACAGAGGGATTTTAGTTTCACACACACACAGGTAACAAATGCCACCTCCCGTTAGCATGTGTATAGTTACAGCCTTGCATGAGCGTGTGACCTAATCACATGCACACTCTTTGAAGAAAAGGCTACATACAATTTCCCATCAGTAGATTGCTCCACCAAACGAGGGTGAACAAATAGACAGAGCATGCATTAGGAAGGGGGTAGGGGGGTGGTTTGTACACCGAATCCTGGTGGCGTTACCTCCGTCTGTAAAAGGTCCATTTCAGAGGAATGGGAAGGATGAGAAAAAAGTGTTAGAGAACACCACGGCCTATGCTGTCTTTAACAGGGTCTTGAATGATAAAGACAGACGCATAGTCATATGCTCTCTTTTACACACACACAGACACAAATGCACATACAGACAAAAAAAACATTTGGTGTAAAAAAAAAAAAAAAAAAAAATTACAACCATCCTTTGATCACCAGTTGATTTCATAACATCTTATCGAGCTACGATAACACATTGCTCAATGAAAAGTGGAACCTCAACTCAAAGCTGTAAAGCTTAATTATGGGAAATTGACATGTGCTTTTAATAAGAATGCTGTTTTTCCCCCCCACCAATTTTTTTTTTTAATGACAGTAGGAAAGTGCTGAAAGAAAGAACTGCTGTGAGAGGAGAACATCTACTGGACGTTACCATGCATCACTGTGTGCTTCAGACAGTGTTACGCAAGTTTCAAATGTTGACAAGGCTCATTTTCTTGTCTGTTACTGGATTTGATCTTGGATAATTTGTGCTGTTTCACAAAACAAATAAAGATTCATCCATTATTTCCCTTTTCTACATTACTTATCCTAACTCGGGTTGCATGTATGCGGGAACCTATCTCAGCTAACTGAGGGCGAGAGGTGGAATAATCGGAGGGCACTTAACCAGTTGCACTCACATTCACACCTACGGCCAATTTAGAGTCTTCAATTAAGCCATTGTGCATGTTTTAGGGATGTGGGAGGAAGACGGAGTATCCGGAGAAAAGCAATCCGGGCATGGGGAGAACACACATACTCCACACAGGCGAGGCTGGATTGAAACCCGGGTCCTCAGAACTGTGAGCAGATTTGCTAACCAGTCATCTGCCCGTCACTTGTGATGAAAATGTTACGTTGCAGATTATATTTTAACATTGTGTTATATTAATGATTAATTCTGCAATTCAGGAACTGCATCAGCAACAAAATTGACTATCCCTCCACATTTGTCATTAAAGCGAGGGCTTAAATACTTTATTGTAAGACAAATTTTTAAAAAAGATTTCATGTTTTTACTGAGGGTTTAATGACTGAATAGTCTGAATGTAATCATGATAGTTCTGCCGGGGAACAGAATTTGCCAAATTTAATTAATCTCAAATGAAAATGGTGTTTTAATTTATGGGGAAAAAAAAGATGCATGACAGAACAGATTGTATTTGACCGCTGAGGTTCCACTGAAGAGTGCGATACATTTACAATGGCAACTCTATATTTCAGATACTACTTTATTTCGGCTTGTCCCGCTAGGGGTCGCCACAGCGTGTCATCTCAGATGAACGCTCATAATTGTTTGGCACAGTTTTTACGCCGGATGCCCTTCCTGACGCAAGCCCTCTTGGCGAGTGGAGGCCCCAGTGAAAAACAAACTCACGACCCCTGATTTACCAAACCAATGCTCTAACCACTGAGCTCTGGGGGCCCCAATTCTATATTTCAGACATACAGATTACAATACTTGTGATCGGTTGACCTACACTTACAGTCAAGTCAGAAAGATTGGTTGGTTTTGGGTAATGGAGATGCTCTGATGTCAGTCCGCTAAACTTAAATTAACAAATTGTGCCTGATTATTTTTTCTTCTATTTTTTTGTAGGGGTACAATGCAATGAAATTAAAAAAAACAATGAATTCAGTTTCAGCGGCACAGTGGACGACTGGCTGGAGCATCAGCTTTACAATTCTTAGGACTGGGGTTCAAATCCCGGCCCTGCCTGTGTGGAGTTTGCACGTTCTCCCTGTGCCTGGGTGGGTTTTCTCCGGTCACGCCAATTTCCTCCCTCAACCCAAAAGCATGCATTAGTTGAAGACTAAAATTGCCCTTAGGTGGGATCGCGAGTACGTGTGATTATTTTGATGCACCCTGTGATTGGCTGGCAACCAGTTCAGGGTGTACCCTATATCCTACCCGAAGACAGCCAGGATAGACTCCAGAACTCCTGCGACCGTTGTGAGGGTAAGACGCTCATAAAATGGATGGGTGGGTAGATGAATTCAGAAAAAAAAAACAAGTAAATAGAAAGGGTAGAATCTGTATTTAGCTCTAATTGTAGTGTTATCTCATTCCTGATCCCCAAATGACTATAACCCTCATTACTAATATTCAAGTTAATTAACAGATAGCGCTTCATTTGACAGAGCATGTCAACTGATTGTTTTCAATGTCGCAGCTGTCAGACTGAATCTGAACATGCGTCCTAATTAAATATCTTTGCTAAGACAGTTCATGTGTTCATACTAATCTCTATGCATCAGGCTAAATTTATGGCTGCAGGAAAATTATGAGCGCAACTGACTAGTTTGTGACTGAAGGCACAAATACGGTAATGACAGAAGGGCTGATAATGCTGTCAAATAAATCACTGTTAGCAAACAACTCCCAGAAAAGGTTGAGGGTTTGGTCAAGGCTAATCTGTTTCTGAGCATGCTGAGGGTTGCGCTGGACACTTTTTAACTAACCTCAAAAGTCCAACAATCTGATTCATCGTTCACCAAGGTCTTGCAAACCTAGTAGCTTGCTGCTTCTTTTACATGAGGCTGCACAAATATGTACACTGATGCTAATTATGTTAATACAGTATATTATTAGACAGTGGCTTGACCTTTTTGTACTTTCATATGGCAGCCAGGTGTTAAAATGTTTCATTTTGTCGGAACACTAAACGCTTTTATGATGCTTGACAGTTTGAACCTGAAAAAAAAAAATCTGTTTCCTTTACTTTATTTCGATGGGGATTTCTGAAAAGAGATTAATTAGGAAGTCAACTAGCGTCTCAGAATACATTGTGTTCGACTATGGAGGTTCAATTTTAAGTGTTCAATGTTAATGTTAGACCCTGCTCATTTACCCACTACAGCAGTAATGGGCGCAATTTCTCTTTACGTCATCATAACATCTTGTCTTGGATGAGATTTTTCAGACCAGCAGGTGAAAACTTTCCAGTATTTGTACTGTGTGTCTCTATGCAAGTGGTGGCCCGACACACCTTGATATTAAAATGTGCATGTGCACTTTTGCTCACGAAACTATAAACATGATGTGATTATATAGCGAACACTTGTTCTTGAACACATTAACAAATAAAATGTGTCTGACAATCACATGTATCTGGGTTAAATGTTTAATGATTGTATGTAAAGATACCTGGGACAAAATTACCACAGACTGTATATAGGTGGATATTTGTGTAACGAGAAGATTAAATGTCTTTATCTTGACCACAGAGAATTTACAGGACATGTTTATGGTCAATAGCTCATGAGTATTCTGGGAATATGACTGCACAGCCAACACCTTTTGGTTGATGTCAGCTGCATCCCAAAGAGAAAGGAGAGTACTCAAATAATCATGTGACCCAAAACGTCATATACATTATGAGAACACATTAGAAATGAAGAGAATATTAGTGTGAAACAGACTTTTACATGATATTCATAGACACAGAGGGAGCTGAAAACAGAATGAAAACACTGAGAAACATTTAAATGAAGTCTAAGCAGAGGCCTTCTGGAACATCCTGTGGAATCAAAAAGAGTGAACATGATAACAGGTGGGATAAAAAGTTGAATTCACATAGACATCCACATCCACACACAGAAAATCTAAGTTAACAGGTGTCCACTGACAGACGTTATGTCTTTTTATTCACAAGGCCACATCATGTAGGGAACAGTTTGAACCTATTTAAGATGTGCATAATTCCTGCCTTTAGTGAATTTAAACCATGCTCTTCAGGCATCATGCAGAACTGACATCTAAACAATCCAAAAGATGAATTGGTGAAGAATACCAAGCACGTCAATACAGCCTTAATGCTAGCTGACAGACCCATTTCCTGGGTTCTAAAGCCCCTGTGTTGCCACCATGCGCAGAAAGAGGGCACCACCACCAGCTACTTTCTGAGGAAGACGTCGGTAACTGGGCATGCTGAGGAAATGGGCATGGGTGCCAAACCAAAGAGCGTAGAAAGCTTGTCCTGATAATTATTTGTACAGAAATTATATATATATATATATATATATATATACACACACAAAACCAAGCGTGGTGGATTGAGTACAGGGGAACAGCAATGTTATAAATCAGAAAGGGCACAATTTAAACATTTGCAGTCGATTATAGCATCTATTTCCAAATGAGGATGACCTTCTAGGTCCTCTGTTCTGCTGCAGAAGTGTGTAGTAAGTCTAAGAGAAATACAGTGGAAAGTTTAGATCTGAATAATTTTATAAAGTTTGAATAGCTGACTGCTACAAGCGTCATGTTTACACAACGAGCTCAGGGAAGGTCTTTAACTGGAACATTAACTGGAACAGCGGCGTGTTGGTTGTGCGCCTCCGTCAGTGACTGAGAACCCCATCAGTATTTAAAGAGGCTCTAACCTGACTGACCTGCACCTGGTCAAATAGCCTTTACAGATCGTGTAAAGTTATTCAATAAAACATGCACTGTATGTAGGGGTGAAACAACTAATTGCTCATCAAATTATTCAACTAATATTTTGATAAATCATTTGGAGCCATTGTTTAACTTAAAATTGTACAAATCCTCTGATTGCAGTCTCTTAATTGTAAACATTTCCCAAATTATGCAGTCATCCATGAAAGCAGACTATTATCTTTATTAGATTAAAAAAAAAAAACTTTCAAAAATCTTTTTGGGGGGGAAAAAACATTCTTGGTCATTTTCAATGACTATGGGGGAAAAAAAGTCAGTTGAATCTATCATGAAAATATTTTTAACAGTCATATGAATAAACTGCAATACACGTAGTTGAATCTGAAGCAGCCTCAGAACTACATATACTAGCAGATCTTCACAATCTGTAACTTAGAAGTAGCTCAGTTTCAAAAACAGTATTACACCCTTCCTATCGTATCATGTTTGGTTTTGTATAACTGGTAACCACAGTTTATGAATCATAAACAGGTCTGTAAAAACAATGGGACAAACAATCCATACAGATGTTTTCCAAAATAATTGGGCAGACACCCGATGCTTGATCATCAATGGGCACATAAATAAATAAAGTAATTGTCTTCAGTAATAAAGCAAATGTTTCTATCCCTGCTGTGCACAATAGGGAAATCGGTATATTACTCTGAAAATTGATGGATTACACTGTCCTGTCCTATAAAGAAGTTTGTGGTTTCACCCTTGCTGAGGCTGGGATATTGAAAGATTAAATTTTAAAAAAAAAAAAAAAAGCTTAGCTGTTCCCCTGCACAAACAACAGTGAGCATTTTTGTCCACAATAGGAGGGAAGAGTGAGTAATAAAAAGTTTAAACAAAAAGGAGAGCCACAAATTGACTAAAAGAACTAAGAGGAGGTTGTATTTACTACCAAGTGCAACGTTTCATACAGGTGCACATGCTGCTAAGCACACACCCCATACCTGCCAGAAGTCCTGAAGAAGGGGAAGAGCAGAAGCAGGGTTGGGGCAAGGGCATTAGAAGAAGCAAGGAAGGGTTGGGGAGATTTTGGATGGAGAAAGGGGGGTGGGGGGGGGTCAGCAGATGGAATTATTGGGGGCCGGGGGTCAAAACAGACAAGGTGAAGATTTTGGAAGATGGGGGTTTGTGGATGATAGTTATTCACAAAGAGGGGAAGAGAGAAAATGGAGGGATTACTTATGAGAATGAGAGGGTAAACAAGAGCATGACAGAATCGACAGTAAACAATGTACACAATGTTAAATTATAGCAGCAAAAACTTCACCCACATGAACACAGTGGGTGAAGAAAGCAAAATGATGCACAATGCCCAAAACAAACAAAAAAAAGGTTTGGCAAACAAGCAATCCTGTTAATACTTTTAGAATACCTCTGTTCTTAGGGTGGGAAACTAAAACACAGGGTGAGTCAGTATACATATTACTTGTTCAGTCACAGGCGCACTGGGTGTGTTGTGTTTGCGTTCGACTGTGTGTAATCTTAGGGTACTTTTATTACCATACCATACTAACCATACGTTAAATTCTTTCAACTATGGTGTGGCAAAATACTACCTCTGTTGCAAATCTTGTATTTGTTCTTATTCTAGCCAGGATCAACTAGCCATATAGATGACACTACAGTTTTGAGCCAAGGACTTTACTCCGCTGCAAACGACTAAAATCTTAATCAAAGTAGCCAAATCCCATCTGAAAATGTCCCATCACTCTCAAGCTGCAGTACAGGGTTATTTTATCTATGCTTAATATGGCTATTGTTAAAAAATGTGGGCAGTCTAGGCTGTGAGCTCCTTGGCCACACTGGACAGGAAAACAGACAACAAAAAGGTAAATGCAGTATCAGACAAATCCATGTGAACAGAAATTTGGCTGCCAACGAAAGGGAACGCATGGCCTGCAAAGAGGGACAAAAGAGGCTAAACAATGAGCATGATGTATTTGCTGAGTATTGCACATACTACAGAACTTCCCTTTTCAGTAAAAAAAAAAAAAAAAAAAAACTTAAATTACCTCAAGCTTTTAAGAACAGTGGCACCTTGACTTACAAGTTTGGGCGTCACTTGACTTTTTATTTACCTTCACTTGCGAGCAATGACTTGAGTTACCAGTGAGCTCCAGGCTCTACGCAGTTTCAGTGAAGTGAAAAAGGCAGCAAAAAAGGTGAGGCTCTTAGAGCCTTGGTTCACTAACAAATCAGTTGACAAAGTCTTCATACAAATACTGCTTGAGCTAACAACACTAAGCTTCCTGTCACCAGTGTGCTCACTTGTGCTTTCTCCGACAAACATTCGAGGTATAGTATTGTTTTTTGGGGGTTGTAAATTACCCTTAGGTAATTGAAGAGAAAGTAAAACATACAATTGTGTTATTAAGAGATCTTGTAAAGTGTGTTCAGCTCCCTCTGGTTAGGAAAGCCCTTCTAACTCCCTCCTGCTGGAGCTTGCCATGCAGGACAGACAGGAGTGAGGGGAGCCCTTAAGGCCTTTTTCTAGGAGACCACTTCAAGACACAACGCATGAATGTACTAAAGGGTGTGTACGTATGCATGTGTAACTTCGACTATTAAATTTCATAAAAACAATTTCTGTGCACTCTTATGTTTTTAAATTCATATTTTACAAGACAGTACTGTTTTCCTTTACAGAATTTCATGTAGCTAAGAAATTGTGTTTATTTTCAGTGGGTGGAAATATTTCACAGCACTTTCATTCTTTTCAATGGGGAAGGCCATCAAGATGAAGTAAACTTGTAAATTGAGGCACCACTACAGTATATAAAAAATAAGACTGAAGCAATAAGTTAACACTTATCAAAAAAACAATTTCTGAAGCTACAACAAACTTGCCTCTATCACAAAGACATTTAAATCTTACCTTCCCATCATAGCGTTTCACAACAAACTGATCAAGTCCGAGATCTGAAAAAAAAAAAAAAAAAGACGAGAGGAGACACCCTTGTTAATTACATAAGGTGATGTGATCAGGAGAACTTAAGACCTGCAGGGCTCAATTGACCCCTCCGTAGAAATTGACATCCGCGTCGCTGACCAATCAGAGGCCAGAGATCTGCATAAACCACGCCCCCTTTTTTGCACCCGCCGTTCCCTCAGACAACATTGCATGGTTCAGTATAGCTTTTGTTAGCGTTTTATCACGTATTTGGGTTCCTTAACAATAGATATGGTAAAGAGGTGTAGTCACGGACTTTGTAATCGGGACGACAGGTATCCTGAAAGGCTAGTTGGTGGAGTTCAATTCGTATCCTTTCCAAAACCGAAGCCCCAGTACGAAAAATGTCTTCGATGGATCAAACTTTGTGGCAGACCGCATCATCAACTGAATCCATCTACAATCAACTGGAACAGAAGACAGAGTACGAAAAATTGTCTTTGATGGATAAAACTTGGTGGAAGACCGCATGATCAACTGAATCCATCAACCGGAACAGATATGTTTGCACGAAGGTAAGCCCTATATTTGATTTTCAATACATGTCTCATATAAATGAATTAGCAGTTCTTCGCTTGCATAACATAGCTTCGTGTGAATGATTTACACACTTGACCTGTGTTGAGCGATATTTTGCGATGATCTGACTGCACAAACATGTCTCTTTGTTGGCGGCGAGCTAAGCTAAACTGGACTAGCAGTCCTAAAAGCATTCGCAGTGCACCGAGACACCAAGACTGAAGGAAGGATGTTTGAGGACACTAAAGTAGTGATTGTCGTACTCGGTCGGGACTTACGTTGGTTCGGCACTAATTCAAGAATAATTATTGAGGGGAGCGCGTGACGTTACACAAAAAAAAAAAAACGAGAGAAACAACTCATAAATCAAGCCTCGCCTTCTTTTCCTTCATACGGGGGTTCACAAACGGTTATACAGATACACATACAGATTCTGCACACAAGTGTAATCGGTATCACGAAAATAGGAAACTGTCAATGACGAATTCGTCTTTGGGTTATAATATATTATATTATGTGGGTTCTCGGTCTTCCTCTGACTCCGGAAAGATCTCGCGCTAATATCAATGGTTTCTCCGTCGATATGCATGTAAATACCATTGAAATACCCCTCGCTGAAATACTTGAAGCCCTGCTGTCTGCTTTTCAACAATATTTCACTGTTAGCTAAGAATGCGAGTGAGAAATCAGCTGGTAAATCGGACTGTTTCGCTCTAGTCTTTTCTTGCTGCGCCGCCATTTTTGCTAATTGTTTGTCTGAGGTTAGCACACGTGGGGTGACGTAACTTCAGGAGGCGTGGTTAAGTGCCCTTTACGGAGGGGTCAATTACCCTTAGTTGAGTGTTCATGACGATGATAAGGAAGAGACTCGGGAAAAATGGCACCAATGGCAAGAGATTCAAAGCGAAAACCACTAAGAAAGAAAATAACATAAGGCTTGTCTTCCTTTTTGCAAAAAAAAAAAAAGTGAATGATTCCCAAGACTTTTGGGAGATTATTATATGGGCTGACAAAATGAAGGTTGAACTTTTTGGAAACTGTGCGTTATGGCCCTGTTTATCAGCTGTTTTATCTTTGTGTTGCAGTGTCAGGATGAGCAATGGTGGGTGTTGACATCAGCTATGCGCCTGTTGCGAATTGTAATCAGCAGCCTACTTAGGGGCCTCAGTGAAAGTGTGCGGGTGTCGGAACATTCAGCAGTCTCTGCCCTGTGGTCGCCGAAGACGTTTCTCTTCTGTTTGAACTTACAGTGCCTTGTGAAAGTATTCGGCCCCCTTGAACTTTTCAACCTTTCGCCACATTTTTGCTCCAAACATAAAGATATAAAATTTTCCTTTTTTGTCAAGAATCAACAACAAGTGGGACACAATCATGAAGTTAAACGAAGTTTATTGGATATTTTAAACTTTTTTTTGGCAAATAAAAAACGGAAAATTGGGGCGTGCAATATTATTCGGCCCCTTTACTTTCAGTGCAGCAAACTCACTCCAGAAGTTCAGTGAGGATCTCTGAATGATCCATTGTTGACTGATGATGATAAATGGAATCCACCTGTGTGTAATCAAGTCTTCGTATAAATGCACCTGCTCTGTGATAGTCTCACGGTTCTGTTTAAACTGCAGAGAGCATCATGAAGACCAAGGAACACACCTAGCAGGTCCGAGATACTGTTGTGGAGAAGTTTAAAGCTGGATTTGGATACAAAAAGATTTCCAAAGCTTTAAACATCTCAAAGGAGCACTCTGCAAGCAATCATATTGAAATGGAAGGAGTATCAGACCACTGCAAATCTATCAAGACTCGGCTGTCCCTCTAAACTTTCACCAAGAGGCCCTTGATCACTCTGGATGAACTGCAGAGATCTACAGCTATGGTGGGAGAGTCTGTCCATAGGACAACAATCAGTCGTACACTGCACAAATCTGGCCTTTATGGAAGAGTGGGAAGAAGAAAGACGTTTCTCAAAGATATCCATAAAAAGTCTCATTTAAAGTTTGCCACAAGTCACTTGGGAGACACCAAACATGTGGAAGAAGGCGCTCTGGTCAGATGAAACCAAAATCGAACTTTTTGGCAACGATGCAAAACGACCTGAATCCAATCGATAATCTGTGGACAGAGCTGAAGACTGCTGTTCACAAAAGCTCTCCATCCAACCTCACTGAGGTCGAGCTGTTTTGCGAGGAAGAATGGGCAAGAATTTCAGACTCTCAATGTGCAAAACTGAGAGAGACATACCCCAAGCGACTTGCAACTGTAATTGCAGTAAAAGGTGGCGCTACAAAGTATTAATGCAAGGGGGCTGGATAATATTGCACACCCCACTTTTTAGATATTTGTTAAAAAAGTTTAAAATATCCAATAAATTTCATTCCACTTCACACTCGTCCCACTTGTTGTTGATTCTTGAGAAGAAATATTAATCTCATATCTTCATGTTTGAAAGGTTGAAAAGTTCAGGGGGGCCGAATACTCTCAATGTAGTTACTCTAGGGAGATATTTTTTGCCACACCAACTTTTTGTCATGTCGCCCTATGTTATCCGTTTTTTGAAGCTCACTGGTGGTGAGTTCCTTTTTGTTTAGTGCGTCCCTCCATGGCAGGCTCCTTTCATTGAAGTGAAATTGTTTTTTGGACCTTGGTTCTTCAGTCTATTTTGGGATCTGCACTTACAGCGCAGCCGTCCATGACAGTCTATGTCTCATTACATCTGACATAAATATGGTGCAGCTGTTCATAAAATCAACAACGTGCCAAGAGTCAAACATGGTGGTGGTAATGTCTTGGGCTGATTTACCCCTTCAGGACCTGGAAATTGATGGACCCTTGAAATCTGGTCTTTAACAGAAAATCCTTGTGGAAAATGTTGAGCCCTCAGTGAGCTCGAGATGAAGCACACTTGTGTTTTTGCGGCAGAGTAACGATCCTAAACACACCAGCAAGTTTACTTCTGAATGGCTTTAAAAAAAAACTATGAAAGTTTTAGAGTAGCTTAGTCAAAGTCTGGACTTAAATCCAATTGAAATGCAGTGGAAAGACCTTAAAAAGGTCACTCATGCTCAAAAGCCCTCAATTTTTGCTGAATTACATTAATTCTGCACAGAAGAGTGGGCCATAATATCACCACAGAAATGTGAAAGACTCATTGCCAGTTTCAGAAAACGCTTGGTTTAGTTGTTGTTAAAGATGCCTGGCCAAACCAGTTGTTAGATTTAGGGCATGCCTTTTTCTACACAGGGCAAGGTAATTTTGAATCCACCTCCCTTAATAAATAGTATTATTTAAAAACAACATTTCAATTTCATTTGGACTGTTTTGATACATTTGTTTGATGTTTAAAGTGGTGACACTATAGAAAAATACAAGAATTTGAGAAGGGGCCCAACACTTTTGCACGGCATAGTATGTAGAGTAATAGTATAGCTAAATAAGTGCTTAACCTTTGTTGGGAGCAGAATGGCGCAAAAGGCAGAATGTGTTGCTTTCTATTTTGAATGACAAACAGCTGCAGTTTGAAGAAATTAACATATAAAACCAGCTGCATTCATGTACTGTGACACCAGCGTCATATTTTTAAGCTATAAATGACAAGAGCAGACCACCAGTATTTTGAAGCCCCACTCTGCACACAATTGTTCCCCCCCAGAATATAGTACAAAGCCAAACCCAGGGGGAAGAGAAATTACCAGGAACAACAGGCAATAAAGGCATATCTAAAAAGGTCATAATTGGGCTAATTTCTTTTTTTATTTAAAAACAAAACAAAACTGTGATGATGGAAAAAATGACTCACTCTCTGGCTGCTTCTCATTTGGTGTGATGGAGCGTATGAAGTCCTGGGGCGTCATATAAACCTCGGCATCTCCATGCTCACCGATAATCTTCAACGTGGCAAAGTAGCGGAAAATCTTGTCTGGGGTTGAGTAGGCCCGTATCCTGTTCTCGTACTCCATTACCTGCCGAACACAATAAATGGCTCTCAATAGGTCATGCAAGGGCACAATTGAGATAAAGTTAGTTGCTTTAAAAAAAAAATAATAATAATAAATTGCATCAGCAACCAGGTTTAAATGCAGAGTAATATTTGATTATTTTGGCTTATTTATAGGGTCTCAATCCGAAAACATAAAAATATAAGTGATGTGATCTGAAAGCCTGTACACATAAATCCCAACTATGACAAATACAACACTCCGCTGAGAAATGGTAAGTCTGTTACAGTCATTAGTCTTATTAATGTCGGTTTTAAAATAGCCAGCTGCCTTTCTACAGAATGGTTCAAATAGGAGCAACATTTAAGAGCATTTGACAATGAAGTAGCTAATCAGGGAAACAGGCATCTTATTTATTCTACATGACACTGAATGATAACTGGACTATTCAAACGTTCTGGAAAAAAAACAATGTTACGATTTGACTCTCACGTTGTAACCAACTGTGATTAATCAAATAAGACATTGATGAATACAGATGAAAAACAATGAATACATAGCTCTGTGCTGGTTTTACACTATTAACAAACATTCTGAAGACATTGAGAAGGAAGAAGCAAGGTCCAAGGAAAAACTGGGTGTGAGTGAGGGGGTTAAAAAAACTCATTCCCAATGATTGAGAATCAGGAGTGTTCTCTGTCGGACTCATTATTTAGGCTATAAGGTAAAATCCAAGAAAAATCAGCTACAGTCCCCTAACAAAGTATTGCAAAGGCAAGTTTACCAATTCCTTTGATTTTGTTGTATACTCATAACATGTGGGTTTCAGTTCAAAAGATAAATGAGACTAAGGTTCAGAATTCCAGCTTTTATTTCATGATAACCCTTTACATCTAGAGGTTTATACTTATGGAGCTCCACAATTCCCTCTGTTTTCCTGGGTGATTTCTTTTGATTATCCCCTGATTTCAAACAAGGAAGCAGAGTTTGAGGTGTGGCCTGAAATGCACCCTCAGGTGTGACGTCAATTAACTCACACATCAGGAGCTTCCAAACCAATGAGATCATCATCTGGGCTTCCCCATGTTCTTTAAAGACATGGTACCTTTTGTGTATGTAAACTTTTGACCTTGAAGAAAAAAAATGTGAAATGATCTACAAATCCTCTTATTGTAGCATTTGTGATTGGTTGTTTGTTTATTTGTGCCCTCTGATTGGCTGGCAACCAGTTCAGGGTGAACCTTGCCCCCTGCCTGCAGTTTGCTGGGATAGGCTCCAGCATACTTGCTACTCTAGTGAACACAGGCAGCATAGAAAATGGATGGATGGATGGATGGATGGATGAGCATCAATCATTTGCTAAGTTTTGCAATGTATCTCATACACACACCTTTCACAATTACTTAAATGTTTCATTTTGAAAAAATGAGCAAGCTGTCAAAGCTATTTGACATGATACTACTTGCTGTGGCGACCCCTCCTGAGACAAGCCTAAAGTTGCAAAAACACCTTTCTGGGCAATCTGCTGTTTAAAAAATGAAAGCGTAATTCCCAAAAAGATGATCACTGATATTTCAGCAGAATCAAAGACTATTTGTATAATTTCATAATTTTAGCCATAAATCATACATTGTAGCCATAAATCTGACGTTCTAGCAATCAACAAACAGTAAAGAGAGGACTACTTAATCTTCTGTTGTCACCCGCTCACTAATTAACAGCCCTGTTGTTTTTGATGACAAATGCATACTTGTTACTGCTAAACTATTATCATTAAATCAAAACACCATAGCTAGAGCATATTGAATATTGATTGCTACAAGGCTTTTGTTGAACTGTTCTCGAAATGAATTGAACAAAAGCGTGGCTGATGGGTAGAACTGGGTATTTATTGATTACCTTGCGGTCACGGAATCCAGAGCGTTGTTTCTTTTTTTTCCCTTCGCCACTTTCATTCTTGGCCTCGTCATCACTACTGCTGGTTTCCACTGATTTCTCTGACTCAGAGTCAGAAGCTCTCACAAAATCTTCCCCATCTTGTGGCTGGGAATGTCGGACTGATGGGCCTGCATCAGCATAGGCTCTGGTTTTCAACAACAGAAACAATGGAACCGGATGAAAACCTGTTGGAAATCAGTGTGCCATCTGGTGGTTAAATATGTATTTGTATGTTGCCAGCATAGTTGTATTCTTCATCTTTTCCTTTCAGCTTGTCGGGTATTACTTTATATGATGGATTATGTTGATGAGAACGCATTGGTGTCAAAGTTAAGATAAACATACTATATTGTCTCTTTCAAATGCTAACCTCTTAAACATAGCCAACTCCCGGACCAATGTATTTATTTCATGATAGACATTGGAATAATAATGATCACCTGAGACTGGTGTGGCATGGGTAAAATTTTGGTTTATTTATACAAACAGAACAATCGCTGGAATTTGAGCATAGAAAAGGTCTCAAACACCCATCTGTCATCCTGATTTTTGCAGGACAGTTACGGTATTGCCACTGGGTCCTCATGTCAGCAGTTGAACACCCTATTTACAGCTTTGTCTTAAACACCAGTCTCCTTAGCAAGGGAGAGCAACACAAATACACAAATTTTGGTCTGACACGAGTGACATTTTTCATCACCAAGATGTGAGTATAAAAGCGGCTTAAATGGTAAACTATGTTAAATGTTAATTAGTCTTTAACTGATTCACATTTAATAATCCTCCAGAAGGATCGAGACCAAGGCCATGATGACTGTGCTTGGCTTGGTGCCCCCAAATGACTAGCTAAGTACAGCACTGCTTCGAGCTAGTCCCACCGCCGTTCGGCATGACAAGCAAAACGAGATTAGTGGCTCGTGAATTGATGAAGAGGAGAGCAAGCTAGCTGTGAGAACTATTGCAAATTGCAGGAGACATTGGCCATTGATACTTAAAGAATATGCGGTGTAATAAATATGCATACTTCAATTTGACCCCAAGTGACATTGGGTCTGCTCTTTGCTCAAAAAGTATAATTGTGCTGTGCAAAATATTTTTTGAATACATACAAGTATTCAAACTGAAATGGTATGCCCATCTCTAAAGTAAATATACCATATAGCAGTCACTCACATTTGACGAGCGTGCTCGCGCACTTTCGCGCTCAAAATCTGGACAGTCGAGCACGAAAAATCACGCTATTAAAATTTTTTACGAGTAGTTCTCAGCACATTCAATCACAATCACATTCTCAGCGCACATGAGAACCAATCCAGCGCAGTGAACCACAGTCTGACATTTTTTTTCTTTTTTTTAATAACACAAAGCACATGGTCTGCTGATCTTTACCTGACTCCGCCCCCCCTTCGACTATTAAAGGGGTACACTCATAATTACAAACACTGTCCATCCACACAGTCTGGGCTATGTAGAGCATGCTGCTTGTGTCTACTCTCGATAATAATGGTAAAAGTAAAAAAAAAAAAAGAAATGCTGTTGCTTTAATGAATGTCGGGGTATGTGAATAATAGAAGAAAAAGTGGTAAAACTGGACAAGATTTTCTCTTTGTTGAATAAAAAAGGTCTGGTCTGAAGCCAAAGTAGAAAGTACATGATGAGATGGTGTTTAATGTTAAAATCCCACCTTGGTACAGCCTGATCGAGGATGAAAGCAGAGACAATACAATGCACAAAAAGCTAAATTCTGTATTTGAAATATCGGAGGCAACATAACATTAACCTTAAAAATGTGTGGGAGCATCATTTAGCTTTCAACATGCATTGGTAAAGATATTCTGCAAGCAATAATTCAGTTTTACGGCAATAAAATTAAACAAAGCTGGAAGCGACCTTTCAAATTTATAGTTCATAGTTGGTCACTCACATTTGACGAGCGCACCCTTTCGTGCTCTTAAATCTGCACAGTCGAAGACGAAAAATCACGTGCATAAAATTTATTGGGAGTAGAAAAAATAGCTACTGAAAGATCTCGCTTATTTTGTGTAGTCTTGACATTAATTCACGTGTTTATTTTATAAATGTTGTTTACTAAACAAGCCTGCTCCTAAACAATCACTCTTCACCTAGAAACAGGAAATGCAAGTTAACCATACTGAGCATGTCCGGAAGTGATGCCAAAACCATGTTCCGAACTGCTTCATGTACTGCGAGTGCATTTACGTTGAAAGTCATCAGCATAATGAGCCATGTCAAGGAAATTCAGTTACACTAGGGGTGCTCAATGCGTCAATCGCGAGGCAGTTTTGGTTGATCATGTAACGGTGCCCCCCCCCCCAAAAAAAAGACATCCACCTCATTGCTTGATTCAGGTGTGGCAATATGTCAAGCTCACGCACATACAGGCGTGTTCTCGCAAGCCGACCTCCTATTTACGGCAGCCACGGCATAGCGCGCGTGGACCCCAAGCTGACTATAATATGTATAAGATTGTGATTTATATTCACTTGATCTAAGTTCTAACAGTCATTTCCCCGGGGAACGCGTTATCTTGAAGTAGAAAACTTTTCCCCTCTACATGCTTTTGGAAGATACAGATGATCTACTGCGAGCTTTCATCAATGGATTGACAATAGATACCCCCATAAATTACGATAGATTATAACAATACATCATGATTTCCGACAGGAATGCGTGTTCCAATGTATCGCTAGCTTGTTGCCACTAATGCAGATTATGTTGAAGTAAACTTTCAGCAATTTCAAAACATTGCGGGTATAGACCGTTCGTGTTTATTCATTGACAGGCCAGTGCATTTAACTTTTCTTCAGATAAACTTTGTCAGATCAAGAATTGTTATTGATGAAAAATTTTAAATACCATTTTATATCATGTTCTGATAATATCGGTTGAAATTGGAAATTAAAATTTCTGAGTTTGAAATGTTTTTTCTATATTAGTTATGTATTTGTTTATTTTATTTTTAATTTACAGTTATGTTGTATTAATGCAGTAATTTATTTAGTTATTTTAAGGTCTTGAGATTCCATCCCTAATCACACCCGCAACTTTATCTGCGGGCATGACTGGTGGACCACACCCGTAACTATATCTGTGAGCATGACTGACCACACCCGTACATTTCTCAAATGTGAGTGACTTGTATAGGCAGGACTCCACGTTCAATTTTTTGTCTGGCTCTCAAATGAGCACAAGAGGGAGTTGCTTGGTATTCTTCACACTCCTCAAATTCACCGACCTCATTGGATGAACTTGTCCATTTGGAGACTTATGTAATATTAACTACATATTTCCTGTACAAATAAAATGTGTTTTTTTTAATGTTCATGTTATGACAACTTTTGGGTCTTTTTGAATGTGCTTTACATTTTATTTGTCTCAGTTCGGTTGGTAGACAAATCTGTAGCGATGGGCATTCGTTTAGACCATGTATATTATTACATACCTTGCATACTGTACTGTATACCTGTGCTTAATGGTTATTAAATATTTTAATGTTAGTACTATCCAATTCGTGCCAAAGGGGTACGACTGGGGTCTGCCAACCCAAACTTCCATTAGCAATGATGATGACCGTAGAGGTCTCGGTGGCACCACCCGGAGGTCTTGCATAGGATGACAATTAACCGAGAATCGCCACTGGCCAACAGCCAGGCAGCGAAGGATACTCTACATAGATACTTTCAGCATGGGTCCGCACATTCAGCTGATTTGCCACATATAGGGCAATGTACCTTTTATTTTTTTTTTTTTATATATAAACCACCATAGTCCTTTTTCACGTAAAGACAATTTTGACAAAGTTTCATAGCTGCGGTGCAGCAAAACCAAAGACTCCCATGAGGTACCCGACACACTGAACTGTTACCACCCCACGAGAGGAAATTTCTGCAAGGAAGTTTCTCGAACGCCACAGTCTCGTAGCTGAACTCAAACTGAGAAAGGAACGAATCAGTTCATGAATGCTTCAATTTAGTACATTCACTCAAAAATGTGCTTGCTTGTTTGAACAAATTGTTCATGAATGAAAACACTACTTTAGTACCGTCCATTGCAATGTTCTGGGGAAAAAAACAAAAACAAATGCTTGGTATGCAAAAGCGCACACTTTAATTTCAGTGTTCCTCTCAATGGCGTAGAATAAAAACTAGACTGCACTCTGCATCCAACACTGGTTCTGTAATGGTCAACAGGCTCTGACTTCCGGTAAGGGCAAAAAGCATGGTAAACAATACACACATTGTTATGGAAAACGATGTGATAAATCTATATACTTGACATAAACAATCTAAACATTTTCAGCATCCCCAGGATGGTTTAAAAGATACATTGACACATACATATGTAATAGGAGTTACAGACCTTAATAATATATTTTCCACATTCATAATTATAATTAATTATGAAGGTTAAACTTAAACACACTTACCGGTGAAAAGTTACTTCTTTTTTAATATCTCTATACATACCTACCTGTCATTTGGAACACACAAAGCTCTTGTCCTTTACACCTGTGCAATCCATTTTTCACGACAAACCGGGTCTTTTGGAATCATGTGAATAGTGAATCCATCCTCCGAGTGTTTGAGCAAAATCCAGCAATACAACGAGTCGGCATTTTGGATAACACGCAGAAAAAACTGCTAATTTCTCAACGGTAAAACAGGTATAAACACCTGAACCTGTCACTGTAGGCATCTGCAAAAAACGTCACTGCCTGGTTGTTCTCCAATACAAATGCCTCGAGAGAATTTTCATGGCGGGAGATCCATATGCGGCAACATTCTGGCGTGCTGTGAACAAAAATGGGTCCATTCCGGCTAATTTTTTTTTTTTGGTTAACAACATACTAAAAATTCTGTTTTAAGTGTCAATGGCCCTTTAAAAAGTATAGCATTTGTGTCTCCCAATCATGGCTATCCCTTATCATGCCTAATAATAATGGGAATGTATTTATTGGCCAAACATTTTTGATTTTGTGCAAGTTCCCCCACCCCACACCCTCCTCCCCACACACATTCATTAATCTAATTTTCAGTCCTACCTTTTCCAAAGCAGTCCGGCACTAGCAGAGACACCAGTTACGCCGACCAGAGCTGCCAACATCAGCTTCCTTCGACCAGACGCTCGCGCTGACCCAATGTGACAGCGTCGGGACAAGTGTGCCACGCCAACCCATACAGCGGGAAGTGCACGTAAGCGGAACATTCTGTGTAGAAGAAGGTGACTGTAAATACACTTGTATTAAAGTAAAAATTATATTTTACCCTCATAATCATAACAGTAGTCCTCTGCTTTTGTGATGACTACTGCAGATAATATACCATAGTGATAAACTATAGCTCCCAACTGGTCTTCAGGGATAGCCATCATGACTTTGCTGAAAAATAAAATGAATTGTTTTTAAAAAAAAAAAAATGAGCACTAACCACCAATGGAACTGTCAAGTTCATTGGCAATTAACCATGCGAAGGTCCCTTGTGTATTCATTGTCAAATATGAAGCACAAGAGAGCACCCAAATGAAGCATGATGCCAAATGTCAATCTGTTAGCAATGACTGTCAAACTGAAAACATGAATTATTTAAGGGTCCAATAATGTATTCAGATACACCATGTGGATGGAACAGATGCTGAAAGACTAAATTACAGCCAGATCACCAAAATAAAAGTTGCTGACCTAAAAAGATTTCTCAAAACAAACTTCTTTCCAAGAATTTCTCTTTTGTCCGCACAGCTAATTGAGGGCTGTCCATTTTTACTTTGACAGTCTACGGAGCTGGAAATTAATTAATTCTAAGTCAGAAAATATGAAGTTCCTAGTTCCTATTTCTTTTAACAGCCATGACAGAAATAGTTCTCAAGTCAACAAGTTAGAAGCCAGTCACACCTTTTTTACGGTAGGCCCAGTCAAGCACAAACAGGTTTGAGGGCTTCTCACATTGCTAAACACAGGAGCTCACTTTTCCATAAATATTCTCCAACATACCATTATAGCACAATAATCATCTTCAAAATGGCATGTATTTCCCAACCATGCAGGGACCAAACTGTCTTTGTGATGGGATGTGACCAACATCAATGCAAATTGTGATTGATTCTGATAAGATTCCAAAGTATTACAAGCAATTTTCCATTTGGCATTCTGATGGGAGTTAAAGGAGCACTTTGTCGAAAATAATTGGAATGGAAGCATGCATTAAGTTACTTATTGAGAGTTCAGTGTTTCTTTTAATGACAAAAAGATTTCGCCAAGAAACAAAAAGTATTATCGAAATTTCTCTCTCCCTTAAACATTCCAGTGACCCCGGCTGGAAAACTGACAGCCAATCAGCGTTTGCCACGCTTGCGGTGCTTCCTGTTCTGACCCTGCATTACTCATGGATACGTTTCACTGAACAGATAATGTCTACTATCTGGCATTTTGTGGCCGATTTTTGGGAAAAATAATTACAAACAAATAAAACCAAAATAACATCATGTACAATGTTCAAGCCTATGCGTTTGAGCAAGAATACACAGAGGCGGAACTTGACATGTTGGAGAGGGGGCTTGACGCTGATGAAGGAGCACAACAATCACATAACATGGACCTTGGAGATCTTCCAGACAGGGTCGTTTCGAAAGACTGGTGTTTATGTTCTTTGTGATTTAATGCCAACTGTGGCGGAATGTCAGTGTTGTCGTGAGTTTGAAAAGGTCGGGAAAAAAAAAATGGAGCGTATCGGAATGAACTTGGATCACACATGTTTACATAACTTCCTCAGATAGATAAAGTTGTTTGTTTGAACGAAGACGTGTTACATATCAATTTACTTATGATCCATGACAGTTTGATGAAAGGACCACTTGTACATCCAGAGGAAAATCAGTGAGTACACATTTTTAACGGTCTTGGAATGCTATGTGAGCAATATGAATGCTATGGGCTTTGTCCAAAGTTGATAAAAAATGTGATCTTATTTTCTAAGTACGGCATAGGACTATCTAATAGTTTATTTATATCTGGAGCAAAAAATGCAAAAAAAAAAAAAGGGGGACTTCCCTAACGTGATTACACGTATATATCCATCCATCAATTTTCTTATCCCCTTATCCGCATGAGGGTCGTGGGAGTGCTAGAGACTATCCCAGCTGTCAATGGGCAGGGGGAAGGGTACACCCATGCAGACTCCACACAGGGAGGTCCAGGTTTGAACCCGGGTCCTCACAACTGTGAGGCCAATGCTTTACAGCTGTGCCACAGTGCCTCCTCTTTAAGCACCTTGTTGCTTAGACCGGCACACTGTGAGGCCAATGAGTTATAGCTGCGCATCCATGCCGCCTCATAAAGTATGTTGTTGCTTATACAGTACCGGCATGAGGCTACAAGTTTGGCGGCTAATAACCACTAATGGTTAGATGCATGCAAATTTCCTCAGCTGATGAACATGCCTCAATTGTGATAGCCACAGCTTTATCCTGTGAGAGTGACCCCACGAGAGGTTAAAGAATAACAAATTTGGGTGCGTTTTCTCAGTTTTGTTGCAATTTGGTACACAACACGTTGACATCTTGGCCTAGCTAGAACGAAAGGTCTGTAATGCTAAGCAACGCCAACGTCACGGGCCGGTGTCAAGGACATTTCTTCCGCGTCTGGCTGGGAAAGTTGGCACATATCCAGATGCGTGGATTTTAAAAATGTTCTTTAATTATTTTTTTTCCAATTCATGTCCAAAATATATGCAATACTAATATTTCTTCAGATTTGACGGTTTATTGTACATATGAATTTTGGACAAAGTCCTCCTTTAACACAGTGGAGAAGAAACTCCAGGGTTGAAGATACTTTATATGGTCACGAACAAATTTGTCTGGATTTTGAAGAAAAAAAAAATCCTCACCCTAATAACTAAAAATAAGAACTTACATCTAACTAAAAACGACCCACTAACGGCAGGACCTAAACAGTCAAATTTCAGCTGGTGCTAACATAAGTAGTCTGTGTACTTCCGCGTTTCTTAGATATCAGTCTTCACTCACTTGTGCCTTCTGCAGCAGAAGGAGAAGCAGCTGCTCACTCATCCCCGTGGCTACTGACGGTCAGCTCCTGACTCAAAGTTAAATAATCTCCAGCTGGCACAACACTGAAATGAATACTGTCTCTTAGATACTCACATTTAAAAATTTCACTCCTGCATTCATTACTCCCAAAAATGTTAGCTGGTTGCACAGCCACAAAACCTACTGTCAGGTTTTCTACTCCCAGGGTGGTCACTCCATCCTTTCACGCTGGTTAACCAGATGTTGAGTGGAAACTCTACCATACTATGGAAGTAAATAAGTGCCACCAGGATTTGAATTTGAAATGCCACAGAAAACAGGATTTGAATTTGAAATGTAAAGATCACATTTTCAATTGCTGTATTTCAGTGTACCTTTTCAATGTTAATAATTCAACTGGCTACAATTCGCTGTCTGAAATTCACCGTCTGTGCCACCAGGCAGGGTTATTTTAGGTCAGAACCGAACACCCAGCCAATAACAGTTACGCTTTCTTAGTCACGTGACGTCACATACTAAGGACGACACAGCTCATACAGTGACTGAAATAAGTACTTGACATCACAATTTTTTTCAACAAATGTATTTCCAAAGGTGCCACCGACCGGAAAATTTCACCAGATGTTGGTAACAACCCAAGTGCCATATATACAAATAAAGGAGAACAAATAAGTTCAGAAATTAAGTTGTGTAAACATGTGAAGCGACACGGAAAAAGTACTGCACACATGAAAGTGCAAAACACATTGAAAGCCAAGACTTGATCTAAAATTGATCAACAAATAGAAATCCAGCCCCTTGTCAGTGGAAATGAATATCAGCTTGCTCAGTCATAATTGATGGCCTATAAAAAGGCCTCATTACCAAGGTGTGAGTCAACACATCACATGATGGGTAAGAGCAGAAAGTTGCCTCAAGACCATCACAAAATAATTATTGCAAAACATAACGATAGCATTGGTTTCAAGCCCCTGTCTAAATTTCTAAACATTCCAATGAGCATGGTTGGTGACATAATACACCATAATACGCATGAAGTGCTCTAAAATTTCCTGGTAGACTGCTGCATTGACCGTGGACTTGATAAAAGACAATGGACCTACACCAGTGAATGACATGTCTCCCCTGTGGAAATTGCACACTGGACTTGAAGCAGCTTCACTTTTGTGCTTCTACAGTTTTCCTCCAGACTCTCTGGGACGTTGATTTCCAAATGAAATTCAAAATTTACTTTCATCTTTGAAGAGGACTGGGACAACTCGGCAAAAGACCAGTACTTTTTCCTCTTTAACCCAGCTCAGAGTCTTCTGATGTTTTCTGTTCAGGATTGGCTTGAGATATGTCAGACAGACATCTGTATGCCGTGGTTCTTGATGCATTGGCACCATCCTCAGTCCACTCCTTATGAAGCACACTCAGATTTATGAATTGCCAATGCTTGACAATTTTCTCAAGGTTGCTGTCATCCCTATCACTTGTGGACCTTTTCCAGTCACATTTTCCCTTCTTCTTAAAACAGTTAAATGTATTTTAAAACAGTGCTCTGTGAGAATCCGACACGTTTCGCAATTTGTTTTTGAGAAATTTTCTCCTTATGGAGGGTATTGAAGACTATTTTACTTTGATTGTACTTTCATTATTTGCTTAAAGGGCTACTGTCATGAAAATGATAATTTTTAGTATGTTATTAATGAAAAAACGTCAGCCAATATGGGCCCATGCGTTTTTTCACCACAAAATATGTTTTTGACGTATACAGCTTTTTGTAACTCCCACCATGAAAATCCTCTCGAGGGATTTGTTTTTGAGAAAAAGCAGGAAGTGAAGGACAGCAGCGCCCCCAAGTGGACTCATTTGTTTCCATTAGTTTTACCTCCAGAAGGTAGCTCGTTGTTCTTTTGTGTGACCCAAAATGCCGGCTCATTGCATTGCTGGACATTGCTTGAACACTCGGGAGAATGGATTTACCCTTCAGAAGTTTGCAAGAGACCCGGTTCGTTGTGAAAAATGGATTGCACGGGTGCAGAGGACGAGAGCTTCGTGGGTTCCAAATAACAGGTAGGTGTGTATACAGCTACTAAAAAAAAAAATAATAGTTTGGGGCGGACCACGTAATCGGTCTCTAATAACATAACAAAAGATCCGCGTATGAAATATGTCGATGTGCGCGTCGGACAGTGTTGGGCTGCTGTGTGGATGGCGGCGAATCTGAAGAACCCAGCCAAGAATGCCTCACTAAGCCACGTGCACGCAGTAATGTGCCCCGGCTTGACGGTGTTCATCGAGTACTGCGGCAGCTATGAACATCCCCCTAAAAGCAGCACAGCTCGGTTCCCTTATATGCCAGCACAGCGCCGAAAATCAGCCACACTGGCTGAGGCGCCGCGTTCGGCGGTCACGGCTTCTGCGGAGGCTGCGCGTCTGGCTTTGCGGACAGGGGCGGCTCTGAAGAACCCAGCCGAGAATGCCTCACTCAGCTGCGTGCGCGCAGTAACGCGCCCCAGCTCGACTGTGTTATTCATCACGTACTGCGGCGTCTATGAACAACCCTCTAAAGCAGCACTGCTCGGCTCCATCATAAGCCACACCGGCCAGCTGCGATGAGCCGCGATGGCTCATATTCGCTGCGGAAGTGGATCAGACGGGGACGCGGTTTGGCTGTGATTTCATATCATCTGAATATGGCTCAAAACAATAGTGTAATATTGTCCCGAGGGCTTGAACCAATAGTGTAATATTGCCCCGGTAACTTCACTCGGTTGTGTGGTGTTCTCCTTTTCGAAAAGAGCTTCCGTGGCAAAAGAGACGCGTTTATATCTTTGTCTTTCTGCCATAATCATCAAAATTGGGGAAAAAAAGGTTTGAAGTATTTCACTTTGTGTGTAGTGAACCATTATAACATACAACTTTTTGAAAAAAAAATTTAAATAATTGGACTTCCATCCATTTTCTTTGCC
This sequence comes from Syngnathoides biaculeatus, assembly GCF_019802595.1. Taxonomy (NCBI): domain Eukaryota; kingdom Metazoa; phylum Chordata; class Actinopteri; order Syngnathiformes; family Syngnathidae; genus Syngnathoides; species Syngnathoides biaculeatus. The sequence goes on from NC_084651.1 coordinate 21,498,480, forward strand.
GCTTATCCTCATGAGGGTCGCGGGGAGTGCTGGAGCCTATCCCAGCTGTCAGTGGGCAGGAGGCAGGGTACATCCTGAATTGGTTCCCAGCCAATCGCTGGGCACATTGAGACAAACAGACGCGCTCACAATCACACCTCGGGGCAATTTAGAGTTTAATTAATGTTGCATGTTTTTGTAATGTGGGAGGAAACCCACGCAGGCACGGGGAGAACATGCAAACTCCACACAGGCGGGTCCGGGATCGAACCTGAAACCTCAGAACTGTGAGGCCAACGCTTTACCAGCTGATCCACCATTCCACATAATTGACCCCGCCGTAGAAATTGCGCAATCCACGTCACTGACCAATCAGAGGCCAGAGCTCTCCATAAACCACGCCCCCTTTTTTGGACCCGCAGTTTTCTCTGACAACGCTGGATGGTCCAGTACAGCTTCTGTTGGCGTTTTATCGCGTATTTGGGTTCTTTAACAATAGATATGGTTAAGAGGTGTAGTCACGGACTTTATAATAGTGACGACAGGTATCCTGAAAGGCTAGTTGGTGGAGTTCAATTCGTACCCTTTCCAAAACTGAAGACCCAGTACGAAAAATGTCTTTGATAGATCAAACTTTGTGGAAGACCGCATCATCAACTGAATCCATCTAAAATCAACTGGAACAGAAGACTGAGTACGAAAAATGTCTTTGATGGATCAAACTTTGTGGAAGACCGCATCATCAACTGAATCCATCTAAAATCAACTGGAACAGAAGACTGAGTACGAAAAATGTCTTTGATGGATAAAACTTGGTGGAATACCGCATGATCAACTGAATCCATCAACCGGAACAGATATGTTTGCACGAAGGTAAGTCCTATATTTGATTTTCAATACATGTCTCATATAAATGAATTAGCAGTTCTTCGCTTGCATTAACATAGCTACGTGTGAATGATTGACACACTTGATCTGTGTTGAGCGATATTTTGCGATGATCTGACTGCACAAACATGTCCCTTTGTTCGCGGCTACGGTAAACCGGACTGTGTTAGCACGAAGGTATGCCCTATATTTGATTTTCAATACATGTCTCATATAAATGAATGAGCAGTTCTTCGCTTGCATAATATAGCTACGTTTGAATGATTGAAACACTTGATCTGTGTTGAGCGATATTTTGCGATGATCTGACTGCACAAACGTGTCTCTGTTCGGCGGTGAGCTAAGCTAAACCGGACTAGCAGTCCTAAAAGCCTTCGACGTGCACCGAGACACCAAGATGAAGGAAGGATGTTTGAGGACACTAAAGTAGTGATTGTCGTACTCGGTCGGGACTTACGTAGGTTCGGCACTAATTCAAGAATAATTATTGAGGGGAGCGCGTGACGTTACACAAAAAAAACGAGAAACAACTCGTAAATCAAGCCTCGCCTTCTTTTCCTTCATACGGCGGTTCACAAACGGCTATACAGATACATATACAGATTCTGCACACAAGTGTGATATGTAACACGAAAATAGGAAACTGTCAATGACGAATTCGTCTTTGGGTTATAATATATTATATTATGTGGCTTCTCGGTCTTCCTCTGACTCCGGAAAGATCTCACGCTAATATCAATAGTTTCTCCGTCGATATGCATGTAAATACCATTGAAATACCCCTCGCTGAAATACTTGAAGCCCTGGTGTCTGCTTTTCAACGAAATTTCACTGTTAGCTAAGAATGCGAGTGAGAAATCAGCCGGTAAATCGGACAGTTTCGCTCTATTCTTTTCTTGCTGCGCCGATATTTTTGCTAATTGTTTGTCTGACGTCAGCGCACGTGGCATGACGTCACTTCAGGAGGGGTCAATCCGCGTCACTGACCAATCCGAGGCTGGAGATCTGCATAAACCAAAGCCCGTTTTTGCTCCCGCCATTTTCTCAGACAACATTGCATGGTCCAGTATAGGTTTTGTTAGCGTTTTATCGCGTATTTGGGTTATTTAACAAAAAATATGGTTAAGAGGTGTAGTCACGGACTTTGTAATAGTGATGACAGGTATCCTGAAAGGCTAGTTGGTGGGGTTCGATTCGTACCCTTTCCAAAACCGAAGACCCAGTATGAAAAATGCCTTCGATGGATCAAACTTTGTGGAAGACCGCATCAACTAAATCCATCTAATATCAACCGGAACAGATATGTTTGCACGAAGCTATGCCCTATATTTGATTTTCAATACATGTCTTGTATAAATGAATTCGAAGTTCTTTGCTAGCATAACACTGCTGCGTGTGAACGATTGACACACTTATTCTATGTTGAGCGATATTTAGCGATGATCGGACTGCACAAACGTGTCGCTTTCTTGCTGGCTCGCGGCCGAAGCTTAACCAGACTGTGTTTGCACGAAGATATGCCCTAAATTTGATTTTAAATACACGTCTCGTATAAATGAATGAGACGTTCTTCGCTAGCATAACATTGCTACGTGTGAATGATTGAATGAAATCAGAAGCATGGCGTCTCTCTCAGTTAAGAATGTATTGTATTGTATTTGCCATTTTTACGAATTGTTTGTCTTACTTCAGCGCACGAGCGTGACGTCACTCCAGGAGGCGTGGTTAATTGCCCTGTACGAGGGGTCAATTGGACTTTCCCCTCCATATTCTAATTTTGTGGCACATGCCTGTACATACATTGGCTATAAACTGGCCTTGAAAAGAGAGAGAGAGAGAGAGAGAGAGCGATGCTTCAAAAACAAAGGGATGGGTACAATTTCCATAGTGTACCCAAACACCCCAGGAAAACAAATGGTCTGTTTATTTAAAACCAATAACACCATCTCACATTCAACATTTTAAACAATGACAAGTTATTTTTAAATTACTTCTCATAAGTAGCAATGACAATACACATTCAATTGTCAAGCCAAAAGAATGTAAGTACTAAGTGCGCTAGATGTTTTAGATTCGACTTGTGAGCAACGTACACAATTTATATAAAAAAAAAATTAAACGGGATCCAGGTAGTCTAAATGAATCAGATCACTACTACCTGCAAACGATTAAAGCATTTTAACAGTAACCATTGCGAAGCTCCACCTGAGTATGAGCGCCGTGGAGCGAGTGCAGAATATTGTACTCGGCAAGCTAACGCTAGCTGCATAACGTGAGACAGGGTATATAAATCGGAGGTGTCGTTTCACTCCTCAGTTAGAAGGCCCCTTTACTGAGGAACATGCGAGAGTACTTACGTGAATGACCACACAAACGCTCCCTGGCAGGTACAAACAATGTCCTCGCCGTCTTTAAATTGGAACGTATGCAGCGAAAACAGATGCTGCGCAGTGAGCGTACTTCCGTGTTCCCAGCGAGCCGTTGGATAGAAAGGAGGAGCTTCATCCAAACCTCATGCGTCAATGAAGTGATGGCCACACTCAAACGCTTGCCCGTGACTTATCATAATTTTCCAGAGGTGACAAAACTACTTAGTGATGATAAAGATACTGAGATACAGATACTAACATAAATAAATAAATCGAATGTAAGTTCCAAACAACCTAGAAATAGAAGTACAGATTCAACACTTAAAGAATAACATTTAGAGTACATTGAAGTACAAAAGTCCCCAAAATATTTGTGTCAATTTCATAAACAAATTAAAAATATTTTTACACAATTGGCAACAAGGATGGGTTATATGGTGGACAACTGGTTTGCACATCAGCCTCACAGTTTTGAGGTCCGAACTTCAAATCCGGCCTCCCTGTGTACAGCTTGCATGTCCTCCCTGTCCCTACACGGATACACAAGTAAACTCCCACTTTCCTGAAGCATCCTTGGTAGATTAATTGAAGACTAAATAGTCGATCAGTGAATTTATAATTTATGTGTGAATTGTTGTATGTTAATATGTGTCCTGTGACTGGCTGGTGACCAATATGTGACACAGGCGCCAGCAGTTCTGTGATCTTGGATGGATGAATGGATGGTACCAGGATATTTTTCAGATGCACAGTACTGGTGACAAAATTCTAACCAGAAACAATGATAAAAACTTTTTATATATATATATATATATATAATATATATATATATATTTTTTTTTGTTTTGTTTTTTTTGTTTTTTATTGTTACTAGTGGCAGCTGGAAACCATTGGCCTCACAGGTCTGAGAACCCGGGTTCAATCCCAGCCCTCCCTGTGTGGAGTTTGCATTTTCTCCCCGTGCCTGTGTGGGTTTTCTCCAGGCACTCTGGTTTCCTCCCACATCCTAAAAACATGCAACAATAATTGGACACTCTAAATTGCCCCGAGGAGTGATTGTGAGAGCTGCTGTTTGTCTCAATGTGCTCTGCGATTGGCTGGCGACAAGTTCAGGGCGTAGCCTGCCTCCTGACGGATGACAGCTGGAAAAGGCTCCTGTACTCCTGCGAAGCTTGTGAGGGTAAGCGGCGAAGAAAATGGATAGATGGATAGTTAGTAATATAGTTTATGTTATAGTTAGTATAGTTATTACAAAACATATAGACAACTATTCTAACCACATATTTTTTTCAAAGATACCCATCATATTTTTGAAGCATAGACATACAGAAGCGTATTGTACAGAAGCATATTGCTGCCACACCAGAAAAAAAGGGTCACTATCATGTTATAACATGATATGTGCTACTTTATAACATGATATAGTCTACGTTATAACGTGATCCTTTTCATGGTATACCATAGATTTGTTATATATATAAGTTATAATGTAGAAATTAATAAAAAAATACATTTCACCCCTCTTCACCCTCCCCAAAAAAGGTAATTATTTCCGCGTTTGTTTTTTTTTCGTGTGGTGGCAACTATCTTCTGTATAGACATACAATTGAGAAGAGCATAAGATTTCAAGGACGGACAGTGTAATAACATGAATAAAAGGAAAAAAAACGTTACAGATGAACAAAGTAAAAGTGAAAATCAAAATAATTTAGATCATTATCATTTGTCATCATTTAGAGTCTCCAATGAATGTTGCATGTTTTTGGGATGTGGGAGGAACCCATAGTTCCTGGAGAAAACCCACGCAGGCATGGGGAGAACATGCAAACTCCACACATGCGGGGCCAGGATTTGAACCCCAATCCTCAGAACTGTGAGGCCAACGCCCTACAGCTGCCCAACGTGCCAAATTTCATTTAGTTTCTCTTGAAATGCTGGTAGTGAAATGGAACCTTTTCAAATCTGTTTTGTTTGTGGATCAGCGTGTGAAACGTCTGTTGCGCAGGGGTTCTGAACCCTAATTTGTGAGTGATTGCTGAAGGTTTGCCAATTTGCTTTCTTAACCTTGTGTAGATGGCCTTCAATGAACAACGGCCATCTCATTATTTTCTTTATCGCTATGTTTTGAATATTGAATGTGCTATTCTGAAATACCTTGCAGTTTAATTTGAATCCCATTCAAAATAAAAATGTAAGTGTTTTGCAAATTACTCACGTTTTCTTTCAAGAATGTTAGACATTTTGCTAGGGTATATAAATTTATGAGCCTAACTGTATATCCCTGACTATGTAGCATTTTACACATGCCAATTGGATTATAATAGGGGACCTATTAAAGGTGAAGTTGAAAACGATATTCCGTTTTCTGTAAGAGGTTTAGCATAAAAATATATCGTTGCAGTGTGCACCTATTGCCTAAAGTGTGTACTTGCTGAACTGGATGCATAATGTGAGAAAAGCTCCATAAGGATACTGTGCTTTTGTCACACTTGACCCCAGGTGCAGGGATTCCTTTGAGTGTGTAGAATATATTTCTGTCATATATAATCACATGTCCATTTTCTGGATGGAGCACAGCTGACAGTACAGCAATGTACTAATGCAATTGATAGCCAGAAAGATTGTGATCCACATATTGTAATTGTATATCTATGAGATAAAACATTGGTGGAAACAAAAGTACTGTATTCACCCGATTGAGTCAGTGCTTGTTGCCAGACCAACAAACTCATTTTTGCAGTCTAAAATGCAAGAGGTGGCATGTTGGACACATTCTTTGTTCTCGTTGTGTCTCAAGATTCTGTATATTCGACTGGCATGTTCATAACATGTTGCGTCTCACTTTGGGTAACCACTCCTATATTCATTGGTCCCACTGTTGTATGTTTATTCATAAAAATAAATACAGAAATAGATAATTAAAGCATTGTCCTCACAGTTCTGAGAACCCGGGTTCAATCCCAGCCCCGCCTGTGTGCAGTTTGCATGTTCTCCCCGTGCCTGCATGTGTTTTCTCCGGGCACTCCGGTTTCCTCCCACACCCCAAAAACATGCAACATTAATTGGACACTCTAAATTGCCTCTAGGTGTGATTGTGAGTGTGACCGCTGTTTGTCTCTATGTGCCCTGCGGTTGGCTAGCGACCAGTTCAGGGTGTGCCCCGCCTAGGATAGGCTCCAGCACTCCCCGTGACTCTTGTGAGGATAAGCAGCAAAAGAAAATGGATGGATAATTAAATCGCAAACAAAGTAAAAATGAATACATAGCAATGCCATTAATCACTTTTCAGTCACCATTTAGTGAAGCTATTTCGAGAATGTTAGAAGGGCCTCTTTAGACTCGCTTCAGCCCTCTGTGCTCATGCATATTTGGCTTTTTTGTGGGTTCTTCAGCTTCCTCTTGATGAGTGACCAGTCCAGGGTGTACCCTGCTTCTCACCCAAAGTTCGTCTCAAGCTCACCTGTTACTCAAACCAGGACAAGCTCTCGTGAATATGGATGTAAGGAAAAGATGTAAAGAATAAAACTGATGCTAGCAGAATATTTTTTCTACGTTTAATATATGGTATACTTAAAAATGGGTCGGTTTGACCAACAACATTACTGGAGGCTCATCACATTCTTTTTCATTTCATCCATCACAGAGAGCGCTCATCTTTTTCTCCATCAGAAAAATTTGAGGAGCTAGAAGTGTGCTTTTGTTATATAGAATCAGATCACATTTTGTACTACTTCCTTTTGGTGATTTATTGAAATTTATCAATGGCATACAATACCTCTGTCATGATCCTGCCGGTCCAGTTTTGGCTGCGCGGGTGCCCGCGCGATCGCGCTGATTGGGAGGCACACACCTGCGCCTCATGCTGGCTGATTGTGTATATAGGACCATGGGGACGACTGGTCCGGCGCCAGATTGTTGTGGTTCATGCCCCGTTCCAGCACTCCCGTATCTCTGATCGTATTCCTGTGTGTACCGACCTCCGCCTGTCCTCTGACCAACCCTGTAAGCCCGACTCCTCTGATGCTCCTGCCTCCTTTGATCGATCTCCCGTGTACCGACTCCTGCCTGCCCGCTGACCTGCTCTCTACGCCCGACGCCCTGACTACTGCTGCTGCACCTGACTAACTGCCAAATCCCCGACCATGGAACAATAAACGTTTTTCCCGAATTACCTCTGTGTCTCCCGTGTACTGCATTTGAGTCGTACCTCCGTTCTGATGGGTCGTGACAACCTCAGTGAAAATGGAGCTGAACTCCTATCCTTTGCAGGTTTTGGATATACATGGATAGCAAGAGTGAATGCATTTTTAAATGTAACAGTGCACTGCCAAAATGTGCTCCAGTTTGAGCTTCTGTATCAAATTGTCCCTTTAATCAAAATAAGTACTGTATTATAAATTACAAATGGATGCTATGTCAAAGATTCTTGTTTTTCTAATACATTTATTTGTTCTGACTCCATTTTCTCAAGTGCTGTTCTAATAATGTTGAAAATCAATCACAAGAACCTCACAAAACTGACATTTGATGCAATAATGACCCCATTTAGGCGTGTACAGCCATCCATCTAATTGACAAATTGCTTCTTTGTGATTAGACATTGCACAGAATCTGAATTTCTTATCAGTCTAAATAGTCTAAATACATTGAGGTGCCTTTGAGTAAGGGACAAACAGCCCATCCACACCAGCTCAAGAGATGCAGCACTGTTGGCATGTCTCTTTCAATCTGTATGCCTGCATTTGAATGATCTGGTTATCTGAAAGGTGTGCAACAAAAAAAAATCCATGGTACTTTCAGCTAAAATATCCACTTGAACGATCATAATCAGTATCCATCAATCCATTATCTGAGCCATTCATTCTCACAAGGGTTGTGGGAGTGCTGGAGCCTATCTGATTGGGAGGTGCACACCTGCGCCTCATGCAGCCTGATTATGCTGTGGATTTATATGACCGCGATGACAACTGGCCGGCGCCAGTTCGTTGATCTTCATGTCCCGTTCTTGTGCTCCGGTATCCCTGATCGAACCCGTGTGTACCGACCTTCGCATGTTCTCCGACCAACCTTGTAAGCCTGACTCCTTTGATACTTCTGCCTGCGTTGATTGTTCCCCTGTGTACCGACTCCTGACTGTCCGCTCATCTGCTCTCTTCGCCCAACGTCCCAACTACCGCTGCTGCACCGGACTGCCTGCTCGATCCCCTACCTCTGCATATAATAAACGTGTCTCCGTGAACTACCTTGCATCTTCCGAGTCCTGCATTTGTGTCCTACTCTCGTTCCGATGGGACGTGACAGGTTTTCTCCAGGCACTCCTGTTTCCTCCACCACCTCAAAAACATACATTAATTGGAGACTCTTAAATTGCCCCTAGGTGTGATTCTTAGTGCAACTATTGTCTATGTCCATGTTGCAACCAGTTCATGGTGTACCTGATTTCCTGCCCGATGTTAGCTGGATAGGGTCCAGCACTCCCGTGACCCTTGTGAGGATAAACGGCTCAGAAAATGGATGGATGGATGTTTTGTTCCAGTGCATGTCTCCATCTTTCCAATTGTTCCTCTGCATGCTCCCTGCTTTCACTGCATATGACAATATCATCTGCGAACATCATGGTCCAAGGGGATTCCAGTCTAACCTCATCTGTCAGCCTATCCATTACCACTGCAAACAGGAAGGGGCTCAGAGCTGATCCCTGATGCAGTCCCACCTCCACCTTAAATTCCTCTGTCACACCTAAGGCACACCTCACCATTGTTCTGCTACCATCATACATGTCCTGTACTATTTTAACATACGTCTCTGCCACACCAGACTTACGCATGCAGTACCACAGTTCCTCTCTTGGTACTCTGTCATAGGCTTTCTCTAGATCCACAAAGACACAATGTAGCTCCTTCTGACCTTCTCTGTACTTTTCCACGAGCATCCTCAAGGCAAATAATGCATCTGTGGTACTCTTTCTAGGCATGAAACCATACTGTTGCTCGCAGATACTTACTTCTGTCCTGAGTCTAGCCTCCACTACTCTTTCCCATAACTTCATTGTGTGGCTCATCAACTTTATTCCTCTATAGTTCCCACAGCTCTGAACATCCCCTTTGTTCTTAAAAATGGGAACTAGAACACTTTTCCTCCATTCTTCAGGCATCTTTTCGCCCGCTAGTATTCTGTTGAATAAGTTGGTCAAAAACTCCACAGCCATCTCTCCAATTGCTTCCATACCTCTACCGGTATGTCATCAGGACCAACTGCCTTTCCATTTTTCATCCTTTGTAGTGCCTTTCTGACTTCCCCCTTAGTAATCATTTCCACTTCCTGGTCCTTCACTCTTGCCTCTTCAACTCTTCCTTGTCTCTCATTTTCTTCATTCATCAACTTCTCAAAGTATTCTTTCCATCTATTTAGTACACTACCGGCACCAGTCAACACATTTCCATCTCTATCCTTAATCACCCTTACCTGCTGCACATCCTTCCCATCTCTATCCCTCTGTCTGGCCAACCTGTAGAGATCCTTTTCTCCTTCTTTCGTGTCCAACCTGGTGTACATGTCTTCATATGCCTCTTGTTTAGCCTTTGCCACCTCTACCTTTGCCCTACGTCGCATCTCGATGTACTCCTTTCGCCTCTCCTCAGTCCTCTCAGTATCCCACTTCTTCTTCGCTAATCTCTTTCCTTGTATGACTCCCTGTATTTTGGGGTTCCACCACCAAGTCTCCTTCTCCCCTTTCCTACCAGATGACACACCAAGTACTCTCCTGCCTGTCTCTCTGATCACCTTGGCTGTCGTCGTCCAGTCTTCCGGGAGCTTCGGTTGTCCATCGAGACCCTGTCTCACCTCTTTCCGGAAGGCCGCACAACATTCTTCCTTTCTCAGCTTCCATCACATGGTTCTCTGCTCTACCTTTGTCTTCTTAATCTTCCTACCCACCACCAGAATCATCCTACATACTACCATCCTATGCTGTCGAGCTACACTCTCCCCTACAACTACTTTACAGTCAGTAACCTCCTTCAGATTACATCGTCTGCACAAAATATAATCTACCTGCGTGGTTCTACCTCCGCTCTTGTAGGTCACTATATGTTCCTCCCTCTTCTGGAAATAAGTGTTCACTACAGCCATCTCCATCCTTTTTGCAAAGTCCACCACCATCTGCCCTTCAAAGTTCCTTTCATGGATGCCGTACTTACCCATCACTTCTTCATCGCCCCTGTTTCCTTTACCAATATGTCCATTACAGTCTGCACCAATCACAACTCTCTCGCTGTCTGGGATGCTCAGAACTACTTCATCTAGTTCCTTCCAGAATTTCTCTTTCAACTCTAGGTCACATCCTACCTGTGGTGCATAGCCACTAACCACATTATACATAACACCCTCAATTTCAAATTTTAGTCTCATCACTCGATCTGATACTCTTTTCACCTCCAAGACATTCTTAGCCAGCTCTTCCTTTAAAATAACCCCTACTCCATTTCTCTTCCCATCTACTCCGTGGTAGAATAATTTAAACCCTGCTCCCAAACTTCTAGCCTTACTACCTTTCCACCTGCTCTCTTGGATGCACAGAATATCAACCTTTCTCCTAATCATCATGTCAACCAACTCTGTGCTTTTCCTGTCATAGTCCCAACATTCAAAGTCCCTACACTCAGTTGTAGGCTCTGTGCATTCCTCTTTTTCTTCTGACGCTGGATCCGGTTTCCTCCTCTTCTTTGTCTTCGACCCACAGTAGCTGAATTTCCACCGACGCCCTGCAGGTTAGCAGTGCCGGGGGCGGGCGTTGTTAACCCGGGCCACGACCGATCCGGTATGGGATTCTTTAGATGAACGCTCATATTTGTTTGGCACAGTTTTTACGCCGGATCCCCTTCCTGACGCAACCCTCTGCATTTATCCAGGCTTGGGACCGGCCTACAGATTGCACTGGTTTGTGCCCCCATAGGGCTGCATTAGAAAGCACACATTGTGTTTATATAGTTTTACTTGCTCATTAAAAATGCAATGCAATATTCAAATGTGTAACATGCACTGGATACATGAGTACAGTATTGAAGGTTTATCCATCAAACATTGTTCTTCAACATGGGCAAAGCAGCACGGGTACTGGACAGAACGATTGCACGACACCCCACCACACACGGTGATGCTTTTAAGATAATGGTTGCCTTTCGGGGAATGTAACCATAGTAATAGGGTGGGTCTTGAGTCGTCACATTTCTCTTGGCTTGACTCCAAGGGGTAACTGGCTTGGCCCCCTTTGGCAGAAACCCCCCGCTCACCCTTCCTCAATATGCCAGCTCAGGATCCTCATACACCAGTTGACTAACATGTATGTGATATGGTGTTTATTCACAAATATGTTTCATAGACACACGACAGGCTTGTATTGCTTAGATTGGGACAACTAACAATAACATCGGTTACAATGGGATATCAACTTACTGGTTCTTACAACAAGTATTTTGAAACTATAAAAAACATCCCACAACACCACTCATCAGTATCACAGCTTTGCTCATTTCCTCCATCCTGTCCTGTCCTGCCCTTTTCTGTACTCCTCATCCTTTCCTATTGTTTAGTTGTTGCATGTCCTCAATGAATGCCCCCCCCAATCCACAAATAAGAACACAATTTGACTGTTGTAATGTTCCTACTGGTCAAATATCAAGACTAACTAATGTTCTGCTGCGGGTCACATCCCTATTCCCCTTGTCCAATCTGTCCGTCTGTCTGTCCCTTAAAAGCCTTTTCTGTCTGTCTGAATTTTGAATTAATATAATAATAAAAATAATATCACTGATGGTGTAGTGGTACACACCCCTGACTCTGGTGTATGCAATGTGGGATTGATTCCTGCTCAGTAATGGTGTCGATATGTGCCCTGCGAGTGATTGGTGACCAGTTCAGCGTGTAGTCTGACTTTCGCTTGAAGTTAGCTGGGATAGGTACTCTTGTGACCCTTGTGAGGATAAATGGCTTTCAAAATGGAAAATAATAATAATTATTATAAAATGAGCAGGTTGTGTCTTTCCAACTTTGGAGGTGCACAGCAATACTGTTCCAACACAAAAGGCATACAGATCCATCATTCAGCATGGCTATGCAGCTGAACAGAAACTGTTTTTAAAAAAAAAAAAAAGAAAAAGAAAAACAAACAAATGCTTCAGAGTCAGTCCGAATCAGAAATTCCTGCGTTTGTATGTTCTGTCTTCTGTAGGTACTCTGTCATAACAAAATATGCATTTTCAGTTAGTTGAAGAAAATCGACCATATTGAATAGGCTCCGTCTCACCCATGACCGTAATGAAGATAAACAGTAAAAAAAAAAAGGATGAGTTTGTTTAAATATTAAAAAAGTCAATCCCATTTATCACATATAAATATACTATCTTCAATGACTGGCTAAACTCTAATACTGACAGGTGTTTAGTTTGCAACTTTACCTTCTTTGGTCTGCAAAGCTAAAACAGCATCCGTATAGCTTACTAACAAGGTCTGATGACAGCATCATATCAAGGCTTCATGAGGACTGGAGTTTTTTGGACTGCGCAAAGAATCACTGCATTAAGTGTTGCAGGAGATCAACAGGTTAAAAAAACAAACACGCAAACAAACAAAGATTACATGTCGCAGCCTGTAGTTTAGACTCGACTAATTTTGGTGAGGGGATTTGGGTGGAGCCAAGGGTTTTGTCAAAGGGGCACATTTAATCTGCTACCAAAACCAACGGATTCCAGAACAGGAGACAAATAAAATAAATGCTATTTATATAATGGCTTCCTGAAATGTTGCATATTCTTCTTTTTTGTCTGTACTTCAAAAAGAGGAGGAAAAAATTACATTGTGTCCTATTTCTGCACCACATAGATGAATAACAATGAAGCAGACATCGAAACACAACCAGATAATGGTTTTAAGGGAGCTGAAGAGATCCAAGTTGGGAGCAACATGCAGAGAGCCAGAGGATTTGGGAGACATTGGATTTCAGGGAAAGGACCAGAGCAGGAAAAGGAGACATGAAGATCCCGAAAGTGAGTGTATGGAACAGACGAAAAATAATAGTCGGGGTAAACCCTGAACTGGCAGCAGCTTTTCGCAGGGCATATAGGAACAAACAAGCATTACCACTCACAATCACACCTAGGAGCAATTTATAGTCACCAATTAAGTCATATTTTTGGGATGTGGGAAGAAACCAGAGTGCCCGGAGAAAACCCATGCGGGCACGGGGAGAACATGCAAACTCCACACAGCCGGGGCCTGGATCGAACCTCTGACTTCAAAACTGTGAGGCCAACGCTTTCCAGCTGTTCCACTGTAGTATGTGACGTCACGTGACTAAGAAAGCTAACTGCGAATGGCTGGGTGTTCAGTTCTGACCTGAAGTAATCCTGCCTGGTGGCACAGATGTTGAATTTTAGACAGCGAATTGTAGCAACTATTGAAAATGTGATCTCTTTACATTTCAAATTCAAATACTGTTTTCTGTGGCATTTCAAATTCAAATCCTGGTGGTACTAATTTACTTCCATTGATAATGCATTGTTCCGAATGATGTTTACAAGTAATATATGTTATGTTAGGTCAAAGATCATTTTACATGGCACCAAGGAATGTCGGCTAGACATTCATTAACCTAATGAGGTGGGAATGCTGATGGACATTTTTTTTAGTTCAAAATCCAATAGTCGACAGAGGGTGTGGTGTGGGGGGACGCAGATGGAAATTTTTCATGGGCACTTTTCCTGGTCAGAGGACACTTTTGGCTCCTCCTAAGGGGCTTTTTACTGTACGGCGTACAGTGTACGCATAGGTGGGGGGAACATGCACAAGATAAGAGTCTTCAATGAACTCAACAGGCATGTTTTTGAAGAACCTGGAGAACCCAGAGAAACCCCACAAAAGCACAGGAACAACAAACTTTGAAGTGACAGGACTGACATTTTAACCCTGAACTTCAGAACTGGGAAGTAAATGGGCTAATTACTCATCCACCATACTTGCTTTTTCTCCACATAAGTTATTTCGGTTTTGATCGTAGTTGGACTAGTAAGAGTAGAATTATAGTAATATCTGTAAATTTTAAATGTTTTACATTACTATTCTTGGCACTTGCTTTGTTCAACAGTTTATGCTTTGAAGATAAAACCTTTGAAGAGAATACAGTACTGTATGCCCGAAAGTATATTGAGCAGAGCCCAAATCCAGGTAACCATCGACTATAAGACAGATGTCTTGAAGCAAATCGGATATCTTGAAAATACTGATTGATATGAAATACGCTATTGTTTTGCCACAGAGCAACCACCATGAGAGTTTAATCTTGGGACATAAATGATCTACAAATGATCATTTGGAGTGGCATGGCAACACAGCTGTAAAGCGTTGGCCTCATTGTTCTGAGGACCAGGGTTCCCGCCTGTGTGGAATTTGCATGTTCTCCTCTTGCCTGTATGAGCTTTCTCCGGGGACTC